>NC_133424.1:54975000-55705000 GCF_049350105.2 Macaca mulatta
CCTGAGTGGATGTGTGGTGGTATTGTGGTGGAGCTTTACTAGGCACTCTGCTGAATAACTGGAGTGGCACTTGTACTTTAGTCCAATTGGCTATCCCTTTCACCCTGGCATTTCATCAACCAGAAGGAAAAATAATACTAATAAGACATCATAAAGTGAGAGAAGCCCCTTATGGGTCTTTCAACTCTCATGTCTATTTAGACACAATTGGAGTCCTACAAGGAATACCAGATCAATTTAAAGTTTGAAATCAAATAGCTGCAGAATTTGAGTCAATATTTTAGTAAGTGACAGTTAATAAAAATGTAGATTAGATAAACTACATCTATTACAACCAATAGCAACGAGCTTTTCAAGAGTTAAAAGAAAAACTCATGTTGGCCCCAGCCCTGATACTACCTGACCTGACAAAACTCTTTACACTCTAGGTGTCAGAAAGAGAAAAAATGGCAGTTGGAGTTTTAACCCAGACTGTGGGGCCTGGCCAAGGCCAGTGGCCTATCTCTCAAAACAACTAGACAGAGTTAACAAAGGCTGGCCCCCAGGTCTAAGGGCCCTAGCAGCAAAGGTCCTGTTAGCACAAGAAGCAGATAAACTAACCCTTAGGCAAAACCGGAATATAAAGCCCCCCATGCTGTGGTAACTTTAACAAATACCAAAGGACATCATTGGTTAAAAAATGCTAGATTAACCAAGTACCAAAGCTTGCTATGTGAAAATCTCCACATATCTGTTGAAGTTTGCAACACCCTAAACCCCACCACCTTGTTCCCTGTATCAGAGAGCCCAGTTGAACATAACTGTGTAGAGGTATTGGACTCAGTTTATTCTAGCAGGCCCAAACTCTGAGACCATCCTTAAGCATCAGAAGACTGCAAGTGGTATGTGGACGGGAGCAGCTTCGCCAACCCCTGCAAAGTGACTCTGAAGAAGACGACAAGCCCTGCTCCAGTCACACCCAGAAGCTGACTGGTCCACGCACAGCTGAAGCATGAGACAACTCATCGCGGTACTCATTTTCCTTCAAATTTGGACTTGTACAGTAAAGACTTCCACTGACTTTCCTCAGACTGAGGGCTGTTCCCAGTGTATACATCAAAGCACTGAGGTAGGACAAAAGGTTGCTAAGGTCCTATTATTTTACACTTATTGTAAGTGTACTGGAACTCTAAAAAGAACTTGTTTGTATAATGTTATTCTATACAAAGTATGTAGCCCAGGAAATGACCAACCTGATGTGTGTTATGACCCATCTGAACCTCCCATGACCACAGTTTTTAAAATTAGATTAAGGACTGAGGACTGGTGGGGGCTCTTAAACGATATGAGTAAAGTGTTAGCCAAAACAGAAGAAAAAAAAGGGTGCCCAAACAAGTCACCTTAAAATTTGATACCTGTGCTATCATTAATAGTAATAAGTTCGGAATAAGGTGTGGTTGTCTTAATTAGAAAAGAGGCTATATGGCAGAAAATAAGTACATCTGTCATAAATTAGGACTGTGTGGAAATAAAGGTAAATTCTGGTCTTGTGTCGTTTAGGCCACTTGGATAAAAGAAAAAAATAATGATGAAAAGGATCCAATCCACCTTCAGAAAGGAAAAAATGGCCCTTCCTGTACTAAGGGACAATGTAACCCGTTAGAGCTAGTAATAACCAATACTATTGATCCTTGCTGGAAAAAAGAGGAGTGTGTGACCTTAGGAATTGACGGGGCCAGACTGGATCCCCGAGTAAATATCTTGGTTCGAGAAGAAGTTTACAAACACTTTCCTGAGCCACTGTTTCAAATTTTCTATGATGAACCAAATGTACCAGTACCAGAAATTCCAGAAAAAAACAAGAAATTTGTTTTTGCAATTAGCCAAGGCATGTAGCCCAGTCTCTGAATGTCACTTCATGTTATGTATGTGGAGGAACTGTAATGGGAAATCAATGACCATGGGAAGCCCAAGAATTGGTGCCTACAGACCCATTTCCTGATGAATTTCCAGCTCAAAAGAATCACCCTGATAATTTCTGAGTCCTAAAATCCTCAATTATTGGATAGCTAGAGAAGGAAAAGAATTCACTCACCCTGTAGGACGACTTAGTTGTCTGGGACAGAAACTGTATCATGGTACCACAAAAACAGTCACTTGGTGGAGTTCAAATCAAACAGAGAGGAATCCGTTTAGCAAATTCCCAAAGTTGCAAACCATGTGGACCCACCTGGAGTCCCACCGGGACTGGACAGCCCCCACTAGATTGTATTGGATATGTGGGCATCGAGCTTATGCCAAATTACCTGACCAGTGGGCAGATAGTTGTGTTATTGGCACAATTAAACCATCTTTCTTCCTACTGCCCATAAAAACAGGCAAACTCCTGGGCCTCCCTGTCTATGCTTCCCGTGGAAAGAGAAGCATAGCTATAGGAAATTGGAAAGATGATGAATGATCCCCTGAGAGAATCACACAATATTATGGGCCTGCTACTTGGGCACGAGACAGCTCATGGGGATACCGGACCCCCATTTACATAATCAACAAAATCATATGGTTACAAGCTGTCTTAGAAATAATCACTAATATAAGCGGCAGAGCCTTGACTATTCTGTTCTGGCAAGAAACTCTGATGAGAAATGCTATCTATCAAAATAGATTAGTTCTGGACTACTTGCTAGCGACTGAAGGAGAGATCTGCAGGAAATTTAACCTTACTAATTGCTGCCTACACATAGATAATCAAGGGCAAGTAGTTGAAGACATAGTTAGAGATATGACAAAACTGGCACATATGCCCATGCAAGTGTGGCATGGATTTGACCCTGGGGCCATGTTTGGAAAATGGTTCCCAGTGCTAGGAGGATTTAAAACTCTTATAATAGGAGTTATAATAATAATAGGTACCTGTCTACTGCTCCCCTGTTTGATACCTGTACTTCTTTGAATGATAAAAAGCTTCATTGCTACCTTAGTTCACCAAAATGCCTCAGCACAAATATACTATATAAATCATTATCGATCTGTCTTGCAAGAAGACATAGGTAGTGAAAATGAAAGTGAGAACTCCCACTAATAAAATGAGTGAGAGTCTCAAAAGGGAGGAATAAGGGAGCAGACCACCCCTCATATTGTCTTATGCCCAACTTCTGCCTCCAAAGAAAGAAGAAGTAAAAACTAAAAGGCAGAAATGAAATCCACAAGCAGACAGCCTGGTATCGCACCCTGGGCCTGGTAGTTAAAGATCGACCCCTGACCTAATTGGTTCTGTTATCTTATAGATTACAGACATTGTATAGAAATGCACTGTGAAAATCCCTATCTTGTTTTGTTCTGATCTAATTACTGGTGTAAACAGCCCCAGTCACATACCCCCTGCTTGCTCAATCAATCACCACCCTCTCACATGTACCCCCTTAGAGTTGTGTGCCCTTAAAAGGGACAGGAATTGGTTACTCAGGGAGCTCAGCTCTTGAGACTGAAGTCTTGCTGATGTCCCCAGCTGAATAAAACTCTTCCTTCTGTAACTCGGTGTCTGAGGAGTTTTGTCTGCCCCTTGTACTGCTACAACGACATCTTAGGGCATTCTAATATAGTGGATGGAGAAGGTGCAGCATCATACCTGTGGTGTTCTTGTACAAAGTGTATAACATGTGTTTAATCATGAGAAAATATTAGAGAAGTCCAAACTGAAGGTCATTCTACAAAATAAGTAACCAATACTCTTCAAAAATGTGAAGCACTTAAAGATAAATCTTAACTTTCCCAGATTAAAGGAGACTGAGAGAACAGTACAATGAAGAGCAATATGTGATACTAGATTGGATCCTGGTCCAGAGGAAGAACATTAGTCAGAACATACAGGGGATTTGGATAAGGTCGCTACAGGCATTCATTTTACAATGTTAATGATCATTTATTGATTTTGATTATTAGGTGCATATCTTAAAGTTAATATTTGGGGAAGTTGAATGAAAAGCATATGAGGACTTCGCCTAATTTTGGAACATTTTTGAAAGTCTGAAATGGTTTCAAAATTAAACATGAAAAGAAAAGAAAAGAAATATAGATCTTTTAGATATTTCTATTAAGTTTCCAAAGTTGAAGATCATTTCCCAACTTATCTTGCCTAATACTGGTCAGAGTAATCTTCCTGGAAATGCAGTTTGTCATGTTTGTGACCTTCTCAAAGCTTTCCAGTGACTTCTCTTATCTGTAGGATGAAGTTCCCATTACGTAGGCTGCCATTCAGTGTCCTCATAGCATGGCCCTAATCTCCCTTTTTTTTTGATCTGTACTGAAAAACCTGACCAACATTTTATTTTCTTATGGCCAAACTTGTTCTAACTTTTTCTTGCTTAATGATGCCTTTCCCTGTCTTCTCAACTGTGGGACTTCAGTCAAGGTGGTGGGAAATGTTTTAGAAGAAAAATTATAAATATAGCTATAGGAAATAGTCACAAACCTTCTTGGAAGTCTGGTAGTTTACATAGCTTCAGTAAAAGGTTTTGCTGAAGGCAGCTGAATTATCTTAAATGCTTAGGGCATAGATACACAGGAATGTAGAGGAGTTTATCTAAATATCTTGTTTACTCAGGCCATCCTAAAACCAACATTTAATCTTATGCGCAGGGAAACTATTTTCTGGGAGGTCTGCAATGTCAGTTACCTTCTAGTGGTGTTTACTCAAGACATTTGTCATTTAATCTGTACTAAATAAATGCAAACTTCACTGGCTGATCAGGGCCTCTGCTGTTAACTCTTTACCGGACCTTTCTAGGTATCCGTGAGTGACTTGGCCACCTAGCCTGCTCTTTCACTGGATAATTGTGTCTGAATGTATTTGTTCATCCATTGCTGGGTCAGAGTCTGCCGGTTGGACCCAGACAGTTGGTGTCCCGTGTGAGGACCTGGCATGTTGCTTCCCAGGTCTGAGGTATAGCTGCAAATAATCACGACAGAACCCTTGACAAAGAAGGTGAAGACTGTGCAGTTGGTAAGCCAGTAAGTCGATAAGTCAGTAAGTCAGTAGGTCATCAGTGCCTGCTTGGGATCTCCAATTTCGAGGGAATTGTTCAGGGTAGGGTTTTTATCAGGGGACAACAGTTATCAGCATAGCAGAAGCAGTATTCAAAAAGTATTCAAACAGCTGCTTAAAGTCACTGGAGCCTCAGTTTTGCAGGATCAATTAAGGGACCTAATGCAAATTGTATCATTTAACCCATGGTTCCTGAAAGAAGGTAAGCTAGACATAGAGCTTTGGGAACAAGAGGGAAGAAAAATTTCTGTTGTTGTTGTTGTTTTTTGTTTTGCTGTTGTTTGTTTTTTTCTGTTTTTTAAAATTATTCTTTTTTAGAGACAGAGTCTTACTCTGTCATCCAGGCTAGAGTGCAGTGGCACGATCTCAGCTCACTGCAATCTCCCTCTCCTGGGTTCACACCATTCTCCTGCCTCAGCCCCCTGAGTAGCTGAGACTACAGGCGCCTGCCACCACGCCTGGCTAATTTTTTTGTATTTTTAGTAGAGACAGGGTTTCACCATGTTAGCCAGGATGGTCTAAATCTCCTGGCCTCATGCACAAGAGCAATGGGTCCCAGTATAATCTTTAATGCTATGGGCTTTAGTGAGGGCGACTCTGCTCCCATTATACACAGAAGAGCCTAAAAAGGGGAAGGAGAAAGAACCGTCACCTACTTTACCACCCCTGAGTTCCTTAGCCCCAATATCACCTGGCAAAAATAACAAAGAGGAAAGGGAGGTTTTGCCTGAGCACCCTCCTCCAATAAATAAGAAAAAAGACAAGGCATACACTACAGCTATGGGACCCTTTCTTAAGCAAGCGACATTTGAAGGGGAGCTTTTAGCCTGCCCAGTGATGCAAAATCAATAAGGCAGTCAGGTGTATGTTTATAAAGAGATAAGAAAAGGCATTAGAAACCGAAGCTGTGCAGCCAAGCAGGCGCTGTGCGTTAGGAAAGGCTCAGCGGGAAAAAAGCCAGCAGTGCCCAATCTGACAGGGTCCTCCAGGCCAGCAGCCTCTGCCCAGCGGTAGGAGGAGGGAGGCATGCAGACAAAAAGAGGTGCCTATGCAAGCGCAGTGGGACCGCTGACCAGGACCTGCGTCGCTGCTCTCCGGCTCCACGGGCGGCCCATGGTAAAATTTCATGTGTTCCTTGTATACCAGGAATATCGCAAATTATAATTCTCTGTTAAAATTTAAGTTACATTTAAATTATAATTATGGCCACTGTTTTACCTCCACTGCCCCTGATGTGGCTCTCTCAAAATCTTAGTTGGGTAGAACAGTGACCTCTGAAGGGAGAGAAATTACAAAGAGCCCATGAATTATTTGAGGAACAATTAAAATCCGGCCATATAGAACCATCTAACAGTCCTTGGAATTCGGCCATTTCCTCATTCCCAAAAGTTTGGCAAATGGAAACTTTTGCATGACTTCCCTGCTATTAACGCTAATCTACAGCCTACGGGACCCCTTTCCCCGTGGCGATTGCTCAAGATTGTCCTGTAATTGTGATTGACTTAAAGGACTGTTTTTATTCTATTCCTCTCACAGAACAGAACAGAGAAAAATTTGCGTTTACATTACCAGCTATTAATAATGAAAGGCCAACTTCCTGATTTCGTTGGGAAGTGCTTCCTCAGGGAATGCTGAATAGTACTATCATGTATCAGTAACATGTAGATCAGGCTTTAGTTCCCAGTAGAAAAGAATTTTCTAATAGCAAGATTATTCATTTTATGGGTGATATATTACTGGCAGCCCCAAGAGAACCAGCACCTTTAAATTTATATGCCTCTGTTATAAAGAATACACAGTTGGCTGGGTGCAGTGGCTTACGCCTGTAATCCCAGCACTTTGGGAGGCCAAGGCGGGTGGATAACGAGGCCAGGAGCCCGAGACCATCCTGGCCAACATGGTGAAACCCTGTCTCTACTAAAATACAAACATAACCACTTTAAAATGTGCAATCAAGTGGAAATAACCACATACACGGTGTTCAGTTACCATCACCACTATTTTTCCTAGAAAATTTTTATCATTTTAAACTGAAGCTTTGCATCTTTTAAACAATAATAACTCCCTATATTTTCCACCCTAGACCTTGATCATCTCTACTATCTCTCTATGAATTTGCCTATTCTTGGTGTTTCATATAAATGGAATTATACATATTTGTTATTTTGTTTCTGACATATTTCACTTAATATAATTTTCCAAAAACCATGCATGTTCCAGCGGATGTCAGAGCTTCATTCCTCTTTAAGACAGATTAACATTCTGTTGTATGTGTGACCACATTTGTTTATTCATATGTTGATGAACACTTGGATTGTTTTCATATTTTATCTTTTGTGAGTAATGCTGCAATCAACATTCCCATGCGAGTACCTGTTTGAGTCCCTGGATTCAATTCTTTGGATATATACCTAGGAATGGATGCTGTTTCATATGAGAATTCTATGATTAGCTTCTTGAGGAACAGCACAACTGTTTCTCCTAGTGGCTGTACCTTTTTATAACCTCACCAGCAATGTATGAGGATTCCAAATTCTACATAAGGCTTTCACTTGTTATTTAACATGTGAAAAGAATAGTAGCCATATTTGTAGGTGTAGTGTGATATCTCCTTGTAGTTTTGACTTTGTATTTTCCTAATGACTAATGACGTTGAGTTTCTTTTCAGGTGTCTCTTGATGATTTGCATATCTTCTTTGAAGAAATGTCTATTTGAGTTCTTTGCCCATTTATGTAAATTGGGTAGTTTGTCTTTTTGTTGTCGATTTGGAGCAGTTCTTTATATATTCTGGGCATGAAACCATTGTCTACGTGATTTGCAACTATTATGTGTCATTCTGTGTTTGGTCTTTTTATTTTCTTGATAATATCCTTTGATGCACAAAAGGCTTGCATCTTTAGCTCAATTTATCTATTTTTCCTTTTTGTTTCTCATGCATTTGGGTCATACCTGAGAATCCATGGCACATTTGAGGTCATTAAATTTTACCCCATGTCTTTTTCTAAGATGTTTTTATGGTTATAGATCTTATAATTAACTCACTGATCCATTTTCAGATAATTGTTTGATACGGTTGGAAGTATAGTTCTCTAAGTTTATTGTTTTGCATGTTTTTACCTAGTTGTTTCTGCACCATTATTTGAGAGGATGACTGTTCCTCCATTAAATTATCTTGACACCCTTATGCAAGAGCAATGAACTATAAGGGTGAGTGTTTATTTCTGGACTCTCAATTCTATCCTTTTGACCCCTATTTGTATTCTTATGCCAGCAGCCTCTGTTTTTAATAGTTGTAATGTTTTGTGAGATATGAAATAAGAAAGTTCAATTTCTGCATTTTTTTTGGCAAAATTGTTTTGGCTCTTTCAAGGGTACTTTTTTAAAAGCAGGGAGGCCAATGTTGTGCAGTTGGAAAGCCGTTTCTGTCTTCTTTCAAAGGGGAATTTTGCAGTCTAGGGATCTTTTCAGGAACTTTATCAAAGTAGGTAAATTATCACCACTTCCATTGCTGAGGTACTGTGTTAAAATGTGTGTTGCCTCCCTTTGAGGAATTGAGAGACCCTGGAAGCACTTACCCATGTGGTGAGGGACAGTGAGCTCCTTCATGAGGGGCACAGAAGACATGGCTTTGGGACACAATGTTGTCAGGGAAGGAGTGTGCATCTTTACCTCTTTATTTTTTTGTACAGATTGCATCTCAGCTAGATGTACTAGATATTGAAATCTTTGTTCATTCTCTTGGTTCTGGTTTAGCTGACCTGTCAGCTGGAGCTGGAAGGCATGCCTGGCAGGGGAGTGACCCCCATGTGAAAGAGCAAGACTCAGCAGAGTGAAAGCAGCTGAGACCCAGAGAAGCCAGGGAGGTCTGACTCTTAGAAGCCAAAGACCAGCAGGTGGGTGTCCTCAGGGGCAAATGGACTACACTGGTACCCATTGCCGTGGGTTGGAAAAAGGTAAGAGGCTTTGGAGATTCCATTTTCTCTCTCAGCTCTTCAGCAGATTTGGGCCCTGGGCTGGTACTGTCCTGCATCAGGGGCAGGATAGACAGTAATGGCTGCATATCAGGCCTAAGTCCATGTCATCCTCTCAGGCATTGGCACTGCAGATGGAGAATTTTGTTCAGAGGCCTAGCCTTGGCACATGGGAGGAACCACCTTATTAAAATTAATTTAAGAAAAGAGTATACATGCTTTTTTCTTCTCGAATAATTATTAATGTCATGTTTTACAATGTATCTCTTAAAGGAATGGTGAGAATCATCTACATAATGTATGTTTTAGGTTGTCCGTTCTATAATTGCAGTTTTCACATATTCTTATAGAGACCATTTTCTTTGGGAACACACGGGCAGTGTCTCTGTGTTCATTTCTACTGGGAAATCTTTATGCAGGGTGGAGAGAGTCACATTTCCTAATGAGAGATGGAAAGCATCTGGCTACCAGAAAACATGTCCAAATGCTGCTGGTATGATCATGGGGCTGCAGGTGAAGGTCAGTTTAAGGAGGTGTCAGGCAAAGTAATTTTGAAAGTCTTTTTTTTTTTTTTTTTTTTTTTTTTTTTTTACAAAATCATGGGTAGAAGCCACCATCTGGACCCACCACATGTTGGAATTGATGAGGGACAGAAATGGAGCTCAGAATATTGAGAATGAAATCCAGGAGTGGCAAGAGGTTTGAGAGGTCGACAGGTGTGAGAGGTGAATGAGTGAAGGATGAGAATGATCAAAACGTCTTCTTTCTCCACAATAAGAGAACATTTGAGGTCCCTGAGCCAGACAGTGTACAGGCCAGGAACCTAAATGCTACCATTCATAGATAGCCAAGATGGCCCTAAGATGGTGAGAGAATCAGAATGGGGTTGGGGTTACATTGTGTATTTTTTTCTCCCAATATCTACAGAATTCCCTACATCCCACTTTTTAAAGTAACCCAGTGGGTGTCATTACCTTTCTCAGTTCCAGACCTTTCCGGTTCATGGTTACAGACCCTTGGAAAACCCATATCCTTTCTGCTGTGAGGTACAGGCCGCCAAGTGGCATTATCCCTAAACATGCCTTCTGGGACATCAAATTGCTGATTAAGTAAAGGTCATTTCAGTAGCTATTGAAGACCTCCATTTTACCTGTCTCACACTTGTAATTCTTCTACCAAGAGGTGATGGATTTTAGTGGTGATTTGCTTTTATAGATTAGTGAAGATTAATGCTTCTGCCAGGGGCAGTTTTTTCACTGGGAAAAGCATTTGGCAAAGTCTGGAGACATTGCTGGTTGTCAGAGCTGGGGGAGGGAGTCCTGCTGGCCTTGAGTGGGTAGAGTCCCCAGATAGTGCTGAACATTCTAGAGCTCACAGAGCCCCACCAGCATGACCACTACAAAGTTCAATGCTGAGGAGGAGTGGAGAGCCCTGATGTGCCTCCCCTAGCTTCCCTGGAGCTTTTTACCTTCTCCTTCCATCAGTCTCTACCCCTTTCTCACCTCAGCTTACTCCTTGAACGTTAATGTCCTCGGCTTGAACTTTCCCTTAGTTTAAGAGCTGCTGTAATTTCTCAACTTCCTTGGCCCCTTTCTGATCCTTAGCAGGGTGTCCTCTAGAGGGCACCCTCACATTTCCTGGAGCTTCCCAGGATCCAGAGTCCCCTGCCCTGTTTGGGCACCAGGGATATGGCCTTGTGCCTCTGTCCCTAAAGGTCCTGTCACTCAGGAGCTTTCTGTGAGAGCAACTGAGGTGATATTACCCTCCCCTACTTTTCTTGGAACATAAAAATATGTACAAACCTTGTAGAGTAAACTTTCTTAGTGCATGTCAAAATTTAAAAATACATATATTTTTGCCTCCCAAACTTTACTGGGAAAAATTTATCACAGTCTCGGTCATGAAAAATGACACATAATCAGGGTTATTCACTGTATTGTTTGTTTAACAGCAAAATATTGGGAACAACCTAGACTTTCACCGGCACAATGCTAATTAAACAGGCTACCTTATATCTACACAACAGAAGATGATGCAGCTGCATAAAAAGTATAGACTCTTTCAGCTATTCTTACGGAAACACCTCCATGTTCTGTTTTAATTATAGCATCTAAACATCACAGAATAAGATGCAGTTTTTGTACTAGATCTGACCTTAGAACATTATTTTTACCTTTTTTTTTTTTTTTTAAAGAGAGTGTCTCACTCTCTTACCCAGGCTGAAGTGCAGTGGTGAGATCATAATTGATGGCAGCCTCAAACTTGTGAGCTCAAGTGATCCTCCTGCCTCAGCCTCCTGAGTAGCTGGAATCACAGGCATGTGCCACCATGCCTAGCTAATTTTTTGTGTTTGTTTCTGTAGAGATGGTGTTTCACCCAGGCTGGTGAAACCCCAGGCTGGTTTCAAACTTCTGGGCTCAAGTGATCTGCCTACTTTCCCTCCCAAAATGTTGGAATTACAAGCAAGTGTCATGACACCTGATTCTGCCTTTTTTTTTTTTTTTTTTAATTTGGACCGCAGTCTACTCACCTCTTTCCCCATTAGGTGATTTCTGTTTTTCCTCTATTTCTCTACCATATGTCCATGCCAAAATCCAGATGTATTGTCTTTTGTTTAGAATTATATATATATATATATATTTTAAGAGAAGCTTTAGGAATGGTCTCCTAGCTGATTTTCAGGATTCTAATCTTCACTGTCTAAACCATGTTTTTGCGTTTCTGGATACTGATTAGAGTCAATTGTAGGGCATTTAAAGCCTACCAATACCTGTACCATCCCTCAGTGTATCTAATTTGGCTGATGTGTAGTGTGGCCCAGGGATTGGTTGTTTAAAAATAGTTTCAAGGAAAAGGGTCATTTTGCAGTGAAGGAACTTTAGCCCAGTGATCAAAGTTAACATCCCCAGTAGTCAGTGTTAATGACATCTTAGGGCCTTGTAATATAATGGATGGAGAAGGTGCAGCATCATCCCTGTAGTGTTCTTGTACAAAGTGTATAACCTGAGTTTAATCATGATAAAGTAACAGCAAAGTCCAAACTGAGGTTCATTCTACAAAATAAGTAACCAATGCTTTTCAAAAATGTGAAGCTCTTAAAGGTAAATCCTAACTTTCCCAGATTAAAGGAGACTGAGAGAACAGTACAACAAAGAGCAATATGTGATAGTAGATTGGATTCTGGTCCAGAAAAAGGACATTAGTCAGAAGATAGAGGGGATTTGGATAAGGTCTGTACAGGCTTTCATTTTACAGTGTTAATAATCATTTATTGATTTTGATTATTAGGTGCATATCTTTAATGTTAATATTTGGGGAAGTTGAATGAAAAGCATATGAGGACTTTGCCTATTTTTGGAACATTTTAGAAAGTCTGAAATGATTTCAAAATTTAACATGAAAAGAAAAGAAATATAGATCTTTTAGATATTTCTATTAAGTTTCCAAAGTTGAAGATCATTTCCCAACTTATCTTGCCTAATACTGGTCAGAGTAATCTTCCTGGAAATGCAGTTTGTCATGTTTGTGACCTTCTCAAAGTTTTCCAGTGACTTCTCTTATCTGTAGGATGAAGTTCTCATTACGTAGGCTGCCATTCAGTGTCCTCATAGCATGGCCCTAATCTCCCTTTTTTTAAATCTGTGTTGAAAGACCTGATCAACATTTTAATTTCTTATGGCCTAACTTGTTCTAATTTTTTCCTGCTTGTCTGATGCCCTTCCCTGTCTTCTCAACTGTGGGACTTCAGTCAAGGTGGTGGGAAATGTTTTAGAAGAAAATTTATAAAGTTATTTATAGGAAATAGTCACAAACCTTCTTGGAAGTCTGGGGGTTTGCATAGCTTCTGTAAAAGGTTTGGCTGAAGGCAGCTGAATTATCTTAAAAGCTTAGGGCATAGATATACAGGAATGTAGAGGAGTTTATCTAAATATCTTGTTTACTCAGGCCATCCTAAAACCAACATTTAATCTTATGCTGAGGGAACTACTCTGGGGGAGGTCAGCAATGTCAATTACCTTCTAGTGGTGTTTACTCAAGACATTTGTCATTTAATCTGTATTAAATAAATGCAAACTTCACTGGCTGATCAGGACCCCTGCTGCTAACTCTTTACCAAATGCTTCTAGTTGTCTGGGAGGGGCTTGGCCACCTAGCCTGCTCTTTCACTGGATATTAGTGTCTGAGTGTATTTGTTCATCCATTGCTGGGTCAGTGTCTGCCAGTTGGACCCACACAGTTGGTCCTCAGGCCTGAGGTATAGCTGCAAATAATCACGGCAGAACCTTCGAAAACTAAGGTGAAGGCTCTGCAGTTGGTAAACCAGTAAGTCAATAAGTCAGTAAGTCAGTTGGTCATCGGTGCCTACTTAGCATCTCCAATTTTGAGGGGTTGTTCAGGGTAGAGTTTTATCACGGGACAACAGTTATCAGCACAATAGGAGCAGTATCTAAAAGTATTCAAACAACTGCTTAAAGCCACTGGAGCCTCGGTTTTGCAGGCTCGATTAAGGGACCTAATGCAAATTGTATCACTTAACCCATGGTTCCGGAAAGAAGGTAAGCTAGACATAGAGCTTTGGGAACAAGTAGGAAGAAATCTTTCTTTCTTTCTTTCTTTCTTTCTTTCTTTCTTTCTTTCTTTCTTTCTTTCTTTCTTCCTTTCTTTCTTTTTTTTTAAGACAGATACGAGAAACAGAAAAGGTAGAGATGTGGGAGTTTAGTCAGGGTGGCGGAAAAGATTTTAGAGGAAAAATTATAAAGATAGTTATAGGAAATAGTCACAAACCTTTTTGGAAGGCCGGGGGGTTTGCATAGCTTCAGTAAATGAGTTGGCTGAAGGCAGCTGAATTCTCTTAAAAGGTGTAGATACATAGGATTGTAGAGGAGTTTACTCAGGTGGTCTTAAGAACACCCTTTGATTATCTGCAGGTTCCTGATTGCTCTTTACTTGGGAGGTTGGTAATGTCAATTACCCTGTAGTGATGTTTACTCAAGATGCTTGTAATTTAATCTGTACTAAATAAATGCAAACTTAGCTGGCTGATTGGGACCACTGCTGCTAACTCTTTTCTGGAACTTTCTTGGCATGTGTGAGTGGCTAGGCAGCCCAGCCCCATCTTTCGTGGGATATTTGTGTCTGAGTATATTTGTTCATCCGTCGCTGTTTCAGGGTCTGCCGGTCCGACTCAGGCACTCAACCTCCTTAATTGTTTTTTGTCCTAAGGCCCATTTCAGACCCCATCTCTTCAATGACGTCTGTATGGTTATTTCTGTTAGATGCAACCAACTTTCCTTTCTTTGAATTCTGGTAGGTACAATTGTGCAGAGTGAAATGCGAGTTATATTTTATTATTATTTTAGAAAAAAGAAGCTAATTTATTCTGCTCATTAAAAGTTTCCTTTTTAAAACAAATTTTAAAATTTTGAATGGAGAAGGATTAGAGATTAAATTGTTGATGTTTGAAATTCATTGTGGTTGTTAAAAAAAATGCTTGTTGTAGTTTCAAGGGTACACCTGTAGGTCTTTTATGTAGGTAAACCCATGTCACGGGGATTTGATGTCCAGATTATATCATCAATTAGGTACTAAGGCTAATACTCAATAATTATTTTTTCTTCTGTTGTTTTGCCTCCCACCCTCCACCCTCAAGTAGGTCCTGGTGTGTGTCGTTCCCATCGCGTCCATGTATTCTCTTTATTTAGTGCCCACTTACACATGCAATATTTCATTTTCTGGTTCCTGCATTAGTTTGCTAAGGATATTATTCTCTAGCATCATTTATGTTCCTGCAATAGACAAGATCACAATTTTTTTTTAATGGATAGGTTGATTCCATGTCTTTTCTGTAGCAAATAGTGCTGCAATGAAAATTTGTGTGCTTGTGTCTTTATGGTAGAATGATTTGTATTCCTCTGGGTATATAACCTGTAATGAGATTGCAGGGTCAAGTGGTAGTTCTGCTTTTAGCTCTTTGAGGAATTATCACACTGCTTTCCACAATGATTGAACTAATTGACACTGCCACCAACAGTGTATAAGCATTCCCTTTTTTTCTGCAACTTTGCCAGCAGGTTATCTTTTTATTTTTTGAAACTAGCCATTCTGATTGGTGTGAAATGGTGTCTGGTTGTGGTTTGATTTATATTTCTGTAATGATCAGTGATATTGAGCTGTTTCATGTGCTGTAGGCCACATGTAAAACTTCTTTTAAAAAGTGTCTCTCCATGTCCTTTGCCCACTTTTTAATGGTTTTTTCTTGTGTAAATTTATTTAAGTTTCGTATAGATTCTGGGTATCAGACCTTTGTCAAATGCATAGTTTCTAAATATTTTATCTGATTTCTTATCTTGTCTGTTCCCTCGGTTGATAGTTTCTTTTGCTGGAAGCATGAGTTTTAGATTTAGATATGTGAGTCTGAGTCCTGCTTCTGCCTTTAATGGGCTCTGAGATAAGGAAGAAGTTCATTGATGTTTTGGGATAGATGGATAATAGTAACTAATTAAAGCGTCATTGGGAGCATTATATGAGGTGCAAACATAAAGGTCTCCAGTGCATAGCAGATTTTTTCCTCTTCGTTTTCATCTTAACGTGTATATTCTCTCATAAAGCAAGGTCACATCAATTGTAACTTTAAGTGTGCAATCTAAGTCTAGCTCCTAAAACTAGAGTCTGTTAGACTTTACACTGATAATACTTTTTTTTTCTATGTACAGAGAATAAAGACAAGATGAGACCCAATATTCTTCCCCCTACTTGTCTCTTCCTACCTGCCTTCCCCTTTAAGATGATGTATAAATGCCAGACCTCCTGAAAACCTCCTCAAAGACATAACAAGCCACAGAGGGTTTCTACAACTTGTGTTTTTCTAGGGCATGCCCTCAGGCTCTGGTCAAATAAACCTCAATTGATTCAGAAACTTGAATCAGGCACTCAATTTGGTTAACATTTTGCCAACCATGAAGGGGTTCTGTTAATGGAGTTTAGAACCTTTGACCTGCAGGGCTTCTTTTTTTGTTCATGCTCAGTACCAATTATAGAGCTTTAGTTTTGACCAATCATGTGACTTTCTGAGAATTGACTCCTACTTTCTCTTGAGGTCCCTGCTTTCTCAGATTTTTTTTTTTGTTTGAGATCTGAGTTTTGTTTTTTCATGGAACTCCTCTCCTCATGGAGCTTTGCTCACTTCCAAGAAGGAACAGGAGTTTCCTGCTCCTGTGACAATGGAGAGCACACTGTAGCTTGGTCCCTGCTCAACTAAGGAGCTGGTTTGTGGTTTTGTTTTAGAATGTGGTAGCTGCAAGGTAAGACTTATTACTACTTCATTGTAACTTCTCCTTATGCTTAGAGTTTTCAATAGTATGTAAATAGTGCAATCACTATTTGTGTGTGTGTGTGTTTTTAAATAATTCTTCCTTTGGATTTGGCCAACTCTTCACCCTGTCTAATGTCCAAAACCCTTTCACTTGGTCAAGTCCAAATCTAACAGGAGCTCTAAATTATGGTGAAGCAAGCCTTGACATTGGCTAAAGTTCTGTAACTGCAGAACATCCAATTCCACCTCTAGAAACACCTGTTAGTTGAAGAAAATAAAAATATTTTTAACCCACGGCATAGTTCTTTGACAAATTTTGACGTGTCTGTCAGAGGGCCAGCAAATAGAAGTGTCCCTGCACAGTTGCCTTTTGGGGAGAAAAAGTATATCATAGAGAATCATTATTAATGCAGGCATGTCGTCCCTTATCTGGATCTGGGAGAAGTGGACTGAATCTGATACCTTGAAGATAAAACATTTAGCCTTGATTTTTCTCTGAGGGCTGCTACCAGCAACGTTTCACTGACACAAGACCAGCTTTGCTAAGTGAACTTCTTTTCTTTCTTCCATGACCTGTATTACCACTGAAACCTGATTTACTGCCATAACCTTGTTTTGGATGTGCAGAAATGCAGAAAAATAGTAAGTCAGCTAAAGTATAAAAATGTATTAATCTCAAGTTTCCTGGCTTCTCTCTGTGCATTCTTTCCAATTGGATGGTAAAAATCACTGTTTCCTCCACCAAATTTTTATTAATGGGAGAAGATTTGTGTTGTACTAGTCCTAGTGTAGTAATTCTTGTGTACTTTTTAGTGATGTTGGGGTGTGAATATTTTGATTGTTTAATCCATTTCCTACCAGAAATAGTCTTTTCTTTTATCTCTTTCCTTTAGTGTTGTTCATAAACGGAGGTACTGGATAAAGTTTTCTCATGTTGTCATATGTCATTGAGGTTGTGATTTGTGACCATGTCAGAGCACTCACTCTTGATCTCCGCTATCAGGGGGAGGAAACATTTTTGAGTCATTATTAGGTGACCAGCCTTAACATGGCTGAGAACCTGAGGTTTTTTACTTTTTCTTTTGTTTTCCAAATGTGTTAAGCTCCCGGGAGGGCTTGTCATAAGAAATCCCATCCATCTTGGACTTTTGTCATCCCAAGTCTTTTTGCTTAGATAGGGCAGTGGCAACACGAGTCTTTTGCTTTCCTAAGCCTATTCCTTAGAGTACATATTTTATTCTGTTGGGTTGGGGAAAAGATCATTGGGATTGGTTTTTCACTGAAGAAGCTGTTGGATCGAGTCACTTAAAATCAATACACCACTGGAAATTCTAATAGTCCATGGCCAGAAGATGGATTCTTTAAATTGGGACTTCTAATTTAAAAAATATATTTTAGAGCACTCTTATGCCAAACGGTTGATCAGAGGATTGAATTTCAAAGAAAGACAACTAATAGTGTTACGGCTAGCCTTAAAATTTCTTTTGACTAAATTACAGAGCAATAATCTGACTTAAAACAAAGCTAATTTTTTTTTTTTTGTAAACTCAAACTGGTTGCCTTAGATCCTCTGAGAAAATAAGAATAAAAGCCACTTTGCCTTGTCACTGAAGACTTAAAAATTTTATGCTTCTACTGCTGCATCCTGGATTTAATTTTGGATGAGGGAACCAGCATTGTTTTGATATTTGTGTGAGTTTTGAGTTTTTGAGTTGCTCCTTCATCTCTTTGAAGATGCCTCATGCATGCTTGGCTAAGCCAAAATCTTGGTTAAGGCTTATTAATTTCATTTGGGAGGACACTTTTGGTTAAAAAAAAACAAATCAAATGCCAGAAATATCAGGTGTTTGTCCTACCTAAAATCTGATAATAAGAAATCTGTGGCCAGGTGCAGTTGCTCATGCCTGTAATCCCAGCACTTTGGGAGGCCGAGGTGGGCAGATCATGAGGTCAGGAGATCAAAACCATCCTGGGTAACACAGTGAAACCCCATCTCTACTAAAAATACAAAAAATTAGCCGGGCATGGTGGCGGGTGCCTGTAATCCCATCTGCTTGGGAGGCTGAGGCAGGAGAATGGTGTGAACCTGGGAGATGGAGTTTGCAGTGAGTTGAGATCACGCCACTGCACTCCAGGGTAGGTGACAGAGCAAGACTGTCTCAAAAAAAAAAAAAGAAAAAGAAAAAAAGAAAAAGAAAAGAAAAAGAAAAAAAATCTGAAAGTGTTAACAGTAGATAGCTGGTCAGATGTGAGCAGGGCAGGAGAGATCTTTCCACCTCCACATACTAGAAATGTCAAGTGAACATCACCAGGTGATGGTCAAGTCAGGTGGTTGTTAACCGTCTCTCTAAAGTAGTAATTGGTTGCAGGTAGTGCCAGGGAGATACAGTCTCACAATAGATAGAATACACCTGCAACAGGTGATCAGCAGCTTCCGGAAAAGTTGTCAGATACTGAGCAACTGGGCTGATATATATGCATTAAGAGGTAACATAACAGAGTTTCCGGTATATGACCTTCGGGGACTTTTTTTTTTTTTTTTTCATTTGAGAAGCATTTTGTAGGAACTATGTTTTTAAATTTTTTATTATTTTATTTTATTTTAAAATCTTTCCTTTCCGAAGGTTTTTGGGGATTTGGTATTTAATTACATAAGTTCTCTAGTGGTGATTTGTGAGATTTTGGTGCACCCATCACCCGAGCAGTATACAATGAACTCAATTTGTAGTCTTTTATCCCTCACCCCCTTCCCACCCCTTTCCCCAAGTCTATTTTATCATTCTTATGCCTTTGCATCCTCATAGCTTAACTCTCACTTATAACTGCTGGTGTAAAAGGGGTTCAGTTCTTGATTTGATTCTCTGCTTGGTCACTGTTGGTGTATAGCAGAGCTACTGATTTGTGCACATTAATTTTGTATACTGAAACTTTGCTGAATTTATTTATCTGTTCTAGCAGCTTTTTGGAGTCTTTAGGGTCTTCTAGGTATACGATTATATCAATTGCAAACAGCGACAGTTTTACTTCCTCTTTACCGCTTTGGATGCCCTTTATTTATTTCCCTTGTTTGATTGATTTGGCTAGGACTTTCAGCCAAATCTGTTGAATAAAAGTGGTGAGAACCAGTGGCCTTCCTTGTCTTGTTCCCCTGCTGAGAGTGAATGCTTTCAACTTTTTCTCATTCAGTATTATGTTGGCTGTGGGTTTGTGTGCCAATTTTGCTGAGCGTTTTAATCATAAAACGATGCTGGATGTTGTCAAGTACCTTTTCAGTGTCTATTGAGAGGATCATGTGATTTTTAAATTTTGTTCATGTGGCGTACCACATTTATTGACTTGTGTATGTGGAACCATTCCTGCATCCCTAATGTGAAACCTACTTGATCATGGTGGATTATGTTTTTGATGCGTTGTTGGATTCGGTTAGCTAGTATTTTGTTAAGAATTTCTGCATCTGTGTGCATCAGGGATTTTGGTCTATAGTTACCTTTGTTATGTCCTTTTCTGGTTTTGGTATTAGGGTGATGCTGGCTTCATAGAATGATTTAGGGAGAATTCCATCTTTCTCTAGCATGTGGAATTGTCCTTGAATTTGTTTTGTTTTGTTGTTAATTTTTAAATTATCTTTTCAATCTTGCCGCTTTGTATTGGCCTGTTCGGGGTTTCTAATTCTTTCTGATTTAATCTAGGAGGGTTTCATATTTCCAGGAATGTATTCATCCCCTCTAAGTTTTCTAGTTTATGCACATTAATGTGTTCATAGTACCTTTGAATGATCTTTTGTATTTCTGTGGCGTTGGTGGTAATAGCTCCCATTTCATTTCTAATTGAGCTCATTTGGCTCTTCTCTGTTCTTTTCTTATTTAATCTTGCCAATGGTGTATCAATTTTATTTGGTATTCCAAAAATCCAGCTTTACGTTTTATTTATAGTTTCTACTATTTATTTCAACTGCATTTAGTTGTGCTTTGATCTTGGTTATTTTCTTTCTTCTGCTGGGTTTGGTTTTGGTGTGTTCTTCTTTCTTGAATTTCTAGAAGTGCAACCTTAGATTGTCTACTTGTGCTCTTTCAGTCTTTTTGATGTAAGCATTTAAGGCTATGAACTTTTAGCACTCTCTGCAGAATTCCAGATGTTTTGATAGGATGCATCACTATTGTTCAGTTCAAAGAAGTTTTAATTTTCTTGATTTCATATTTGACCCAACGATCATTCAGGAACAAGTTATTAATTTCCATGTGTTTGCATGGTTTTGAAGGTTCCTTTTGGAGTTGATTTCCAGTTTTATTCTACTGTTGTCTGAGAGAGTACTTCATATAATTTCAATTTTCTGAAATTTTTTGAGACTTGTTTTGTGGCATATCATATGACCTATCTTGAAGGAAGTTCCATTTGCTGATGAATAGAATGTATATTCTGGGTTGTTGGGTAGGATATTCTGTAAATATGTCTTAAGTCTATTTGCCCTAGGGAATAGTTTTAATCCATTGTTTGTTTTTTTTTTTTAAATTATTATTATACTGTAAGTTCTAGGGTACATGTGCATAATGTGCAGGTTTTTTTACATACGTATACTTGTGCCATGTTGGTGTGCTGCACCCATCAACTCGTCATTTACATCAGGTATAACTCCCAATGCAATCCCTCCCCCTCCCCCCACCATGATAGGCCCCAGTGTGTGATGTTCTCCTTCCCGAGTCCAATGAATCTCATTGTTCAGTTCCCACCTATGAGTGAGAACATGCGGTGTTTGGTTTTCTGTTCTTGCGATACTTTGCTGAGAATGATGGTTTCCAGCTGCATCCATGTCCCTACAAAGGACACAAACTCATCCTTTTTTATGGCTGCATAGTATTCCATGGTGTGTATGTGCCACATTTTCTTAATCCAGTCTGTCACTGATGGACATTTGGGTTGATTCCAAGTCTTTGCTATTGTGAATAGTGCCACAATAAACATATGTGTGCATGTGTCTTTATAGCAGTATGATTTATAATCCTTTGGGTATATACCCAGTAATGGGATGGCTGGGTCATATGGTACTTCTGTTCTAGATCCTTGAGGAATCGCCATACTGTTTTCCATAATGGTTGAATTAGTTTACAATCCCACCAACAGTGTAAAAGTGTTCCTATTTCTCCACATCCTCCCCAGCACCTGTTTCCTGACATTTTAATGATTGCCATTCTAACCAGTGCGAGATGGTATCTCATTGTTGTTTTGATTTGCATTTCTCTGATGGCCAGTGATGACGAGCATTTTTTCATGTGTCTGTTGGCTGTATGAATGTCTTCTCTTCTTTTAAGAACTGTCTGTTCATATCCTTTGCCCACTTTTTGATGGGGTTGTTTGTTTTTTTCTTGTAAATTTGTTTGAGTTCTTTGTAGGTTCTGGCTATTAGCCCTTTGTCAGATGAGTAGATTGCAAAAATTTTCTCCCATTCTGTAGGTTGCCTGTTCACTCTGATGGTAGTTTGTTTTGCTGTGCAGAAGCTCTTTAGTTTAATTAGATCCCATTTGTTAATTTTGGCTTTTGTTGCCATTGCTTTTGGTGTTTTAGACATGAAGTGCTTGCCCATGTCTATGTCCTGAATGGTATTACCTAGGTTTTCTTCTAGGGTTTTTATGGTTTTAGGTCTAACATTTAAGTCTCTAATCCATCTTGAATTAATTTTCGTATAAGGAGTAAGAAAAGGTTCCAGTTTCAGCTTTCTACTTATGGCTAGCCAGTTTTCCCAGCACCATTTATTAAATAGGAAATCCTTTCCCCATTTCTTGTTTTTCTCAGGTTTAGATGGCTGTAGATGTGCGGTATTATTTCTGAAGACTCTGTTCTATTCCATTGGTCTATATCTCTGTTTTGGTACCAGTACCATGCTGTCTTGGTTACTGTAGCCTTGTAGTATAGTTTGAAGTCAGGTAACGTGATGCCTCCAGCTTTGTTCTTTTGACTTAGGATTGTCTTGGCAATGCGGGCTCTTTTTTGGTTCCATAAGAACTTTAAAGCAGTTTTTCCAATTCTGTGAAGAAACTCATTGGTAGGTTGATGGGGATGGCACTGAATCTATAAATTACCTTAGGTAGTATGGCTATTTTCACGATATTGATTCTTCCTGTCCATGAACATGGTATGTTCTTCCATTTGTTTGTGTCCCCTTTTATTTCACTGAGCAGTGATTTGTAGTTCTCCTTGAAGAGGTTCTTTACATCCCTTGTAAGTTGGATTCCTAGGTATTTCATTTTCTTTGAAGCAATTGTGAATGGAAGTTCATTCATGATTTGGCTCTCTGTTTGTCTGTTACTGGTGTATAAGAATGCTTGTGATTTTTGCACATTTATTTTGTATCCTGAGACTTTGCTGAAGTTTCCTATCAGCTTAAGGAGATTTTGGGCTGAGACAATGGGGTTTTCTAAATATACAATCATGTCATCTGCAAACAGGGACAATTTGACTTCTTGTCCTTACTGAATACCTTTGATTTCTTTCTCTTGCCTGATTGCCCTAGCCAGAACTTCCAACACTATGCTGAATAGGAGTGGGGAGAGAGGGCATCCCTGTCTTGTGCCCATTTTTTCCAGTTTTTGCCCATTCAGTATGATATTGGCTGTGGGTTTTTCATAAATAGCTCTTATTATTTTGAGATACGTTCCATCAATACCAATTTTTTTGAGCGTTTTTTGCATGAAGGGCTTTTGAATTTTGTCAAAGGCCTTTTCTGAAACTATTGAGATAATCATGTGGTTTTTGTCTTTAGTGCTATTTATGTGCTGGATTACGTTTATTGATTTGCGTATGTTGAACCAGCCTTTCATCCCAGGGATGAAGCCCACTTGATCATGGTGGATAAGCTTTTTGAGGTGCTGCTGGATCCAGTTTGCCAGTATTTTATTGAGGATTTTTGCATCAATATTCATCAGGGATATTTGTCTAAAATTCTCTTTTTTTGTTGTGTCCCCGCCAGGCTTTGATATCGCGATGATGTTGGCCTGATCAAATGAGGTAGGGAGGATTTCCTCTTTTTCTATTGATTGGAATAGTTTCAGAAGGAATGGTACCAGCTCCTCCTTGTACCTCTGGTAGAATTCTGCTGTGAGTCCATCTGGTCCTGGACTTTTTTTCGTTGGTAGGCTATTAATTATTGCCTCAATTTCAGAGCCTGCTATTGGTCTATTCAGGAATTCAGCTTCTTCCTGGTTTAGTCTTGGGAGAGTGGAAGTGTCCAGGAAATTATCCATTTCTTCTAGATTTTCTAGTTTATTTGCATAGAGGTGTTTATAGTATTCTCTGATGGTAGTTTGTATTTCTGTGGGGTCGGTGGTGATATCCCCTTTATCATTTTTTATTGCATGTATTTGATTCTTCTCTCTTTTCTTTTTTGTTAGTCTTGCTAGCAGTCTATCAATTTTGTTGATCTTTTCAGAAAACCAACTTCTGGATTCACTGATTTTTTTGGAGGGTTTTTTGTGTCTCTATCTCCTTCGGTTCTGCTCTGATCTTAGTTATTTCTTGCCTTCTGCTAGCTTTTGAATGTGTTTGCTCTTGCTTCTCTAGTTCTTTTAATTGTGATGTTAGAGTGTCAATTTTAGATCTTTCCAGCTTTCTCTTGTGGGCATTTAGTGCTATAAATTTCCCTGTACATACTGCTTTAAATGTGTCCCAGAGATTCTGCTATGTTGTATCTTTGTTCTCATTGGTTTTAAAGAACATCTATACTTCTGCCTTCATTTTGTTATATACCCAGTAGTCATTCAGAAGCAGGTTATTCAGTTTCCATGTAGTTGAGCGGTTTTGATTGAGTTTCTCAGTCCTGAGTTCTAGTTTGATTGCACTGTGGTCTGAGAGACAGTTTGTTATAATTTCTGTTCTTGTACATTTGCTGAGGAGTGCTTTACTTCCAATTATGTGGTCAATTTTGGAATAAGTGTGATGTGGTGCTGAGAAGAATGTATATTCTGTTGATTTGGGGTGGAGAGTTCTGTAGATGTCTATTAGGTCTATTTGTTGCAGAGCTGAGTTCAATTCCTCGATATCCTTGTTAACTTTCTGTCTCATTGATCTGTCTAATGTTGACAGTGGGGTGTTGAAGTCTCCCATTATTATTGTATGGGAGTCTAAGTCTCTTTGTACGTCTCTATGGACTTGCTTTATGAATCTGAGTGCTCTGTATTGGGTGCATATATCTTTAGGATAGTTTGCTCTTCCTGTTGAATTGATCCCTTTACCATTATGTAATGGCCTTCTTTGTCTCTTTTGATCTTTGATGGTTGAAAGTCTGTTTTATCAGAGACTAGTATTGCAAGCCCTGCTTTTTTTTGTTCTCCATTTGCTTGGTAGATCTTCCTCTATCCCTTTATTTTGAGCCTACGTATGTCTCTGCATGTGAGATGGGCCTCCTGAATACAGCAAACTGATGGGTCTTGACTCTTTATTCAGTTTGCCAGTCTGCATCTTTTAATTGGAATATTTAGTCCATTTATGTTGAAGGTTAATATTGTTATGTGTGAATTTGGTCCTGCCATTGTGATATTAACTCGTTATTTTGTTCGTTACTTGATGCAGTTTCTTCCTAGCCTCGATGGTCTTTACATTTTGGCATGTTTTTGCAATGGCTGGTACCGGTTGTTCCTTTCCATGTTTAGTGCTTCCTTCAGGGTCTCTTGTAAGGCAGGCCTGGTGGTGACAAATTCTCTAAGCATTTGCTTATCTGTAAAGGATTTTATTTCTCCTTCACTTATGAAACTTAGTTTGGCTGTATATGAAATTCTCGGTTTAAAATTCTTTTCTTTAAGAATGTTGAATGTTGGCCCCCATTCTCTTCTGGCTTGTAGAGTTACTGCTGAGAGATCTGCTGTTGATGGGCTTCCCTTTGTGGGTAACCCGACCTTTCTCTCTGGCTGCCCTTAAGATTTTTCCCTTCATTTCAACTTTGGTGAATCTGGCAATTATGTGTCTTGGAGTTGCTCTTCTCGGGGAGTATCTTTGTGGCGTTCTCTGTATTTCCTGAATTTGAATGTTGGCCTGCCCTACTAGGTTGGGGAAGTTCTGGATAATATGCTGCAGAGTGTTTTCCAACTTGGTTCCATTTTCCCCGTCACTCTGGCACCCCAATCAGACGTAGATTGGGTCGTTTTACATAATCCCATAGTTCTTGCAGGCTTTGTTCATTTCTCTTTCTTCTTTTTTCTTCAGATTTCTCTTCTCACTTCATTTCATTCATTTGATCCTTGATTGCTGATACTCTTTCTTCCAGTTGATTGAGTCGGTTACTGAAGCTTGTGCATTTGTCACGTATTTCTCGTGTCATGGTTTTCATCTCTGTCAGTTCGTTTATGGCCTTCTCTGCATTAATTATTCTAGTTATCAATTCTTCCACTCTTTTTTCAAGATTTTTAGTTTCTTTGCGCTGGGTACATAATTCCTCCTTTAGCTTTGAGAAGTTTGATGGACTGGAGCCTTCTTCCCTCATCTCGTCAAAGTCATTCTCCGTCCAGCTTTGATCACTTGCTGGCAATGAGCTGCGTTCCTTTGCAGGGGGAGATGCACTCTCATTTTTTGAATTTCCAGCTTTTCTGCCCTGCTTTTTCCCCATCTTTGTGGTTTTATCTGCCTCTGGTCTTTGATGATGGTGATGTACTGATGGGGTTTTGATGTGGGTGTCCTTCCTGTTTGATAGTTTTCCTTCTAACCGTCAGGACCCTCAGCTGTAGGTCTGTTGGAGATTGCTTGAGGTCCAGTCCAGACCCTGTTTGCCTGGGTATCAGCAACAGAGGCTGCAGAAGATAGAATATTGCTGAACAGCGAGTGTACCTGTCTGATTCTTGCTTTGGAAGCTTCCTCTCAGGGGTGTACTCCACAGTGTGAGGTGTGGGGTGTCGGTCTGCCCTTATTGGGGATATCTCCCAGTTAGGCTAGTCAGGGGTCAGGGACCCACTTGAGCAGGCAATCTGTCCATTCTCAGATCTCAACCTCCATGTTGGGAGATCCACTGCTCTCTTCAAAGTTGTCGGACAGAGTCGTTTGCATCTGCAGAGGTTTCTGCTGCTTTGTTGTTGTTGTTGTTGTTTAGCTGTGCCCTGTCCCCATAGGTGGAGTCTACAGAGACAGGTAGGCCTCCTTGAGCTGCTGTGAGTTCCACCTAGTTCTAGCTTGCCAGTGGCTTTGTTTACCTACTTAAGCCTCAGCAATGGCGGGCAACCCTCCCCCAGCCTCGCTGCTGCCTTTCCGCGAGATCACAGACTGCTGTGCTAGCAATGAGGGAGGCTCCGTGGGCGTGGGACCCTCCCGGCCAGGTGTGGGATATAATCTCCTGGTGTGCCCGTTTTCTAAGATCCTTGGTAAAGCGCAGTATTGGGGTGGGAGTTACCCGATTTTCCAGGTGTTGTGTGTCTCAGTTCCCCTGGCAAGGAAAAAGCATTCCCTTCCCCCTTGTGCTTCCCAGGTGAGGCGGTGCCTCGCCCTGCTTCAGCTCTCGCTGGTCGGGCTGCAGCAGCTGACCAGCACCGATTGTCCTGCACTCCCTAGTGAGATGAACCCAGTACCTCAGTTGAAAATGCAGAAATCACCTGTCTTGTGTGTGGCTCGCACTGGGAGTTGGAGACTGGAGTGTTCCTATTTGGCCGTCTTGCTCCGCACCCCTCCCATTGTTTGTTTCTTGACTTTCTGTCTTGATGACCTATCTAGTGCTGTCAATGGAGTATTGAAGTCCCTCACTATTATTGTGTTACTGTCTACCTCATTTCTTAGGTCTAGTAGTAATAGTTATATAAATTTGGGAGTTCCAGTGTTAGGTGCATATATATGTAGGATTGTGATATTTTTCTGTTGGACAAGTCCTTTTATTATTATATAATGTCCGTCTTTGTCTTTTTTTTAACTGCTGTTGCTTTAAAGTTAGTTTTTTCTGATATAAGAATAGTTAGTCCTGCTCACTTTTGTGGCCATTTGCATGGGGTGTCTTCTTCTACCCTTTTGCCTTAAGTTTATATGACCCTTTATGGTTAGGGGAATCTCTTGAGGGTAGTAGCTACTTGCTTGGTGAATTATTATCAATTCTGCAATTCTGTATCTTTTAAGTGGAGCATTTAGGCCACTTACATTCAATGTTAGTATTGAAATGTGAGGTACTGTTCCATTCATCCTGCTATTTGTTGCCTGGATACCTTGGTTTTATTCAGTTATTTATTGTATTTTTGTTTTATAGGTTCTGTGAGATTCATGCTTAAAGAGGTTCTGTGTTGATGTGTTTCCAGGATTTGTTTCAATATTCAGAACTCCTTTGCACAGTTCTTGTAGTGTTGGCTTGGTAGTGGCAAATTGTCTTAGCATTTGTTTGTCTGAAAAAGACTGTTATCTTTCCTTGATTTATGGACTTTAGTTTTGCTGGATATAAAATTCTTGGCTGATAATTTTTTTTAAGGAGGCTGCAGATAGGTATGCATGCTCATTTGAGGTGTTCTTCTGTTATCGAAGATTACTAAAATCACATGGGTTGAAAAGCATTTGGGATTATTTACTTAATTGAGTACTCATTTATTTTTATATTAATTTGATACCATGTATAAACACTATATAAACATAGATATGGACATATACATATATGTGATACAACATACAACATATACATGTGCACATAAAGATAGAGGGAGACAGAAATACTTTAGATTTTTGACTTTAAAACTTTATGCGTGGAACCCATAAAACTCACTATTTAAAGAAAAAGTTGTATTTAAATTGTGCTTTTGTAAATAGAAAAAGTTAACGTTTGTCTGAGGAAGCCCTTGCTGAGTTTTAGAGAAATTGGGTAGTAAATTTACATCTCAATGCAGAGAGAGAGCGAGATAGAAAGAAAGAGAGAGAGAATTTGGGTGTGTTCAAGGAAGATTAAAAATAGATGCCAGGGTAACACAACAATGATAGAAATTTATAACAGGATTTTATTAGGAGACCAATTTTATTGACATACATAGCTTTTATTTTGGTCTGTTTTCCAACTGTACTCCAGGAAACACACTACACAGGCTCCCTTCTTAAGTGCTGGTGGGCCACTGCACATGCAGACAGACCACTTTAAGGGAAGAATCAGGGGAAAAGAGATGCAGATTGCAGAATTATGCCAACATACCAAAGCCTAAGTCAAAGGTCAAACCACAGACGTGAAATCTCATCGCCTGTTTGGCCCTATTTTCAGTGTACTTTACTTTCTATAATTTCTGCTCTAAAGCTTTTAAATGAACTTTCACTCTTGCTGTAAAACTGGCCTCAGTCTCTTCTTCTGCCTTATGACCCTTAGTTGAATTCTTTCTTCTGAAGAAACAAGAATTGAGACTGCTGCAGACATGTACAGATTTGCTGCCATTAATATACCTTAGTGCCATTCTACATGATAAAAAATATATATATTCATATATATGTATAAACATGTATGTATTCATAGAGACCTTGAATCTACATTCTTGTTGCACTTTATGTAAACAATTCAGGTATCACACTAAAACTTATTTTGGAAATAAATTGGTCCCAAATGATTTCTATTTCATAAAATGGGAAACAGGAGGGGGAAAATTATTTTTCAGAGGAAAACAACAGAACAACAATTATTACATTTTATATTTGTTCATTCTTTTTTTGAATTTTGTTATTTACCTACAATTTTGACTGAATCCTAAATCTTTTCCTGTCCAGAAGTTTCATAACTAATGGTTTCAGATATTTCTTCAATTTTTCCTCCAAATTGGTGTATTATAAATTTAAACTGTGCTTTTCAATATTTTATCATTTTTTAAAATTACACGTTTAAGTTCAGGGATACATGTGCAGAACCTGCAGGTTTGTTACATAGGTATACACGTGCCATAGTGTTTTTCTGCAGCAATTAACCCATCATCTACATTAGGTATTTCTCCTAATGCTATTCCTCCGCTAGCCTCCCACCCCCCAACAGGCCCTAGTGTATGATGTTCCTCTCCCTGTGTCCATGTGTTCTCATATCCAACTCCCACTTATGACTGAGAACATGCAGTGTTTTGTTTCCTGTTCCTGTGTTAGTTTGCTGAGAATGGTGGTTTCCAGCTTCATCCATGTCCCTGCAAAGGACATGAACTCATCATTTATTATGGCTGCATGGAATTCCATGATGTATATGTACCACATTTTCTTTATGTAGTCTATCATTGATAGGCATTTGCGTTGGTTCCAAGTCTTTGCTATTGTGAATAGTGCCACAATAAACATGCGTGTGCATGTGTCTTTATAGTAGAATGATCTATAATCATTTGGGTATATACCCAGTAATGGGATTCCTGGGTCAAATGGTATTTCTTGTTCTAGATCCATGAGGAATCGCCACACTGTCTTCCCCAATGGTTGAACTAATTTACACTCCCACCAACAGTGTAAAAGCATTCCTATTTCTCCATATCCTCTCCAGCATCTGTTGTTTCCTGACCTTTTAATGATCACCATTCTAACTGGCATGAGATGGTATTTCATTGTGGTTTTGATTTGCATGTCCCTAATTACCAGTGATAATGAGGTTTTTTTTCATGTTTTTTGGTCACATAAATGTCTTCTTTTGAGAAGTGTCTGTTGATGTGCTTTGCCCACTGTTTGATGGTTTTTTGTTTTTTTGTTTTTTTTTTGTAAATTTGCTTAAGTTTCCTGTAGATTCTGGGTATTAGCCTTTTGTCAGATGGGTAGATTAAAACTTGCGAGCTGAAAGTAGAAGACTTATATAAACTTCTGGAGAAATCATAGTAACTTATATATAAATAACCTTTATGCCTGCTGATGAGTAGACTACACAAAATGTACACATGAACACTGGATTCAGACTGTAATTCAGAGAATTGTGTCAGATTGCCATTGCAATTGAAAGATGCTTCAGAAACTCTAGAAAAGCTAGTCTATAGACTGCTGCAGACATTACAGGTGAACCAACATACAACTGAAAGGGTTAGAACGATGTTTGCCAAACACATTGCTCTAATTGAAGCAGCATTTGTGTGACTTTAATAAGGTTCCAGGATTATACTGTCCCTTTGTTGCTGTGACTTCCCTTTGCCCTTTTCTGATTTGTCTTCATGCCCTTTTCCATGGGACGTGACTTGTTAAGAATGAGCCTTCCTAGTCATGTAGGATCAGATGAAACATACAGCCACAGGGGTCTTCTACAATGCTTTCTCTGAGAGCTTTTGAAGAATTGTGGGGCCAGGTGTGCTGGCACAGGCCTGTAATCCCAGCCCTTTGGGAGTCCAAGGCAGGAGGATCACTTGAAACCAGGAGTTTAAGACCAGCCTAAGCAACAAAGGCAGACCACATCCTTACTATACAAAATAAATCAAATTAGCCAGGTGCAGCGATGCATGCCTGTAGTCTCAGACACTTGGGAGGCTAAGGTGGGAGGAGCGCTTCAGCCCAGGAGTTCAAGGCTTCAGTGAGTACACTCTAGTCTGGGTGATAGGGCAAGATTGTGTCTCTTAAAAACAATACATAAAATTAAAAAAGAAAGAAAGAAGAGAAAAAGAGCGGGGTAAACAGGAAATCCAAAGATCTCAGGCATCTCTGGATGATTGTCTGAACAAATTATTTTTTCCTTGCTTCAAAACCTTTCAAGATGTTTATTTCTTTGTAAAAGAAAGACATGCCATTTGTAACTTTAGGTGAGTAATCAAAATCTAGCTCCTAAAACTCTCATTCTCTATTTTAACACTGTTTTAAGTCTCATTCTGATAATACTTATTTTCTAAGGCACACAATAAAGACAAGATTAGATCTATTGTTTTTCTACCCACTCCATCTCTTCCTACCTGCCTTCTCTCCTTTAATCAAGTGTATACATACTAAGCCTCCAGAAACCTCTTCAGAGAGAACACAAGCCACAGCAGTTTTTTGAAACTCTTGTTTTTCCAGGTTGCTCCGTCAAGCTCTGGCTCAATAAAACTCAGTTGGTCAAGATTCTTGCCTCAGTCTTTCATTCTGGATAACCAGCATGAGTCCTGCAAAGCCCTTTAGTAATCTATTGCCTGCCTAGTTGATGTGTGCCTCGGTAAGTCATGTCTTCGTGAGTCAAACACTCTTCTTCCTTTTCTGCCTTTCCCAACCATACCACCCAGTGCTGAGTGCTCTGATCCGACCCCAGCTCCCAGGTTGTTTGTACTGGTCTAAGAAAGCAAGACCAGGAAGGGCAGGTTGAGAAGGAAGTAAGAGGCCAACAGCCGTGGGATGTGGCAAGTGTGGCTGTCGTCGCTCAAAGCTACACTCCCTGGGTGCATTTTATGAATTTTTCTGGATTTGGAATCTTTTCCCTGTGTGTCTATCTAGAAACTCACCTTCCTCCTACTTTCTTCTCATTACACTTTGTGTTTCTAGTGCACTTGTTTCTATCCAGAGAATGGCTATGCAAATTGTTGACAATAGAATAAAAAATGACTTTTTGTGAGACATGGAACCTGGTCTTTCTTTTTTCCAAAAAAGATTGAGGTTTCTAAAACCTTTTATGCAGGGCTGTGCAGTTGTGAGTATAGTGTTAGGGAACAGGTGCATAAGTGAAGGATGAGACAGAAAACAAAATGCTGGCTGTCAAATCCTGAAAGGAAATGGGACAAAAATCATTTTTGAAGGTGGATGTCATTCAGGAGACCTTGTAAATCTCAGAATGTCCTTTTACCAGATGAAGTGGAGGATGAGGTTAAATTATGGAGTTAGGTGACAGTGGGCGCATACTTCTCTGCCACAGTTTTTTTTTTTTAAATCTGTAAAAATTAGGATGGTGGTAATTAGGAATTTTTTGTCATGACTGTAGCTACATGAAAAGCACTTAGGATGTGCCTGTTGCATAGTGAGTGCTGCGTTAGTGTGTGAGCTATTATAATTATGGGAATAGGCAAAAGTGCCACCCTGGCCATCCAGAGTGTGGACGTACTTTCTAGTCAGGGTCCAGGCAGGCCAGCTGGAGATGAAGCTGGTTAGTGGGGAAAGTTAACTTCCAGGAGTAGAAGAATTTAGGTGGAGTAAGTCATGCACAATATTCTGTAAACATTCCATTACCCAACAGTAGGAATACTTAGAGTGGTGTGGCTTCCATGACAATCATTATCTCCTGGGAATCTAAGAATGTGTCCTAGAGTTGAAAGGCTTTGATGTAAGCCAAACCCAGAAATAGGCTTCATGGCTGCCTTGCCGACAGCATTCATCTTGAAAAAGGAAAGCATTCCTCTTGCTAAAGGAATACCCTCTTCTGGCCCAGGCCATTATTTTTGTTTTTGTACTATCCTAAGTTTTAAAGTGTAAGGAGAAAGACTGAAGAATAAAATAATGAAGTGCATGTATGAAATAACAGGGTAGAATTGAGACTGGTATGTGTAAGTTAAGAGAAATCACGTATAAATTTTGTGTGAACAAAAGAAGGATTTCTTGTTGCAAACAGACCTCTCCATATAAATAATACCCATTGCCTGGAGTGGATAGCAGACTCCATCACAAGAACACACCATCAGAGTCATGAGAGAATGGATAGTGTGGCTTCTTTAATTGGCAGGTTAGACTGAGAAAGCTATTGAAGAGAAAGGAGTTGAAGGAGGAGATGGGTGAAGGCAAGAAAAATGGGATGGTGAAAGGAAAGGACTGAAAGGAATGTTTACCCAGGGCTCCTCAGGCACCAGGCTGTGTGACTAATGTCTTACACATGTTAATTAACTCTTCCACTGTCATTTTCTGACGCAGTAAGAGTCAGCCTTACACTGCAGATGAGGAAAGAGGCTGAGGGAGGTCAAAGGAGTGTCCTAGGGTCATCCAGCCACTTCATAGCAGAGCTAGTATGTTTCACTGTGGTTTGTGCAGACAGAAAAGTGAGACATGGAAAGAAGGCAAAACATATTTTTGTTGTGGGTGATATTTATGAAAGTGACCTGTATGGGGCAGATTAGTGGCCTCTTAAAAGTGTCCACAGCCGGGCTGTGTGCGGTGGCTCACGCGTATAATCCCAGCACTTTGGGAGGCCGAGACGGGCAAATCAAGATGTCAGGAGTTCGAGAGCAGCCTGATCAATATGGTGAAACCCTGTTTCTACTGAAAATGCAAAAATTAGCTGGGCATGGCGGTGGATGCCTGTAATCCCAGCTACTTGGGAGGCTGAGGAAGGAGAATAATTTTAACCTGGGAAGTGGAAGTTGCAGTGAGCCGAAGTAACCCCACTGCACTCCAGCCGGGACAGCATCAGTGAAACTCTGTCGCAAAAAATAAAATAAATAAATAAAATCCACATCCTAACTCTTGGACCACGTGCCTTTACTTTTCTTAGCAAAAACTATGTTCAATGGTGATGAAGTTGAGTATCTTGAGATGGAAAACTTATTTTGGATTATCTGGGTGGCTCCCAGTGTCATCATAAAGGTCCTTGTAAGTGAAAGAGAAAGGCAGGAGGGTCAGGGTGAGAATGATGCAGCCTCAGAGACTCCACTGGACATTGCTTGCTGTGAACATGTGTGACAAGACAAAATTACAACTAATTTAATTTTAGATGTAATTGGCTTTTACTTGTGTTTTATGAGTTGGGGCAGCTCTCCCTCTGTAGATACAGTGATAACTCCTCCTCGGCAATACAATTACAAAACAGTGGGTTTTGTCAAATGCGAATCAATAAACAAGGCCCTAGAAATAAATTGATTGGTTAATATCAGGGTACTTCAGGTCACTTTTTTTTTTTGGTAAAAGTTAAAGCAGAGGTGACTTCATTATTATGCTCACTCAGGTAGACTGGAATCATCTTTTTACAGAAAAATATGATCTGTTTTGAGAGCTATCTGCTTCCTTAAAATTTCCGTGGGAGTATATAACATTTATCATGTGTGGCTCTATTTTGGAGTGTCTGTATTCTCACTTAGGTGAGGATATAACCAAAACTTAAAGCATTAACATTGATCTCAATAACCGTAATTTTAGGCTTCCATCAATTCTTTTCTTTTCTCTTTTTTCAATTTCCTTTGTCTTAAACATTTTTTTTTATATTTTATGTTCTAGGGTACATGTGCACAACGTGCAGGTTTGTTACATGTGTATACATGTGCCATGTTAGTGTGCTGCACCCGTTAACTCATCATTTACATTAGGTAATCTACTAATGCTATCCCTCCCCCCTCCCCACCACCCCACAACAGACCCCGGTGTGTTATATTCCCCTTCCTGTGTCCAAGTGTTCTCATTGTACAATTACCACCTGTGAGTGAGAACATAAGGTGTTTGATTTTCTGTTCTTGTGACAGTTTGCTGAGAATGATGGTTTCCAACTGCATCCATGTCCTCATGAAGGACATGAACTCATCCTTTATTATGGCTGCATAGTATTCCATGGTGTATATGTGCCACATTTTCTTAATCCAGTCTGTCATTGATGGACATTCGGGTTGGTTCCAAGTCTTTGTTATTGTGAATAGTGCCGCAATAAACGTCCGTGTGCATGTGTCTTTATAGCAGCATGATTTATAATCCTTTGGATATATACCCAGTAATGGGATGGCTGGGTCAAATGGTATTTCTAGTTCTAGATAGTCGAGGAATCGCCACACTGTCTTCCACAATGGTTGAACTAGTTTACAATCCCACCAACAGTGTAAAAGTGTTCCTATTTCTCCACATCCTCTCCAGCACCTGTTGTTTCCTGACTTTCTCATGATCGCCATTCTAACTGGTGTGAGATGGTATCTCATTGTGGTTTTGATTTGCATTTCTCTGCTGGCCAGTGATGATGAGCATTTTTTCATGTGTCTGTTGGCAGCATAAATGCCTTCTTTTGAGAAGTGTCTGTTCATATCTTTTGCCCACTTTTTGATGGGGTTGTTTGTCTTTTTCTTGTAAATTTGTTTGAGTTCCTTGTAGGTTCTGGATATTAGCCCTTTGTCAGATGAGTAGATTGCAAAAATGTTCTCCCATTCTGTAGGTTGTCTGTTCACTCTGATGGTAGTTTGTTTTGCTGTGCAGAAGCTCTTTAGTTTAATTAGATCCCATTTGTCAATTTTGGCTTTTGTTGCTCTTGCTTTTGGTGTTTTAGACATGTAGTCCTTGCCCATGCCTATGTACTGAATGGTATTGCCTAGGTTTTCTTCTTGGGTTTTTATGGTTTTAGGTCTAACATTTATGTGTTTAATCCATCTTGAATTAATATTTGTGTAAGGTGTAAGGAAGTGATCCAGTTTCAGCTTTCTACTTATGGCTAGCCGGTTTTCCCAGCACCATTTATTAAATAGGAAATCCTTTCCCCATTTCTTGTTTTTATCAGGTTTGTCAAAGATCAGGTGGTTGTAGATTTGTGGTATTATTTCTGAGGACTCTGTTCTGTTCCATTGGTCTATATCTCTGTTTTGGTACCAGTATCATGCTGTTTTGGTTACTGTAGCATTGTAATACAGTTTGAAGTCAGGTAGCCTGATGCCTCCACCTCTGTTCTTTTGACTTAGGATAGTCTTGGCAATGCGGGCTTTTTTGTGGTTCCATATGAACTTTAAAGTAGTTTTCTCCAATTGTGTGAAGAAAGTAATTGGTAGCTAAATGGGGAACGCATTGAATCTCTAAATTACCTTGGGAAGTATGGGCATTTTCACAGTATTGATTCTTCCTATCCGTGAGCATGGAATGTTCTTCCATTTGTTTGTGTCCGCTTTTATTTCATTGAGCAGTCGTTTTTAGTTCTCCTTGAAGAGGTCCTTCACATCCCTTGTAAGTTGGATTTCCAGGTATTTTATTCTCTTTGAAGCAATTGTAAATGCCAGTTCATTCATGATTTCACCCTCTGTTTGTCTGTTACTGGTGTATAAGAATCCTTGTGATTTTTGCACATTGATTTTGTATCCTGAGACTCTGCTGAAGATGCTTATCAGCTTCAGTAGATTGTGGGCTGAGACGATGGGGTGTTCTAAATATACAATCATGTCATCTGGAAACAGGGACAATTTGACTTCCTCTTCTCCTAATTGAAAACCCTTTTTTTCTTTCTCTTGCCTGATTGCCCTGACCAGAACTTCCAACAGTATGTTGAATAGGATTGGCGAGAGAGCGCATCCCTGTCTTGTTCCAGTTTTCAAGGGGAATGCTTCCAGTTTCTGCCCATTCAGTATGATATTGGCTGTGGGTTTGTCATAAATAGCTCTTATTATTTTGCGATACATTCCATCAATACCGAATTTATTGAGAGTTTTTAGCAAGAAGGGCTGTTGAATTTTGTCAAAGGCCTTTTCTGCATCTATTGAGATAATCATGTGGTTTTTGTCTTTGGGTCTGTTTATATGCTGGATTATATTTATTGATTTTCATCTGTTGAGCCAGCCTTGCATCCCAGGGATGAAGCCCACTTGACCATGGTGGATAAGCTTTATGATGTGCTGTTCGATTCGGTTTGCCAGTATTTTATTGAAGATTTTTTCATCAGTGTTCGTAAGGGATATTGGTCTAAAATTCTCTTTTTTTCATTGTGTCTCTGCCAGGCTTTGGTATCAGGATGATGTTGGCCTCATAAAATGAGTTACGGGGGATTCCCTCTTTTTCTATTGATTGGAATAGTTTCAGACGGAATTTTACCAGCTCCTCCTCGTACCTCTGGTAGAATTCGGCTGTGAATCCGTCTGGTCCTGGACTTGTTTTGGTTGGTAGGCTATTAATTATTGCTTCAATTTCAGAGCCTGTTATTGGTCTATTGAGGGATTCAACTTCTTCCTGGTTTAGTCTTGGGAGAGTGTATGTGTCCAGGAATTTATCCATTTATTCCAGGTTTTCTGGTTTATTTTCGTAAAGGTGTTTATAGTATTCTGTGATGGTGGTTTGTATTTCTGTGGAGTCAATGGTGATATCCCATTTATAATTTTTTATTGTGTCTATTTGATTCTTCTCTCTTTTCTTCCTTATTAGTCTTGTTAGCGGTCTATCAATTTTGTTGATCTTTTCAAGAAACCAGGTCCTGGATTCTTTGATTTTTTGAAGGTTTTTTTTTGTGTCTGTATCTCCTTCAGTTCTGCTCTGATCTTAGTTATTTCTGGCCTTCTGCTAGCTTTTGAATGTGTTTGCTCTTGTTTCTCTAGTTCTTGTAATTGTGATGTGACATTAGGGTGTCAGTTTTGGAGCTTTTCTACTTTCTCTTGTGGGCATTTAGTGCTCTAAATTTTCCTCTACAAACTGCTTTCCATGTGTCTCAGAGATTCTGGTATGTTGTGTCTTTGTTCTCATTGGTTTCAAAGAACATCTTTATTTCTGTCTTCATTTCGTTATGTACCCAGTAGTCATTCAGGAGCAGGTCATTCAGTTTCCATGTAGTTTTGTGGTTTTGAGTGAGTGTCTTCATCCTGAGTTCTAGTTTGATTGCACTGTGGTCTGTGAGACAGTTTGTTATAATTTCTGTTCTTGTACATTTGCTGAGGAGTGCTTTACTTCCAACTCTGTGGTCAATTTTGGAATAAGTGTGATGTGGTGCTGAGAAGAATGTATACGTTGTTGATTTGGAGTAGAGAGTTCTGTCGATATCTACTAGGTCCGCTTGGTGCAGAGTTTGAGTTCAATTCCTGGATATCCTTGTTAACTTTCTGTCTAGTTGATCTGTCTAGTGCTGAAAGTGGGGCGTTAAAATCTCCCATTATTATTGTGTGGGAGTGTAAGTCTCTTTGTTCATCTCTAAGGACTTGCTTTATGCATCTGCGTGCTCCTGTATTGGGTGCATATATATTTAGGATAGTTAGCTCTTCCTGTTGAATTGATCCCTTTACCATTATGTAATGGCTTTCTTTGTCTATTTTGATCTTTGATGGTTTAAAGTCTGTTTTATCAGAGACTAGGATTGCAACTCTTGCTTTCTTTGTTCTCCATTTGCTTGGTAGATCTTCCTCCATCCCTTTATTTTGAGCCTATGTGTGTCTCTGTATGTGAGCTGGGTCTCCTGAATACAGCATGCTGATGGGTGTTGACTCTTTATCCAATTTGTCAGTCTTTGTCTTGTAATTGGAGCATTTAGTCCATTTACATTTAAGGTTAATATTGTTATGTGGGAACTTGATCCTTTCGTTACGATGTTAGCTGGTTGTTTTCCTCATTAATTGATGCAGTTTCTTCCTAGCATTGATGGTCTTTACAATTTGCCATGTTTTTGCAGTGACTGGTACCAGTTGTTCCTTTCTATGTTTAGTGCTTCCTTCAGGATCTCTTGTAAGGCAGGCCTGTTGGTGACAAAATCTCTCAGCATTTGCTTGTCTGTAAAGGATTTTATGTCTCCTTCACTTATGAAGCTTAGTTTACCTGGATATGAAATTCTGGGATGAAAATTCTTTCCTTTAAGAATGTTGAATATTGGCCCCCACTCTCTTCTGGCTTGTAGAGTTTCTGCCGAGAGATCTGCTCTTAGTCTGATGGCTTCCCTTTGTGGGTAACCTGACCTTTCTCTCTGGCTACCCTTAAGATTTTTTCCTTCATTTCAACTTTGGTGAATCTGGCAATTATGTGTCTTGGAGTTGCTCTTCTCGAGGAGTATCTTTGTGGCATTCTCTGTATTTCCTGAATTTGAATGTTGGCCTGCCGTGCTACATTGGGGAAGTTCTCCTGGATAATATGCTGCAGAGTGTTTCCAAGTTGTTCCATTCTCCTAGTCACTTTCAGGTACACTAATCAGATGTAGATTTGGACTTGTCACATAGTCCCAAATTTCCAGGAGGCTTTTTTCATTTCCTTTTACTCTTTTTTCTCTGAACTTCTCTTCTCGCTTCATTTCATTCATTTGATCTTCACTCACTGATATCTTTTCTTCCAGTTGATCGAGTTGGTTACTGAAGCTTGTGAATTTGTCACGTAGTTCTCCTCTCATGGTTTTCATTTCTATCAGGTCATTTAAGGACTTTTCTGTATTGGTTATTCTAGTTAGCCATTTGTCAAATCTCTTTTCAAGGTTTTTAATTTCTTTGCGCTGGGTTCGTACTTCCTCCTTTAGCTCTGAGAAATTTGATTGTCTGAAGCCTTCTTCTCTCAACTTGTGAAAGTTATTCTTTGTCCAGCTTTGTTCCATTGCTCTCAAGGAGTTGCGTTCCTTTGGAGGGAGAGGGCACTCTGGTTTTTAGAATTTTCAGCTTTTCTGCACTGCTTTTTCCCAATCTTTGTGTTTTTATCTACCTTTGATCTTTGATGGTGACATACAGATGGGGTTTTGGTGTGCATGTCCTTTCTGTTTGTTAGTTTTCCTTCTAACGTTCAGGACCCTCAGCTGCAGGTCTGTTAGAGTTTGCTTGAGGTCCACTCCAGACCCTGTTTGCCTGGGTATCAGCAACAGAAGCTGAAGAAGAGTGAATATTGCTGAACAGTCAATGTTGCTGTCTGATCGTTCCTCTGGAAGCTTCATCTCAGAGGTGTACCCGGCCCTGTGAGGTGTGGGGTATCAGTCTGCCCCTAGTGGGGATGTCTCCCAGTTAGGCTACTCAGGGTCCAGGGACCCACTTGAGCAGGCAGTCTGTCTGTTCTCAGATCCAAAAGTCTGTGCTGGGAGAACTACTCTCTTCAAAGCTGTCAGACAGGGACATTTGCATCGACAGAGGTTTCTGCTGCCTTTTGTTTGGCTATGCCCTGTCCCCAGAGGTGCAGTCTATGGAGGCAGGCAGGCCTCCTTGAGCTGCGGTGGGCTCTACCCAGTTCAAGTTTCCTGGTCACTTTGTTTACCTACTTAAACCTCAGCAATGGCAGGTGCCCCTCCCCCAGCCTCGCTGCTGCCTTGCAGTTAGAACTCAGACTGCTGTGCTAGCAATGAGGGATGCTCTGTGGGTCAGCGATCCTCTGAGCATGGCCCAGGGTATGATCTCCTGTTGTTCCATTTGCTAAGACCCTTGGTAAAGCGTCGTACTAGGCTGGGAGTCAACTGATTTTCCAGGTGTTTTTCATGGTTTCCCTTGGCTAGGAAAGAGAATTCCCTTCCCCCTTACACTTCCTGGGTGAGGAGATGCCGCACCCTGCTTCCGCTCTCACTTGTTGGGCTGCACCCACTGTCCTGCGTCCACTGTCCAAGCTTATAGAGCTTCAGCAACAGAGCTGTTCTTGTTCTTAATGATTTCAGTGGAGAAAATTGCATTGGAAAAAGTAAAAGAATTCAGGGTCCAGTCCAGTCTACCAGTGGATTAGAAATACTCAAAGATAATGAACAGTGGTTCAATTTGGTAACAGGTGTACTACAGTTTTTCTTTTTAACATAATTTTTATCTACATAGGAGTCTCTATTTTTATGAAAGATAATTCCAGTAGGATGAATTAGTTTGCAAAATAGGTTGAGTCTCACCGAACTTGCCTAGATTTTTTACCTAAGTGCAGCAAGTGTAGCAATGGACCATAGACACCCTTTTTAAACTTTGCATTGCTAGAAGTTTTATAAAACTCTCAGATTAAACTTTCAAAAACCTTTTGAGACTAGGAAGCCAAATCAAGGCCATCTTCAGACTTTCCCTGCATTCCCTATGGGTTTATTCTATGTATATTGTCAAATAGAACATCCCAGTCAAAGCCTTGGTAACATAACCAATGTTTTTGAATGTGTCCTGTTATAAAGAGAGAAGATTCTTATTGAACTTGTGCAGATAACTTTATTACTATAAGCATATGAATCCTCATGAATAGTTTCCCAATTCTGGGGCACTCATATTGGGAGCAAAAGCAAATGTTTCAATTTTTGTTCACAAAAGTATACTTTAGTAAATTGCTGTGAAGTATAAAGAGCTTAAAAGAGAAAGTTCATAAATCTGGAGAAGAAAAGATTCAAAGAATCAGCACATTTTCAAATAAAAAATTATGAAAACGTTATTGTTTTGATTATTTAGTACAATAAAACTGAGGTTTTTTTCTTCTTTGTCTTGAATTTCTTGAAGGTATCAGCCTGTTCATTAAAATTTTGAAAGTTCTCAGAGAGTCCAGTGGTATGATCTTGAAGTTATCAGAAACTTGTATTCAAGAGTTGTTGTCAGAGTCCTTTCCATACATCTCGTTGAAGAAAAAGCAATTTTGGACTGTAGCTGAATATGAATACTTTGAGGAAGAATCAAAGCAACTGTCTGGGAATGACAAAGACTTAAAATGACTCTGGTGAAAAATCTAATGAGATTTATATTCGGTTTATTATGGTAAAGACACAGCTCACATAGAAATCTAGTTACTTCTGTGGCATACGACACTATGACTGATAACATATTCAATTTCCAGAAATTTCATATAGTTTTTAGAATATTCATTTTTTTGAACTTTTTTATTTTTATTTTTTGAGATGGAGTCTTGCTCTGTCGCCCACGCTGGAGTGCTGTGGCATGATCTATGCTCACTGCAAGCTCCGCCTCCCAGGTTGATGCCATTCTCCTGCCTCAGCCTCCGGAGTAGCTGGACTACAGGCGCCTGCCACCACACCTGGCTAATTTTGTTTTTGCATTTTTAGTAGATTCGAGGTTTCGCCGTGTTAGACAGGATGGTCTCGATCTCCTGACCTCATGATCTGCCCACCTCTGTCTCCCAAAGTGCCGGGATTACAGGCGTGAGCCACTGCGCCCAGCCTAGAATACTCATATTATTAAAATTCCCATAAATATTATTTAGAGAAGGTTTAGCATCACTTATCACTCATTTGAAAACACTTTGTATATATATTTTAACATATAAAATAAGGTGGCTTTTCCATTCAGCTTCTGTTTCCTAACTGGATTACTGAGTTCTTGATGTAACCCCTTAATAATTAGGGCCAAAAAAGTATAGTCTTATGTATGTTGAAAAAGGTCCTTAGGTCATTCCGGTACTTCTAGCTGAAAATCATTGATTTAGTTTTAAGTTCTACCTATTACAACAAGAGTTCTCCATCCTTGTTACATGTTAGTAGTGTCAGGGAAGACTTAAAAATTACCAGTGCCTGGGTCCCTCTCCAGACCTTGAAACTGGAACTCATGAGTGGGGCTTGAGCATCCACTTTTAAAAATGTTTTCCAGTGATTCCAATGTCTAGCTATATTTTCCATCAGATTTCTCTGATTTCTTGTGGCCTTCACTTTTTTTCTATTTTGGTATCATGATTATTTTCAGGTCTCATTTCCTGTCTTAGGCTTTATATCCCCTGGGGTAGCGACCTTGCCATCTTCATCTCTGTATCTTTTTTGAACACATGAATTGGCCATCAGGAAAAGGTCTCAAGCACACATAGGTTTTGTTCTGAGTCTCAGGTTCACAGGCTAATCCTAAAGTCTTTGTTCTCCACGAAGTCAGAGATTGCTTGTGATGAAGGGTGTGGTTAAGTCTGTAGTGCAGATGGTGGAGGGGAGTTCACCTTGTTTTCAGGCTTAGCATTGGGACTAAGAATTTTATGTCTATATGGGTGAAGGGGCAGGGATGTGTAGGAAGACAGTTCTGATTAAGATGGAGGAATTATACTAGGAAGTAGAGGTAAAGGAAGTGAGAAGGATTAGCAAATAGAAGAAATGTGAACTTACAAAGAGGCTAGAGTAGACCCTTGGAGATTCTTGTTTAAGTGAATTAACTAGATTTTAGAAAGGTTATGAGGCAGTCATATGCAAGGAAGGTTTCAAAGTCTGGAGACAAGAAGTCAAGCAACACTTTGAGAAGTGGTTGGTCTTTATGGGAATGGAGAGAATTACACTATTGAGAGATGTGAAAAATAATGAAGAGGGTTTCACAATGTGAAATTGTGTTTCTCGTTTGAATCTGAGAAACAAATGAGCAGAGGCTGGAGATAATTATGTCTAAAAGATAGTGGGGTACAGGGAGCATAAAGGTCAGGGAGAAAGGGAACTGCAGGAATTAGTGCTGAGAAACAGGAGTTTGGTGGAGGAAGGAGGAGATCCAGTCCCAGATACAGGCAAATAAGTATTTTCCCTTTCCCAAGCATGGCAGTCAGCCCTGCAGGAAACAGGACAAGAGAAAAGGACATCATACCTGCCAGTCTTCCTGGAATACAGAAATGACATCATGGTTGTTGTTTCGGAATAACCCAAGATAGATATCCTCTTCCTAAAGGAGCTGTCATGGAAAGAAAGAAAACAAGGAATGGAGGTGATGTTATTTTACTGGGGGAAGCCTCAGGAACAAGCATGTAACACGAGGTACTCTATAATTGTTTCTTCAAATAATATATTATTTCTGTTGTAAAGTTGATGGGAGATGGTTATATTCTTGCAGATTTTTTCCCCTCTCACCATGTTTCTAAGTTGGTGATCAGTCCTCTGTCAATTCTCAACAGCACACGATATTTCAGAAGGGTTTCAGATGGGAGAAAGGCTGATTGCTATTTTCTATATCGTTAGAACTTTCCACTTTCCCACCTTTTCATGGTTGCATCTTTTTCTCAGTGTCTCTGTGGTGGTAGCCATGAATGAGACCCTGCCGGGTCTTCATGGCAGGGACATGATTGACAGAAGGCCCAGGTCAGTGCATTTCAAATTCACCAAGTCCTTTGCACAGAAAGCTTCCTTCCCACAGGCTCCCAGCAAGGGTGTGAAAGCAAGCCTAGTTCTCTGAGGCTCTGTTTAACTTTAATGGGAAACTGGTTGGAGGACTCCCCATCAGCCATGCAAAAACTCTCTTAGAACTGTATTAATACCTAAAACTTCTTTCTCTTTCTTTTTCACAGGAGTCTGCTTTGCATAGGGGTCTGTGAGTTCTCCCATACTACCTTCATGCCTGCCCCACATTCCCTCAGAGGTGTCTTCCGTGATAAATTATCTTATATGTCTAATCCCATCCTGGATGCATCTCAGTTGGTAAAAACTAACATACCAGGTTTGATTCTTTGCACTTAGTTTGTTTGCTTTCTCTCTCACAAGTAGTCAGGAACCATGTCCTAGTGTTTTATGTGTTACCTCTTTTTCTACATATATATGGAAACAGGTACTGTTGAGGGGCACATCCTATGTGCCAGGCCCTTTGCTAAATGCTTTATCTGTACTTCATTTAATTCACACAGTAACCCTGTCAAGTGGATAGTATTTCCATTTTGCCGATGAAAAGACAGAAACTTAGAGTAGTGTAAAATCTTTCCTGGTGTCGTATGGCTAGTAATAGGTGGATCTGAGATTTGATGCTGGGACTATTTGACCTCAAGGCTAATGATGATGGTAGTAATATAGCAGCTGACATTGGTTCGCCTGTGTGTGGCATCTTGTTTCATTGACTGCATGAAACCTTTAAAAGAATGGTATGAAGCAAGCTCCCTCATACTTCAGGATTTGAAAGAAGAACAAACTAAACCCAAGCACAGTGAATGAAGGAAACAATAAGGATTAGAGTGGATAAAAATAAAATGGAGAATGGTAAAAGAATAGAGTAAATTAATGAAACCAAAAGTTGATTCTTCAAGTTAAAATCAACAAAATTGACGACCATTAAGTAGACTGACTAAGAAAAAAGAGAGATTAAAATTACTAAAATGAGAAATGAAAATGGAGTCTGAATATGACAGGTCATAGTTTAATCCTAGCACTTTGGAAGGTCACAATGGGAGGATTTCTTGAGGCCAGGTGTTTGAACCAGCATAGGTAACCTGGGGAGACCCAGTCTCTACAAAAAAAGAAATAAAAATCAATTAGCTGGGCATATTGGCATGCATCTGTATTCCTAGTATCTTGGGAGGCTGAAGAAGTAGAATTGCTTGAGCCCAGAAGGTTGAGGCTATGGTAAGCCATAATCATACCACTGTATTTCAGCCTGGGCTAGCGTACAGAGTGAGAGCCTGTCTCTCTCTCTGAAAGAAAGAAAGAAAGAAAGAAAGAAAGAAAGAAAGAAAGAAAGAAAGAAAGAAAGAAAGAAAGAAAGAAAGAAAGAAAGAAAGAAAGAAAGAAAGAAGAAAAAAGAAAATGAAGTGATTACTACCAATTCTAATAAAATGATTATGAAATTGCTGGAAATAATTGTATGCCAATAAATTGGATAACCTAGATGAAATAGACAAATTCCTAGAAAAACACAAAAATATGAATAGAGCTATAATCAGTAATAAGATTGAATCAATGAAAGCATTTGATGAAATTCAATGTTTTTTCACAGTAACAACATTCTAACTAAGAATGGAAGGAAACCACCTCAACATAAAGGCAATATGTGAGAAACCCAATACTAACATCATACTCAATGGAGAAAGACTGAAAGTTTTCCCTGTATGAGCAGGCACAAGACAAGGATGCTGCTTTTGACACTTCTATTCAATGTAGTATTGAAAAATCGAGTCAGAAAAATTAGGCGAGAATTTTAAAAAAGACATTCAAATTGGAAGAAAGAAGTAAAATTATTTCTGTTCGCAGATAACTTGAACTTACATGTAGAAAATCCTAAAGATGGAACAAACTTATTAGAATTAATAAATGAATTCAGTAATGTTGCACAATACAAAATCATCATTCAAACATCAGTCGTATTTCAATACACTAACCATGAACAATCTGAAGGGAAATTAAGAAAATATTTTTAATTTGTATTAATATCACAAAGAATAAAATATTTTAGGAATAAGTTTAACCAAAGAGGTGAAATGATTATACCTGAAATCCATAAAATATTGCTTAATGATGACATCAATAAATTGAAAAACATTTTGTGTTCATAAATTAGAAGACTCAATATTGTGAGGAGGACAATGCTACCCAAAGTGAGCTCCAGATTCAATACACTTCCTATCAGAATCTCAGTGACAGTTTTGCAGAAAAAGAAAAATCTGTCCTAAAATTTATATTGAATCTCATGACTCTAAATAGACAAACAACTCTGAAGAGTAAAAATGAAGCTGGAGGACTCACTCTTCCTGATTTCAGCATTTACTACAAAGCCCCAGTAACCAATACATTGTGGTACTGGCATAAAGGAGGACATAGAAATTAATGAAATTGAAGAGAGAGCCCAGAAAGAAATACTTGCATATATGACCAAATGATTTTCATGGAGTGTGCCAAGATCGTTCAATGGGGAAAGGACAGTATTCTCACCAAATGACATTGGGAAAGCTGGATATCCAAGGGCAAGAATGAGTGGAACCTTTACCTAACACCATATACAAAAATTAACCCACAATAGATCAATGATCTAAATGTAAGAGCAAAAACTATACCACTCCTAGAAGAAAAGGTAGAAGAAAATCTTTATGATATTGGATTTCACAATGATTCCTTGGTTGTAACAACAAAAGAATAGGCAACAAATAAAATGGATAAATTGGACTTCATAAAAACCAAAACCTTTTATATATCTAAGAACATTATCAAGAAAGTAAAAAAGGAACCCATGAAATGAGAAAAATATTTGCAAATTATATGTGTGATACCTAATTAATTTCTAGAATACATGAAAAACTACAAGTCAACAACAGCAAACATCCAAAAACCCAATTAAAAAATGAACAAAGGATTAAAGCAGAGTTTTCACCAGGGAAGATATACAAATATCCCATAAGTCCACGCAAATTTCCTCAGCGTCACGAATACTTAGAGATATGCAAATCAAAACCACAATGTGACACCATCTCACACACTTTAGGATGGCTTTGATAAACAACATAAAACAACAAGTGTTTGTTTTTTGATAAGCAACATAAAACAACAAGTGTTTTCAAACAGTTGGAAAAATTGGAGCTCTAGTGCATTGCTGATGGGAATGGGAAATGTTACAGCCACTGTAAAAAGTGGTGTGGCTGTTTCTCAAAAAATGTAAACAATAAATTACCATTTGATCCAGCAATTCCACTTCTAGACATACTCCCTATAGAATTAAAAGAAATTTGAACAAATGTTTGCACATTGATGTTCAGAGAAGCATTACTCACAATAGGAAAAAAAAGGAAACAACGGAAAGTCCATTGAAAGGTAAGTGGGTAGGCAAATGAGGTATATCTATACATCAAAATGTTATTCAACCTTAACAAGGAATAAAATTCCAATACATCGTGCAAAATGGATGAACCTTGAAGACATTATGCTAACTGAAATAAGCCAGACACAAAAGGATAATTATTTTATAATTCCATTTATAAAAGATAGAATAGCCAGTTACATAGAGACAGAAAGTAGAATGGTGGGTGCTAAGACTTAGGGGGAGAAGGAGTGAGGGTTACTGTTTATTGGGTACAGAGGTTTAATATGGTAAAAGGAAAAAGTTCTGGAAATGGATAGTGTGATGGTTACACAACACTAAATTGCACACTTAGAAATACTTAATGATAAGTCTTATAATAGATATATATAAGTGTTCTGGTAGTCTTATACTCTATAAATATACACTTTCTGGCATGGCCCCTTTCCTGCCATGCAGAGCCCCAGAGGTGAATCTCCCTATTTCTCCAAGTGTGCATCACTCATTGTCCTCTGTGCTGTGTCCCACGTGCTGTGCCCACAGCCTTATATGGCTGGTGACTTCAGAGCCAGGATACAACTCCAGAGTCTGCCCCGAGGCTCCCTCTCTTCTTATTTCCCTGCAGCCTAGGCTTCATTTCAACCGGCAGCTCAATTTAGCCGAATTCAGGACAGGCCATCAGGGGTCTTTCTCCATACATGCTGTTCCCACCCCAGTGGGACCCACCCCAGTGGAGTCAGGAAGGGCCAGTCACTGGAGAAGCCTGGAGCAGAGGATGCAGCAATCTGAGCTGCTCCTCTCTCATCCAAGGGGCTTCCTCCTCTCATTTGGGGGAAAAATGTGAGCTTGTTTCAAAGCCTCAGATGTTCTTTGTAGCACATGGAGTAAGTAAAAGAAAACAAAGATGTGGCAGAAAGGGATGTGTTGGAGACAGCGAGAAGCAACTTGATCTTGAGGACTCTCCTTCTTGTCCCTCTATGAAGCCTCTTCCACCACATAGGGCTCAGGACTGACAAAGCCCCCTCCCTACCCTTCTCAGACTGGACACAAGGTCAGCCATGAGAAAACAGAGAAACAAGAAGAAAGTCTGTAGAGAGAAATTGAGAGGGTTCAGAAGGAGAATTTAGGATTTGCTTCTACCCATGGGACACAGGCTGGGAATAAAAATGTTTTCCTGACTCTTCTCTGAAAGCCAGATAGACTCCACCTAAAACCCTATTGCCAATGATGCCGGGATCCACTTACCAGAGACTATGACCATCTTGAATGTGGAACATTCCCTGCCAGTGGCTGAGTTACGAGCAGAGCAACCATAGATCCCGTTATGCTTTGTACTAATTTGGGGGATAAAGAGCTCTTGTCCTGATTGCACAAACTTCCCATTAATCGTCCAAGAATACTCTGCCGGTGGGTTAGAGTTCGCGAGGCAGGACAAGTAGAGGTTATCTCCTGAACGGTAATCCGTGAATGAAGGGAAAATCCTGGGGAAGTCTGGACCATCTGGAGTAAAGAGAATAAAACCACAGGTGATGTCGTCCAAGGGAAGGGGATGCGCCTGGTCTCTCAAAGGGACACAGTGTCCCTCTGAGCCAAGACACACCCTCAAGGCCCAGCCAAACCCCTTCTGTCTTCACTGAACAGAGGCATGAGGTATTCACGTGTTTCTCCCATCACAGGATGTAGACCCCAAGTCTCCCATGACAAGAGCAGCCCCTCCCTTTATATTCTTGCTTAAGGCTGTGCCTAGCCAAGTTTTCCCAGGGCAGGGAGTCATGACCAGCCCTGGTGTCCAGAAATAAAAGTATCTGTATTTGAACCTGAGAGAGACTGAGATGCCTGGCCTCTGGTGGCTTGGATTTTTGCTGGTGGCCTGGTCCACAGAGGAACCAGATAAAAAGGACATCCAGGATGACTGGGTCACTGCAGATGCTACCAACTCGGTCCCGTATTTCACATTCATAGGGTCCTGTGTCATTTCTTGTGACATTGGCTAGAATGAGGATCCTGTTTTTACCGGGTTGCTTTAGCCTGGGACTGATCGGGAGGCTCTGACCATTTACCCACCACACGTAGGTGTAGCCCTGAGTCTTAGGTACACAAGTTAAGGATACATCATTCTTGTTCTCCATGGGGTTGAAATAATTGCTGGTGATGTAGGGCTTGGGCAACTCCGCTGGGTGGATAACAGAGAGAAGATTGTCCTGTGTGGCACCTTTGATTCCTCCACAGACATCCTTCAATCAGAGTTGGCATCTCCCACCTCTCAGCCCACCCGAGTCCTTGAAAGTCAATAGCTGGTGCGTGTGTCACAAGACAGATGTATGATGATCTAAGGGCTCAAAGACTATGAGGCTGCCTGCTCTGTCTTAGGGAAGCACAGACTTTCTGAAGTGTGAATTTAGCAGCAGTGTTGGGTCATGGACAAACATGTCAGTGGGAGTCACAGGCCCTGGTACACGTCCCAGTCCCTCTCTAATCCACTGACTGGCTGGCTCACCTTGGATTCCTTACCTGGAATGTGCAACTGCTGGGTCCCTTCCAAATTCCATCCTACTTTGCCCCCCTAGATGTGATTTCTCTGCAGCTTCCATTTCCAAGGACATTCTAGAGATGAGTAATAACGGGACTTCCCATTGTCCTGAAACCCTAAGATACTGAACAGCCTGGCCTGGGACTGAATGTTTCAGCAGAAATAAGACATGGGAGACCAGAGTCAAACCTGGAGGTCAGTTCAGTCCTGAGGCAGTGGAGGTACAAGGTGGGGTAGTTTTTTGCAGGTGTTTCATGATGACTTACTTGAGCCAGTGACCTCCAAAGATAGAACAGAATGTAAGGAATGATCTAGAAAGAGTGAAGGGGACAGGCAAAAGCTGGTCGTTTTGGAGCAGAAACATATTCCCTGTCGTGGGTTTTTTATTTCCTTCTCCGTCTGCAGAGGGCAGGTGGTTCTTCCTTGATAGCCAGATAGACTTCACGGGAAAACATATGGCCAATGCTCCCTGGATCCACTTACCAGGAACTATGATATTCTTAATGATGAGATTGTTCCACCAGTAGCTGAGTTATGGATGAAACAGACATAGGCCATTCTATATGTTTTAGTGATGTGGGGGATAAAGAACACTTTTGCTGATTGCTGGAACTTCCCGTCAATCAGCCAAGATTGCTCTGCCAGTGGGTGAGAGTCTGTGAGGCAGGAGAGCTTGGGGACTTCCACTGGATGGTAATAGGTGTATGAAGAAGAAATGGTGGGGGTATCTAGGCCATCTTGAGCAGAAAATAAAGTCACAGCTGATGTTGTCAGAGGGAAGGGAAAATCCTGGCCTGTGGAGGAGCCACGGTGACCCTGTGAACTAAGTCACTACACTGAAGTCCCAGCCAAATCCCTGCTGTGTTCACTGATCTGGAGCTTGAGACATTCACCTGTTTCTCCCATCATAACCTGTGGACCCTGAATCTCCCATGACAGGAGCAGCCTCTTCTCTCCCATTGTCGATCAAGCCTAAGCCTACTCTTAGTCATCATGGCCAGCTTTGATGTCTAGGTTTAAAGGTCTCTGTTCTTGGACCTGAGAGGGAGTGAGAGGCCTGGCCTCTGGCCATGTGTATTTGGGATGGCAGCCTGGCTCACAGAGGAACAGAAGATACTCACAGAGGAGATTCAGGGTGACTGGGTCACTGCGGCTGGAACTCACTGGGTTCTTCATTTCACATTCATAGGGTCCTGCAGTATCCTTTGTGACACCAAATAGAACGAGGGTCCTGTTGTTTCCAGACAGCTGCCACTTGCGACTGATAGGGAGGCTCTGACCGTTTATCCACCACAGGTAGCTTACATCCTGAGTGTCAGGATCACAGGATAAGATCACAGTCTCCACGGCCTCTCTGGGGTTTAAGTTGCTGCTGGAGATGTAGGGCTTGGGAGTCTCCACTGTGCAGATAACAGAGAGAAGATTGCCCTGTGTGGCACCTTTGATTCCTCCTAAGACATTTTTCAATCAGAGATGGTCTTTCCCACTTCTCAGCCCACTCAAGTCCTAAAAAGCCCATGGCAGATGTGTGTGTTACAAGACAGATGCATGGCAATCTGAGGGTTCAGTGATTGTGAGGCTGCCTTCTGTATGTGGAAGAAGCACAGACTTTCTCAAGTGTGAATTGAGTAGCAGCATTGAGTCATGGAAAAACATGGGACCAGCAGTCACAGCCTCAGGTGCCTCTCTGAGTCCCTCCCTCTCCAACTGCCTGCCTGGCCCACCTTGCGGTCCTCACCTGGAGCATGCATTGCTGGAATCTTCTTAGTTTCAGTCTTACTTTGCCCCCAAGGTATGTTTTCTCTGCAACTTCCCTTTCCAAGGGGATCTTAGGGATGGATGATGAAAGTTCCCATTGTCCTTAAACCCTTTGAGTACTGGGAAGCCTGGCCTGGGACTGGGTACTTGAGCAGAAATAACACAGGGGAGACCAGAGTCAAGCCTGGAGGTCAGTTCAGTCACCAGGCAATGGAGCCACAAGGTGGGGCGGTTTTCCCAGCTGTCTCATAGTAAGTGACTTGAGCCAGTGACCACTAAAGATAGAGCAGAGTCCAAGGAATAACCTACAAAGAGTGAAGGGGACAGGCAAGAGCTGAGAGCTTTGGACCAAGACCATGTTCGCTGTTCTGCATCCATGATATTCCCTTCCCCCTGTAGAGGGCAGGTGAGGACCATGTATATCTTTCTAGAAATACACGTAGATGTTTGCAAACGCAGAACTGAATGGTAGAAAGGGCGGACATGAACTGATGACAGAAGTCTGGCCCTCATGGACCATATGTGTTTGCTGGCTATTAGAGCAATATGTGGGAAGAAGTCTTGCAGATACTTTCTCTCATTAGACATTCTACTCTCTAATTCTAGGAGTTAGACTACTCTATGTAGCTTATCTCAGTGGATTCCAGAGTGAATCATAGAGTAGAATAGTAGTTTCCAGGAGCTGTGGTCGGGGGAATAGGGCATTGTTCCATGGCTGTGCTGTTCAGTTATACAGGATGAGGAGGTTCTAGAGATCTCCTGTACAGTTTTATGCCTATAGTTCATACAGATAAAGTGTTCCTTATGCAGAAAGCTTAAAACCAAGGTTTTTGGATTCTAACTTTTTTATTTATTTTGGAATATTTATGGTAGATGTACTGGGTTAGCATCCCAAATGTGAAAAATTTTAAATCCAAAATGCTCCTGTGAGCACTTCTTTTTAGCATCACATCAGTGGTCAGAAGTGTTGGATTCTGGAGCATTTCAGATTTTAGATTTCTGGATTTGGCATGTTCAATTTGTAGTACTGTAATTTTCCCATAAAAAGTTGTCATGAGTTTAGACCTCATGTTATGTTGTGACTCTAGTAACGAAACAAAAAAAGATTTGGAGGAAACATTAAAATGTTGTCGTAAGTGGAAATTTTTACTGATGGTCCAAACATCTGAGATGGATTGCTATTAGTAATATTTATCTTGATACCAAATTAAGGTTTAGGTGTGGGGTGAATTCCAACAGGATCACATTATGCTCAAAGAAAGCTGCCAAAAGTGATTTGAAATTAGCAACTCCTTAAGTAGAGAGAGTCCCGTTAAAGAGACAGAACTGGTCAGTGTGTCAATTACATAAAGGGAGGAATGATGCCGAATTAAAAGAAGTGATATGTGTTATGTTAGTAAATATAGTAAGAAATCCCTGTTTCTAATTTCTGTGCAGAGTTAGGAAAAATGGGGAAGAGCCCAAAACAGGTATGTGAAATGCTTTCTTCATTTTCTCTTAACCTCAGGAAATACAACTAGAGTTTAAGTTTGTGTGAATCAGGAAGAGTCTAAGTGAGATGCCAGTGGCTCATGTGTCCCCCACACAAAGAACCCCAACTTATGAAAATGGCATCATCAGGAGGAAACAATCGTATGTGGCACAGGCTGTAAAACCATCAGATAGCACGCCCTGGCCACCTCCAACAGGTCCCCGAAACCACCAGTATTCCCATTATGTGTAAGTTACAGCCTTGGAGGTTGTACCACAACTACAACATTTAAAAATTGCTATTGTCAATACAAAATGTTAAATATGAAGTGGGATATATTGTTCCATTTTTTTCCCCCACTCCTTTTGAATTTTCCTTTTCCAGTTTTGGAAGTTTCTATTGACACATCCTCAAGTTAGGGATTGTTTTCTCAGCTGTGTGCATTCTACCACTAGGCATCAAAAACATTCTTCATTTCTCTAACAGCAAGTTTTTCGTTTTCCTTTTTTTTCTGAGATGGAGTCTCACTCTGTTGTCCAGGCTGCAATGCAGTGGCAAGATCTTGGCTCACTGCAAGCTCCACCTCCCGGGTTCATGCCATTCTCCTGCCTCAGCCTCCTCAGTAGCTAGGACTACAGGCGCTCGCCAGCACACCTGGCTAATTTGTTTGTATTTTTAGTAGAGATGGCGTTTCACTGTGTTTGCCAGGATGGTCTCGATCTCCTGACCTCGTGATCCGCTCGCCTTGGCTTCCCAAAGTGCTGGGATTACAGTTGTTAGCCACTGTGCCGGCCATCTCTGAGGGATTTTAACGAGTTGTTGACTTTTGAGTTTTCCGTTGTTTACTTACTGTTAGAACCGAGTGACAAATTTCAAGCCTGTTATATGGCTGACAGGAAACCAGAAGTCTCTAGGAAGTGACTGGAGAATGTGAGCTCCATAGTAGGTTGTGGATGGAGTCGTGAGTGAAATGGGTGAAATCAGCCCATGGGCTTTGGAGACTGCAGGCCTGCCCAGCCTCTGACACCCTGGTCAGTCAGTGCAAAGATTACAACAGTGACAGCAAACTAGCATGGCTGACTCCATCTGGCATCGAGTCTCAGGCTGGCTGTCCTCACTCATTCCTGGACATAGGCCAGGCTAACCATGGGAGGAATTTAATTTATGGTTTAACTTTGAAGCAAGAATGATAATAGTTCCTCCATAACACTAATACCCTTCTTTTGCCCAGGGATTGCCTTTGTAAAACTGGTGAAAGACCATGAGAATAAGATTGTAGGAGGGAACTGAATTCTGCTAAAATGGAGGCACAGTTTCTATAATCCCTTACTGCTCAAATGTCATTTGCCCAGAGTTTACAAAATTTGTATCTATTTGCTCCTATAGATAACATCACTATTGTAGAACCTGAGATTGGTCTTTTGAGATGTTTCTCATTCTTTGCATTCTGGAAACCCGCTGACCTCATCCATACCCATGACTAATGGCTCAGCCAGTCACATGGTCCCCACCTAGAGGTGGATTCAAGCACAAACAGATCATTTCCCTCCGCCCTCATGATTCCATCCCCAAACAGTCAGCAGTACCCATTTTTTAGTCCTGTGCCCCTGAAACTATCCTTGAAAATCTCTAACCCCTGATCCACTAGGGAGTCTGATTTAAGTAATAATAAACCTCCATCCTCCTGTTTGGCACACTTGGAGTCATTAAAATATTTCTTTACTGCAAATCACTATCTGGATAAATTGGTTTTGTTTGTGCAGGAGGCCAGAAGAACTTGTCTGGAAATTATAAGAGTGGATGGAGGAGCTGACTATCCCTGTCCCATGGTCTTGTCCACAGATCAGCCTCACAAAAGGACAGAGCCCTGAATGGGGATACAGTGGAAGCTTATTCTCTTAGTGACCTGGGGACATTGGCTCAAGATGAAACTTGGCAGGAGTGGCAACTCCAGGTGATTTCTGTGCCTTTCCTGTTTCCTGGGAGGTGGGCCAGGCCACAGTGTTAGCAGGAAGGGAACAGAACAATTAACCTAGTTAGAGGGAGTGTCTGGGGAAGGCCTAGGGGTGGAGGAAGAAGCTGTGCAGGGCAGGGCTTGCCAGTTAGAATGAAGTGGGAGGAAGATGAGGGACACAGAGAAGCAGAGAGAGGCAGAGACAGCATGGCAGTGAACAGTGGGGCCTACAGTGACTTCAGAGACCCCAGGGACCAGGTGTCCCCAGTTCCACAGGCCAGGATCAGGCCTGAAAACCCTCCAGTGACCAAAGGGCTTCAGAGTTACATGAGATGGGTTGGCTTTAGGGGCAAGAGTTAGTGGGGGATGAAACATGGGTGTCAGCCTCTGAATGACAAGGGACAGGTGAGGCTAGACCTCCTAGGATCCTGCATCCAAGATCCAGTCTAAAGAAGTTATGGATCATTCATTTCTTCATTCAATTCCTTCATTTGTTATGTGAGAGCTCCTGAGTGTGTGTCTCTCACTGGGCCTGTGCTGGTGCAGTGTGTGAGTGGGGAATGAAAACAAGGTCCTCTCTTTTATCCTGTCATGTCAGTGACATGGACACTTTAGGAAACAGGATTTCAGGTTCAGTAATAGGGGTTAAGATCTGAGTGGGAGACCTGGACATGTTTTGCACTGACTCTGACAGTTGAGGCAGGTGATTTAGTTCTGGAGTACAGACTAATCAGCTGACCATTTGCTCTCACTCCTCTGATGTTTGGATGCCTAAGAAGAGAGGATTTGAGCCAATGAATGACTATGGGGTCCTTTGAACCCAAAAAGCCCTCACTTCTGGTGGAGGAGAGGATGGGCCTGTGGCTACAGACAGACCTCATGTGACCCTGATCTGCCTTTTGTGTTTGTGTGACTCTGGTTCAGTGACTGTGCCTTCCTGTGTCTCAGTTTTCTCTCAGTCAAATAAGGTAAACTGCAAATGGACTGTGGCTTTTCATGCTTTCTGTGAATAAATTGTAAATTCTTCACAGTCACCTGACCTAATGCTTGGTGCAGTGGAGGTGTTCACACAAACAGCATTTATTATTACTCACTTCCATGAGAGAGCACCTTTGTCCACAGATCACTGTGGATAAGCTGCTGCCAGGTACATTTTCTGTCTTCTGTTTCTGCTTCTGGGGACATTAGACTCGCAAAGCAGTTGGCTGATGGCCTATAAAGCTTGTCTTTCTGTCCTCTCCACTCTGAGTGTCAGGTGAAGAAAGCTCTGTCCTGCCCAGATGAGGATCTGAGGACTGAGCCCTGGCAGTGAGCAGCTCCAGGAGACACAGTCCTCAGACGCCTGGTGAATCCTTGGTCCCAGTAAGCCCTGCCACAACCCAGCCTTGGCACAGGCTCCTCAGCTTTATCTGGAGTAAGGATTTAGGGACGGGTCTGGGGTTGAGGCCTCCAGGGCTGAGCTTTTCTGAGAGTATCTCTGGGGGCCTCTTAGGCAAAGCCCTACTCAGTTCTCCAGGGTCTTTCTCAGGATCTAGTTTATGAAGAGGGCATGAGGTGCTTGGCTGAGATTCATCTCTTGCTGAGCACCCTCCCTTCAGACTGTCCTTCCTGTGCAGCAAGTGTCTACAGGGTCTGGAGGCAGGAAAGGAATTCTGATCTGTTATAGTTTGTCTCCTCTGTGTGTGTCCTCCACTAAATGCCAAAACACCAACATGCGACATAATGTAGAGAGGGACACAGGCACCGTCTAGGCCTGACAATCCTGTTGGTGTAAAGTAGAACGGAATCCCAACCCCCAATACCCAGGGATCATGTGGAATCACTCACGGTATAAGGTGAAATGTCCAATTACTCCTTTAGTCTTATCACCTTGCTTTATCATTTGAATGGTGTAGGATCCTGTGTCATTCTTGGTGACATTCTGGATCAGCAGGGATGCATTGGAATATACTGTTTCTCGTCCACTGTATGCAGGCCCAACTATAATTGTTTCAGCATCTATTACATATGATGTAATGTAATGGTGGAAGTCCGTTTTTTGCCCTTTGTACCAGATGTAGGCAATAAGATTCTGGGGCAAATTCTGGACAAGTAGAAGAACATCCTTCCCCTCAGAAACTTTGGCTGGCTGGGCTTCAATTGTGACTTGAGCAGTGGTGGGTGGGTTCCAGAAGATTAAAAGTGATGCTAGGACGTGGAGAGAGCATCAGTCAATATTGCGACGTATGTATGGGGGTGAAAAATGGGACTCTGGGTCCTGAGAAGATCTCTTCAATCTTCAGTCTTGAAGACACACACACACACATACAAACACACACAGCACCCCAGTATGACAGTAGGACACACACATACACCCCTTTTGTGTGTGTGTGTGTGTGTGTGTGTGTGAACTACTGTCCTACTGGGTCAAAGTCAGCAGCATGACCCCCATTTCTTCAACCCTTCTTACCTTGTCATATTTCTGTTTGGAATCCTCTTCCCCAGGGATCTTCATGCCTCCCTCCACACCACCCTCAGGTCCTGCTCACATCAGGGCATCCTTAGACTTCTTTCCTGACACCTCCTTCAGAGACCCTGGATCTTCTATTTCTGACCTTTCCCTGCTCTGCTCCCTCCGGAGCTCTTGTCAACACCTGACCTCACATTCTAGATCTCTTTGCATGTCTGTCTTCCTTCCCATGACAGCGTGAGCTCCCTGAAGACAGGGACTTTTAGGATCTTGGTTGCACCCCAGTGCCTGGAACAGGCTTCAGACTCCTGTAGATGCGAAAGTTCCCAGGTCCCTCCATGCCTGGGATGTTTTTTTTCTTTCACCAGTTGTTGAGGTTTTTTGCTGAGGACAGTGTTTCATGCAATGCTTATGTTTTCATTTGAAGTGTCATCTGATAATCGTTATTATTATCATTTTTCAAAATGTGGTGTCCAGTGTCGATTAACCAGGAGAAAAGAACACTTGAGATTTTCCTACCTCTTACCAATTCCAGTTCAATGTGATTTTCCTGTTTTGACCCCTGTCTCTCTCTGGTGTATTTTCCCCTATCCAGGCTCCAACAGAGCCTTCTTTTCTGTTTTTGTTTCTTCTTTTCCTTTCCTTTCTTTTCTTTCTTTTTTTTTTTTTTTTTTTTTTTTTTTTTTTTTTTTGAGACAGTCTCATACTGTCACCTAGTCTGTTGTGAATTGTCATGATTTTGGCTCACTGCAACCTCTGCCTCCCAGGTTCATGTAAATCTCCTGCCTCAGCCTCCCAAGTAGCTAGGATTACAGGAGCCCATCACCACACCTGGTTAATTTTTTGTATTTTTAGTAGAGACGGGGCTTCACTGTGTTGACCAGACTTGTCTTGAACTCCTGACTTCATGATCCACCCACCTCAGCCTCCCAAAGTACTTTCTTCTGTTATTTCTTAGAACCCCATCCTCTCCAGGAAAATCCATCCAATCATTCTGCTTCCTCCTCCTGTCCTCTCCGAGGAAGTTCTCTCCTCACCTGTGAGCAGGAGCTCCTTCCAGGTGATATGCAGTGTGCAGCGAGGGGCTGAGAGGGGCCCCATGGGCTTTGCTGCCTGTGTGTTCTCCTGTGTGGAGATGAGCCTGGGATCCAGAATCTTTCCTAGCACAGCTGTCAGCTGTGCTGTCCTTCCTCCTTCTGTGCTGGGCCTCTTTCCGGGGCAGGAGCACTTCTCAGGCTCATGGGTGGAGTCTGAGCCCAGGACACCTCTCTGTCCCCTCCCCTCTCAGTCCTGCCTCCTTGTCCCTCCTTCTCTTTTACCTTTTGTGTGTGTGTCAGGTCCCTGGGAATTGTGGAGGCCTCTGCCTTTTTCAGCAGTGATTCTGTCACCAAACCTCAACACACACTATGTGCAGAAACACAAACACACACACAAAAGAGACACACACGGTCACACACATACCCTGTAGGTTGGACAAGCACAGTCCTGGGTCTCAGCCTCCTGCTGTCCCAATGGCTCTGGTTTGGGGTGCACATTCATGCCCTTTGCCCTCTTTCATCCCCATCTGGCTCTCCCCTTCAGTGCAGGAGGCTGGAGCTGCACCAGGTTCCTGTCACAGGGACACCCCATTGTGCTGTGGGTGAGCTGTGTGTCGCCTGGTGAGAGGTACCCTTCCTTTCTCTAATTGTGTCTAGCTTGGCTGCAGCTTCCAAGGATGGACATTCAGGACCTGGGTGTCCCAGAGGAAAGTGTCCTTCCTGGAGGTGTGCAGGGTGAATCTCTCATGCCTCTTGGGAGGAGAGGCCTGTGCTGGTTGCTCAGTAGGGGCTGTGAGTCCCATGATCAAAGAGACAGTTCTCAGTCATTCTATTGCTCCCTGGTGTCTGGTGGCTGAGCTGGGGCTCAGGGTTTCTCATTTCTTCTTGACCATCTTTGGTGTCCACCAGGGCAGGAGGATCAAAGCCAGGGGATTAGGGACAAGTCATTTTCATTTTCTCATTCCCAGGGACCAGAACCCAGGATTCTGACTCCAGGGCATGGTATCACACCCTGCTGGTGTCCATGAATGTCATGAGTGCTCATAGTGTCATGTTACCTTGGCATTCATTTTTTAAGGTGTATGTTTATTTGCCTCACATCAGAGGCAGGCCTGGGTCACCATGGCACTTTTCCATACTGTATCTGGTTCAAGTGGGTCCAGTTGTTGACCAGAGATAAAATCTTAGAGTCATCTCTTCTGCTTGGTGTGCTGGGCTCCCCTCTCTCCAGCTGCTTTCTTTAAACTGATAAATCCGATATTTGCCCTTACATTTAAAGTGACCGCTTCTCAGTCACAGCATGATCTCCTGGTCCCAGTGTTTGCTGCTTGCTTTAAACACATCCATTAAAACTCCCTGCTGGAAACCTGTCAGATAACACCTGAACTTACTAAAATCATTGGCTTACCGGTCTCTTCTCTTCTCCCTGCCTGGGCTCACTGACCTCTGTATCTGTGGTTTCCAGGTGTGCCGAGTGCTCCCCAGTGTCTGTAAGTAGTAAAAACACTTACACTTTCACGTTGTGGTTGTATCACTATAGCCTCACGTCCCATCCAGGGCCTGACATCAAGGCTGCCCTATGGGACCTGTGCTGGTTGAACCCCTGCTGGAGCTCTTGTTTTGGGACCTCTGCCTCTTCTGGGCACAGGAGCTTCCAGCTAACTTGATTGAAAGAGTGATATATGTCATTGAAAACACTGGTTCAGATGATGTATTCATGGGCTTCAGCTGCCGTAACAAACACCTTAGCCTGGGTGAATTAAATAATGGCAATCAATTTTTCACAGTTCTGTGAATAATGTGCTATACTAACCATTTCAAAATGTGCAATCAGGTGGAATTAGCCACATACACAGTGTTCAGTTACCATCACCACTATTTTTCTGAGAAAATTTTTATCATTTTAAACTGAAACTTTGTATCTTTGAAACAATAATAACTCCCTGTATTTTCCACCCTAGACCTTGATCATCTCTACTCTGTCTCTATGAATTTGCCTATTCTTGATGTTTCATATAAATGGAATTATAGATATATGTTATTTTGTTTCTGACATATGTCACTTAGCATAATGTTTCCAAAGTCCCTGCATGTTCCAGTGGATGTCAGAGCTTCATTCCTCTTTATGGCAGATTAACATTCCATTGTATGTGTCACCACATTTGTTTATTTATGTGTTGATGAACACTTGGATTGTTTTCATATTTTATCTTTTGTGAATAATGCTGCAATCAACATCCTAGGTAAGTACCTGTTTGAGTCCCTGGATTCAATTCTTTGGGTATATACCTAGGAATGGATGCTATTCCGTATGAGAATTCTATGATTATCTTCTTGAGGAGCAGCACAACTGTTTCTCCTAGTGGTTGTAGCTTTTTATAATCTCACCAGCAGTGCAAGAGGATTCCAAATTCTACATAAGGCTTTCACTTGTTATTTAACATTTTAAAAGAACGGTAGCCATATTTGTAGGTGTAGTGTGGTATCTCATTGTGGCTTTGACTTTGTATGTTCCTAATGACTAATGATGTTGAGTTTCTTTTCATGTTCCTCTTGATGATTTGCATATCTTCTTTGAAGAAAAGTCTATTTGAGTCCTTTGGCCCATTTATATAAATTGGGGGGTTTGTCTTTTTGTTATTGAGTTGTAGCCGTTCTTTATATATTCTGGGCATGAAACCATTGTCTGAGTGATTTGCAACTGTTATGTGTCATTCTGTGTTTGGTCTTTTTATTTTCTTGATAATATCCTTTGATGCATAAAAGGCTTGCGTCTTTAGCCCAGTTTATCTGTTTTTCCTTTTTGTGTCTCATGCATTTGGGTCATACTTGAGAATGCATTGCACATTTGAGGTCATTAAGTTTTACCCCTATGTCTTTTTCTAAGATGTTTTTATGGTTATAAATCTTATAATTAACTCACTGATCCATTTTTAGATAATTGTTTGATATGGTTGAAAGTATAGTTCTCTAAGTTTATTGTTTTGCATGTGGTTATCTAGTTGTTTCTGCACCGTTATTTGAGAGGATGATTGTTCCTCCATTAAATTATCTTGACACCCTTATGCAAGAGCAATGAACTATGAGGGTGAGGGTTTATTTCTGGACTCTCAATTGTATCCCTTTGGTCCCTATTTGTATTCTTATGCCAGCAGCCTCTTTTTTTAATAGTTGTAATGTTTTGTGAGATTTCAAATAAGAAAGTTTAAGTTCTGCAATTTATTTTTGCAAAATTATTTTGGCTCTTTCAAGGATACTTTTTTGAAAAGCAAGGGGGCCAATGTTTTGCAATTAGAAAGCATTTTCTGTCTTCTTTTGACTGAAATTTTGCAGTCTAGGGATCTTTTCAGGAATTTTATCAAAGTAGGTAAATTATCATCACTTCCTTTGCTGAGGAACTGTGTTAAAATGTGTGTTGAGGAATTGAGAGACCCTGGAAGCACTTACCCATGTGGTGAGGGACAGTGAGCTCCATAATGAGGGACACAGAAAACATTGCTTTGGGGCACAATGTTGTCAGGTTAGCTGTGTACATCACTCAGTAGACTGAAAACAGCTGAGACTCAGAGAAGCCAGAGAGGTCTGACTCTTAGAAGCCAAAGACCAGCAGGTGGATGTCCTCAGGGGCAAATGGACTGCACTGGTACCCATTGCAGTGGAGTGGAAAAAGGTAAGAAGCTTTAGATATTCAATTTTCTCACTCAGCTCTTCAGCAGGAGATTTGGGCCCTGGGCTGATACTGTTCTGCAGCAGGGTCATGGTAGACAGGAATGGCTGCATATCAGGCCTAAGACCATGTCATCCTGTCAGGCATTGCCTCTGAAAATGGAGAATTTTTTTCAGAGGCCCATCCTGGGCACATGGAAGGAACCATTTTATTAAAATTTATTTAAGAAAACAGTATGCACACTTTATTCTTCTAGAATAATTATTAAGGTGATGTTTTACAATGTATCTCTTAAAGAAATTGTGAGAGTCATCTACATAATATATGTTTTGTGTGGTCTTTTCTATAATTGCAGCTTTCATATGTTCTTCTAGAAACCATTTCCTTTGCGAACACACAGGCAGTATCTCTGTGTTCATTTCTACTGGGAAATCTTTATGCAGGGTGGAGAGGGTCACATTTCCTAATGAGAGATGGAAAGCATCTAACTACCAAAAAAAGTGTCTAGATGCTGCTGGTAATGATCATGGGGCTGCAGGTGGAGATCAGTTTAAGGAGGTGTCAGGGAAAGTAATTTTGACTGTCTCTTTTTTTTTTAAAACAAAATCATGGGTAGAAGCCACCACGTGGACCCACCACATGTTGGAATGGATGAGGGACAGAAATAGAGCTCAGTCAATTAAGAAAGAAATCCAGGAGTGGGCAAGAGGTTTGAGAGGTCGACGGGTGTGAGAGGTGGATAGGTGAATGGTGAGAATGTTCACAACATCGTCTTTGTCCATAATAACAGAGCATTTATGTCCCTGAGCCAGACAGTGTCCAGGCCAGGAGGAGCAGGATGTTGTCAGCTCTCCTGGCCAAAAGTGAGACTCCAGCAGTGTCCAGTTTCTTGTTCCAATTTGGGATTTATTCCTATTTTTAAAATGGTCCAACAGTATACAATTTTGAAAATACACAAAAATCCCTATGCTACCATTCATAGATAACCAAGATGGCCCTAAGATGGTGAGAGAATCAGAATGGTGTTTGGGTTTACTTTGTGTATTTTTTTCTCCCAATATCTACAGAATTCCCTACATCCCACTTTTTAATGTAACCCAGTGGGTGTCATTCCCTTTCGCAGTTACAGACCTTTCCAGTTCACGGTTACAGACCCTTGGAAAACCCATACCCTTTCTGCTGTGAGGTACAGGCAGCCATGTGGCATCACCTCTAAACATGCCTTCTGGGACATCAAATTACTGATTAAGTAAATGTCCTTTCAATAGATATTGAAGACCTCCATTTAACCCATCTCACACTTGTAATTCTTTTACCAAGAGGTGATGGGTTTTAGTGGTGATTTGCTTTTATAGATTAGTGTAGATTATTGCTTCTGCCAGGGGCAAATTTTTCATTCAGAAAAGCATTTTGCAAAGCCTGGATACATTGCTCTTTGTCAGAGCTGGGAGAGGGAGTCCTGCTGGCCTTGAGCAGGAAGAGTCCCCAGATAGTGCTGAACATTCTAGAGCTCACAGAGCCCCACCAGCATGACCACTATAAAGTTCAATGTTGAGGAGGAGTGGAGAGCCCTGATGTGCCTCCCCTAGCTTCCCTGGAGCTTTTTACCTTCTCCTTCCATCAGTCTCTACCACTTTCTCACCTCAGCTTGCTCCTTGAGCCTTAACGCCCTCCACTTGAACTTGCCCTTAGTTTAAGACCTGCTGTAATCTCTGGACTTCCTTGGCCCCTTTCTGATCCTTAGCAGCGTGTCCTCTAGAGGGAACCCTCACCTTTCCTGGAGCTTCCCAGGATCCAGATACCCCTGCCCTGTTTGGGCACCAGGGATATCGCCGTGTGCCTATGGCCCTAAAGGTCCTGTCACTCAGGACATTTGTGTGAGAGCAACTGAGGTGATATTACTCTCCCCTATTTTTCTTGGAACATAAAAATTTGTACAAATCTTGTAGAGCAAAATTTCTTAATGCATGTCAAAATTTTAAAAATATATATTTTTGCCTCCCAAACTTTACTAGGAAAAATTTATCACAGTCCCAGTCATAAAAAATGACACCTAATCAGGGTTATTCACTGTATTGTTTGTTTAACAGCAAAATATTGGGAACAACCTAGACTTTCACAAGCACAATGCTAATTAAACAGGTTACCTTATATCTACACAATAGAATATGATGCAGCTGCATAAAGAGTACAAAATCTTTCAGCTATTCGTATGGAAACACCTCGTTGTTCTATTTTAATTATAGCGTTTAAACATCACAGAATAAGATGCAATTTTTGTAGTAGATCTGACCTTAGTACATTATTTTTACTGGTTTTTTTTTTTTTTAAATTTAAAGAGAGAGTGTCTCACTCTCATCCCGAGCTCGAAGTGCAGTGGCGAGATCATAATTGACTGCAGCCTCAACCTTGTGAGCTGAAGCGATCCTCCTGCCTCAGCCTGCTGAGTAGCTGCAATCACAGGCACGTGCTACCATGCCTAGCTAATTTTTTGTGTTTGTTTCTGTAGAGATGGGGTTTCACCCAGGCTGGAGAAATCCCACGCTGGTCTCATACTTCTGCGCTCAAGTTATCTGCCCACTTTCACTCCCAAAATGCTTGAATTAAAAGCAAGTGTCACCACAGCTGATTCTGCCTTTTTTTTTTTTTTTTTGAAATTGGACTGCAGTCTACTCACTCATTTCTTTCCCCATCAGGTGATTTCTATTTTTCTTCTATTTCTCTACCATATGTCAATGCCAAAATCCAGATGTATTTGCTTTTGTTTAGAATTAGATTTTTTTTTTTTTTAAAGAGAAACCTTAGGAATGGTCTCATAGCTGATTTTCACTATTCTAATCTTCACTGTCTAAGCCATAGGTTTTCAAGTCCGAATACTGATTAGAGTCACTTGTAGGTCATTAAAACCTACAAATGCCCGTACTATCCCTCAAGCATATCTGATTTGTCTGATGTGTGGTGTAGCCCAGGGATTGGTTGCTTGAAAATGCTTTCAAGGAAAAGGGTCATTTTACAGTGGAGGAACTTTTACCCAGTGATCAAAGTTAACATCCCCAGTAATAAGAGATAACGACATCTTAGGGCATTCTAATATAATTGATGGAGAAGGTGTAGAATCATCCCTGTGGCATTCTTGTACAAAGTGTATAACCTGAGTTTAATCATGAGAAAATATTAGAAATGTCCAAACTGAGGGTCATGCTACAAAATAAGTAACCAATACGCTTCAAAAAGGTGAAGCTCTTAAAGGTAAATCCTAACTTTCCCAGATTAAAGGAGACTGAGAGAAGAGTACAATGAAGAGCAATGTGTGATACTAGATGGGATCCTGGTCCAGAAAAAGGACATTAGTCAGAACATCGAGGGGATTTGGATAAGGTCTGTACAGGCATGCATTTGACAGTGTTAATAATCATTTATTGATGTTTATTGTTAGGTGCATATCTATAATGTTAATATTTGGGGAAGTTGAATGAAAAGCATATGAGGACTTTGCCTATTTTTGGAACATTTTAGAAAGTCTGAAATTATTTCAAAATTAAACATGAGAAGAAAAGAAAAGAAATATAGATCTTTTAGACATTTCTATTAAGTTGCTAAAGTTGAAGATCATTTCCCAACTTATCTTGCCTAATACTGGTCAGGGTAATCTTCCTGGAAATGCTGTTTGTCACGTTTGTGACCTTCTCAAAGCTTTCCAGTGACTTCTCTTATCTGTAGGATGAAGTTCTCATTATGTAGGCTGCCATGCAGTGTCCTCATAACATGGCCCCAATCTCCCTTTTTTTTTTTTTTTTTTTTTTTTTTTGATCTGTGTTGAAAGACCTGACCAACATTTTACTTTCTTATGGCCAAACTTGTTCTAGTTCTTTCTTGCTTGTATAACGCCCTTCCCTGTCTTTTCAACTGTGGGACTTCATGGTGGGAAATGTTTTAGAGGAAAAATTGTAAAGATATTTATAGGAAATAGTCACAAACCTTCTTGGAAGTCTGGGGGTTTTCATAGCTTCAGTAAAATGTTTGGCTGAAGGCAGCTGAATTATCTTAAAAGCTTAGGGCTTGGGTACATAGGAATGTAGAGGAGTTTATCTAAATAGCTTGTTTACTCAGGTGGTCCTAAGTCCAACATTTAATCTTATGCTCAGGGGAACTACTCTGGGGGAGGTTGGCAATGTCAATTACCTTATAGTGGTGTTTACTCAAGACCTTTGTCATTTAATCTGTACTAAATAAATGCAAACTTCCCTGGCTGATCAGCACCAAGGCTGTTAACTCTTTACCAGACCCTTCTTGGTATTGGTGAGTGATTTGGCCACCTAGCCTGCTCTTTCACTGGATATTAGTGTCTGAGTGTATTTGTTCCTCCATTGCTGGGTCAGGGTCTGCTGGTCGGACCCAGACAGTTGGTGCCTGGTGTGAGGACCTTGCATGTTGGTTCCCAGGTCTGAGGTATAGCTGCAAATAATTGCAACAGAAGCCTCGAAAACTAAGGTGAAGACTATGCGGTTGGTAAGTCAGTAAGTCGATAAGTCAGTAAGTCAGTAGGTCATCGGTGCCCGCTTGGGATCTCCAAGTTCGAGGGAATTGTTCAGGGTAGGGTTTAATAATGGGACAACAGTTATCAGCACAACAGAAGCAGTATCTAAAAGTATTCAAACAGCTGCTTAAAGCCACTGGAGCCTTGGTTTTGCAGGCTCAATTAAGGGACCTAATGCAAATTGTATCACTTAACCTGTGGTTCCTGGAAGAAGGTAAGCGAGACATAGAGCTTTGGGAACAAGTGGGAAGAAATCTTTTTGTTGTTGCGGTTGTTTTTTCTTTTCTTTTCTTTTTTCTTTCTTTCTTTCTTTTTCTTTTCTTTTTTTTTTTTTTGTGAGACAGAGTCTTGCTCTGTCACCCAGGCTGGAGTGCAGTGGCACAATCTCGGCTCACTGCAAGCTCCGTCTGCTTGATTCACGCCATTCTCCTGCCTCAGCCTCCTGCATAGCTGGGACTACAGGCACCCATCATCACATCTGGCCAATATGGTATTTTTAGTAGAGATTGGGTTTCACCATGTTAGCCAGGATTGTCTCGATCTCCTGACCTCATGTGCAAGAGCAGCGGGTCCCAGTATAATCTTTAATGCTATGAGCCAAATGAGGGCAATTCTGGTCCCATTATACACAGAAGAGCCTAAAAAAGGGAAGGAGAAGGAACCATCACCTACTTTACCACCTCTGAGTCCCTCAACCCCACTATCACGGGGCCAAAATAACAAAGAGGAAAGGGAGGTTTTGCCTGAGTCCCATGCTCCAATAAATAAGAGAAAAGAAGGCATACACTACAGCTATGGGACCCTGTCTTAAGTAAGCAGCATTAGAAGGGAAGCTTTTAGCTTCCTCGGTGATGCAAAATCAATAAGGCAATCAGGTGTATGTTTATAAAGAGGTAAGAAAAGGCATTAGAAGCGGAAGCAGTCCAGCCCAGGGGGCGGCAGGTATAAGGAAAGGCTCAGGGAGAAAAACGCTTGTAGTGTCCAAGCTGACAAGGTCCGCCCAGGATGGCAACCTCCGCCCAGCGGTGGCAGGAGGGAGCGGGGCAGACAAAAAGCAGCACAGACAAAAAGTGGCGCCTATGCAAGCACAGTGCGACCACTGCCCAGGACCTGTTTCGCTGCCCTCCAGCTCCACGGGCAGCTCATGGTAAAATTTCATGTGTTCCTTGTATACAAGGAACATCTCAAATTATAATTCTCTGTTAAAATTTAAGTTAAATTTAAATTATAATTATGGCCACTGTTTTTCCTCTACTACCCCTGATGTGTGTCTCTCAAAATTTTAATTGGGTAGAACAGGGACCTCTGAAGGTAGAGAAATTACAAAGAGCCCATGAATTAGTTGAGGAACAATTAAAAGCCGACCATATAGAACCATCTAACAGTCCTTGGAATTCACCCATTTCCTCATTCCCAAAAGTCTGGCAAATGGAAACTTTTGCATGACTTATGTGCTATTAATGCTAACCTACAGCCTATGGGACCCCTTCCCGCATGGCAATTCGTCAAGACTGGCCTATAATTGTGATTGACTTAAAAGATTGTTTTTATACTATTCCTTTCACAGAACAGAACAGAGAAAATTTTGCGTTTACATTATCAGCTATTAATAATGAAAGGTCAGCTTGCCGATTTTATTGGAAAGTGCTTCCTCAGGGAATGCTGAATAGTCCTGTCATGTATCAGTAACATGTAGATCAGCCTTGCTCCCCAGTGGAAAAGAATTTTGTAATAGCAAGATTATTCATTTTATGGATGATATATTACTGGCAGCTCCAAGAGAGCCAGCACGTTTAAGTTTATATGCCTGTGTCATAAAGAATACACAGTTGACCGGATGCTGTGGTTCACGCCTGTAATCCCAGCACTTTGGGAGGCCGAGGAGGGTGGATCACGAGGTCAGGAGATTGAGACCATCCTAGCTAACACGGTGAAACCCCGACTCTACTAAAAATACAAAAAATTAGCCGGGCATGGTGGCGTGCGCCTGTAATCCCAGTTACTCGGGAGGCTGAGGCAGGAGAATGGTGTGAACCCGAGGGGCAGAGGTTGCAGTGAGCTGAAACCGTGCCACTGCACTCCAGCCTAGGTGATAGAGTGAGACTCTGTCTTCAACAACAACAACAAAAAATCTGAAAGTGTTACAGTAGATAGCTGGTCAGACATGAGCAGGCAGGAGAGATCCTTCCACCACCCCCATATTAGAAATGGCAAGTGATCATCACCAGGTGATGGTCAAGTCAGTTGTTTGTTAACTGTCTCTCTAAAGTAATAATTGGCTGCAGGTAGTGCCAGGGAGATACAGTCTCACAATAGATAGAAAAGAGCGGAAACAGGTGATCAGCAGCTTCCCGATAAGTTCTCAGATGTTGAGCCAGTGGGCTCAAACATATGCACTAAGAGGCAGCATAATAGAGTTTTCTGGTATGTGACCTTCAGGGCCTTTTTTTTTTTTTTTTCCTTTTTCTTTTTTTTAAAATTTTAGAATTTTTTAGGAACGCTGTTTTTAAATTTTTTGCCATTTTATTTTATTTTTAAATCTATTTTTCCATAGATTTTTGGGGATTTGGTATTTAATTACATAAGTTCTCTAGTGGTGATTTGTGAGATTTTGGTGCACCCATCACCAGAGCAGTATACACTCAACTCAATTTGTAGTCTTTTATCGTTCACCCCCTTCCGACCCTTTTCCCTGAGTCTATGGTATCATTCTTATACCTTTGCATCCTCATAGCTTAGCACCCACTTATGAGTGAGAACATACAGTGTTTGGTTTTCCATTCCTGAGTTACTTCACTTAGAATAAGAGTCTCCAGTTTCTTCCAGGTTGCTGGGAATGCCATTAATTCATTCCTTTTATGGCTGAGTAGTATTCCATCATGTATATATGACAATTTCTTTACCCACTCATTTATAGTTTACGTTCCCACCAGCAGTGTAGACGTGTTCCCTTTTCACCGCTTCCACATCGACATCTATTACTTTCATTTATTTATTTTTGAGATGGATGGAGTCTTGCTCTTTCACCCAGGTTAGAGTGCAGTGACAAGACCTTGTCTCACTGTAACTTCTGCCTCCCAGGTTCAAGCCATTCTTCTGCCTCAGCCTCTGGAGTAGCTGGGATTACAGGCATGCACCACCTCACCTGGGTAATTTTCTTGTATTTTTAGTAGAGACAGGGTTTCACCATGCTGTGCACACCGGTGTCAAACCCCTGACCTTAAGTGATCCACTTTTTCATAGGATTGTTTGTTTACTAATCTGTTTGAGTTTTTAGTAGAGACAGGGTTTCACCATGCTGTGCACGCTGGTGTCAAACCCCTGACCTTAAGTGATCCACCGATCTTGGACTCCCAAAGTGTTGGGATTACAGGTGTCAGCCACTGTGCCTGCCCAGCAACTGTTATTTTTTCATTTTTTGATTATGAACATTCTTGCAGGAGTAAGGTGGTATCACATTGTGGTTTTGATTTGCATTTCCCTGATCATTAGTGATATTGAGCATTTTTTCATATGTTTGATAACCATTTGTATATCTTCTTTTGAGAATTCTTTATTCACATACTTAGCCCACTTTTCATGGGATTGTTTCTTTACTAATTTGTTTGAGTTTCTTGTAGATTCTGGATATTGGTTATCTTTCAGATGTATAGATTGTGAAGATTTTCTTTCACTCTGTGGGTTATATGTTTAGTCTGCTGACTGTTGCTTTGCTGTGCAGAAGCTCTTTAGTTTAATTCTCACCTATTTATTTTTGCTTTCGTTGCGTTTGCTTTTGGGTTCTTGGTCATTAACTTTTCGCCTAAGCCAATGTTCAGAAGGATTTTTCCAGTGTCATCTTCTAGAATTTTTATAGTTTCAGGTCTTAGTTTTAAGTCCTTGTTTCATCTTGAGTTGATTTTTGTATAAGGTGAGAGATGAGGATCCAGTTTTATTTTCCTGGTTTGGCTTGCCAATTATTTCAGCACCATTTGTTGAATAAGGTGTCCTTTACTATTTTATGTTTTGGTGTTCTTTGTCAAAGATAAGTTGGCTGTAAGTATTTAGGTTTATTTCTGGGATTTGTATTCTGTTCCATTGGTCTATGTGCCTATTTTTATACCAGCTCCAAGCTGTTTTGGTGACTTTGGTCTTAGAGTATTGTTGGAAGTCAGGTGATGCGACACGAGCAGATTTGTTCTTTTTGCTTAGTCTCGCTTTGGGTGTGTTGGCTCTTGTTTGGTTCCATATGAATTTTAGAATTGTTTTTCTAGTTCTGTGAAAAATGATGGTGGCATTTTAATGGGAATTGAATTGAATTTGTAGATTGCTTCTGTCGGTGTGGTCATTTTCACAACAATGATTCTATTCATCCATGAGGATGGGGTCCATTTTCATTTTTTGCATCATCTATGATTTCTTTCAGCAGTGTTTTGTAGTTTTTCTTGAGGTCTTTCACCTCCTTGTTTAGATATATGCTGAGTTATTATTTCTTTAAAACTGCTGTCGTAAAAGGGGTTCAGTTCTTGATTTGATTCTCTGCTTGGTCACTGTTGGTGTGTAGCAGAGCTACTGATTTGTGCACATTAATTTTGTATACTGAAACTTTGCTGAATTCAGTTATCAATTTTAGCAGCTTTCTGGAGGAGTCTTTAGGGTCTTCTAGGTATACAATTATATCATCAGCAAACAGCATCAGTTTTACTTCCTCTTTATCAATTTGGATGCCCTTTATTATCGCCTTGTTTGATTGATTTGGCTAGGACTTTCAGTACTCTGTTGAATAAAAATGGTGAGAGTGAGCGGCCATCCTTGTGTTGTTCCCCTGCGGAGACTGATGCTTTCAACTTTTTCTCATTCAGTATTATGTTGGCTGTGGGTTTGTGTACCAATTTTGATGAGCGTTTTAATCATAAAACGATGCTGGATGTTGTCAAGTACCTTTTCAGTGTCTATTGAGAGGATCATGTGATTTTTAAATTCTGTTTATGTGCTGTTCCACATTTATTGTCTTGTGTATGTAGAACCATTCCTGCATCCCTATTATGAAACCTACTTGATCATGGTGGATTACGTTTTTGATTCGCTATTGGATTCAGTTAGCTAGTATTTTGTTAAGAATTTCTGCATCTGTGTGCATCAGGGATACTGGTCTGTAGTTTTCTTTGTTATGTTTTTTTCTGGTTTTGATATTAGGGTGATACTGGCTTCATGGAATGATTTAGGAAGAATTTCATCTTTTTCTAGCATGTGGAATAGTGTCAAATGAATTGCTACCAACTCTTCTTTGAATATCTAGTAGAATTCAGCTGTGAAACAATCTGGTCCTGGAATTTGTTTTGTTGTTAATTTTTAAATTATCTTTTCAATCTTGCCGCTTTTTGTTGGTCTGTTCAGGGTTTTGAATTCTTTCTGATTTAATCTAGGAGGGTTTTATATTTCCAGGAATTTATTCATCCCCTCTAGGTTTTCTAGTTTATGCACATAAATGTGTTCATACTACCTTTGAATGATCTTTTGTATTTCTGTGGCGTTGGTGGTAATAGCTCCCATTTCATTTCTAAATGAGCTTATTTGACTCTTCTCTCTTCTTTTCTTGGTTAGTCTTGCCAATGGTCTATCAATTTTATTTATTTTTCCAAAAAGCCAACTTTATATTTTATTTATATTTTGTATTATTTTGTTTCAACTTCATTTAGTTCTGCTCTGATCTTGGTTATTTTCTTTCTTCTGCTGGTTTTGGGTTTGGTGTGTTCTTGTTTCTTGAATTTCTAGAAATGTAACCTTAGATTATCTATTTGGGCTCTTTCAGTCTTTTTGATGTAGGCATTTAAAGCTATGAACTTTTAGCACACTCTGCAGATTTCCAGATGTTTTGATAGGATGAGTCATTATTGTTCAGTTCAAAGAATTTTCAAATTTCCATATTGGTTTCATATTTGGCCCAATGATCATTCAGGATCAAGTTATTTAATATGCATGTGTTTGCATGGTTTTGAAGGTTCCTTTTGGAGTTGATTTTCAGTTTTATTCTACTGTTGTCTGAGAGAGTACTTCATAGAATTTCAGTTTTCTTAAATTTATTGAGACTTGTTTTGTGGCCTTCATATGGCCTATCTTGAAGAAAGTTCCATGTACTGGTGAATAGAATGTATATTCTGGGTTGTTGGGTCGAATATATTGTAAATATATCTTAAGTCTCTTTGCTCTAGGGCGTAGTTTAAATCCACTGTTTGTTTCTTGACTTTCTGTCTTGATGACCTGTCTTGTTCTGTCAGTGGAGTACTGAAGTGCCTCACTATTATTGTGTTACTGTCTATCTCATTTCTTAGGTCTAGTAGTAATAGTTACATAAATTTGGGAATTCCAGTGTTAGGTGCATATATATTTAGGATTGTGATATTTTCCTGTGGGACAAGTCCAGTTATTATTCTATAATGTCGCTCTTTGTCTTTTTTAACTGTCATTAGTTTTTTCTGATATAAGAATAGTTACTCCTGCTCACTTTTGTCGCCATTTCCATGGGGTATCTTCTTCTATCCTTTTACCTTAAGTTTATATGACCCTTTATGGTTAGGGGAATCTCTTGAGGGCAGTAGACACTTGCTTAGTGAATTATTATCAATTCTGAAATTGTATATCTTTTAAGTGGAGCATTTAGACCACTTACATTCAATGTTAGTATTGAGATGTGAGGTACTGTTCCATTCATCCTGCTATTTGTTGCCTGGATACCTTGGTTTTATTCATTTATTTATTGTATTTTTGTTTTATAGGTTATGTGTTGATGTGTTTCCAGGATTTGTTTCAAGATTTGGAGCTCCTTTGAGCAGTTATTGTAGTGCTGGCTTGGTAGTGGCAAATTGTCTCAGCATTTGTTTGTCTGAAAAAGTCTGTTATCTTTCCTTTATGAACTTTAGTTTTGCTGGATATAAAATTCATGGATGATAATTTTTATAAGGAGGCTGCAGATAGGTATGCATGCTCATTTGAGGTGTTCTTCCATTATTGAAGATTACTAAAATCACATGGGTTGAAAAGCATTTGGGTTATTTACTTAATTGATTAGTATGCATTTATTTTTATATTTATTTGATACCATGTCTAAACAGTATATAAACACAGGTATGGACATATACATATATGTGATACAACATAGAACATATACATGTGCACATAAAGATAGAGGGATGACAGAAATACTTTAGATTTTTGAGTTTAAAACTTTATGCATGAAACCCATAAAACTCACTTTAAAAAAAGCTGTTGGATTTGAATTGTGGTTTTGTAAATAGAAAAAGTTACAATTTATCTGAGGAAGCCCTTGCCGAGTTTTAGAGAAAGTAGGTAGTAAATTTACATCTCAAAGAAGAGAGAGAAAGAGAGAGAAGGATTTTGGGTGTGTTCAAGGAGATTAAAAATAGATGCCAAGGTAACATAAAAATGATAGAAATTTATAAGAGGATTTTATTAGGAGACCAATTTTATTGACATACATAGCTTTTATTTTGGTCTCTGTTTTCCAACTGTACTCCAGGAAACACACTACACAGGCTCCCTTCCTAAGTGCTCGTGGGCCACTGCACATGCAGAGAGCCCACTTTAAGGGAAGAATCAGGGGAGAAGAGATGCAGACCCCAGAATTATTCCATCATACAAACACCTAAGTCACAGGTCAAACCACACACCTGAAATCTCATCACCTGTTTGGCCCTGTTTTCAGTGTACTTTACTTTCTTTAATTTCTGCTCTAAAGCTTTTAAATAAACTTTCACTCTTGTTGTGAAACTGGCCCCAGTCTCTTCTTCTGCCTTATGAACCTTAGTTGAGTTCTTCTGAAGAAGCAAGAATTGAGGCTGCTGCAGACTTGTACAGATTTGCTGCCATTAATATACTTTAGTGCCATTCTACATGATAGAATATGTGTATATTCTTATATTTATACATATATATATATATACACAACATATATGTATTCATAGAGGCCTTGAATCTACACTCTTGCTGCACTTTGTGTAAAGAATTCAGGTATAAGACTAAAGCTTATTTTGCAATTACTTTGGTCCCATATGATTTCCATTTCATAAAAATGGGAAACAGGAGGGGAAAATTGTTTTGCAGAAGAAAACAACAGCACAACAGTTATTAAATTTTAGGTGTGTTCGAACTCTTCGTGCGCTCTCTTGTTCCTCGGGCGCTCTCCTCGCTGGCCTTCTGGCTTTCCCATGCCCTGCTCTGAAGAGACACCCGCCATTTCACCCAGTAAGCGGCCCCGGCCTGCAGAGGAGGGCGGCATGCAGCTCCGCTTTGCCCGGCTTTCCAAGCACACCACGGCCCCCACCCGGGGCTCCGCGCGGGCCGCGGGCTACAACCTGTACAGTGCCTATGATTATACAATACCGCCTATGGAGAAAGCTCTTGTGAAAACGGACATTCAGATAGCGCTCCCTTCTGGGTGTTATGGAAGAGTAGCTCCACGGTCAGGCTTGGCTGCAAAACACTTTATTGATGTAGGAGCTGGTGTCATAGATGAAGATTATAGAGGAAATGTTGGTGTTGTACTGTTTAATTTTGGCAAAGAAAAGTTTGAAGTCAAAAAGGGTGATCGAATTGCACAACTCATTTGCGAACGGATTTTTTATCCAGAAATAGAAGAAGTTCAAGCTTTGGATGACACCGAAAGGGGTTCAGGCGGTTTTGGTTCCAATGGAAAGAATTAAAATTTATGCCAAGAACAGAAAACGAGAAGTCATACCTTTTTCTTACAAAAAAAAAAAAAAGTTTTCTTAAAGTGTTTTGGTGTTTTGCACTTCTGTAAACTTACTAGCTTCACCTTCAAAAAGTACTGCATTTTTTACTTTTTTTTTTTTATGGTCAAGGAAGAGATCATAAAAAAATAAAACACAAAGCTTTTTGTGTTTGGATCAAAAAGAAACTTTGTTTTTCTGCAATTGATGGTTGTATGTAAATCTGCTTTGTGGTGACCTGATGTAAAGTGTCTTCTTAAAATCAAATGTACATCAATTACAGATTAAAAAAAAAAAAACAACCTGTATTTAACTAAAAAAAAAAAAATTTTAGATGTGTTCATTTTTTTTTTTGAATTTTGTTATTTACCTACAATTTGGACTGAATCCTAAATTTTTTCCTGGGTACAAGTTTCAAAACTAATCGTTTCAGAATTTTCTTCCATTTCTCTTCCATTTTGGTATATTGTAAATTAAAACTGTGCTTTTAAATTTTTTATCATTTTTTAAAATTACACTTTTAAGTTCTGGGACACATGTGCAGAACCTGCAGGTTTGTTACATAGGTATACACGTGCCATGGTGTTTTGCTGCACCCACTAACCCATTGTCTACATTAGGTATTTCTCCTAATGCTATCCTTCCCCTAGCCCCCCACCCCCCAACAGGCCCTGGTGTATGATGTTCCACTCCCTCTGTCCATGTGTTCTCATTGTTCAACTCCCACTTATGAGTGAGAACATGCAGTGTTTGGTTTTCTGTTCCTGTGTTAGTTTGCTGAGAATGGTGGTTTCCAGCTTCATCCATTTCCGTGCAAACGACGTGAACTCATCCTTTATTATGGCTGCATCGAATTCCATGATGTATATGTATCACATTTTCTTTATCTAGTCTGTCATTGATAGGCATTTGGATTGGTTCCAAGTCTTTACTATTGTGAATAGTGCCACAATAAACATATGTGTGCATGTGTCTTTATAGTAGAATGTTCTATAATCCTTTGGGTATATACCCAGTAATGGAATTACTGGGTCAAATGGTATTTTTTGTTCTAGATCCTTGAGGAATTGCCACACTGTCTTCCACAATGGTTGAACTAATTTACACTCCCACAACAGGGTAAAATCGTTCATATTTCTCCACATTCTCTCCAGCATCTGTGTTTTCCTGACCTTTTAATGATCACCATTCTAACTGGCGTGAGATGGTATCTCATTGTGGTTTTGATTGGCATGTCTCTAATGACCAGTGATGATGAGCATTTTTTCATATGTTTCTGGTCACACAAATGTCTTATTTTGAGAAGTGTCTGTTCATGTGCTTCGCCCACTTTTTGATGGGGTTTTTGGTTTTTTTTCTTGTGAATTCGTTTAAGTTTCTTGTAGATTCTGGATATTAGCCTTTTGTCAGATGGATAGATTAAACCTTACAAGCTGAAACTAGATGGCTTATGTAAACTTCTGGAGAAATCATAGCAACTTATATATAAACAACCTTTATGCCTGCTGATGTGTAGACTACATAAAAGGTACACATAAACACTGGGTTCAGACTGCAATTCAGAGAATTGTGTCAGATTGCAATTGCAGTTGGGAGACGCTTCAGAAACTCTAGAAAAACTAGTCTATAGACTGCTCCAGACATTACAGGTGAGCCAACATACAACTGAAAGGTTTGGAGCGATGTTTGCCAAACAAATTGCTCTAATTGAAGCAGCAGTTGTGTGACTTTAATAAGGTTCCAGGATTATACTGTCCCCTTTTTGCTGTGATTTCCCTTTGCCCTTTTCTGATTTGACTTCATCCCCTTTTCCATGGGATGTGACTTCTCCAGAATGAGTCTTCCTAGTCATGTAGGATCAGACGAAACATATAGCCACAAAGGTCTTCTACAATGCTTTCTCTGAGAGCTTTTGAAGAATTGGGGTGCCACGTGTGCTGTCACAGGCCTGTAATCCCAGCATTTTGAGAGTGCAAGGCAAGAGGATCACTTGAAACCAGGAGTTTAAGACCAGCCTAAGCAACAAAGGGAGATCACATCTTTACTAAACAAAATAAATCAAATTAGCTAGGTACAGTGGTGCATGTTTATAGTCTCAGATACTTGGGGGGCTAAGGTAGAAGGACCGCTTTAGCCCAGGAGTTCAAGGCTGCAGTGAGTACACTCTAGTCTAGGTGACAGAACAAGAGTGTGTCTCTTAAAAAGAAAAAAAAGAAAAAAAAAAAAAGAAAAGAAAACGAACGGTGTAAACAGGAAAGCCAAAGATCTCAGTCATCTCCAGATGATTGCCTGAAGAGATTGTTTTTTCTTGGCTTCAGAACATTTCAAGATGTATATTTCTTTGCAAAAGAAAGACACGCCAATTGTAACTTTATTATTTTCTGAGGCACAGAAGAAAGAGAAGATTAGATCAATTGCTTTTCTGCCCACTACATCTCTTCCTACCTGCCTTCTCCCCTTTAATCAAATGTATAAATGCTAAGCCTCCTGAAACATCTTCAGAGAGAACACAAGCCACCGAGGTTTTTTGCAACTCATGTTTTTCCAGGGTGCACCTTCAAGCTATGGCTCAATAAAATTCAATTTTTTCAAGACCCTTGCCTCAGTCAGTCATTCTGGATAACCTCCATAAGTCCTGCAAAGCCCTTCAGTAATCTATTGTCTGTCTATGTGATGTGTACCTAGGTGAGTGAGGTGTTCATGAGTCAAACACTCTTCTTTCTTTTCTGCCTTTCCCAACCCTACAACTCAGTGCTGTGTGCTCTCATCTGACACCAGCTCCCATGTTGTTTGTATTGGTCTAAGAAAGCAAGACCAGGAAGGGCAGGTTGAGAAGGAAGTAAGAGGCCAACACCCATGGAACGTGGCAGGTGAGGCTGCCATTGCTCAAAGCCACACTCCCTGGGTGCATTTTATGAATTTTTCTGGATTTGGAATCTTTTCCTTGTGTGTCTATCTAGAAACTCACCCTCCTTCTACTTTCTTCTCATTACACTTTCTGTTTCTAGTGCACTTGTTTATGGCCAGAGAATGGTCATGCAAATAGTTGACAATCGAATAAAAATTGACTTTTTTGAGACTTGGAACCTGGCCTTTCTTTTTTCGAAAAAAGATTGAAGTTTCTAAAAGCTAGCTTTTATGCAGGGCTGTGCAGTTGTGAGTGTAGTGTTAGGGAACAGGTGCATAAGTGAAGGAGGAGACAGAAAACAAAATGCTGGCTGTCAAATCCTGAAAGCAAATGGGACAAAAATCATTTTTGAAGGTGGATGTCATTCAGGAGACTTTGTAAATCTTAGAGTGCCCTCTCACCAGATGAAGTGGAGGATGAGGTTAACTTATAGAGTTAGGTGACAGTGGGCACATACTTCTCTGCCATAGTTTTTTTTTAATCTGTAAAAATGGGGATGGTGGCACTTAGGACTTTTTTGTCAGGACTGTAGCTACATGAAAAGCTCTTAGGATAGTGCCTGGTGCATAGTGAGTGCTACATCAGTTTGTGAGCTCTTATAATTTTGGGAATAGGCAAAAGTGCCACCCTGGCCATCCAGAGTGTGGAGGTACTTTCCAGTCAGGGTCCAGGCAGGCCAGCTGGAGATAAAACTGGTTAGTTGGGAAGCTTGACTTCCAGGAGTAGAAGAAATTAGGAGAAGAAACTCATACACAACATTCTGTAAACATTCCTTTACCCAACAGTAGGAATACTCACGTGGGTTGGCATCTGTGACAATCATTATCTCCTGGGAATCTAAGAGTGTGTCCTAGAGTGGAATGGCTTTGATGTGAGCCAAACCCAGAAACGGGCTTCAGGGCTGCCTTGCAGATAGCATTCATCTTGAAAAAGGAAAGCATTCATCTTGCTAAAGGAATACCCTCTTCTGGCCCAGGCCATTATTTTTGTTTTTGTGCTATCCTAATTTTTAAGGTGTAAGGAGAAAGACTGAAGAATAAAATAATGAAGTGCATGTATGAAATAACAGGGTAGAATTGAGACTGGTATGTGTAAGTTAAGAGAAATCGTGTATAAATTTTGTGTGAACATAAACAGGATTTCTTGTTGCAAACAGACCTCTCCATATACATGATACCACTGCCTTGAGTGGATAGCAGACTCTATCACAAGAACATACCATCAGAGTCATGAGAGAATGGGTACTGTGGCTTTCTTAATTGACAGATTAGACTGATAAAGTTCCTGAAGAGAAAGGAGTTGAAGGAGAAGATGGTTGAGGGCAAGAAAAATGGGATGGTGAAAGGAAAGGACTGAAAGGAATGTTTACCCAGGGCTCATCAGGTACCAGGCTCTGTGACTAATGTCTTACACATGTCCATTTACTCTTCCACTGTCATTTTCTGATGTAGTAAGAGTCAGCCTTACACTGCAGATGAGGAAAGAGGCTGAGGGAGGTCAAATGAGGGGCCTAAGGTCATGCAGCCACTTCGTAGCAGAGCTACTATGTTTCACGGCGGTTTGTGCAGACAGAAAAGTGAGACATGGTAGGAAGGCGAAACATATTTTTGTTGTGGGTAATGTTTATGAAAGTGACCTGTATGAGGCAGAATAATGGCCTCTTAAAAATGTCCACATCTGGGCTGGGTACAGTGGCTCATGTCTGTAATCCCAGCACTTTGGGAGGCCGAGACGGGCAAATCACGAGGTCAGGAGTTCGAGACCAGCCTTGCCAACATGGTGAAACACTGTTTCTACTGAAAATCCAAACATTAACTGGGTGTGGTGACAGGCACCTGTAATCCCAGCTGCTTGGATTCTGAGGCAGGAAAATCATTTGCACCTGGGAGGTGGAGGTCACAGTGAGCTGAGATCACCCCACTGCATTCCAGATGGGGACACATGAGTGAAACTCTGTCTCAAAAAAAAAAAAAAAAAAAAAAAAGAAATCCCATCCTAACCCTTGGAACACATGCATTTGCTTTTCTTGGAAAAAACACTGTTCAACAGTGAAGCAGTTGAGTGTCTTGACATGGAAAGCTTATTCTGGATTATCTGGGTTTCTCTCAGTGTCATCATAAAAGTCCTTTAAGTGAAAGAGAAAGGCAGGAGTGTCAGAGTGAGAACGATGCAGCCTGAGAGACTCCACTGGCCATTGCTTTCTGTGAACATGTGTGACAAGACAAAATTTCAACAAATTTAATTATTGATGTAATTGGCTTATATCTGTGATTTATGATTTGGGGCAACTCTCCCTCTACAGATATAGTGATAACTCCACCTCGGTAATACAATAACAAAACAGTGGGTTTTGTCAAATGCGAATCAGTAAACAAACCCCTAGAAATAAATTGATTGGTTAACATCAGAGTACTTCAGGTCAGTTATTTTGGTAAAAGTTAAAGCAGAGGGGACTTCCTTATTATGATCTCTCAGGTAGACTGGAATCTTCTTTTTACAGAAAAATATGATCTGTTTTGAGAGCTATCTGCTTCCTTAAAATTTCAGTGGGAGTATATAACATCCAGCGTGTGTGGCTCTATTTTGAAGTGTCTGTACTCTTACTTAGGTGAGAATATGATTAAAACTTAAAGAATTAGCATTAGTCTCAATAACTGTAGTTTTGGGCTTCCATCATTTCTCTTCTTTTCTTTTTTTAATTTCCTTTGTCTTTAAAAATTTTTTTTTATACTTTATATTCTAGGGTACATGTGCACAACCTGGAGGTTTGTTACATATGTATACATGTGCCATGTTGGTGTGCTGTACCCGTTAACTCGTTATTTACATTAGGTATATCTACTAATGCTATCTCTCCCCACTTCACCCACCCTACAACAGACCCCAGTGTGTGATGTTCCCCGTCCTGTGTCCAAGTGTTCTCATTGTTCAGTTCCAACCTATGAGTGATAACATGCGGTGTTTGGTTTTCTGTTTTTGCGATAGTTTGCTGAGAATGATGGTTTTCAGCTGCATCCATGTCCCTACAAAGGACATGAACTCATCCTTTGTTTATGGCTGCATAGTATTCCATGGTGTATTTGTGCCACATTTTCTGAATCCAGTCTGTCATTATTGGAGATTTGGGTTGGTTCCAAGTCTTTGCTCTTGTGAATAGTGCTGCAATAAACATACATGTGCACGTGTGTTTAAAGCAGCATGATTTATAATCCTTTGGGTATATCCCAAGTAATGGGTTGGCTGGGTCCAATGGTATTTCTAGTTCTAGATCCTTGAGGAATCGTCGCACTGTCTTCCACAATGGTTGAACTAGTTTACAGTCCTACCAACAGTGTAAAAGTGTTCCTATTTCTCCACATCCTCTCCAGCACCTGTTGTTTCCTGACCTTTTATTGATCACCACTTTAACTGGTGTGAGATGGTATCTCATTGTGGTTTTGATTTGCATTTCTCTGATGGCCAGTGGTGATGAGCATTTTTTCATGTGTCTGTTGGCTGCATAAATGTCTTCTTTTGAGAAGTGTCTGTTCATATCCTTTGCCCACTTTTTGATAGGGTTGTTTGCTTTTCCTTGTAAATTTGTTTGAGTTCTTTGTAGATTCTGGATATTTGCCCTTTGTCAGATGAGTAGATTGCAAAAATGTTCTCCCATTCTGTAGGTTGCCTGTTGCCTCTGATGGTAGTTTCTTTTGCTATGCAGAAGCTCTTTAGTTTAGTTAGGTCCCATTTGTCATTCTGGCTTTTGTCGCCCTTGCTTTTGGTGTTTCAGACATGGAGTCCTTGCCCACGCCTATGTCCTGAATGGTATTGCCTAGGTTTTTTTCTAGGGTTTTTTTATGGTTTTACATCTAACATTTAAGTCTTTAATCCATCTTGAATTAATTTTTGTATAAGGTGTAAGGAAGGGATCCAGTTTCAGCTATCTACTTATGGCTAGCCAGTTTTCCCAGCACGATTTATTAAATAGGGAATCCTTTCCTCATTTCTTGTTTTTGTCAGATTTGTCAAAGGTCAGATGGTTGTAGATGTGTGGTATTATTTCTGAGGGCTCTGTTCTGCTCCATTGGTCTATCTCTCTGTTTAGATACCAGTACCATGCTGTTTTGGTTACTGTAGCCTTGTAGTATAGTTTGAAGTCAGGTAGCGTGATGTCTCCAGCTTTGTTTTTTTGGCTTAGGATAGTCTTGGCAATGCAGACTTCTTTTTGGTTCCATATGAACTTTAAAGTAGTTTTTTCCAATTCTGGGGAGAAAGTCATTGATAGCTTAATGGGGATGGCAATGATTCTATCAATTACCTTGGACAGAATGGCCATTTTCATGATATTGATTCTTCCTATCCATGAGCATGGAATGTTCTTCCATTTGTTTGTGTCCTCTTTTATTTCACTGAGCAGTGGTTTGTAGTTCTCCTTGAAGAGGTCCTTCACATCCCTTGAAAGTTGGATTCCTAGGTATTTTATTGTCTTTGAAGCAATTGTGAATGACAGTTCATTCATGATTTAGCTCTCTGTTTGTCTATTATTGCTGTATAAGAATGCTTGTGATTTTGGCACATTAATTTTGTGTCCTGAGACTCTGCTGAAGTTGCTTATCAGCTTAAGTAGTTTTTGGGCCGAGACGATGAGGTTTTCTAAATATACAATCATGTCATCTGCAAACAGGGACAATTTGAATTCTTCTTATCCTGATTGAATACCCTTTATTTCTTTCTCTTGCCTGATTGTCCTGGCCAGAACTCCCAACACTATGTTGAATGGGAATGGTGAGACAGGGCATCCCTGTGTTGTTCCAGTTTTCAAGGGGAATGCTTCCAGTTTTTGCCCATTCAGTATGATATTGGCTGTGGGTTGTGATAAAGAGCTCTTACTATTTTGAGATACATTCCATCATTAACAAATTTACTGAGAATTTTTTAGCATGAAGGGCTGTTGAATTTTGTCAAAGGCCTTTTCTGCATCTATTGAGATAATCATGTGGTTTTTTTCTTTGGTTCTGTTTATATGCTGGATTACATTTATTGATTTGCGTATGTTGAACCAGCTTTACATCCTAGGGATGAAACCCACTTGATCATGGTGGATAAGCTTTTTGATGTGCTGCTGGATTCTGTTTGCTAGTATTTTATTGCGGATTTTTGCATTGATGTTCGTCAGGGATATTGGTCTAAAATTCTCTTTTTTTTTTGTTGTATCTCTGCCAGGCTTTGGTATCAGGATGATTTTGGCCTCCCAAATGAGTTAGGGAGGATTCCCTCTTTTTCTACTGCTTGGGATAGTTTCAGAAGGAATGGTACCAGCTCCTCCTTGTAACTCTGGTAGAATTTGGCTGTGAATCCGTCTGGTCCTGGACTTGTTTTAGTTGGTAGGCTATGAAGTATTACCTCAATTTCAGAACCTGTTATTGGTCTATTCAGAGATCCAGCTTCTTCCTGGTTTAGTCTTGGGAGAGTGTATGTATCCAGGAATTTATCTATTTCTTCTAGTTTTTCTAGTTTATTTGCATAGAGTTGTTTGTAGTATTCTCTGATGGTAGTTTGTATTTCTGTGGGGTCGGTGGTGATATCCCCTTTATCATTTTTATTGTGTCTATTTGATAATTATCTCTTTTCTTCTTTATTAGTCTTGCTAGTGGTGTATCAATTTTGTTGATCTTTTCAAAAAACCAGGTCCTGGATTCGTTGATTTTTTTGAAGGAGTTTTTGTGTCTCTATCTCCTTCAGTTCTGCTCTGATCTTAGTTATTTCTTGCCTTCTGCTAGCTTTTGAAAGTGTTTGCTCGATATTGATTCTTCCTATCCATGAGCATGGTATGTTCTTCCATTTGTTTGTGTCCTCTTTTATTTCACTGAGCAGTGGTTTGTAGTTCTCCTTGAAGAGGTCCTTCACATCCCTTGTAAGTTGGATTCCTAGGTATTTTATTCTCTTTGAAGCAATTGTGAATGGAAGTTCATTCCTGATTTGGCTCTCTGTTTGTCTGTTACTGGTGTATAAGAATGCTTGTGATTTTTGCACATTAATTTTGTATCCTGAGACTTTGCTGAAGTTGCTTATCAGCTTAAGGAGATTTTGGGCTGAGACAATGGGGTTTTCTAAATATACAATCATGTCATCTGCAAACAGGGACAATTTGACTTCTTCTTTTCCTAACTCAATACCCTTGATTTCTTTCTCTTGCCTAATTGCCCTAGCCAGAACTTCCAACACTATGTTGAATAGGAATGGTGAGAGAGGGCATCCCTGTCTTGTGCCAGTTTTCAAAGGGAATTTTTCCAGTTTTTGCCCATTCAGTATGATATTGGTTGTGGGTTTGTCATAAATAGCTCTTATTATTTTGAGGTACGATCCATCAATACCGAATTTATTGAGCGTTTTTAGCATGAAGGGCTGTTGAATTTTGTCAAAAGCCTTTTCTGCATCTATTGAGATAATCATGTGGTTCTTGTCTTTGGTTCTGTTTATATGCTGGATTATGTTTATTGATTTGCGAATGTTGAACCAGCCTTGCATCCCAGGGATGTAGCCCACTTGATCATGGTGGATAAGCTTTTTGATGTGTTGCTGAATCCGGTTTGCCAGTATTTTATTGAGGATTTTTGCATCGATGTTCATCAGTGATATTGGTCTAAAATTCTCTTTTTTTGTTTTGTCTCTGCCAGGCTTTGGTATCAGGATGATGTTGGCCTCATAAAATGAGTTAGGGAGGATTCCCTCTTTTTCTATTGATTGGAATAGTTTCAGAAGGAATGGTACCAACTCCTCCTTGTACCTCTGGTAGAATTCAGCTGTGAATCCATCTGGTCCTGGACTTTTTTTGGTTGGTAGGCTATTAATTATTGCCTCAATTTCAGAGCCTGCTATTGGTCTATTCAGGGATTCAACTTCTTCCTGGTTTAGTCTTGGAAGAGTGTAAGTGTCCAGGAAATTATCCATTTCTTCTAGATTTTCCAGTTTATTTGCATAGAGGTGTTTATAGTATTCTCTGATGGTAGTTTGTATTTCTGTGGGGTCGGTGGTGATATCCCCTTTATCATTTTTAATTGCGTCGATTTGATTCTTCTCTCTTTTCTTCTTTATTAGTCTTGCTAGTGGTCTGTCAATTTTGTTGATCTTTTCAAAAAACCAACTCCTGGATTCATTGATTTTTTTGAGGGTTTTTTGTGTCTCTATCTCCTTCAGTTCTGCTCTGATCTTAGTTATTTCTTGCCTTCTGCTAGCTTTCGAATGTGTTTGCTCTTGCTTCTCTAGTTCTTTTAATTGTGATGTTAGAGTGTCAATTTTAGATCTTTCCTGCTTTCTCTTGTGGGCATTTAGTGCTATAAATTTCCCTCTACACACTGCTTTAAATGTGTCCCAGAGATTCTGGTGTGTTGTATCTTTGTTCTCATTGGTTTCAAAGAACATCTTTATTTCTGCCTTCATTTCGTTATGTACCCAGTAGTCATTCAGGAGCAGGTTGTTTAGTTTCCATGTAGTTGAGCGGTTTTGATTGAGTTTCTTAGTCCTGAGTTCTAGTTTGATTGCACTGTGGTCTGAGAGACAGTTTGTTATAATTTCTGTTCTTGTACATTTGCTGAGGAGTGCTTTACTTCCAATTACGTGGTCGATTTTGGAGTAAGTACGATGTGGTGCTGAGAAGAATGTATATTCTGTGGATTTGGGTTGGAGAGTTCTATAGATGTCTATTAGGTCTGCTTGCTGCAGAGATGAGTTCAATTCCTGGATATCCTTGTTAACTTTCTGTCTCGTTGATCTGTCTAATGTTGACAGTGGAGTGTTGAAGTCTCCCATTATTATTGTATGGGAGTCTAAGTCTCTTTGTAAGTCTCTAAGGACTTGCTTTATGAATCTGGGTGCTCCTGTATTGGGTGCATATATATTTAGGATAGTTAGCTCTTCCTGTTGAATTGATCCCTTTACCATTATGTAATGGCCTTCTTTGTCTCTTTTGATCTTTGATGGTTGAAAGTCTGTTTTATCAGAGACTAGTATTGCAACCCCCGCTTTTTTTTGTTCTCCATTTGCTTGGTAAATCTTCCTCCATCCCTTTATTTTGAGCCTATGTATGTCTCTGCGTGTGAGATGGGTCTCCTGAATACAGCAGACTGATGGGTCTTGACTCTTTATCCAGTTTGCCAGTCTGTGTCTTTTAATTGGAGCACTTAGTCCATTTACATTTAAGGTTAAGATTGTTATGTGTGAACTTGATCCTGCCATTATGATATTAACTGGTTATTTTGCTCGTTAGTTGATGCAGTTTCTTCCTAGCCTCGATGGTCTTTACATTTTGGCATGTTTTTGCAATGGCTGGTACCGGTTGTTCCTTTCCATGTTTAGTGCTTCCTTCAGGGTCTCTTGTAAGGCAGGCCTAGTGGTGACAAAATCTCTAAGCATTTGCTTATCTGTAAAGGATTTTATTTCTCCTTCACTTATGAAACTTAGTTTGGCTGGATATGAAATTCTGGGTTGAAAATTCTTTTCTTTAAGAATGTTGAATATTGGCCCCCACTCTCTTCTGGCTTGGAGAGTTTCTGCCGAGAGATCTGCTGTTAGTCTGATGGGCTTCCCTTTGTGGGTAACCCGACCTTTCTCTCTGGCTGCGCTTAAGATTTTTTCCTTCATTTCAACTTTGGTGAATCTGGCAGTTATGTGTCTTGGAGTTGCTCTTCTCGAGGAGTATCTTTGTGGTGTTCTCTGTATTTCCTGGATTTGAATGTTGGCCTGCCCTACTAGGTTGGGGAAGTTCTCCTGGATGATATCCTGAAAAGTGTTTTCCAAGTTGGTTCCATTTTCCCCCTCACTTTCAGGCACCCCAATCAGACGTAGATTTGGTCTTTTTACATAATCCCATACTTCTTGCAGGCTTTGTTCATTTCTTTTTCTTCTTTTTTCTTTTGGTTTCTCTTCTCGCTTCATTTCATTCATTTGATCCTCAATCGCTGATACTCTTTCTTCCAGTTGATCAAGTCGGTTACTGAAGCTTGTGCATTTGTCACGTATTTCTCGTGTCATGGTTTTCATCTCTTTCATTTTGTTTATGACCTTCTCTGTATTAATTACTCTAGCCATCAATTCTTCCACTTTTTTTTCAAGATTTTTAGTTTCTTTGCACTGGGTACGTAATTCCTCCTTTAGCTCCGAGAAATTTGATGGACTGAAGCCTTCTTCTCTCATCTCGTCAAAGTCATTCTCCGTTCAGCTTTGATCCGTTGCTGGTGATGAGCTGCGCTCCTTTGCCGGGGGAGATGCGCTCTTATTTTTTGAATTTCCAGCTTTTCTGCCCTGCTTTTTCCCCATCTTTGTGGTTTTATCTGCCTCTGGTCTTTGATGATGGTGATGTACTGATGGGGTTTTGGTGTAGGTGTCCTTCCTGTTTGATAGTTTTCCTTCTAGCAGTCAGGACCCTCAGCTGTAGGTCTGTTGGAGATTGCTTGAGGTCCACTCCAGACCCTGTTTGCCTGGGTATCAGCAGCAGAGGCTGCAGAAGATAGAATATTTCTGAACAGCGAGTGTACCTGTCTGATTCTTGCTTTGGAAGCTTCCTCTCAGGGGTGTACTCCACCCTGTGAGGTGTGGGGTGTCAGACTGCCCCTAGTGGGGGATGTCTCCCAGTTAGGCTACTCAGGGGTCAGGGACCCACTTGAGCAGGGAGTCTGTCCCTTCTCAGATCTCAACCTCCATGTTGGGAGATCCACTGCTCTCTTCAAAGCTGTCAGACAGAGTCGTTTGCGTCTGCAGAGGTTTCGGCTGCGTTTGTTATTGCCCTGTCCCCAGAGGTGGAGTCTACAGAGACAGGCAGGTTTCCTTGAGCTGCTGTGAGCTCCACCCAGTTCGAGCTTCCCAGCAGCTTTGTTTACCTACCTAAGCCTCAGCAATGGCGGGCGCCCCTCCCCCAGCCTGGCTGCTGCCTTGCCGGTAGATCACAGACTGCTGTGCTAGCAATGAGGGAGGCTCCGTGGGTGTGGGACCCTCCCGGCCAGGTGTGGGATATGATCTTCTGGTGTGCCTGTTTGCTTAAAGCGCAGTATTGGGGTGGGAGTTACCCGATTTTCCAGGTGTTGTGTGTCTCAGTTCCCCTGGCTAGGAAAAGGGATTCCCTTCCCCCTTGCGTTTCCCAGGTGAGGCAATGCCTAGCCCTGCTTCACCTCTCGCTGGTCTGGCTGCAGCAGCTGACCAGCACCGATCGTCCGGCACTCCCCAGTGAGATGAACCCAGTACCTCAGTTGAAAATGCAGAAATCACCGGTCTTCTGTGTCGCTCGCGCTGGGAGTTGGAGACTGGAGCTGTTCCTATTCGGCCATCTTGCCCATTCTCTCGAGAGTCACATTTCCTAATGAGACATGGAAAGCATCTGACTACCAGAAAAAGTGTCCAAATTCTGCCGGTATGATCATGGTGCTGCAGGTGGAGGTCAGTTTAAGGAGGTGTCAGGCAAAAAATTTTGAAAGTCTTTTTTATTGTTTCTTTGTTTGTTTTTTGGGTTTTTTTGTTTGTTTGTTTGTTTTTCATAAAATCGTGGACAGAATCCACCACCTGGATCCACCACATGTTGGAATGGATGAGGGACAGAAATGGCGCTCAGTAAATTGAGAATGAAATCCAGGAGTGCGGAAGAGGTTTGAGAGGTCAACGGCTGTGAGAGGCGAATGGGTGAATGATGAGAATGTTCAAAATATCTTCTTTCTCCATAATAGGAGAGCATTTAGGCCCCTGAGCCAGACAGTGTCCAGGCCAGGGGGAGCAGGATGTTGTCAGCTCTCCTGGTCAAAAGTGAGACTCCAGCAGTGTCCAGTTACTTGGTCCAGTTTGGGATTTATTCCTATTTTAAAAAGGATCCAACAGTATACAATTTTGAAAATATACAAAAATTCCTATGCTACCATTCATAGATAGACAAGATGACCCTAAGATGGTGAGAGAATCAGAATGGTGTTTGGGTTTACATTGTGTATTTTTTTCTCCCAATATCTACAGAATTCCCTACATCAATTTTTTAACGTAACCCAGTGGGTGTCATTCCCTTTCACAGTTACAGACATTTCCAGTTTACGGTTACAGACCCTTGGATAACCCATACCCTTTCTAATCTGAGGTACAGGCAGCCATGTGGCATCACCTCTACACATGCCTTCTGGGACATCAAATTGCTGATTAAGTAAAAGTCATTTCAATAGATATTGAAGACCTCCATTTTACCCCTCTCACACTTGTAATTCTGCTACCAAGAGGTGATGAGTTTTAGTGTTTTGCTTTTATATATTAGTGTAGATTAATGCTTCCACCAGGGGCAAATTTTTCATTCGGAAAAGCATTTGGCAAAGCTGGAGACATTGCTGGTTGTCAGAGCTGGGGGAGGGAGTCTTGCTGGCCTTGAGCGGGTAGAGTCCCCAGATAGTGCTGAACATTCTAGAGTTCACAGAGCCCCATCAGCATGAGCACTACAAAGTTCAATGCTAAGGTTGAGTGGAGAGCCCTGGTGTGCCTCCCCTAGCTTCCTGGAGCTTTTTACCTTCTCCTTCCATCACTCTCTGCCACTTTCTCACCTCAGCTTGCTCCTTGAAACTTAGTGCCCTCCGCTTGAACTTTCCCTTAGTTTAAGACCTGTTGTAATCTCTGGACGTCCTTGACCCCTTTCTGATCCTTAGCAGGGTGTCCTCTAGAGAGCATCCTAACATTTCCTGGAGCTTCTCAGGATCCAGATGCCACTGCCCTGTGTCGGCACCAGGGATATGGCCGTGTGCCTGTGTCCCTAAAGTTCCTGTCACTGAGAACATTTGTGTGAGAGCAGCTGAGGTGATATTACCCTCCCCTACTTTTCTTGGAACATAAAAATATGTACAAACCTTGGAGAGTAAAATTTCTTAATGCATGTCAAAGTTTAAAAATTACATATTTTTCCTCCCAAACTTTACTGGGAAAAATTTATCACATTACCAGTCATGAAAAATGACACCTAATCAGGGTTATTCACTCTATTATTTGTTTAACAGCAAAATATTGGGAAAAACCTAGACTTTCACCAGCACGATGCTAATTCAACAGATTACCTTGTATCTACACAGTAGAATATGATGCAGCTGCATTAAAAGTATAGAATCATTCAGCTATTCATATGGAAACACCTCGTTGTTCTATTTTAATTATAGCATCTAAACATCACAGAATAAGATGCAGTTTTTGTACTAGATCTGACCTTAGAACATTATTTTTACTGTTTCTTTTTTTTAAATTCATAGAGAGAATGTCTTACTCTCATACACAGGCTGAAGTGCAGTGATGAGATCATAATTGAGTGCAATCCCAACCTTGTGAGTTCAAGAGATTCTCCTGCCTCAGCCTGTTGAGTAGCTGGAATCACAGGCACGTGCCACCATGCCTAGCTAATTTTTTTGTGATTGTTTCTGTAGAGATGGGGTTTCACCCAGGCTGGAAAAATACCAGGCTTTTCTCAAACTTCTGGGCTCAAGTGATCAGCCCACTTTCACTCTCAAAGTCCTGGAATTACAAGCAAGTGTCATGACACCTGGTTCTGCTTTTTTTTTTTTTTTCAAATTGGACTGCTGTCTACGCACTCATCTCTTTCCCCATCAGGTGATTTCTATTTTTCCTCAATTTCTCTACCATATGTCCATGCCAAAATCCAGATGTATTTGCTTTTGTTTAGAATTAGATTTTTTTTTTCTTTAATGAGAAGCCTTAGGAATGGTCTCCTAGCCAATTTTCAAGATTCTAATCTTCACTGTCTAAGCCACATATTTGCATTTCCAGATATTGATTAAGTCACTGGTAGGGCATTTAAAGCCTCCCAATGCCTGTGCCATCCCTCAAGCGTATCTGATTTGGCTGATGTGTGATGTAGCCCAGGAATTGGTTGTTTAAAAATGCTTTCAAGGAAAAGGGTCATTTTGCAGTGGAGGAACTTTAACGCAGTGATCAAAGTTAAGATCCCCAGTAATCAGAGATAACGACGCATTATGGCATTCTAATATAATTGATGGAGAAGGTGCAGCATCATCCCTGTGTTATTCTTCTACAAACTGTATAACCTGAGTTTAATTGTGAGAAAATATTAGAAAAGTCCAAACTGAGAGTCATGCTACAGAATAAGTAACCAATACTCTTCAAAAATGTGAAGCACTTTAACGTATGTCCTAACTTCCCCAGATCAAAGGAGACTGAGAAAACAGTACAGTGAAGAGCAATATGTGATACTAGATTGGATCCTGGTCCAGAAAAAGGACATTAGTCAGAACATAGAGGATACTTGGATAAGGTCTCTACAGGCATTCATTTTACAGTGTTAATAATCATTATTGATTTTGATTATTAGGTGCATATCTACAATGTTAATATTTGGGGAAGCTGAATGAAAAGCATATGAGGACTTTGCCTATTTTTGGAACATTTTAGAAAGTCTGAAATTATTTCAAAATTAAACATGAAAAGAAAGAAAAGAAATATAGATCTTTTAGATATTTCTATTAAGTTGCCAAAGTTGAAGATCATTTCCCAGCTTATCTTGCCTAACGTTTGTCAGAGTAATCTTCCTGGAAATGCTCTTTGTCATGTTTGTGACCTTATCAAAACTTTCCAGTGACTTCTCTTATCTGTAGGATGAAGTTCCCATTATGTAGGCTGCCATTCAGTGTCCTCATAGCATGGCCCTCATCTCCCTTTTTTTTTGATCTGTGTTGAAAGACCTGACCAACATTTTACTTTCTTATGGCCAAACGTGTTCTAATTTTTTCTTGCTTGTCTGATGCCCTTCTCTGTCTTCTCAACAGTGGGACTTCAGTCAAGGTGGTGGGCAATATTGTAGAAGAAAAATTGTAAAGAGAGTTATAGGAAATAGTCACAAACCTTCTTGGAAGTCTGGGGGTTTGCATAGCTTCAGTAAAAGGGGTAGCTGAAGGCAGCTGAATTATCTTAAAAGCTTAGGGCGTAGATACACAGGAATGTAGAGGAGTTTATGTAAAGAGCTTGTTTACTCAGGAGGTCCTAAAGCCAACATTTAATCTTATGCTGGGGGGACTACTCTGGGGGAGGTCGGCAATGTCAATTACCTTCTAGTGGTGGTTACTCAAGACCTTTGTCATTTAATCTGTACTAAATAAATGCGAACTTCACTGGCTGATAAGTGCCTTTGCTGTTAACTCTTTTTGGGACCCTTCTAGGTATCCGTGAGTGACTCCACCATCCAGCCTGCTCTTTCACTGGATATTTGTGTCTGAGTGTATTTGTTCATCCATTGCTGCATCAGGGTCTGCCAGTTGGACCCAGACAGTTGGTGCCCCGTGTGAGGACCTGGAATATTGGTGCCCAGGTCTGAAGTATAGCTGCAAATAATTGTGACAGAACGTATGAAAACTAAGGAGAAGACTGTGCGGTTGGTAAGCCAGTAACTCGATAAGTCAGTAAGTCAGTAAGTCAGTAGGTCATCAGCGCCCACTTGGGATCTCCAATTTTGAGAGAATTGTTCAGAGTAGGGTTTTATCACGGGACAACAGTTATCAGCACAACAGGAGCAGTATCTAAAAGTATTCAAACAACTGCTTAAAGCCACTGGAGCCTGGGTTTTGCAGGATCAACTAAGGGACCTAATGCAAATTGTATCACTTAACCCATGGTTCCTGAAAGAAGGTAAGCTAGACATAGAGCTTTGAGAACAAGTGCGAAAAAATATTTTTGTTATTGTTGTTTGAGACAGATACAAGAAACAGAAAAGGTGGAGATGTGGGAGTTCAGTCAGGGTGGTGGAGATGATTTTACAGGAAAATTTATAAAAATAGTTATAGGAAACAGTCACAAACCTTCTTGGAAGGCCGGGGAGGTTGCATAGCTTCAGTAAAAGATTTGGCTGAAGGCAGCTGAATTCTCTTTAAAGGTGTAGATACATAGGATTGTAGAGGAGTTTACTCAGGTGGTCTTAAGAACAACTTTTGATTATCTGCAGGAGGTCGGTAATGTCAATGACCCTCTAGTGGTGTTTACTCAAGACGTTTGTAATTTAATCTGTACTAAATAAATGCGAAATTAGCTGGCTGATTGGGGCCACTGCTGCTACCTCTTTTCCGGAACTTTCTTGGTATGGGTGAGTGACTCTGCAGCCCAGCTCATTCTTTCGTTGGATATTTGTGTCTGAGTATATTTGTTCATCTGTCCCTGTTTCAGGGTCTGCCAGTCCAACTCAGACACTCAACCTCCTTAATTGTTTTTTGTCCTAAGGACCATTTCAGACCCTGTCTCTTCATTGATATCTGTATGGTTATTTCTGTTAGAGGCAGCCAACTTTCCTTTCTTTGAATTCTGGTAGGTATAATAGTGTAGAGTGAAATAAGAATTTTATTTTATTATTATTTAGAAAAAAGAAGCTAATTTATTCTGCTCATTAAAAATTTTCTTTTTAAAACAAATCTTAAAATTTTGATTGGAGAAGGATTAGAGATAAAATTGTTGATGTTTGAATTTCATCGTGTTTTTTTTAAAAAATGCTTGTTTAATTTCAGGGGTACATGTGTCGGTCTGATGTGTAGGTAAACCCATGTCACAGGGGTTTGATGTACAGATTATATCATCAATTAGGTAGTAAGTCTAATACTCAATAATTATTTTTTCTTCTCTTCCTTTGCCTCCAACCCTCCACCCTCAAGTAGGTCCTGGTGTGTGCTGCTCCCGTTGTGTCCATGTATTCTCTCTATTTAGTGCCCACTTATACATGCAATATTTCATTTTCTGGTTCCTGCATTAGTTTGCTAAGTATATTATTCTCTAGTTCCATTTATGCTCCTGCAATAGACAAGATCTCATTCTTTTTTTTCATGGATGCATAGTATTCCATGGTGTATATGTACCACATTTTTAAACATCCAGGTTCCATTGAGTGGCATTTAGGTTGATTCCATGTCTTTTCTGTAGCAAATAATGCTGCAATGAAAATTTGTGTGCATGTGTCTTTATGGGAGAATGATTTGTATTCCTCTGGGTATATAACCTGTAATGAGATTGCTGGGTCAAATGGTAGTTCTGTTTTTAGCTCTTTGAGGAATTGTCACACTGCTTTCCACAATGGTTGAACTAATTGATACTGCCACCAACAGTGCATAAACGTTCCCTTTTCTCTGCAACTTTGCCAGCATGTTATCTTTTTATTTTTTGATAATAGCCATTCTGACTGGTGTGAGATGGTGTCTTGTTGTGGTTGCGATCTATATTTCTCTAATGATAAGTGATATTGGGCTTTTTCATGTGCTGTAGGCCACATATATAACGTCTTTTGAAACGTGTCTCTCCATGTCCTTTGCCCACTTTTTAATGGTTTATTTTCTTGTAAATTTATTTAAGTTTTGCATGGTGGATATCATGCCTTTGTCCAATGCATAGTTTCTAAATATTTTCTCTCATTTCTTAGGCTGTCTGTTCCCTCGGTTGAGAGTTTCTTTTGCTGGAAGCATGAGTTTTAGATTCAGAAATGTGAGTCTGAGTCCTGGTTCTACCTTTAATGGGCTCTGAGATAAGGGACAAGTTTATCAATGTTTTGGGATAGAGGGATAATAGTAACTGATTAAAGGGTCATTGTGAGCATTATATGAGGTGCAAACATAAAGGTCCCCAGTGTATAGAAAGGTTTTTCCTCTTCATTTTCATCTTCATCTTAAGCTATATTTTCTCTCATAAAACAAGGTCACATCAATTGTAACTTTAAGTGTGCAATCTAAGTCTAGCTCCTAAAACTAAAGTCTGTTAGAATTTACACTGATAATGTTTTCTTTTCTCTATATAGAATAAGATGAGACCCAATATTCTTCCCCCTACTTGTCTCTTCCTACCTGCCTTCCCTACCTTAAGATGGTGTATAAATGTCAGACCTCCTGAAAACCTCCTCAAAGACATAACAAGCAACAGAGGTTTCTAAAACTTGTATTTTTCCAGAGTTTGCCCTCAAGCTGTGGTCCAATAAACCTCAATTGATTCAGAAACTTGAATCAGGCACTCAATTTGGTTAACATTTTCCCAACCATGAAGGGGTCCTCTTAATGGAGTTTAGAATCTTTGACCTGCAATTCTTCTTTTTTTGTTCATGCTCAGTACCAATTATAGAGCTTCAGTTCTGACCAATCGTGTGACTTTCTGAGAATTGGATCCTACTTGCTCTTGAGGTCCCTGCTTTCTCAGATTTTTTCTTTGGTTTGAGATCTGAGTTTTGTTTTTTCATGGAACTCCTCTTCTCATGGAGTCTTGCTCACTTCCTAAAAGGAACATGAGTTTCCTGCTCCTGTGACAATGGAGAGCAGACTACAGCTTGGTCCCTGCTCAACTAAGGAGCTGGTCTGGGGTTTTGTTTTAGAATTTGGTAGCTGCAGGATAAAGCTTGTTACTACTTCATTCTAACCTCTGCTTATGCTTAGAGTGTTCAGCAGTATCTAAATAGTGCAATCTCTATTTGTGGTTTTGGTTTTTATCATTCTTCTTTTGGATTAGACCAACTCTTCACCCTGTCTAATATCCAAAACCCTTTCACTTGGTCAAATCCAAATCTAACAGGAGCTCTATATTATGGTGAAGCAGGCCTTGAAATTGGCTAAAGTTCTGTAACTGCAGAACATCCAATTCCACCTCTAGAAACACCCGTTAGTTGAAGAAAATAAAAATATTTTTAACCCACCATATATAACTGCTGTCGTAAAAGGGGTTCTGTTCTTGATTTGATTCTCTGCTTGGTCACTGTTGGTGTGTAGCAGAGCTACTGATTTGTGCACATTAATTTTGTATACTGAAAAACTTTGCTGAATTCATTTACCTGTTCTAGCAGCTTTCTGGAGGAGTCTTTAGGGTCTTCTAGGTATACGATTATATCATCAGCAAATAGCGACAGTTTTACTTCCTCTTTATCAATTTGGATGCCCTTTATTTATTTCCCTTGTTTGATTGATTTGGCTAGGACTTTCAGTACTCTGTTGAATACAAGTTGTGAGAGTGAGCAGCCATCCTTGCCTTGTTCCCCTGCTGAGAGTGAATCCTTTCAAGTTTTTCTCATTCAATATTATGTTGGCTGTGGGTTTGTGTGCCAATTTTGCTGAAAGTTTTAATCAAAAAACGACGCTGGATGTTGTCAAGTACCTTTTCAGTGTCTATTGAGAGGATCGTGTGATTTTTAAAATCTGTTCATGTGGTGTAACACATTTATTGACTTCTGTATGTAGAACCATTGCTGCATCCCTAATATGAAACCTACTTGATTATGGTGGATTATGTTTTTGATGTGCTGTTGGATTCAGTTAGCTAGTATTTTGTTAAGAATTTCTGCATCTGTGTGCATCAGGGATTTTGGTCTACAGTTATGTTTGTTATCTCCTTTTCTGGTTTTGGTATTAGGGTGATACTGGCTTCATAGAATGATTTAGGGAGAATTCCATCTTTCCCTAGCATGTGGAATAGTGTCAAATGAATTGCTACTAACTCTTCTTTGAATGTCTGGTAGAATTCAGCTGTGAATCTGTCTGGTTCTGGAATTTGCTTTGCTGTTAATTTTTAATTTATCTTTTCCATCTTGCTGCTTTTTGTTGTTCTGTTCATGGTTTTGAATTCTTTCTGATTTAATCTAGGAGGGTTTTATATTTCCAGGAATTTATTCATCCCCTCTAGGTTTTCTAGCTTATGCACATAAATGTGTTCGTAGTACCTTTGAATGATCTTTTGTATTTCTGTGGCGTTGATGGTAATAGCTCCCATTTCATTTCTAATTCAGCTTATTTGGCTTTTCTCTCTTCCTTTCTTGGTTAATCTTGCCAATGGTCACCAATTATATTTGTTTTTCCAAAAAGTCAACTTTACATTTTATTTATATTTTGTATTACTTTGTTTCAACTTCATTTAGTTCTGCTCTGATCTTGGTTATTTTCTTTCTTCTGTTGGGTTTGGGTTTGGTGTGTTCTTGTTTCTTGATATTCTAGAAATGTAACCTTAGATTGTCTATTTGTACTCTTTCATCTTTTTGATGTAGGCATTTAAGGCTATGAACTTTTCACATACTCTTGGCAGAATTCCAGATGTTTTGATAGGATGCGTCACTATTGTTCAGTTCAAAGAATTTTTAAATTTCCATCTTGATTTCATATTTGACTCAGTGATCATTCAGGAGGAAGTTATTTAATTGCCATGTGTTTGCATGGTTTTGAAGGTTCCTTTTGGAGTTGATTTCCAGTTTAATTCTACTGTTGTCTGAGAGAGTACTTCATATTATTTCAATTTTCTTAAATTTATTGAGACTTGTGTTGTGGCCTATCATATGGCCTATCTTGAAGAAAGATCCATGTGCTGATCAATAGAATGCACATTCTGGGTTGTTGGGTAGAATATTCTGTAAATATTTCTTAAGTCTCTTTGCTCTAGGGCATAGTTTAAATCCACTGTTTCTTTTTTGACTTTCTGTCTTGATGACCTGTCTAGTGTTGTCAGTGGAGTACTGAAGTCCCTCACTATTATTGTGTTACTGTCTATCTCATTTCTTAGGTCTGGTTGTAGTAGTTTTATAAATTTGGGAGCTCCAGTGTTAGGTGCATATGTATTTAGGACTGTGATATTTTTCTGTTGGACAAGTCCTTTTATTATTATATAATGTTCTTCTTTGTCTTTTTTAACTGTTGTTGCTTTAAAGTTAGTTTTTTCTGATATAAGAATAGTTACTCCTGCTCACTTTCATGACCATTTGCACGGTGTATCTTTTCCTACCCTTTTACCTTGAGTTTATATGACCCTTTATGGTTATGGGAGTCTCTTGAGGACAGCAGATACTTGCTTGGTGCATTATTATCAATTCTGCAATTCTGTATCTTTTAAGTGGAGCATTTAGACCACTTACATTCAATGTTAGTATTGAGATGTGAGGTACTGTTCCATTCATCCTGCTATTTGTTGCCTAAATACCTTGGTTTTATTCAGTTATTTATTGTATTCTTGTTTTATAGGTCCTGTGAGATTCATGCTTAAAGAGGTTCTGTGTTGATGTGTTTCCAGGATTTGTTTCCAGATTTGGAGCTCCTTTTAACAGTTATTGTAGTGCTTGCTTAGTACTGGCAAATTCTCTCAGCAATTATTTGTCTAAAAAAGACTGTTATCTTTCCTTTACTTATGAACTTTAGTTTTGCTGGATATAAAATTCTTGGCCGATAATTTCTTTTAAGGAGGCTGCAGATAGGTATGCATGCTCATTTGAGGTGTTCTTCCATTATTGAAGATTACTAATATCACATGTGTTGAAAAGCATTTGGGATTATTTACTTAATTGATGAGTACTCATTTATTTTTATATTAATTTGATATCATGTATAAACAAAATATATATCTATAGGTACAGACATATACATATGTGTGATACCACATAGAACAAAAACACGTGCACATAAAGATAGAGGGAGACAGAAACACTTTAGATTTTTTATTTTAAAACTTTATGCATGGAACCCATAAAACTCACTATTAAAAAACAAAAGTTGTATTTAAATTGTGCTTTTGTAAATAGAAAAAGTTAACATTTATCTTAGGAAGGTCTTGCTGAATTTTAGAGAAAATAGGTAGTAAATTTACGTCTCAAAGCAGAGAGAGAGTGAGAGAGAAGGAATTTGGGTGTGTTCAAAGAAGATTAAAAATAGATGCCAAGGTAACACAAAAATGATAGAAATTTATAACAGGATTTTATAAGGAGACCAATTTTATTGACATATATAGCTTTTATTTTGGTCTCTGTTTTCCAACTGTACTCCAAGAAACACACTAGACAGGCTCCCTTCTTAAGTGCTGGTGGGCCACTGCACATGCAGACAGCCCACTTTAAGGGAAAAATCAGGGGAGAAAAGATGCAGACTCCAGAATTATTCCAACATACAAAAGCCTAAGTCCAAGGTCAAATCACATGTGTGAAATCTCATCGCCTGTTTGACCCTGTTTTCAGTGTACTTTACTTTCTCTAATTTCTGCTCTAAAGCTTTTAAATAAACTTTCACTCTTGCTGTAAAACTTGCCTCAGTCTCTTCTTCTGCCTTAGACCCTTAGTTGAATCCTTTCTTCTGAAGAAACAAGAATTGAGGCTGCTGAAAACTTGTACAGATTTGCTAATATACTTTAATGCCATTCTACAGGATAGAATATATGTATAAATTCTTATATTTATATATATAAATATATATAACATATAAGTATTATTAGAGACCTTGAATCTACATTCTTGCTGCACTTTATGTAAACAATCCAGGTATAAGACTAAAACTTATTTTGGAAATACATTGGTCCCATATGATTTCTGTTTCATAAAAATGGGAAACAGGAGTTGAAAAACAATCCTATTTTTTAGAAGAAAACAACAGAACAACAATTATGGAATTTTACACGTGCTCATTTTTTTGTTTTTTTGAATTTTGTTATTTACCTACAATTTGAACTGAATCCTAAATTTTTTCCTGGCTACAAGTTTCAAAACTAATGGTTTCAGAATTTTCTTCCATTTTTCTTCCATTTTGGTATATTATACCTTAAAACTTTGCTTTTAAAATTTGTATCATTTTTTAAAATTGCACTTTTAAGTTCTGGGACACATGTGCAGAACCTGCAGGTTTGTTACATAGGTATACACATGCCATGGTGTTTTGCTGCACCCATTAGCCCATCATCTACATTAGGTATTTCTCCTAATGTTATCCCTCCCCTAGCCTCCCACCCCTCAACAGGCCCCAGTGTATGATGTTCCCCTCCCTGTATCCACGTGTTCTCATTGTTCAACTACCACTTATGAGTGAGAAAATGTGGTGTTTGGTTTTCTGTTCCTGTGTTAGTTTGCTGAGAATGATGGTTTCCAGCTTCATCCATGTCCCTGCAAAGGACATGAACTCATCCTTTATTATGGCTGCATCAAATTCCATGGTGTATATGTACCACATTTTCTTTATTTATCTATCATTGATAGGCATTTGGGTTGGTTCCAAGTCTTTGCTATTGTGAATAGTGCTGCAATATACATATGTGTGTATGTGTCTTTATAATAGAATGATCTATAACCCTTTGGGTATATACCCAGTAATGGGATTACTGGGTCACATGGTATTTCTTGTTCTAGATCCTTGAGGAATCACCACACTGTGATTCCACAATGGCTGAACTAATTTACACTCCCACCCACAGTGTAAAAGCGTTCGTATTTCTCCACATTCTCTCCAGCATCTGTTGTTTCCTCACCTTTTAATGATCACCATTCTAACTAGCATGAGATGGTATCTCATTGTGATTTTGATTTGCATGTTTCTAATCACCAGTGATGATGAGTTTTTTATCACATATTTGTTGATCACATAAATGTCTTATTTTGAAAAGTGTCTGTTCATGTGCTTCGCCCACTTTTTGATGGGGTTTTTCTTTTTTTTTTTTCTTGTAAATGTGTTTAAGTTTCTTGTAGATTCTGGATATTAGCCTTTTGTCAGATGGATCGATTAAACCTTGCAAGTTGAAACTAGACGACTTATATAAAATTCTGGAGAAATCATAGCAACTTATATATAAACAACCTTTATGCCTGCTGATGTGTAGACTACACAAAAGGTACACATGAACACTGGGTTCAGACTGCAATTCAGAGAATTGTGTCACATTGTAATTACAATTGGTAGATGATTCAGAAACTCTAGAAAACCTAGTCTATAGACTGCTCCAGACATTACAGTTGAGCCAACATACAACTGAAAGGGTTAGAGCCATGTGTGCCAAACAAATTGCTATAATTGAAGCAGCAGTTGTGTGACTTTAATAAGGTTCCAGGATTATACTGTCACTTTTTAGCTGTGACTTCCCTTTGCCCTTTCTGATTTGACTTCATCCCCTTTACCATGGGATGTGACTTCTTAAGAATGATCTTTCCTAGTCATGTAGGATCAGATTTAACATACAGCCACAAAGGTCTTCTACAATGCTTTCTCTGAGAGCTTTTGAAGAATTGGGATGTCAGGTGTGCTGTCACCGGCCTGTCATCTCAGCACGTTGAGAGTCCAAGGCAGGAGGATCACTTGAAACCAGGAGTTTAAGACCACCCTAAGCAACAAAGAGAGACCACGTCTTTACAAAACAAAATAAATCAAGTTACCCAGGTTCAGTGGTGCATGCTTATAGTCTCAGATACTTGGGAGGCTAACGTGGGAGGACCGCTTCAGCCCAGGAGTTCAAGGCTGCAGTGAGCACACTCTAGTCTAGGTGACAGAGCAAGATTCTGTCTCTTTAAAAAAAAAAAAAAAAAGAAAAGATAAAGAACGGAGTAAACAGGAAAGCCAAAGATCTGAGGCATCTCTGGATCATTGCCTGAACAAATTGTTTTTTCTTGACTTCAAAACCTTTCAAGATGTATATTTCTTTGTGAAAGAAAGACATGCTGATTATAACTTTATTATGTTTTGAGGCACAGAAGGAAAAGAAGATTAGATCAATTGTTTTTCTGCCCACTCCATCTCTTCCTATGTGTCTTCTCTCCTTTAATCAAATGTATAAATACTAAGCCTCCTGAAACCTCTTCAGAGAGAACACAAGCCACCGAGGTTTTTTGAAACTCATGTTTTCCCGGGGTGTACCTTCAAGCTATGGCTCAATGAAACTCAATTGTTCAAGACCCTTGCCTCAGTCAGTCATTCTGGATAACAACCATGAGTCCTGCAAAGCCCTTCAGTAATCTATTACCTGCCTAGGTGATATGAACCTAGGTGAGTGAGTTCTTCATGAGTCACTCTTCTTCCTTTTCTGCCTTTGCCAACCCTACCACTCAGTGCTGTGTACTCTGATCTGGCCCCAGCTCCCAGGTTGTTTGTATTGGTCTAAGAAAGCAAGACCAGGAAGGGCAGGTTGAGAAGGAAGTAAGAGGCCAACACCGTGGAACGTGACAGGTGAGGCTGTCATTGCTCAAAGCCACACTCCCTGGGTGAATTTTGTGATTTTTTCTGGATTTGGCATCTTTTCCCTGTGTGTCTATCTAGAAACTCACCTTCCTCCTACTTTCTTCTCATTGCACTTTCTGTTTCTAGTGCACTTGTTTATGGCCAGAGAATGGCCATGCAAATAGTTGACAATAGAATAAAAAATGACTTTTTGTGTGACTTGGAACCTGGCCTTTCTTTTTTCCAAAACAGATTGAGGTTTCTAAAAGCTAGCTTTTATGCAGGACTGTGCAGTTGTGAGTATAGTGTTAGGGAACAGGTGCATAAGTGAAGGATGAGACAGAAAACGAAATGCTGGCTGTCAAATCCTGAAAGCAAATGGGACAAAAATCATTTTTGAAGGTGGATGTCATTCAGCAGACCTTGTTAATTTTAGAGTGTCATCTTAGCAGATGAAGTGGAGGATAAGGTTAAATTATGGAGTTAGGTGACAATGGGCACATACTTCTTTGCCACAGTTGTTTTTTTTTTTTTTTTTTTAATCTCTAAAAATGGGTTGGTGGCACTTAGGATATTTTTGTTAGGACTGTAGCTACATGAAAAGCTCTTAGGATAGTGCCTGGTGCATAGTGAGTGCTGCATCAGTGTGTGAGCAATTATAATTATGGCAATAGGCAAAAGTGCCACCCTGGCCATCCAGAGTGTGGAGGTACTTTCCAGTCAGGGTCCATTCAGGCCAGCTGGAGATGAAGCTGATTAGTGGGGAAGCTTAACTTCCAGGAGTAGAAGAATTTAGGAGAGGTAACTCATGCACAACATTCTGTAAACATTCATTTACCTAACAGTAGGAATGCTCAGAGTGAGTGTGGCTTCTGTGACAATCATTATCTCCTGGGAATCTAGAATGTGTCCTAGAGTGGAATGGCTTTGATGTAAGCCAAACCCAGAAATGGGCATCAGGGCTGCCTTGCAGATATCATTCACCTTGAGAAGGAAAGCTTTCATCTTGCTAAAGGAATACCCTATTCTGGCCCAGACCATTACTTTTGTTTTTGTACTATCCTAATTTTTAAGGTGTAACGAGAAAGACTGAAGAATAAAATAATGAAGTGCATGTATGAAATAACAGGGTAGAACTGAGACTGGTATGTGTAAGTTAAAACAAATCATGTATAAATTTTGCGTGAACATAAAAAGGATTTCTTGTTGCAAACAGACCTCTTCATATACATAATACCATTGCCTTGAGTGGATAACGGACTCTGTCACAAGAACACAACATCAGAGTCATGAGAGAATGGGTACTGTGGCTTCTTTAATTGGCAGGATAGACTGAGAAAGTTATTGAAGAGAAAGGAGTTGAAGGAAAAGATGAGTGATGGCAAGAGAAATGGGATGGTGAAAGGAAAGGACTGAAAGGAATGTTCACCGAGGGCTTATCAGGTACCAGGCTCTGTGACTAATGTCTTACACATGTTAATTTACTCTTCCACTGCCATTTTCTGATGTAGTAAGAGTCAGCCTTAAACTGCAGATGAGGAAAGAGGCTGAGGGAGATCAAATGAGGGACCCAGGGTCATCCAGCCACTTCATAGCTGAGCTAGTATGTTTCACTGTGGTTTGTGTAGACAGAAAAGTGAGACATAGAAGGAAGGCAAAACATATTTTTGTTGTGGGTAATGTTTACGAAAGTGACCTGTATGAGGCAGAATAATAGCCTCTTAAAAATGTCCACATCTGGGCTGGGTGTGGTGGCTCATGCCTGTAATCCTAGCACTTTGGGAGGTCAAGATGGGCAAATCACGAGGTCAGGAGTTCGAGACCAGCCTGACCAATATGGTGAAACCCTGTTTCTACTAAAACCACAAAAATTAGCTGGACGTGGTGGTGGGCACCTGTAATCCCAGCTACTTGTTAGGCTCAGGCAGGAGAATCATTTGAACCTGGGAGGTGGAGGTTGCAGTGAGCTGAGATCACCCCACTGCATTCTAGCTCGGGACACATGAGTGAAACTCTGTTTCAAAAAAAAAAAAAAAAAATTCCCATCCTAACCCTTGGAACACATGCATTTACTTTTCTTGGAAAAACACTGTTCAACGGTGATGCAGTTGAGTATCTTGAGATGGGAAGTTTATTCTGGATTATCGGGGTGTCTCCGAGTGTCATCATAAAGGTCCTTGTAAGTGAAAGAGAAAGACAGGAGGGTCAGAGTGAGAATGATGCAGCCTGAGAGACTCCACTGGCCATTGCTTTCTGTGAACATGTGTAAGAAGACAAAATTTCAATTAATTTAGTTATAGATGTAATTGGGTTTAATTTTTGATTTATGATTTGGGGCAGCTCTCCCTATACAGATATAGTGATAACTCCCCTTGTGCAATACAATAACAAAACAGTGGGTTTTGTCAAATGTGAATCAGTAAACAATGCCATAGAAATAAATTGATTGGTTAACATCAGAGTACTTCAGGTCACTTATTTTGGTAAAAGTTAAAGCAGAGGGGACTTCCTTATTATGCTCACTCATGTAGACTGGAATCTTCTATTTACAGGAAAATATGATCTGCTTTGAGAGCTATCTGCTTCCTTAAAATTTCAGTGGGTGTATATAACATCCAGCGTGTGAGGCTCTATTTTGAAGTGTCTGTACTCTCACTTAGGTGAGAATATGATCAAAACTTAAAGAATTAGCATTAGTCTCAATAACCATAGCTTTAGGCTTCCATTATTTCTCTTCTTTTCTTTTTAATTTCCTTTGTCTTTATAAAAATTTTTTCATACTTTATGTTCTAGGGTACATGTGCACAACGTGCAGGTTTGTTACATATGTATACATGTGCCATGTTGGTGTGCTGCACCGGTTAACTCATCGTTTACTTTAGCTATATCTTCTAATGCTATCCCCTCCCTCCCCCCATCCCACAACAGACCCTGGTGTGTGATGTTCCCTGTCCTGTGTCCAAGTGTTCTCATTGTTAAATTCCCACCTATGAATAAGAACATGCGGTGTGTGGTTTCCTGTTCTTGTGATAGTTTGCTGAGAATGATGGTTTCCAGCTGCATCCATATCCCTACAAAGGACATGAACTCATCCCCCCCCCTTTTTTTTATTATACTACAAGTTCTAGTGTACATGTGCACAACATGCAGGTTTGTTACATATGTATACATGTGCCATGTTGGTGTGCTGCACCCATTAACTCTCATTTACATTAGGTATATCTCCTAATGCTATCCTGCCCCCCACCCTCTCCCCACAATAGGACCCTGTGTGTGATAATCCACTTCCTGTGTCCAAATCCCGTTGTTCAATTCCCACCTATAAGTGAGAACATGAGGTATTTGGTTTTCTTTTCTTGCGATAGTTTGCTGTGAATGATGGTTTCCAGCTGCATTCGTGTCCCTACAGAGGACACGATCTCATCCTTTTTTATGGTTGCATAGTATTCCATGGTGTATATGTGCCACACTTTCTTAATCCAGTCTGTCGCTGATGGACATTTGGGTTGATTCCAAGTCTTTGCTATTATGAATATTGCTGCAATAAATATATGTGTGCATGTGTCTTTATAACAGCATGACTTATAATATTTTGGGTATACCCCCAGTAATAGGATCTCTGGATCAAATGGTTATTCTAGTTCTAGATCCTTGAGGAATCGCCACACTGTTTTCCACAATGGTTGAACTAGTTTAGAGTCCCACCAACAGTGTAAAAATATTCCTATTTCTCCACATCCTCTCCAGCACCTGTTGTTTCCTGACTTTTTAATGATTGCCATTCTAACTGGTGTGAGATGGTATCTCATTGTGGTTTTGATTTGCATTTCTCTGATGGCCAGTGATGATGAGCATTTTTTCATGTGTCTGTTGGCTGTATGAATGTCTTCTTTTGAGAACTGTCTGTTCATATCTTTTGCCCACTTTTTGATGGGGTTGTTTCTTTTATTCTTGTAATTTTGATTGAGTTCTTTATAGGTTCTGGATATTAGCCCTTTGTCAGATGAGTAGATTGCAAAATTTTTTTCCCATTCTGTAGGTTACCTGTTCACTCTGATGGTAGTTTCTTTTGCTGTGCAGAAGCTCTTTAGTTTGATTAGATCACATTTGTCAATTTTGGCTTTTGTTGCCATTGCTTTTGGTGTTTTAGACATGAAGTCCTTGTCCATGTGTATGTCCTGATTAGTATTACCTAGGTTTTCTTCTAGGGTTTTTATGGTTTTAGGTTCAACATTTAAGTCTCTAATACATCTTGAATTAATTTTTGTATAAGGAGTAAGGAAAGGATCCAGTTTCAGCTTTCTACTTACCGCTAGCCAGTTTTCCCAGCACCATTCATTAAATAGGGAATCCTTTCCCCATTTCTTGTTTTTGTCAGGTTTGTCAAAGTTCTGATGGTTGTAGATATGTGGTATTATTTCTGAGGACTCTGTTCTGTTCCATTGCTCTATATCTCTGTTTTGGTACCAGTGCTATGCTGTTTTGGTTACTGTAGCCTTGTATTATAGTTTGAAGGCAGGTAGCGTGATGCCTCCAGCTTTGTTCTTTTGCTTTAGGATTGTCTTGGCAATGCGGGCTCTTTCTTGGTTCCATATGAACTTTAAAGCAGTTTTTTCCAATTCTGTGAAGAAAGTCGTTGGTAGCTTGATGGGGATGGCATTGAATCTATAAATGACTTTGGGCAGTATGGCCATTTTCACGATATTGATTCTTCTTTTTTCTATTGATTACAATAGTTTCAGAAGGAATGGTACCAGCTCCTCCTTGTATCTCTGGTAGAATTCGGCTGTGAATCCGTCTGGTCCTGGACTTTTTTTGGTTGGTAGGCTGTGAATTATTGCCTCCATTTCAGAGCCTGCTATTGGTCTATTCAGGGATTCAACTTCTTCCTGGTTTAGTCTTGGAAGAATGTAAGTGTCCAGGAAATTATCTATTTCTTCTAGGTTTTCTAGTTTCTTTGCGTAGAGGTGTTGATAGTATTCTCTGATGGCGGTTTTATTTCTGTGGGGTTGGTTGTGATATCCCCTTTATCATTTTTTATTGCGTCTATTTGATTCTTCTCTCTTTTCTTCTTTATTAGTCTTGCTAGCAGTCTATCAATTTTGTTGATATTTTCAAAACACCATCTCCTGGATTCTTTGATGTTTTGGAGGGTTTTTTGTGTCTCTATCTCCTTCAGTTCTGCTCTGATCTTAGTTATTTTTTGCCTTTTGCTAGCTTTTGAATGTGTTTGCTCTTGTTTCTCTAGTTCTTTTAATTGTGATGTTAGGGTGTCAAATTTAGATCTTTCCAGCTTTCTCTTGTGGGTATTTAGTGCTATAAATTTCCCACTACACACTGCTTTAAATGTGTCCCAGAGATTCTGTTATGTTGTATCTTTGTTCTCATTGGTTTCAAAGAACATCTTTGTTTCTGCCTTCGTTTTGTTATGTACCCAGTAGTCATTCAGGAGCAGTTTGTTCAGTTTCCATGTAGTTGAGCGGTTTTGATTGAGTTTCTTAGTCCTGAGTTGTACTGTGATTCCACTGTGGTCTGAGAGACAGTTTGTTATAATTTTTGTTCTTTTACATTTGCTGAGGAGTGCTTTACTTCCAACTATGTGTTCAATTTTGGATTAAGTGTAATGTGGTGTTGAGAAGAATGTATATTCTGTTGATTTGGGGTGGAGAGTTCTGTAGATGTGTATTAAGTCCACTTGGTGCAGGGTTTAGTTCAATTCCTGGATAGCCTTGTTAACTTTCTGTCTAGTTGATCTGCCTAATGTTGACAGTGGGGTGTTGAAGTCTCCCATTATTATTCTATGGGAGTCTAAGTCTCTTTTTAAGTCTCTAAGGACTTGCTTTATGAATCTGCGTGCTCCTGTATTGGGTGCATATATATTTAGGACAGTTAGCGCTCCCTGTTGAATTGATCCCTTTACCATTATGTAATGACCTTCTGTGTCTCTTCTGATCTTTCATGGTTTAAAGTCTGTTTTATCAGGGACTAGGATTGCAACCCTACTTTTTTTGTTCTCCATTCGCTTGGTAGATCTTCCTCCATCCCTTTATTTTGAGCCTATGTGAGTCAAAAACCTCTTGAGACTAGGAAGCCAAACCAAGGCCAACTTCAGAGTTTGCCTGCATTCCCTATGGGTTTATTCTACATATATTCTCAAATAGAACATCCAGTCAAAACCTTGGTAATATAACCAATGTTTTCAATGTGTTCTGTTATAAAAAGAGAAGATTCTTACTGAACTTGTGCAAATAACTTTATTACCGTTAGCATATAAATACTCATGAATAGTTTTCCAATTCTGAGTCACTCATATTGAGAGCAAAGGCAAATGTTTCTATTTTTGTTTACAAAAGTATACTTTACCAAATTGCTGTAAGTATAAATAGCTTAAAAGAAAAAGTTCATAAATCTGGAGAACAAAACATTCAAATAATCAGCACATTTTCAAATAAAAAATTATGAAAACATTATCCTTTTGATTGTTTAGTCCAATAAAACTGAGTTTCTTGTCTTCTTCTTTGTCTTGAATTTCATGAAGGTATCAGCCTGTTCATTAAAATTTTGAAAGTTCTCAGAGAGTCCAGTGGTATGATCTTGAAGTTATCAGAAACTTGTATTCAAGAGTCATTGTCAGAGTCTTTTCCATATATCTCCTCGAAGAAAAAGCAATTTTGGACTGTAGCTGATTATAAATACTTCAAGGAAGAATCAAAGCAACTGTCTGGGAATGACAAAGATTTAAAATGACTATGGTTAAAAATCTAATGAGATTTTTATTAGGTTTATTATGGCAAAGACACAGCTCACATAGAAATCTAGTTACTTCTGTGACATATGACACTATGACTGATAACATATTCGATTTCCAGAAATGTTATATAGTTTTTAGAATACTCATTTTTTAAAATTTATTTATTTATTTTTGACATGGAGTCTCACTCTGTCGCCCAGGCTGGAGTGCAGTGGCACAATCTCTGCTCACTGCAACCTCCACCTCCCAGGTTCACGCCGTCATCCTGCCTCAGCCTCTGGAGTAGCTGGGACTACAGGTGACTGCCACCACCCACAGCTAAGTTTGTTTTTCTATTTTTAGTAGAGACGGGGTTTCACCGTGTTAGCCAGGATGGTCTCGATCTCCTGACCTCATGATCTGCCCGCCTCGGCCTCCCAAAGTGATGGGATTACAGGTGTGAGCCACCGCTCCCAGCCTAGAATACTCATATTTTTAACATTCCCATAAATATTTAGAGAAGGTTTAGCATCACTTATCCCTCATTTGAAAGTGCTTTATATATATTTTAATATATCAAATAAAGTGACTTTTCTATTCAACTTCTGTTTCCCAATTGGATTACTGAGTTCTTGGTGTAGCCTATTAACAATTAGGGCCAAAAATGTATAGTCTTACATATGTTGAAAACGGTCCTTAGGTAATTCCAGTACTTGTACCTGAAAATCATTGATTTAGTTTTAAGTTCTACCTATTACAACAAGAGTTCTCCATTTTTGTTACTTGTTTGTAGTATCAGGGAAGACTTAGAAATTACCAGTGCCTGGGTCCCTCTCCAGACCTTTAAACTGGAACTCATGGGTGAAGCTCGAGCAGCCACTTTAAAAAATGTTTTCCAGTGATTCTACGGTGTAGCTGTATTTCCCATCAGATTTCTCTGATGTCTTGTGGTCTCTACTTTTTTTCCTATTTTGGTATCATGATTATTCTCAGGTCTCATTTCCTGTCTTATGCTTTATGTCCCCTGAGGTAGGGACCTTGCCATCTTCATTTCTGTATCTTTTCTGAACACGTGAATTGGTCATCAGGAAAGTGTCTCAACCACACACAGGTTATATTCTGAGTCTCAGATTCACAGGCTAATCCTAAAGTCTTTGTTCTCCACGAGGTCAGAGATTGCTTGTGATGAAGGGTGTGGTTAAGTCTGTAGTGCAGATGGTGGAGGGGAGTTCACCCTGTTTTTAGGCATAGCATTGGAACAAAGAATTTTTTGTCTATATGGGTGAAGGGGCAGGATGTGTAGGAAAACAGATCTAGTTAGGATGGAGGAATTATACTAGGAAGTAGAGGTAAAGGGAGTGAGAAGGATTAGTAAATAGAAGAAATGTGAAGTTACCAAATAGGCTAGAGTAGACCCCTGGAGATTCTCGATTAAGTGAATTAACTAGATTTTAGAAAGTTAATGTGGTAGTCATATGCAAGGAAGGTTTCAAAGTCTGGAGACAAGAAGTCAAGCAACACTTTGAGAAGTGGTTGAGCTTTATGGAATGGAGAGAATTACACTATTGAGAGATGTTAAATATAATGAAAACGGTTTCACAATGTGAAATTATGTTTCTCATTTGAATCTGAGAAACAAATGAGCAGAAGCTGGAGATAATTATGTCTAAAAGACAGTGGGGTACAGGGAGTATAAAGGCCAGGGAGAAAGGGAACTGCAGGAATTAGTGCTGAGAAGCAGGAGTTTGGTGGAGGAAGGAGGAGATCCAGTCCCAGATACAGGCCAATAAGTCTTTTCCCTCTCCCAAGCATGGCAGTCAGCCCTGGAGGAAACAGAACAAGAGAAAAGCCCATCATACCTGCCAGTCTTCCTGAAATACAGAAATGACATCACAGTTGCTATGTCAGATTATCCCAGGGTAGATGTCCTCTTCTTAAAGGAGCTGTCACGGAAAGAATGGAAAAGAAGGAATAGAGGTGATGTTATTTTACTGGGGGAAACCTCAGTTGCAAGCATGCAACATGAGGTGCTGTATAATTTTTTCTTCAAGGAATATATTGTTTCTGTTGGAAAGTTGATGGGAGATGATTATATACTTGCAGTTGATTTCCCCTCTCACCATGTTTCTCAGTTGGTGATCAGTCCTCTGTCAATTCTCTACTGTATTCAGACATTTCAAAAAGCTTTCAGATGTGAGAAAGGCTGATTGCCATTTTCTGTATCATTGGAACTTTCCACTTTTCCACCTTTTCATGGTTGCATCTTTTTCTCAGTGTCTCTGTGGTGGCAGCCATGAATGAGACCCTGCCAGGTTTTCATGGCAGGGACATGATTGACAGAAGGCCCAGGTCAGTGCATTTCAAATTCACCACTTCCTTTGCACAGAAAGCTTCCTTCCCACAGGCTCCCAGCAAGGACATGAAAGCAAGCCTAGTTCTCTGGGGCTGTCTTTTACTTTAATGGGTAACTGCTGGAGGACTCCCCATCAGCCTTGCAAAAACTCTCTTAGAACTGCATTGATACCTACAATTTCTTTCTTTCTTTTTCACAGGAGTCAGCTTTGCATAGTGGTCTTTGAGTTCTCTCACACTACCTTCATGCCTGCCCCACATTCCCTCACAGGTGTCTTCCCTGATACATTATCTTATATGTCTAATCCCATCCTGGATGCATCTCAGTTAGTAAAAACTAACATACCAGGCTTGATTCTTTGCACTTAGGTTTTTTCCTTTCTCTCCTACAAGTTGTCAGTAACCATGTCCTACAGTTTTATGTGTTACCGCTTGTTCTATATATATATATATGTAAATAGGTACTGTTGAGGGGCATGTCCTATGTGCCAGACCCTGTGCTAAATACTTTACCTGTACTTCATTTAATTCTCACACTAACTCTGTCAGGTAGACATTATTTCCATTTTGCCAATGAAAAGACAGAAGCTTAGCGTAGTGTAAAATCTTTCCTGGTGTCATATGGCTAGTAATAGGTGGATCTGAGAATTCATTCTAGGAGTATTTGACCTCAACGGTAATGACGATGGTAGTAATGTAGCAGCTGACATTGGTTTGTCTGTATGTGGCATCTTGTTTCACTGACTACATTAAACCTTTAAAAGAATGGTATGAAGCAAGCTCTCTCATACTTAAGGGTATGAAAGAAGTAGAAACTAAACCCAAGCACAATGAATGAAAGAAAGAATAAGGATTAGAGTGGATAAAAATAAAATAGAGAAAGGAAAAATAATAGAGGAAATTAATGAAATGAAAAGTTGATTCTTCAAAATAAAATCAGGAAAATTGATGACCATTAACTAGACTGACTAAGAAGAAAAGAGAGAAGATTAAAATTACTAAAATCAAAAATGAAAATGGAGTATGGTTTGTCATATTTTAATAGTAGCACTTTGGGAGTTCACAATGGGAGGATTTATTGAGGCCAGGTGTTTGAACCAGCATAGGTAAACTGGGGAGACTCTGTCTCTACAAAAAAAAATTAAAAACCAATTAGCTGGGCATATTTTCATGCATCTGTAGTCCTAGTATCTTGGGAGGTTGAAGAATGAGAATTGCTTGAGCCCAGGAGGTTGAGGCTGCGGTAAGTCATAATCACGCCACTATATTTCTTTTTTTTTTTTTTTTTGTTATGGCAATTGCTTTAAAGTGAACATTTCTGTTTCTTTTTTTTATTTTTTATTATTATTATTATAATTATTTTTATTTTTTATTTTTTTTTGAGACGGAGTCTCGCTCTGTCGCCCAGGCTGGAGTGCAGTGGCGCAATCTCGGCTCACTGCAAGCTCCGCCTCCCGGGTTCACTCCATTCTCCGGCCTCAGCCTCCCGAGTAGCTGGGACTACAGGCGCCCGCCACGCGCCCGGCTAATTTTTTCTATTTTTTTTAGTAGAGACGGGGTTTCACCATGGTCTCGATCTCCTGACCTTGTGATCCGCCCTCCTCGGCCTCCCAAAGTGCTGGGATTACAGGCGTGAGCCACCGCGCCCGGCTATTTTTTATTATTATTATACTTTAAGTTCTAGGGTACATGTGCATAACGTGCAGGTTTGTTACATATGTATACTTGTGCCATGTTGGTGTGCTGCACCCATCAACTCGTCAGCACCCATCAACTCGTCATTTACATCAGGTATAACTCCCAATGCAATCCCTCCCCCTTCCCCCCTCCCCATGATAGGCCCCGGTGTGTGATGTTCCCCTTCCCGAGTCCAAGTGATCTCATTGTTCAGTTCCCACCTATGAGTGAGAACATGCGGTGTTTGGTTTTCTGTTCTTGTGATAGTTTGCTAAGAATGATGGTTTCCAGCTGCATCCACGTCCCTACAAAGGACACAAACTCATCCTTTTTTATGGCTGCATAGTATTCCATGGTGTATATGTGCCACATTTTCTTAATCCAGTCTGTCACTGATGGACATTTGGATTGATTCCAAGTCTTTGCTATTGTGAATAGTGCCGCAATAAACATACGTGTACATGTGTCTTTATAGCAGCATGATTTAGAATCCTTTGGGTATATATCCAGTAATGGGATGGCTGGGTCATATGGTACATATAAGGCATACAATTATTTACAGTAATTTCATAATCATTTTATTAGAATTGGTAATAATCACTTCATTTTCTTTTTTCTTTTTCTTTTCTTTTCTTTATTTATTTATTTATTTATTTTTTAAGAGACAGAGACAGGCTCTTACTCTGTAGGCCAGCCAAGGATGAAATATAGTGGCGCAGAGAAGATTCCACGCCACTATAGACAAATTCCACGCCACTATAGACAGAAATAGACAAATTTCTAGAAAAACACAAAAATATGAATAGAACTATAATCAGTAATAAGATTGAATCAATAAAAGCAGAGAAGATTCCACGCCACTATATTTCATCCTTGGCTGGCCTACAGAGTAAGAGCCTGTCTCTCTCTCTTAAAAAAGAAAGAAAAGAAAAGAAAGAAAGAAAGAAAGAAAGAAAGAAAGAAAGAAAGAAAGAAAGAAAGAAAAGAAAAAGAAAAAAGAAAATGAAGTGATTATTACCAATTCTAATAAAATGATTATGAAATTACTGTAAATAATTGTATGCCAATAAATTGTATAACCTAGATGGAATAGACAAATTTCTAGAAAAACACAAAAATATGAATAGAACTATAATCAGTAATAAGATTGAATCAATAAAAGCATTTGATGAAACTCAATGATTTTCTTAATAAAAACGTTCTAACTAAGAATGGAAGGAAACCACCTCAACATAAAGGCAATATGTGAGACACCCAATGTTAATATCATACTCAGTGGAGAAAGACTGAAAGCTTTCCCTGTATGAGCAGGAACAAGACAAGGATGCTGCTTTTGACACTTCTATTCAATGTAGCTTTGAAAGGTCTAGTCAGAAAAACTAGGTGAGAATTTAAGAAAATACATTCAAATTGGAAGAGAGGAGTAAAATTATTTCTGTTTGCAGATAACTTGAACTTATATGTAGAAAATCCTAAAGATGGAACAAACCTATTAGAATTAATAAATGAATTAAGTAATGTTGCACAATACAAAATCAACATTCAAACATCAGTCGTATTTCAATACACTAACCACGAACAATCTGAAGGGAAATTAAGAAAAAAAAATTAATTTGTATTAATATCAAAAAGAATAAACTATTTAGGAATAAGTTGAACCAAAGAGGTGAAATGATTATACTTGAAATCCATAAAATATTGCCTAATGATGACATCAATAAAATGAAAGACATTCTGTTTTCATGAATTAGAAAACTCAGTATTGTTAGGAGGACAAAGCTACCCAAAGTGAGCTGCAGATTCAATACATTTCCTATCAGAATCTCAGTGACATTTTTGTAGTAAAAGAAAAATCTGTCCTAAAATTTATATTGAATCTCATGACTCTAAATAGACAAACAACCTTGAAGAGGAAGAAAGAAGCTGCAGGACCCACACTTCCTGATTTCAGTGTTTACTACAAAGCCCCAGTAACCAATACAGTGTGGTACTGGCATAAAGGAGGACATAGAAATTAGTGCAATAGAACAGAGAGTCCAGAAAGAAATATTTGCATATAGGGCCAAATGATTTTCATCGAGTGTGCCAAGATCATTCAATGGGGAAAGGACAGTGCTTTCACCAAATGATATTGGGAAAGCTGGATATCCAAGGGCAAGAATGAGTGGAACTTTTACCTAACAACACATACAAAAATTAACCTACAATAGATCAAAGATCTAAATGTAAGAGCAAAATCTATACAACTCTTAGAAGAAAACATAGGAGAAAAGCTTCATGATATTGGATTTCGCAATGATCACTTGGTTGTAACAACAAAAGCATAGGCAACAAATAAAATGGATAAATTGGACTTCTTAAAAATCAAAACCTTTTATATATCAAAGAATATTATTAAGAAAGTAAAAAGGCAACCCATGAAATGAGAAATATATTTGCAAATTACATGTGGGATACAAAATTAATTTCCAGAATACATGAAAAACTACAAGTCAACAACAGCAAACATCCAAAAACCCAATTAAAAATGAACGAAGGATTAAAACTGAGTTTTCTCCAAGGAAGATATACAAATATCCAGTAAGCCCACAGAAAGTTCCTCAGCATCACGAACACTTAGAGATATGCAAATCAAAACCACAATGTGACAGCACCTCACACACTTTAGGATGGCTTTGATAAACAACAACAACGACAACAACACAAAATAACAAGTGTTTTCAAATAGATGGAAAAATTGGAGCTCTAGTGCATTGCTGATGGGAATGGATAATGTTATAGCCACTGTAAAAAGTGGTGTGGCTGTTTCTCAAAAAATCAAACAATAAATTACCATTTGATCCAGCAATTCCACTTCTGGACATACTCCCTATAGAATTGAAAGAAATTTGAACAAATAATTGCACATTGATGTTCAGAGAAGCATTACTCACAATAGCCAAAAATGGAAGCAACGGAAAAGTCCATTGAAAGATAAGTGGGTAGGGAAACGAGGTATATCTATACATCGAAATGTCATTCAACCTCAACAAGGAATAAAATTCCAATACATCGTGCAAAATGGATGAACCTTGAAGACATTATGCTAACTGATATAAGCCAGACACAAAAGGATAATTATTATATAATTCCATTTATGAAAGATAGAATAGCCAGTTATATAGAGACAGAAAGTAGAATGGTGGGTGCTAAGGGTTAGGGGGAGAAGGATTGAGAATTACCATTTCTTTTGTGCAGAGGTTTAATATGATATAAGGAAAAAGTTCTGAAAATGGATAGTGTCATGGTTACACAACACTAAATTGCACACTTAGAAATAGTTAAAGATAAGTCTTATATTAGATATATATAAAGTGTCCTGGTAGTCTTATACTCTATAAATACACACTTTTTGGCATTGCCTCTTTCCTGCCATGCAGAGCCCCAGAGGTGAATATCCCTATTTCTACAAGTGTGCATCACTCACTGTCCTCTCTGCTGTGTCCCACGTGCTGTGTCAACAGTCTTATACAGCCGGTGACTTCAGAACCATAACACAGCTCAAGAGTCTGCCCCAAGGCTCCCTCTCTTCTAATTTCCCTGCAACCTAGCCTTCACTTCAACTGGCAGTTCGATTTAGCCGAATTCAGGAGAGGCCACCAGGGCTCTTTCTCCACACATGCTGGTCCCACACCAGGTGGAGTCAGGAAGGGCCAGTCACTGGAGAAGCCCAGAGCGGAGCAGGCAGCAGTCTGAGCTGTTCCTCTCTCATCCAAGGGGCTTCCTCCTCTCATTTGGGGGAAAAATTTGAGCTTGTTTCAAAGCCTCAGGTGTTCCTTGTAGCTCATGGAGTAAGTAAAAGAAAATAAAGATGTGGCAGAAAGGGATGTGTCGGTGACAGCAAGAAGCAACTTGAACTTGAGGACTCTCCTTCTTGTCCCTCTATGAAGACTCTTCCACTACATAGGGCTCAGGACTGACAAATTTCCCTCCCAACCTTTCTCAGGCTGGACACAAGGTCAGCCATGAGAAAACAGAAAAACAAGGAGAAGAGAGTCTGTAGAGACAAATTGAGAGGGTTCAGGAGGAGAATTTAGGATTTGCTTCTGCCCATGGGACACAGGCTGGGAATAAAAATGTTTTCCTGACTCTTCTCTGAAAGCCAGATAGACTCCACCTAAAACCCTATTGCCAGTGATGCAGGGATCCACTTACCAGAGACTACAATCATCTTGAATGTGGAACGTTCGCTGCCAGTGGCTGAGTTACGAGCAGAGCAACCATAGATCCCGGTATGCTTTGTAGTAATTTTGGGGATAGAGAGCTCTTGTCCTGATTGCAGAAACTTCCCATGCATCGACCAAGTATACTCTGCCGATGGGTTAGAATCCGCGAAGCAGGACAAGTAGAGGTTTTCTCCTGAATGGTAATCGGTGCGTGAAGGAAAAATGCTGGGAACTTCTGGACCATCTGCAGGAAAGACAATAAAGCCACAGGTGATGTCATCCAAGGGAAGGGGATGCTCCTGGTCTCTTAAAGGGACACAGTGTGCCTCTGAGCTAAGAAACACCCTCAAGGCCCAGCCAAACCCTTGTGTGTTCACTGAGACGAGGCCCGAAGTATTCACCTGTTTCTCCCATCACAAGCCGTAGATGCCAAGTCTCCCATGACAAAAGCATCCCCTACCCTTATATTCTTGGTTGAGGCTGTGCCTACCCAGGTTTTCCCAGGGCGGGGAGTCATGGCCATCTCGGGTGTCCAGAAATAAAAGTGTTCATACTTGTACCTGAGAAAGACTGAGATGCCTGATCTCTGGTCATTTGGATTTTAGCTGGTGGCCTTGCCCACAGAGGAACTAAAGATACAAGGGACATCCAGGGTGACTGGGTCACTGCAGATGCTACCAACTCGGTCCCGTATTTCACATGCATAGGGTCCTGTGTCATTTCCTGTGACACTGGTTAGAATGAGGATCCTGTTTTTACCGGGTTGCTTTAGCCTGGGACTGACCAGGAGGCTCTGACCATTTACCCTCCACACATAGGTGTAGACCTGAGTCTTAGGTTCACAGGTTAAGGCTACAACATTCTTATTCTCCATGGGGTTGAAATTGTTGTTGGTGATGTAGGGCTTGGGCAGTTCCGCTGTGTGGATAACAGAGAGAAGTTTTTCCTGTGTGGCACCTTTGATTCCTCCACAGGCATCCTTCAGTCAGAGTTGGCATCTCCCACAACTAAGCCCACCCGAGTCCTTGAAAGTCAATAGCTGGTGCGTGTGTCACAAGACGGATGCATGATGATCTAATGGCTCAAAGACTATGAGGCCGCCTGCTCTGTCTTAGGGAAGCACAGACTTTCTCAAGTGCGAAATGAACAGCAGTGCTGGGTCATGGACAGACATGTCAGTGGGAGCCACAGCCCCTGTTACACCTCCCAGTCCCTCTCTAATCAGCTGACTGACTGGCTCACCTTGGTTTCCTTACCTGGAATGTGCAACTACTGGGCCCCTTCCAAATGCCATCCTACTTTGCCCCGCTAGATGTGATTTCTCTGCAGCTTCCATTTCCAAAGACATTCTAGAGATGAGTAATAATGGGACTTCCCATTGTCCTGAAACCCTGAAGATACTGAGCAGCCTGGCCTGGGACTGGATGTTTCAACAGAAAGAAGACAGGGGAGACCAGAGTCAAACCTGGAGGTCAGTTCAATCATCAGGCTGTGGTGGCACAAGGTGGGGCAGATTTTTGCAGGTGTTTCATGATGATTTACTTGAGCCAGTGACCTCCAAAGATAGAGCAGAGTGCAAGGAATGATCTAGAAAGAGTGAAGGGGACAGGCAAAAGCTGGTTGTTTTGGAGCAGAAACATATTCCCTGTCCTGGGTTTTTGATTTTCCCTCTCCCTTTGCAGAGGGCAGGTGGCTCTTCCCTGATAGCCAGATAGACTTCACTGGAAAACATATTGCCAGTGCTCCAGGGATCCACTTACCAGGGACTATGACCCTCTTGATTACGAGATTTGTTCCGCCAGTGGCTGAGCTATGGATGAAACAGATATAGACCCCTCTATATATTTTGGTGATTTCGGGGATAAAGAACACTTGTGCTGATTTCTGGAACTTCCCATCAATCAGCCAAGAATGCTCTGCCAGTGGGTGAGAGTCTGTGAGGCAGGAGATCTTGGGGACTTCCCCTGTATGGTAATAGGTGTATGAAGAAGACATGGTGGAGGCATCCAGGATATCTGGAGCAAAGAGAATAAAGTCACAGGTGATGTTGTCAGAGGGAAGGGAAAATCCTGGTCTGTGGAAGGGCTACAGTGACCCTGTGAGCTATGTCACAACACTGAAGTCCCAGCCAAATCCCTGCTGTGTTCACTGATCTGCAGCTTGAGACATTCACCTGTTTCTCCCATCATAATCTGTGGACCCTGAGTCTCCCATGACAGGAGCAGCCTCTTCTCTCCCATTGTCGATCAAGCCTAAGCCTACTCTTAGTCATCATGGCCAGCTTTGATGTCCAGGGGTAAAGGTCTCTGTACTTGCACCTGAGAGGGAGTGAGATGCCTGGCCTCTGGCCGTGTATATGGTATGGCAGCCTGGCTCACAGAGGAACAGAAGATACTCACAGAGGAGATTCAAGGTGACTGGGTCACTGCGGCTGGAACTCACTGGGTTCTTCATTTCACATTCATAGGGTCCTGCAGTATCCTTTGTGACACCAGATAGAACGAGGGTCCTGTTGTTTTCGGACAGCTGCAACTTGCGACTGATAGGGAGGCTCTGACCATTTATCCACCACAAGTAGCTTACGTCCTGAGTGTCAGGATCACAGGATAAGATCACAGTCTCCGTGCCCTCCCTGGGGTTTAAGTTGCTGCTGTTGATGGAGGGCTTGGGAGTCTCCACTGTGCAGATAACAGAGAGAAGATTGCCCTGTGTGGCACCTTTGATTCCTCCAAAGACATTTTTCAATCAGAGATGGCATTTCCCACTTCTCAGTCCACCCAAGTCCTTAAAAGCCCATGGCAGGTGTGTGTGTGTTACAAAACAGATGCATAGCAATCTGGGGGCTCATAGATTGTGAGGCTGCCTTCTGTATGTGGGAGAAGCACACTCTTTCTCAAGTGTGAATTGAGCAGCAGCATTATGTCATGGAAACACATGAGACCAGCAGTCACAGGCCCTGGTGCCTCTCTGAGTCCCTCCCTCTCCAACTGCATGCGTGGCCCACCTTGTGGTCCTCACTTGAAGCATGCAGTGCTGGAATCTTCTTCGTTTCAGTCTTACTTTGCCCCCCAAGGTATGTTTTCTCTGCAGCTTCCCTTTCCAAGGGCATCCTAGATATGGATGATGGAACTTCCCATTGTCCTTAAACCCTTTGGGTACTGGGAAGCCTGGCCTGGGACTGGGTACTTCAGCAGAAATAACGCAGGGGAGACCAGAGTCAAGCCTGGAGCTGAGTTCAGTCATCAGGGAGTGGAGGCACAAGGTGAGGCAGCTTTCCCAGCTGTCTCATAGTGACTGACTGGAGCCAGTGACCTCTAAAGATAGAGTAGAGTCCAAGGAATGACCTACAAAGAGTCAAGGGGACAGGCAAGAGCTGACAGTTTTGGACCAAGATCATGTTCCCCGTTCTGTATCCATGATGCTCCCTTCCCACTGTAGTGAGCAGGTGAGGACCATGTGGATCTTTCTAGAAATACATGTGGGTGTTTGCAAATGCAGAACTGACTGGTGGAAAGGGAGAGCATGAACTGATGATGGAAGTCTGGCCCTCATGGACCCTATGTGTTTGGTGGCTATTAGACCAATATTTGGGAAGAATTCCTGCAGATACTTTTTCTCATTAGACATTGTACTCTGTGAATGTTCTGTGAGTTTGACTACTCCATGTACCTCATCTCAGTGGAATCCAGGGTGAATCAGAGAGTAGATAAGCAGTTTCCAGGAGCTGGGGTCGGGGGAATAGGGCATTGTTCCGTGGCTGTGCGGTTTCAGTTATGCAGGATGAGGAGGTTCTAGAGATCTCCTGTACAGCTTCATGCCTATAGTTCATACAGATAAAGTGTTCCTTATGCAGAAACCTTAAAACCAGGTGTTTTGGAGTTCTAACTTTTTTTATTTTGGGATATTTGCAGTAGATGTAATGGTTTAGCATCCCACATCTGAAAATTTAAAATCCAAAATGCTCCAGTGAACACTTCTTTTTAGCATCACATCAGAGGTCAGAAGTGTTGGATTTTGGTGCATTTCAGATTTTGGATTTCTGGATTTGGGATGTTCAATTTGTAATACTGTAATTTTCCCATAAAAAGTTGTCAGTAGTTTAGACCTCATGTTATGATGTGACTCTAGTAACGAAACAAAACAAAAATTGAGGGAAACATTAAAATGTTGTCATAAGTGGAAATGTTTACTGATGGTCCAAATATCTAAGATGAATTGCTGATAGTAGTATTTCTCTTGATACCCAATTAAGGTTTAGGTGTGGGGTGAATTCCAACAGGATCACATTATGCTCAAAGAAAGATGCCAAAGGTGATTTGAAATTAGCAACTCCTTAAGTAGAAGGAGTCCCGTTAAAATGACAGAACTGGTCAGTGTGTCAATTACATAAAGGGAGGAATGATGCCGAATTAAAAGAAGTGATGTGTGTTATGTTAGTAAATATAGAAAGAACTCCCTGTTTCTAATTTCTGTGCAGAGTTAGGAAAAATGGGGAGGAGCCCAAAACAGGTATGTGAAGTGCTTTCTTCATTTTCTCTCAACCTCAGGAAATACAACTAGAGTTTAAGTTTGTGTGAATTAAGAATAGTCTAAGTGAGATTCCACTGGGTCATATGTCCCCCACACGAAGAATCCCAACTTATGAAAATGGCATCATCATAAGGAAACAATCGAATGTGGCCCAGGTAGGAAAATCATTAAATAGCACCCGCGGGCCACCTCCAACAGGTCCCCGAACCCAACAGTATTCCCATTTCGTGAATGTTACGGCCTTGATAGTTGTACCATAACTACAAAATTTAAAAATTGCTATTGTCAATAAAAAATGGTAAACATGAAGTTGAATATATTGCTTCATTTTTTTCCCCTACTCTTTTTGAACTTTCCTGTTTCCTTTTTGGAACTTTCTATTGACACATCCTCAAGCTAGGGATTCTTTCCTCAGCTGTGTGCATTCTACTAGTAAGCATCAAAAGCATTCTTCATTTCTCTAACAGCACTTTTTTTTCTTTTTTTTTTCTGAGATGGAGTCTCGTTCTATTGCCCAGACTGGAGTGCAGTGGCAGGATCTTGGCTCACGGCAAGCTCTGCCTCCCGGGTTCACGTCATTCTCCTGCCTCAGCCTCCAGTGTAGCTGGGACTACAGGCACCCGCCAGCACGCCCAGCTCATTTGTTTGTATTTTTAGTAGAGATGGGGTTTCACCGTGTTCACCAGGATGGTCTTGATCTCCTGACCTCGTGATCCACCCTCCTTGGCCTCCCAAAGTGCTGGAATTACAGGCGTGAGCCACTGTGCCTGGCCATCTCTGAGGTATTTTAACGAGTTGTCGACTTTTGAGTTTGTTCAACTGTTCACTTACTGTTAACCGAGTGACAAATTTCAAGCTTCTTATATGCCTGACAGGAAACCAGAAGTCTCTAGGAAGTGACTGGAGAATGTGAACTCCATAGTAGGCTGAGGATGGAGTCATGAGTAAAATGGGTGAAATTAGCCCATGGGCTTTGGACTGCAGACCTGTCCAGCCTCTGACATCCTGGTGAGTCAGTGCAAAGATTACAATAGTGACAGCAAACTAGCATGGCTGGCTCCATCTGGCATCTAGTCTCAGGTTGGCTGTCTTCACTCATTCCTGGATAGGCCAGGCTAACCATGAGAGGATTTTAGTTTATGGTTTAACTTTGAAGCAAGAATGATAATAGTTCCTCCTTAACACTAATACCCTTATTTTGCTCAGGGATTGCCTTTGTAAAACTGGTGAAAGACCCTGAGAGTAAGATTATAGGAGGGCAGTGAATTCTGCTAAAATGTAGACACAGTTTCTATAATCCCTTACTGCTCAAATGTCATTTGCCCAGAGTTTACAAAATTCGTAACTAATTTCTCCTATAGAGAACATCACTATTACAGAAACTGAGATTGGTTTTTTGAGATGTTTCTCATTCTTTGCATTCTGGCAACCTGCTGACATCATCCATACCCATGACTAATGGCTCAGCCAGTCACCTGATCCTCACCTAGAGGCGGATTCAGGCACAAACAGATCATTTCCCTCTGCCCCCATGATTCCATCCCCAAACAATCAGCAGTACAGATTTTTTAGTCCTGTGCCCCTGAAACTCTCCTTGAAAATCTCTATCTAATGTTGACAGCTGGTACCATTCTTTCTGAAATTATTCCAATCAATAGAAAGAGGAAATCCTCTAACTCATTTTATGAGTACAGCATCATCTTGATACCAAAGCCTGGCAGAGACACAACAAAAAAAGAGAATTTTAGACCAATATCCCTGATGAACATCGATGCAAAAATCCTCAATAAAATACTGGCAAACCGAATCCAGCAGCACATCAAAAAGCTTATCCACCATGATCAAGTGGTCTTCATCCCTAGGATGCAAAGCTGGTTCAGCTTATACAAATCAATAAATGTAATCCAGCATATAAACAGAACCAAAGACAAAAACCACATGATTATCTCAATAGATGTAGATAAGGCCTTGGGCAAAATTCAAAAGTTCTTCATGCTAAAAACTCTCAATAAATTCTGTATTGATGGAACGTATCTCAAAATAATAAGAGCTATTTGTAACAAACCGACAGCCAATATCATACTGAATGGGCAAAACTGGAAGCATTCCCTTTGAAAACTGGCACAAGACAGGGATGTCCTCTCTCACCATTCCTATTCAACATAGTGTTGGAAGTTCTGGCTAGGGCAATCAGGCAAGAGAAAGAAATAAAGAGCATTTAGTTAGGAAAGGAAGAAGTCAAATTGTTCCTGTTTGCAGATGACATGATTGTATATTTAGAAAACCCCATCATCTCAGCCCAAAATCTCCTTAAGCTGATAAGAAACTTCAGCAAAGTCTCTGGACACAAAATTAATGTGCAAAAATCACAAGCATTCTTATATACCAGTAACAGACAAACAGAGAGCCAAATCATGAATGAACTTCCATTCACAATTGCTTCAAAGAGAATAAAATACAACTTACAAAGGATGTAAAGGACCTCTTCAAGGAGAACTACAAATAACTGCTCAGTGAAATAAAAGAGGACACAAACAAATGGAAGAACATACCATGCTCATAGATAGGAAGAATCAATATCGTGAAAATGGCCATACTGCACAAGGTAATTTATACATTCAATGCCATCCCCATCAAGCTACCAATGAGTTTCTTCACAGAATTGGAAAAAACTGCTTTAAAGTTCATATGGAACCAAGAAAGAGCCCGCATTGCCAAGACAATCCTAAGTCAAAAGAACAAAGCTGGAAGCATCATGCTACTTACCTTCAAACTATACTACAAGGCTACAGTAACCAAAACATCATGGTACTGGTACCAAAACAGAGAGATAGACCAATGGAGCAGAACAGATCCCTCAGAAATACTCCCACACATCTACAGCCATCTGAACTTTGACAAACCTGACAAAAACAAGAAATGGGGAAAGGATTCCCTATTTAATAAATGGTGCTGGGAAAATTGGCTAGCCATAAGAAGAAAGCTGAAACTAAATCCTTTCCTTACTCCTTATACGAAAATTAATTCAAGATGGATTAGAGACTTAAATGTTAGACCTAATACCATAAAAACCCTAGAAGAAAACCTAGGTAATACCATTCAGGACATAGGCATGGGCTAAGACTTCATGTCTAAAACACCAAAAGCAGAGGCAACAAAAGCCAAAATTGACCAATGGGATCTAATTATGCTAAAGAGCTTCTACACAGCAAGAGAAACTATCATCAGAGTGAACAGGCAACCTACAGAGTAGGAGAACATTTTTGCAATCTACTCATCTGACAAAGAGCTAATATCCAGAACGTACAAAGAACTCAAACAAATTTACAAGAAAAAGACAAACAACCCCATCAAAAAGTGGGCAAAGGATATGAACAGACTCAAAAGAAGACATTCCTACAGCCAACAGACATATGAGAAAATGCTCGTCATCACTGGCCATCAGAGAAATGCAAATCAAAACCACAATGAGATACCATCTCACACCAGTTAGAATGGCAATCATTAAAAAGTCCGGAAACAGCAGGTGCTGGAGAAGATGTGGAGAAATAGGAATATTTTTACACTGTTGGTGGGATTGTAAACTAGTTCAACCATTGTGGAAAATAGTATGGCGATTCCTCAAGGGTCTAGAACTAATAATACCTTATGACTCAGCCATCCCATTTCTGGGTATATATCCAAAGGATTTTAAATCATGCTGCTATAAAGACACATGCACCCATATGCTTACTGCGGCACTATTCACAATAGCAAAGAGTTGGAATCAACCCAAATGTCCATCAGTGACAGACTGGATTAAGAAATTTTGGCATATATACACCACGGAATACTATGTAGCCATAAAAAAGGATGAGTTCCTGTCCTTTGTAGGGACATGGATGCAGCTGGAAACCATCATTCTCAGCAAATTATCACAAGAACTGAAAACCAAACACCGTGTGTTCTCACTCATAGGTGAGAATTGAACAATAAGATCACTTGGATACGGGAAGGGGAACATCACACACAGAGGTCTATTATAGGGAGGGGTTGGGGGTGGGGTTGCAATGATAGTTATACCTGATATAAATGACGAGTTGATGGGTGCTGACGAGTTGATGGATGCAGCACACCAACATGGCAAATATATACATATGTAAAAAACTTGCACGTTGTGCACAGGTACCCTAGAACTTAAAGTATATTTAAAAATAGAAGATTTGAAAATTTGAAAAACAAAATCTCTAATCCCTGATCCACTAGGGAGGCTGATTTGAGAAATAATATACCTCCGTCCTCCTATTTGGCAGACTTGGAGTCATTAAAATCTTTCTTTACTGCAAATCACCATCTGGATAAATTGGTTTTGTTTGTGCAGGAGGCCAGAAGAACAAGTCTGGGAATTATAAGAATGGATGGAGGAGCTGCCTATCCCTGTTCCATGGTCTTGTGCACAGATAAGCCTCACAACAGGAAAGAGCCCTGAATGGGGATACAGTGGAAACTTATTCTCTTAGTGACTTGGGGACGTTGGCTCGAGATGAAGCATAGCAGGAGTGGAAACTCCAGGTCATTTCTGTGCCTTTCCATTCCACAGTGTTAGCAGGAAGGGATTAGAAGGCAGCCTAGTTAGAGGGAGTGTCTGGGGAAGGCCTAGGGGTGGAGGAAGAAGCTGTGCAGGACAGGGCTTGCCAGTTAGAATGAAGTGGGAGGAAGATGAGGGACACAGAGAAGCAGAGCGAGGCAGAGACAGCATGGCAGTGAACAGTGGGGGCTACAGTGACTTCAGAGACCCCAGGGACCAGGTGCCCCAGTTCAATAGTCCAGGACCAGGGAGTCCTGAAAATCCTCCAGTGGCCAAAGGGTTTTGACTTACATGAGGTGGGGTGTCTTTAGGAGCAAGAGGTAGTGGGGGGATGAAAGTTGGGTGTCAGCCTCTGAATGACAAGGGAAAGGTGTGGCTAGACCTCCTAGGATTCTGCAACTGAGATCCAGTCTCTAAAGAGGTTATGGATCATTCATTTCTTCATTCAATTCCTTCATTTGTTATGTGAGAGCACCTGACTGTGTGTCTCACACTGGGCCCGTGCTGGTGCAGGGTGTGAGTGGGGAAAGAATACAAGGTCCTCTCCTTTATCCTGTCATGCCAGTGACATGGACACTTTGGGAAACAGGATTTCAGGTTCAGTGATAGGGATTAAGATCTGAGGGTTGGGCCTGGACATTTTTTGCATTGACTCTGATGGTTGAGACAGGTAATTTAGTTCTGGAGTACAGATTAATCAGCTGATCATTTGTTCTCACTCCTCTGAGTTTTGGATGCCTAAGAAGAGAGGATTTGAGCCAATAAATGACTATGGGGCCCTTGGAACCCAGTACTTCCTCACTTCTGGTGGAGGAGAGGATGGGCCTGTGGCTGCAGACAGACCTCATGTGACCTTGATCTGCCTTTTGTGTTTGTGTGATTCTGGTTCAGTGACTGTGCCTTCCTGTGCCTCAGTTTTCCCTCAGTCAAATAAGCTAAATGGCCAATGGACTGTGGCTTTTCATGCTATCTGTGAATAAATTGTAAATTCTTCACAGTCACCTGATCTAATGCTTGCTACAGTGGAGGTGTTCACACAAACAGCATTTATTACTATTCAGTTTCATGAGAGAGGACCTTTAGGTCAGATCCCTGTGGACAAGCTGCTGCCAGGTACATTTTCTCTCTTCTGTTTCTGCTTCTGGGGACATTAGAGTTTCTATGGAGTGTCCTAAGCCTCACAAGGCAGTTGACTGATGGCCTGCAAAGCTTGTCTTTCTGTCCTCTCCACTCTGAGTCTCAGGTGAAGAAAGCTCTGTTCTTGCCTAGATGAGGCTCTGAGGGCTGAGCCCTGGCTGGTGAGCAGCTCCAGGAGACACAGTCCTCAGACAGCTGGTGAATCCCTCGTCCCAGTAAGCCCTGCCACAACTGAGCCCTGGCACAGGCTCCTCAGCTTTATCTAGAGTAAGGATTTAGGGACGGGTCTGGGGTTGAGGTCTCTAGGGCTGAGCTTTTCTGAGAGTATCTCAAGGGGCCTCTTAGGCAAAGCCCTACTCAGTTCTCCAGGGTGTTTCTCAGGGTCAAGTTTATGAAGAGGGCATGAGGTGCTTGGCTGAGGCTGATCTCCTCCTGCTGAGCACCCCCCCCCCCCATCAGACTGTCCTTCCTGTGTAGCAAGTGTCTGCAGGGTCTGGAGGCAGGAAAGGAATTCTGATCTGTTGTAGTTTGTCTCCTCTGTGTGTGTCCTGCACTAAATGCCGGAACCGCAACATGGGACATAATGCAGAGAGGGACACAGGCACAGTCCAGGCCTGACCATCCTGTGTGTGCAAAGTAGAAGTGACCCCCACCCCCCCAACACCCAGGGATCATGTGGAATTACTCACGGTATAAAGTGAAATGTCCAGTTACTCTTTTAGTCCCATCACCTCGCTTTGTGATTTGAATGGTGTAGGATCCTGTGTCCTTCTGGGTGACATTCTGGATCAGCAGGGATGCATTGGAATATACTGTTTCTCGTCCACTGTATGCAGGCCCAAATATAATGATTTCAGTGTCTATTACATATGATGTAATGTAATGGTGGAGGTCCATTATTTGCCCTTTGTACCAGCTGTAGCCAGCAACATTCTGGGGCAAATTGTGGACAAGTAGCAGAACATCCTTCCCCTCAGAAACTTTGGTTGGCTGTGCTTCGATCGTAACTTGGGCAGTGGTGGGCAGGTTCCAGAAGATTAAAAGTGATGCTAGGAGGTGGAGAGAGCATCAGTCTATATTGAGACCTATGTATTGGGGTGAAAAGATGGGGCCCTGGGTCCTGAGAAGATCTCTTCAATCATCAGCCTTGAAGACACACACACACACAAAGACACACACCCCTTTGTGTGTGTGTGTGTGTGTGTGTGTGTGTGTGTGTGTGTCTGTCTGTCTGTCTGTCTGTTTTTGTCCTACTTTCCTACTGGGTCAAGGTCAGCGGCACGACCCCCATTCCTTCAACACTTCTGACCTCGGCATTTTTCTCTTTGGAATCCTCTTCCCCAGGGGTCTGCATGGCTCCCTCCACACTGCCCTCAGGTCCTGCTCACATCAGGGCATCCTTAGACTTCTTTCCTGACACCTCCTTCAGAGACCCTGGGTCTTCCCTTTGTAACCTTTCCCTGCTCTGCTCCCTCTGGAGCTCTTGTCAACACCTGACCTCACATTCTAGATCTCTTTGCATGTCTGTCTTCCTGCCCATGAGAGCATGAACTCTGTGAGGACAGGGACGTTTGTGATCTTGATTGCACCCCAGTGCCTGGGACAGGCTGCAGACTCCTGCAGATGTGAGGGTTCCCAGGGACCTCCATGCCAGGGCTATTTTTTTTTCTTTCCCCAATTGTTGAGGTTTTTTGTTAAGGACAGTGTTTCATGTCCTGCTTATATTTTCATTTGAAGTGTCATCCGATAATAGTTATTATTATCATTTTTCAAAATGTTTTGGCCAGTGATGATTAACCAGGAGAACAGAACACTTGAGATTTTCCTACCTATTACCAATTCCAGTTCAATGTGATTTTCCTGTTGTGACCCTGTCCCTCTCTGGTATATTTTCCCCAATCCAGGCTCCCAGAGAGCCTTCTTTCCTGTATTTTTTTCTTTTTCTTTTTGAGACGGAGTCTGGTACTGTCTCCCAGGCTGGCATGCAGTGGTGCCATCTCGGCTCACTGCAACCTCTGCCTCCCAGGTTCATGCAATTCTCCTGCCTCAGCCACCTGAGTAGCTAGGATTACAGGAGTTCACCACCACACCTGGTTAATTTTTTCTGTTTTTAGTACAGATGGGGCTTCACTGTGTTGATCAGACTGGTCTTGAACTCCTGATCTCATGAATCATCCATGTCACCCTCCCAAAGTGCTGGCTTATATTATTATTTAGAACTCCATCCTCTCCAGGAAACCCAATCCAATCATTCTGCTTCCTCCTCCTGTCCTCTCCCAGGAAGTTCTCTCCTCACCTGTGAGCAGGAGCTCCTTCCAGGTGATGTGCAGTGTGCAGGGAGGCGCTGAGAGGGGCCCCATGGCCTGTGCTGTCTGCATGTTCTCTGTGGAGATGACCCTGGGATCCAGAAACTTTCTGAGCACGGCCGTGAGCTGTGCAGTCCTTCCTCCTGTGCTGAGCATCTTCCCAGGGCAGGAGCACTTCTAAGGCTCTTGGGCGGGGTCTCCGCCCAGGACACCCCTCTGTCCCCTCCCCTCTCAGTCCTGCCTCCTTGTCCCTCCTTCTCTTTTTCCTTTTGTCTGTGTGTCAGGTCCCTGGGAATTGTGGAGGCCTCTGCCTTTTTCAGCAGTGATTCTGTCACCAAACCTCAACACACACTGTGTGCAGAAACACACACACACACACACAAAAGAGATGCACACAGACACACACGGTCACACACATACCCTGTAGGTTGGGCAAGCACAGTTCTGGGCCTCAGCCTCCTGCTGTCCCCATGGCTCTGGGTCGGGGTGCACATTCACACCCCTTGCCCTCTTTCATCCCCATCTGGCTCTCCCCTCAGTGCAGGAGGCTGGAGCTGCAGCAGGTCCCTGTCACAGGGACACCACATTGTGCTGTGGGTGAGCTGTGTGTTGCCTGGTGACAGGGACCCTTCCTTTCTCTAATTGTGTCTAGTTTGACTGCAACTTCCAAAGATGGACATTCAGGACCTGGGTGTCCCAGAGGAAACTGTCCTTCCTGGAGGTGTGCAGGGTGAGTCTCTCATGCCTCTTGGGAGAAGAGGCCTGTGGTGGTTGCTCAGAGGGGGCTGTGTGTCCCATGGTCAAAGGGACAGTTCTCAATCACTCCATTGCTCCCTTAGGACTGGTGGATGGGTTTCTCATCTCTTCCTGACCATCTTTGGTGTCCTCTCTTCTCTGCCCAGCTGATTGTACTGTGGTCACCACACTTCCCCATGGTGGTGCAGGAGGAAGTGGGGAGTTACCCAGGAACCCCGTGGAACATGGCTCCTTGAGATACAGGAAGGGGAGCCTGGGACAGAGCAGAGGTTCAGAGCTGGAGAGATTCATCCCGACTTACTCCGTGGTCGTGATGGGCTCAGCCCTCCATGTGCTGACATCCCCAGGTGTCTGTCCTGAGGGTTTTGACGTGGCCAAGTTGTTCTCTGTAGAGGAGGAACAGGCAGTCACCAGATAGCCTGTGTGGAGGGACGTTGCTCACACCTGAGAAGGCGGGTGGGGGTGACTTGTGTTCTGGGAGCAAAGAGCAATAATACCCCCTTCTCCCGGCAGGGAAACAGGAGAGATCTGTCTTCCCAAGGGACAGCCGGGGGTAGGTGGTCACATCCTATGCGGTGCCTGTGGGTGACCATCACACGCGCTCTGAGCCCCACGGGGTGCAGCGGGCAGACAGGTCACAGGGTGCCTGACCGATTCCCGGGGAGGCTGTGGGCCCTCAGGCAGCCGCTGTTCTGTGTCAGCGCTAGGCTTGGCCTAGGATGCCCCACAGAACAGGACAGATGGAGCAGAGGCGGGCATTTAGGGAACAGTGAGAGGAAGAGTTGATGAGGATGGAGAGAGGTCACGAGGGCAAAGTGCGCAGTGTGGCTTCGCGTGCACCAGCGCTGCCCTGGGAGATGTCTTTTTAACTGAGCCCAGGGAAGGAGCAGGTGTGTGGGGCTGGAGCTGCCTGCAGAGGGAGTGGTGTTAGGTTGGCGGCCGCCAGGTCAGGGAGGAGCTGACAGAGTCCGTGTGGGGAGCATGGAGGACGTTGAGGACTTGGGCCGAGGTGACCCTGGCGAGGGTGGACCCTGCTTGGCTACCGGTTCTGCTGAGGGAGGTCGGAATCCCCTGGGAAGGCTCCAGGCTGGAGGGACTCTGCCGCCCTCTGGTGGACTGGAAGGGAAGTGTGGGTGGCCGAAGTCCCAGGCCAGGCTGCATGTTTTATTCCACAAGGATCTGCACGTTTCAAAGAGGTCACACATATGCTATGTTACAGCTCCATCACCTTCCAGCCCCGTGAGTCCCATCTCTGTGGCTCTACGTTCACTGTTCTCCCTCTTTCACGATCGGGTGTCCCAAACGCAGATTTTTGTCACCTTCAGTGAGTTTGTGTTTGTGTGCAGTAGGCGGCACTGTGTATACCCTGGGGGAAGTGATGTCTGGGGCTGAGCACTGCACATGGGCTTGGGAGCAGAAGACAGAGCAGCAGGGTGGGAGGATCAATGCCAGGGGAGTAGGGACAAGTCCTTTTCATTTTCTCACTTCCAGGGACCAGAACCCAGGATTCTGACTCCAGGGCACAGTACCACACCCTGCTGGTGTCCCGGGATGTCATGAGTGCTCATAGTGTCATGTTGCCTTGGCATTCGTTTTTTAAGGTGTAAATTTATTTACCTCACATCAGAAGCAGGCCTTGCTCACCATGGCAGTTTTCAATACTGTATCTGGTTCAAGTGGCTGCAGTTGGTGGCCAGCGATAAAATCTAAGAGGCATCTCTCCTGCTTGGTGTGCTGGGCTCCTCTCTCTCCATCTGCTTTCTTTAAACTGATATTCTGACATTTGCCCTTACATTTAAAGTGACCACTTCTCAATCACAGCGTGATCTCCTGGTCACAGTGTTTGCTGCTTGCTTTAAACTCATCCGTTAAAACTCCCTGCTGGAAACCTGTCAGATAACACCTGGACTTACTAAAGACATTGGCTTACCGTTCTCTTCTCTCCTGCTGCCTGGGCTTGCTGACCTCTGTATTTGTGGTCTCCAGGTGTGCCGAGTGCTCCCCAGTGTCTGTAAGTAGTAAAAACACTTACACTTTCACGTTGTGGTTGTATCACTATAGCCTCGCATGCCATCCAGGGCCTGACATCGAGGCTGCCCTATGGGATCTGTCCTCATTGAACCCCTGCTGGAGCTCTTGTTTTGGGACCTGCAGTTCTGGGGAGAGGAACTTCCAGCTAACTTGATTGAAAAAGTGTCAGGTTTCATGGACAAACTGGGTCAGATGATGTATTCATGGGCTTTAGCTGCCATAACAAACACCTTAGCCTGGGTCAATTAAATAATAGAAATCGATTTTTCACAGTTCTGTGAATAATATGCTATTTTAACCACTTTAAAATGTGCAATAAGTGGAATTAACCACACACACAGTGTTAAGTTACCATCACCACTATTTTTCCTAGAAAATTTTTATCATTTTAAACTGAAATTTTTTATCTTTGAAGCTATAGTAACTCCCTGTATTTTCCACCCTAAACCTTAATCATCTCTACTCTCTGTGAATTTGCCTATTCTTGATGTTTCGTATAAATGGAATTTTTTATATATATGTTATTTAGTTTCTGACATATTTCACTTAGCATAATGTTTCCAAAGTCCATGCATCTTCCAGTGGATGTCAGAGCTTCATTCCTCTTTATGGCAGATTAACATTCTGTTGTACGTGTGACCTCATTTGTTTATTCATGTGCTGATGAACACTTGGATTGTTTTCATAGTTTATCTTTTGTGACTAATGCTGCAATCAACATTCCCATGCGTGTACCTATATGAGTCCCTGGATTCAATTCTTTGGGTATATACCTAGGAATGGATGCTGTTTCACATGAGAATTCTATGATTAGCTTCTTGAGGAACAGCACAACTGTTTCTCCTAATGGCTGCACATTTTTATAATCTCACCAGCAATGTATGAGGATTCCAAATTCTATATAAGGCTTTCACTTGTCATTTAGCATTTGAAAAGAATGGTAGCCATATTTGTAGGTTTAGTGTGGGATCCCATAGTGGCTTTGACTTTGTATTTTCCTAATGACTAATGATGTTGAGTTTCTTTTCATGTCCCTCTTGATGATTTGCACATCTTCTTTGAAGAAATGTCTATTTGCATCCTTTGCCCATTTATATAAATTGGGTGGTTTGTCTCTTTGTTATTGAGATGTAGCAGTTCTTTATATATTCTGGGCATGAAACCATTGTCTATGTGATTTACAACTGTTATGTCTCATTCTGTGTTTGGTCTTTTTATTATCTTGATAATATCGTTTGATGCACAAATGGCTTGCATCTTTAGCCCAATTTATCTCTTTTTCCTTTTTCTTTCTCATACATTTGGGTCACACCTCAGAATCGATTGCACGTTTGAGGTCATTAAGTTTAACCCCTATGTCGTTTTCTAGAATGTTTTTGTGGTTATAGATCTTATAATTAACTCACTCATCCATTTTTAGATAATTGTTTGATATGGTTGGAAGTATAGTTCTCTAAGTTTATTGTTTTGCATGTTGTTACCTAGTTGTTTCTGCACCGTTATTTGTGAGGATGATTGTTCCTCCATTAAATTATCTTGACACCCTTATTCAAGAGAAATGAACTATAAGGGCGAATGTTTATTTCTGGAGTCTCAATTCTATCCCTTTGGTCCCTATTTGTATTTTTATGCCAGCAGCTTCTGTTTTTAGTACTTGTAACGTTTTGTGAGATTTCAAATGAGAAAGTTCAAGTTCTACAATTTATTTTGGCAAAATTGTTTTGGCTCTTTCAGGGGTACTTTTAAAAGCAAGGAGGCCAGTGTTTTACAATTGGAAAGCCTTTTCTGTCATCTTTCAGAGGCGAATTTTGCAGTCTAGGGATCTTTTCAGGAACTTTATCACAAGTAAGTAAATTATCACCACTTCCTTTGCTGAGGTACTGGGTTAAAATGTGTGTTGCCTCCCGTTGAGGAATTGAGAGACCCTGGAAGCACTTGCCTATGTGGTGAGAGACAGTGAGCTCCTTAATGAGGGGCACAGAAGACGTTGCTTTGGGATACAATGTTGTCAGGGGAGCTGTGTGCCTCTTTACTTTTTTATTTTTTGGTACAGTTTAGATCTCTGCTGGACACACTAGATAGTGAAATCTTTGCTCATTCTCTTGGCTCTGGTTTGGTTGACCTGTCAGCTGGAGCTGGAGGACATGCGTGGCAGGCGAGTGACCCCCATGGGAAAGAGCAGGGCTCAGTAGAGTGAAAGCAGCTGAGACCCAGAGAAGCCAGTGAGGTCTGACTCTTAGAAGCCAAAGACCAGCAGGTGGGTGTCCTCAGGGGCAAATGAACTGCACTGGTACCCATTCCAGTGGCCTGGAGAAAGGTAAGAGGCTTTGGATATTCCATTTTCTCTCTCAGCTCTTCAGCAGGAGATTTGGGCCCTGGGCTGGCACTGTCCTGCAGCAGGGACAGGTTGGACAGGAATAGCTGCATATCAGGCCTAAGTCCATGTCATCCCCTTAGGCATTGCCACTGAAGATGGAGAATTTTGTTCAGAGGCCCAGCCTGGGCACATGGGAGGAAAAACCTTATGAAAATTAATTTAAGAAAACAGTATGCATGCTTTATACTTCTAGAATAATTATAAATCTCATGTTTTACAATGTATCTCTTAAAGGAATGGTGAGAATCATCTACATAATGTAGGTTTTACGTGGTCTTTTCTACAGTTGCAGCTTTCACATGCCCTTATAGAAGTCATTTCCTTTGGGAACACACAAACAAAATCTCTGTGTTCATTTCTACTAGGAAATCTTTATGCAGGGTGGAGAGAGTCACTTTTCCTTATAAGAGATGGAAAGCATCTGACTACCAGAAAAAGTGTCCGAAGTCTGCTGCTATGATCATGGTGCTGAGGGGGAGGTCAGTTTAAGGAAGTGTCAGGCAAAGCAATTTTGAAAGTTTTTTTTATTATTTTTTGTTTGTTTGTTTTGTTTGTTTGTTTTTTACAAAACCATGGGCAGAAGCCACCACCTGGACCCACCACACGTTGGAATAGATGAGAGACAGAAATGGAGCTCAGTAAATTGAGAATGAAATCCAGGTGTGGGGAAGAGGTTTGAGAGGTCAACGGGTGTGAGAGGTGAATGGGTGAATGATGAGAATGTTCAAAACATCTTCTTTCTCCATAATAAGAGAGCATTTAGGCCCCAGAGTCAGACAGTGTCCAGGTCAGGGGGAGCAGAATGTTGTCAGCTCTCCTGGTCAAAAGTGAGACTCCAGCAGTGTCCAGTTACTTGGTCCAGTTTGGGATTTATTCCTGTTTTAAAAATGATCCAACAGTATACAATTTTAAAAATATACAAAAATCCCTATGCTACCATTCATAGATAGACAAGATGGCCCTAAGATGGTGAGAGAATCAGAATGGGGTTTGGGTGTACATTGTGTATTTTTTTCTCCCAATATCTACAGAATTCCCTACATCAATTTTTTAACATAACCCAGTGTGTGTCATTCCCTTTCACAGTTCCAGACATTTCCAGTTCACGGTTACAGGCCCTTGGAAAACCCACACCTTTTCTTCTGTGAGGTACAGGCAGCCATGTGGCATCACCTCTAAACATGCCTTCTGGGACATCAAATTGCTGATTAAGTAAAAGTCATTTCAATAGATATTGAAGACCTCCATTTTACCCCTCTCACACTTGTAATTCTTCCACCAAGAGGTGATGGATTTTAGTGGTGATTTGCTTTTACAGATTAGTGTAGATAAATGCTTCTGCCAGGGGCAAATTTTTCATTTGGAAAAGCATTTGGCAAAGTCTGGAGACATTGCTGGTTGTCAGAGCTAGGGGAGGGAGTCCTGCTGGCCTTGAGCAGCAAGAGTCCCCAGATAGTGCTGAACATTCTAGAGCTCACAGAGCCCCACCAGCGTGACCACTACAAAGTTCAATGTTGAGGAGGAGTGGAGAGCCCTGATGTGCCTCCCCTAGCTTCCCTGGAGCTTTTTACCTTCTCCTTCCATCAGTCTCTTCCACTTTCTCACCTCAGCTTGCTCCTTGAACCTTAGTGCCCTCCGCTTGAACTTTCCCTTAATTTAAGACCTGCTATAATCTCTCGAGTTCCTTGGCCCCTTTCTGATCCTTAGCAGGGTGTCCTCTAGAGGGGATCCTCACCTTTCCTGGAGCTTCCCAGGATCCGGATGCCCCTGCCTTGTGTGGACACTAGGGATAAGGCCGTGTGCCTCTGTCCCTAAAGGTCCTGTCACTCAGGACTTTTGTGTGAGAGCAGCTGAGGTGATATTACCCTCCCCTACTTTTCTTGGAACATAAAAATATGTACAAACCTTGTAGAGTAAAATTTCTTAATGCATGTCAAAATTTAAAAAATACATATTTTTGCCTCCTAAACTTTACTGGGAAAAATTTATCACAGTCCCAGTCATAAAAAATGACACCTAATCAGGGTTATTCACTGTATTGTTGTTTAACAACAAAATATTCGGAACAACCTAGACTTTCATCAGCACGATGATAATTCAACAGATTACCTTATATCTACACAATAGAATATGATGCAGCTGCATAAAAAGTATACAATCTGTCAGCTATTCATACGGAAACACCTCCATGTTCTAATTTAATTATAGCATCTAAACATCACAGAATAAGATGTAGTTTTTGTACTAGATCTGACCTTAGAACATTATTTTTATTGTTTTTTTGTTTGTTTGTTTGTTTGTTTGTTTAATTTAAAGAGCGAGTGTCTCACTCTCATACCCAGGCTGAAGTGCAGTGGCGAGATCATAATTGACTGCAGCCTCAACCTTGTGAGCTCAAGAGATCCTCCTGCCTCAGCCTCCTGAGTAGCTGGAATCACAGGCACGTGCCCCCATGCCTAGCTAATTTTTTGTGTTTTTTTCTGTAGAGATGGGGTTTCACCCAGGCTGGTGAAATCCCAGGCTTTTTTCAAACTTCTGGGCTCAAGGGATCTACCCACTTTCACTCCCAAAATGCTGGAATTACAATCAAGTGTCACCTCACTTGATTCTGCCTTTTTTTTTTTTTTTCAAATTGGACTGCAGTCTACTCACTCATCTCTTTCCCCATCAGGTGATTTCTATTTTTCCTCAATTTCTCTACCATAGGTCCATGCCAAAATCCAGGTGTATTTGCCTTTGTTTAGAATTAGATTTTTTTTTAAGGGGAAGGCTTACGAATTGTCTCCTAGCTGATTTTCAGGATTCTAATCTTCACTGTCTAAGCCATAGGTTTGCATTTCCAGATATTGATTGCAGTCACTTGTAGGGCATTTAAAGCCTACCAATGTCGGAACCATCCCTCAAGTGTATCTGATTTGGCTGATGTGTGGTGTATCCCAGGGATTGGTTGTTTAAAAATGCTTTCAAGGAAAAGGGTTATTTTGCAGTGGAGGAACTTTAGCCCAGTGATCAAAGTTAACATCCCCAGTAATCAGCGATAAAGATATCTAGGGCATTCTAATGTAATGGATGGAGAAGGTGCAGCATCATCCCTGTGGTATTCTTGTACAAACTGTATAACCTGAGTTTAATGGTGAGAAAATATTAGAAAAGTCCAAACTGAGGGTCCTGCTACAAAATAAGTAACCAATACTCTTCAAAAATGTGAAGCTCTTAAAGGTAAATCCTAACTTTCCCATATTAAAGGAGACTGAGAGAACATTACAATGAAGAGCAATATGTGATACTAGATTGGCTCCTGGTCCAGAAAAAGACGTTAGTCAGAACATAGATAGGATTTGGATAAGGTCTGTACAGGCATTCATTTTACAGTGTTAATAATCATTTATTTATTTTGATTATTAGGTGCATATCTATAACGTTAATATTTGGGGAAGTTGAATGAAAAGCGTATGAGGACTTTGCATATTTTTGGAACACTTTAGAAAGTCTGAAATTATTTCAAAATTAAACATGAAAAGGAAAGAAAAGAAATATAGATCTTTTAGGTATTTCTATTAAGTTTCCAAAGTTGAAGATCATTTCCCAACTTCTCTTGTCTAATACTGGTCAGAGTAATCTTCCTGGAAATGCTGTTTGTCATGTTTGTGACCTTCTCAAAGCTTTCCAGTGACTTCTCTTATCTGTGAGATGAAGTTCCCATTACATAAGCTGACATTCAGTGTCCTCATAGCATGGCCCTAATCTCTCTCTTTTTTTTTTTTTTTATCTGTGTTGAAAGACCAGACCAATATTTTACTTTCTTATGGCCAAACTTCTTCAAATTTTTCTTGCTTGTCTGATGCCCTTCCCTGTCTTCTCAACTGTGAGACTTCAGTCAAGGTGGTGGGAAATATTTTAGAAGAAAAATTATAAAGATATTTATAGGAAATAGTCACAAACCTTCTTGGAAGTCTGGGGTTTGCATTGGTTCAGTTAAAGGTTTGGCTGAAGGCGGCTGAATTATCTTAAAAGCTTAAGGCATTGATACATAGGAATGTAGAGGAGTTTATCTAAATCTTGTTTGCTCAGGGGTCCTAAAACCAACATTTAATCTTATGCTGGGGGAACTACTCTTGGGGAGGTGGGTAATGTCAGTTACCTTGTAGTGGTGTTTACTCAAGACTTTTGTCATTTAATCTGTACTAAATAAATGCAAACTTCACTGGCTGATCAGGGCCAAGGCTGTTAACTCTTTACCTGACCCTTCTAGGTATCCGTGAGTGACTTGGCCACCTAGCCTGCTCTTTCACTGGATATTTGTGTCTGAGTGTATTTGTTCTTCCATTGCTGGGTCAGGGTCTGCCGGTTGGACCCAGACAATTGGTGCCCCATGTGAGGACCTGGCATGTTGGTGCCCAGGTCTGAGGTATAGCTGCAAAGAATCATGACAGAACCGTTGAAAACTAAGAAGAAGACTGTGCAGTTGGTAAGCCAGTAAGTCGATAAGTGAGTAAGTCAGTAGGTCATCGGTGCCTGCTTGGGATGTCCAATTTCGAGGAAATTGTTCAGGGTAGGGTTTTATCACGGGACAACAGTTATCAGCACAATAGGAGCAGTATCTAAAAGTATTCAAACAGCTGCTTAAAGCCACTGGAACCTCGGTTTTGAAGGCTCAATTAAGGGACCTAATGCAAATTGTATCACTTAACCCATGGTTCCCGAAAGAAGGTAAGCTAGATGTAGAGCTTTGGGAACAAGTGGGAAGAAATCTTTTTTGTTGTTGTTGTTTGAGACAGATACAAGAAACGGGAAAGGTGGAGATGTGGGAGTTCAGTCAGGGTGGTGGAAATGATTTCAGAGGAAAAATTATAAAGATAGTTATAGGAAATAGTCACAAACATTCTTGGAAGTCCAGGGAGGTTGCATAGCTTCAGTAAAAGATTTGGCTGATCCCATTACTGGGTATGTAACCAAAGGATTATAAATCATGCTGCTGTAAAGACACATGCACACGTATGTTTATTGCAGCACTATTCACAATAGCAAAGACTTGGAATCAACCCAAATGTCCACCAGTGACAAACTGGATTAAGAAAATGTGGCACATATACACCATGGAATACTATGAAGCCATAAAAAAGGATGAGTTTGTGTCCTTTGTAGGGACATGGATGCAGCTGGAAACCATCATTCTCAGCAATCTATTGCAAGAACAGAAAACCAAACACCACATGTTCTCACTGATAGGTGGGAACTGAAAAATGAGATCACTTGGACTCGGGAACGGGAACATCACACACCGGGGCCTATCATGGGGAGGGGGGAGGGGGGAAGGATTGCATTTGGAGTTATACCTGATGTAAATGACAAGTTGATGGGTGCTGATGAGTTGATGGGTGCAGCACACCAACATGGCACAAGTATACATATGTAACAAACCTGCACGTTATGCACATGTACCCTAGATCTTAAAGTATAATAATAATAATAATAATAATGCAAAAAAAAAAAGATTTGGCTGAAGGCAGCTGAATTCTCTTAAAAGGTGTAGATACTTAGGATTGTAGAGGAGTTTATTCAGGTGGTCTTAAGAACAACCATTGATTATCTTCAGAAGTTTGGTAATGTCAATTACCCTCTAGTGGTGTTTACTTAAGATGTTTGTCATTCAATCTGTAGTAGATAAATGCAAACTTAGCTGGCTGATTGGGGCCACTGCTGCTAATTCTTTTCAGGAACTTTCTGGGTATGGATGAGTGGCTCCAGGCCCAGCCCGGGATATTTGTGTCTGAGTATATTTGTTCATCCGTCACTGGGTCATGGTCTGCTGGTCGGACTCAGACACTCAACCTCCTTAATTGTTTTTATCCTAAGGCCCATTTCAGACCCTGTCTCTTCATTGACATCTGTATAGTTATTTCTGTTAGAAGCAGCCAACTTTCCTTTCTTTGAATTCTGTGTAGAGTGAAATATGAGTTTTATTTTATTATTATTTTAGAAAAAAGAAACTAATTTACTCTGCTCATTAAAAGTTTTCTTGTCAAAACAAATCTTAAAATTTTGATTGGAAGGATTAGAGAATAAATTGTTGATGTTTGAAATTCATTGTGTGTTGTTTTTTTTTTTAATGCCTATTTTAGTTTCAGGGGTTAGGTGGAGGTCTGTTATGTAGGTAAACCCATGTCACGGGGGTTTGATGTACAGATTAAATCATCAATTAGGTACTAAGCCTAATATTCAATAATTATTTTTTCTTCTCTTGTTTTGCCTCCCACCCTCCACCCTCAAGTAGGTCTTGGTGTGTGTTGCTCCCATCTCGTCCATGTGTTCTCATTATTTAGTGCCAACTTATACATGCAATATTTCATTTTCTGGTTCTTGCATTAGTTTGCTAAGGATATTATCCTCTAGCTTCATTTATGTTCCTGCAATAGTCAAGATCTCATTTTTTTTTATGGATGCATAGCATTCCATGGTGTATATGTACCACATTTAAAAAATCCAGGTTCCATTGATTGGCATTTAGGTTGAATCTATGTCTTTTCTATAGCAAATAATGCTGCAACGAAAATTTGTGTGCATGTGTCTTTATGGTAGAATGGTTTACATTCCTCTGGGTATATAACCAGTAATGAGACTGCTGGGTCAAATGGTAGTTCTGTTTTTAGCTCTTTGAGGAATTGTCACACTGCTTTCCACAATGGTTGAATTAATTGACACTGCCACAAACAGTGTACAAGCATTCCATTTTCTCTGCAACTTTGCCAGCTTGTTATCTTTTATTTTTTTGATACTAGCCATTCTGATTGGTGTGAGATGGTGTCTGGTTGTGGTTTTGATTTATATTTCTCTAATGATCAGTGATATTGAACTTTTTCATGTGCTCTTGGCCACATGTATAACTTCTTTTAAAAAGTGTCTCTCCGTGTCCTTTGCCCACTTTTTAATGGTTTTTTTTCTTGTAAATTTATTTAAGTTTTGTATAGATGCTGGATATCAGATCTTTGTCAGATGCCTAGTTTCTAAATATTTTCTCTCATTTCTTAGGTTGCCTGTTCACTCTGTTGATAGTTTCTTTTGCTGGAAGCATGAGTTTTAGATTCAGAAATATGTGAGTCTGAGTCCTGGTTCCACCTTTAATGGCCTCTGAGATAAGGGACAATTTCATTTAAGTTTTGGGATAGAGGGATAATAGTAACTGATTAAAGGGTCATTGTGAGCATTATATGAAGTGCAAACATAAAGGTCCCCAGGGCATAGCAGGTTTTTTCCTCTTCATTTTCATCTTCACCTTAAGATGTATATTCTCTCATAAAACGAGGTTACATCAATTGTAACTTGAGGTGTGCAATCTAAGTCTAGCTCCTAAAACTAAAGTCTGTTAGATTTTACACTGATAATGCTTTTTCTTTCTATCTACAGAATAAAGACAAGATGAGACCAAATATTCTTCCCCCTACTTGTCTCTTCCTACCTGTCTTCCCTCCTTTAAGAACATATATAAATGCCAGGCCTCCTGAAAACCTCCTCAAAGACATAACAAGCCACAGAGGGTTTCTACAATTTGTGTTTTTCCAGGGCATGCCCTCAAGCTCTGGTCCAATAAACCTCAATTGATTCAGAAACGTGAATCAGGCACTCAATTTAGTTTACATTTTGCCAACCATGAAGGGGTCCTCTTAATGGAGTTTACAAACTTTGACCTGCAGGGCTTCTTCTATTGTTCATGCTAAGTACCATCTATAGAGCTTTAGTTCTGACCAATTGGGTGACTTTGGGAGAATTGGATCCTACTTTTTCTTGAGGTCCCTGCTTTCTCTGATTTTTTTTTTTTTTTTTTTTTGAGATCTGAGTTTTGTTTTTTCATGGAACTCCTGTCCTCATGGAGCCTTGCTCACTTCCTAAAAGGAACATGAGTTTCCTGCTCCTGTGACAATGGAGAGCAGACTACAGCTAGCTCCCTGCTCAACTAAGGAACTGGTGTAGGGTTTTGTTTTAGAATTTGGTAGCTGCAGGATAAGGCTTATTACGACTTCATTCTAACCTCTCCTTATGCTTACAGTGTTCAACAGTTTGTAAATAGTGCAATCGCTATTTGTAGTTTTTGGTTTTTATCATTCTTCTTTTGGATTTGACCAACTCTTCACCCTATCTAATGTCCAAAACCCTTTCACTTGGTCAAATCCAAATCTAACAGTAGCTCTATATTATGGTGAAGCAGGCCTTTAAATTGGCTAAAGTTCTGTAACTGCAGAACATCCAATTCCACCTCTAGAAACACCTGTTAGTTGAAGAAAATAAGAATATTTTTAACCCACGATATATTCCTTTGACAAATTTTGACGTGTCTGTCAGAGGGCCAGCAAATAGAAGTGGCCCTGCACAGTTGCCTTTTGTGGAAAAAAATCTACATCATAGAGAATCATAAGTAATGCAGGCATGTCTTCCCTTATCTGGATCTGAGAGAAATGGACTGAATCTGATACTGTAAAGATAAAAAAATTTAGCATTGATTTTTCTCTGAGGGCTGCTACCTGCAAGGTTTTACCGACACAAGACCAGCTTTGCACACTGAACTTCCTTTCTTTCTCCCTTGACCTGTATTACCACTAAAACCTGGTTTACTGCCATAACCTCGTTTTGGACATGTGGAAATGCAGAAAAATAATCTGCCAGCTAAACGGTAAAAATGTATTATTCTCAAGTTTCCTGGCTTCTTTCTGTGCATTCTTTCCAGTTGGAGGATAAAAATCACTGTTTCCTCCACCAAATTTTGATCAATGGGAGAAGATTTCTGTTGGACTAGTCATGGTGTATTAATTCTGGTGTACTTTTTAGCGATGTTGGGGTATGAATATTTTGATTGCTTAATGTATTTCCTCCCAGGAATAGTCTTTTCCTTTATCTCTTTCCTTCAGTGTTGTTCATAAAGGGAGGTACTGGATAAACTTTCCTCTCATCTTGTCGTATGTCCTTGAGGGCTTGATTAGTGACCGAGTCAGAGCACTCACTCTTGGTCTCCACCATCAGGAGGAGGAATCATTTTTGAGTCACATTAGGTGAGCAGCCTTAACATGGCTGAGAACCTGAGGGTTTTTTATTTTTTCTTTTGTTTTCCAAATGTGTTAAGCTCCCAGGAAGGCATGTCATAAGAAGTCCCATCCATCATGGCCCATTGTCATCCCAAGTCTTATTGCTTGGATAGGTCAGTGGCAAAAAGAACCTTTTGCTTGCCTAAGCCTATTGCTGAGAGTACATATTTTATTTTGTTGAGGTGGGGGAAAAGATCATTAGGATTGGTTTTAATATTTGTATCTTTTTTTAAGATTGCACTTTTAAGTTCTGGGATACATGTGCAGAACCTGCAGGTTTGTTACATAGGTATACATGTGCCATTGTGTTTTGCTGCACCCATTAGCCCATCATCTACATTAGGTATTTCTCCTAATGCTATCCCTCCCCTAGCCCCCCAACCCTCAATAGGCCCCAGTGTATGATGTTCCCCTCGCTGTGTCCACATGTTCTCATTGTTCAACTCCCACTTATGAGTGAGAACATGCGATGTTTGATTTTCTGTTCCTGTATTAGTTTGCTGAGAATGATGGTATCTAGCTTCATCCATGTCCCTGCAAAGGACATGAACTCATCCTTTATTATGGCTGCATCAAATTCCATGGTGTATATGCACCACGTTTTCATTATTCAGTCTATCGTTGATAGGCAGTTCGGTTGGTTCCAATTCTTTGCTGTTGTGAAGAGTGTCACAATAAACATATGTGTACATGTGTCTATAGTAGAATGATTTTTAATCTTTTGGATATATACCCAGTAATAGGATTACTAGGTCAAATGGTATTTCTTCTTCTAGATCCTTGAGGAATCGCCACACTGTCTTCCACAATGGTTGAACTAATTTACACTCCCACCAGCAGTGTAAAAGCATTCCTATTTCTCTATATCCTCTCCAGCATCTGTTGTTTCCTGACCTTTTAATGATCACCACTCTAACTGATGTGAGATGGTATCTCATTGTGGTTTTGATTTGCATGTCTCTAATGACCAGTGATGATGACCTTTTTTTCATATGTTTTTTGGTCACATAAACGTCTTATTTTGAGAAGTGTCTGTTCATCTACTTCGCCCACTTTTTGATGGTTTTTTTTTTCTTGTAAATTCGTTTAAGTTTCTTGTAGATTCTGGATATTAGCCTTTTGTCAGATGTGTAGATTAAACCTTGCAAGCTGAAACTAGACGACTTATGTAAACCTCTGGAGAAATCATAGCAATTTATACATAAACAACCTTTGTGCCTGCTGATGAGTAGACTACACAAAAGGTACACATGAACACTGGGTTCAGACTGCAATTCAGAAAATTGTGTCAGATTGCCATTGCAACTGGCAGATGCTTCAGAAACTCTAGGAAACCTAGTCTATAGACTGCTCTAGATATTACAGGTGAGTCAACATACAACTGACAGTTAGAGTGATGTTTGCCAAACAAATACTCTAATTGAAGCAGCAGTTGTGTGACTTGAATACGGTTCCAAGACTATACTGTCCCTTTATTACTGTGACTTCCCTTTCCCTTTTTCTGATTTGTCTTCATCCCTTATCCATAGGACATGATTTCTTAAGAATGAGCTTTCCTAGTCATGTAGGATCAGATGAAACATACAGCCTCAGAGGTCTTCTACAATGCTTTCTCTGAGAGCTTTTGAAGAATTGTGGGGCAGGTGTGCTTTCACAGGCCTGTAATCCCAGACTGAGAGTCCAAGGCAGGAGGACCACTTGAAACCAGGAGTTTAAGACCAGCCTAAGCAACAAAGGGAAATCATATCTTTACAAAACAAAATAAATCAAATTAGCCAGGTGCAGTGGTGCATGCCTATAATCTCAGACACTTTGGAGGCTAAGGTGGAAGGACCGCTTCAGTCCAGGAGTTCAAGGCTGCAGTGAGTACACTCTAGTCTAGGCGACAGAGCAAGATTGTATCTCTTAAAAAGAAAAAAGAAGAAGAAGAAGAAGAAGGGAAAAAAGAATGGGTAAACAGGACAGTCAAAGATCTCAGGCATCTCCGGATGATTGCCTGAACAAATTGTTTTTTCTTGGCTTCAAACCTTTCAAGATGTATATTTCTTTGTAAAAGAAAGACTTGCTGATTGTAACTTTAGGTGAACAATCAAAATCTAGCCCTTAAACTGAAGTATTTTAACTCTCATTCTGAAAACATTTATTTTTTGAGGCACAGAAGAAAGACAATATCAGATCAATTGTTTTGCTGCCCACTCCATCTCTTCCTACCTGCCTTCTCTCTTTTAATCAAATGTATAAATACTAAGCCTCCTGAAACCTCTTCAGAGAGAACACAAGCCACTGAGGTTTTTTGAAACTCATGTTTTCCCAGGGTGCAGCATCAAGCTCTGACTCAACAAAACTCGATTGTTCAAGACCCTTGCCACAGTCAGTCATTCTGGATAACCACCATGAGTCCTGGAAAGCCCTTCAGTAATCTGTTGCCTCCCTACTTGATGTGTACCTAGGTGAGTCAGGTCTTCATAAGTCAAACTCTCTTCTTCCATTTCTGCCTTTCCCAACCCTGCCATTCAATGGTGTGTGCTCTGATCTGACCCCAGCTACCAGGTTGTTTGTATTGGTCTAAGAAAGCAAGACCAGGAAGGGCAGGTTGAGAAGGAAGTAAGAGGTCAACAGCCATGGAACGTGGCAAGTGGGGCTGTCGTCGCTCAAAGCCACACTCCCTGGGTGCATTTTATGAATTCTTCTGGATTTGGAATCTTTTCCCTGTGTGTCTATCTAGAAACTCACCCTCCTCCTGCTTTCTTCTCTTTACATTTTCTGTTTCCAGTGCACTTGTTTATGTCCAGAGAATGGCCATACAAATAGTTGACAATAGAATATAAAATGACCTTTTGTGAGACTTGGTACCTGGCCTTTCTTTTTTCCAAAAAAGATTGAGGTTTCTCAAAGCTAGCTTTTATGCAGGGCTGTGCAGTTGTGAGTGTAGTGTTAGGGAACAGGTGCATAAGTGAAGGATGAGACAGAAAACAAAATGCTGGCTGTCAAATCCTGAAAGTAAATGGGACAAAAATCATTTTTGAAGGTAGATGTCACTCAGGAGACCTTGTAAATCTTAGAGTGCCCTCTTACCAGATGAAGTGGAGGATGAGGTTAAATTATGGAGTTAGGTGACAGTGGGCACATACTTCTTTGCCACAGTTGTTTTTTTTTTTTTAATCTGTAAAAATGGGGATGATGGCACTTAGGATTTTTTTGTCAGGACTGTAGCTACATGAAAAGCTCTTAGGATAGTGCCTGGTGCATAGTGAGTGCTGCATCAGTGTGTGAGCTATTATAATTATGGGAATAAGCAAAAGTGCCACCCTGGCCATCCAGAGTGTGGAGGTACTTTCCAGTCAGGCAGGCCAGCTGGAGATAAAGCTGTTTAGTGGGGAACCTTAATTTCCAGGAGTAGAAGAATTTAGGAGGAGTAACTCATGCACAACATTTGTAAACATTCCTTTACCCAACAGTAGGAATGCTCAGAGTGGGTGTGGCTTCCGTGACAATCATTATCTCCTGGGAATCTAAGAATGTGTATTAGAGTTGAATGACTTTGATGTAAACCAAACCCAGAAATGGACTTCAGAGCTGCCTAGCAGATAGCATTCATCTTGAAAAAGAAAACATTCATCTTGCTAAAGGAATATCCTCTTCCGGCCCAGACCATTATTTTTGTTTTTGTACTATCCTAATTTTTAAGGTGTAAGGAGAAAGACTGAAGAATAAACTAATGAAGTGCATGTATGAAATAACAGAGTTGAATTGAGACTGGTATGTGTAAGTTAGGAGAAATCGTGTATACATTTTGTGCGAACATAAAAAGGATTTCTTGTTGCAAGCAGACCTCTCCATAAAAATCATACTCATTGCCTTGAGTGGATAGCAGACTCTATCACAAGAACACACCATCAGAGTCATGAGAGAATGAGTAGTGTGGCTTCTTTAATTGGCAGGTTAGACTGAGAAAGTTACTGAAGAGAAAGGAGTTGAAGAAGAAGATGGTTGAGGGCAAGAAAAATGGGTTGGTGAAAGGAAAGGACTGAAAGGAATGTTTACGGAGGGCTTATCAGGTACCAGGCTCTGTGACTAATGTCTTACACATGTTAATTTACTCTTTCACTGTCATTTTCTGTTGCAGTAAGAGTCAGCCTTACACTGCAGATGAGGAAAGAGGCTGAGGGAGGTCAAATGAGGGGCCTAGGGTCATGCAGCCACTTCATAGCAGAGCTAGTATGTTTCACTGTGGTTTGTGCAGACAGAAAAGTGAGACATGGAAGGAAGGCAAAACGTATTTTTGTCGCGGGTAATGTTTATGAAAGTGACCTGTATGAGACAGAGTAATAACCTCTTAAAAATGTCCACATCCGGGCTGGGTGCGGTGGCTCACGCCTGTAATCCCAGCACTTTGGGAAGATGAGATGGGCAAATCACGAGGTCAGGAATTCGAGACCAACCTTGCCAACATGGTGAAACCCTCTTTCTACTAAAAATGCAAAAATTAGCTGGGCATTTTGGCGGGCACCTGTAATCTCAGCTACTTGGGAGGCTGAGGCAGGAGAATCATTTGAAACTGGGAGGTGGAGGTTACAGTGAGCTGAGATCACCTCACTGCAGAGCAGCCGGGGCAACATAAGTGAAACTCTGTTTAAAAAAAAAAAAAAAAAATTCCACGCGCTAAGACTTGGAACACATGCATTTATTTTCTTGGAAAAAGCACTGTTCAACGGTGATGCAGTTGATTATCTTCAGATGGAAAGCTTATTCTCTATTATCTGGGTAGCGCCCAGTGTCATCATAAAGGTCCTTGTAAGTGAAAGACAGAGGCAGGAAGGTCAGGGTGAGAATGATACAGCCTGAGAGACTCCACTGGCCATTGCTTGCTGTGAACATGTGTGACAAGACAAAATTACAACTAATTTAGTTATATATGGAATTGGCTTTTATTTGTCATTTATGATTTGGGACAGCTCTCCCTCTACAGATACAGTGATGACTCCCTCTGGGCAATACAATAACATAACAGTGGGTTTTGTCAAATGCGGATCAGTAAACAAAGCCATCGAAACAAATTGATTCGTTAACATCAGAGTACTTCTGGTCACTTTTTTTGCTAAAAGTTAAAGCAGAGGGGACATCCTGATTATGCTCACTCAGGTAGACTGGAATCTTTTTTTACAGAAAAATATGATCTGTTTTGAGAGCTATCTGCTTCCTTAAATTTTCAGTGGCAGTGTATAACATCTAGCATGTGTGGTTCTATTTTGGAGTGTCTGTACTCTCACTTAGGTGAGAATATGATGAAAACTTAAAGAATTATCATTAGTCTCAATAACCGTAATTTTGGGCTTCCATCATTTCTTTTCTTTTCTTTTTAATTTTCTTTGGCTTTTTAAATTTTTTTTTATACTTTATGTTCTAGGGTACATGTGTTCAACGTGCAGGTTTGTTACATATGTATACATGTGCCATGTTGGTGTGCTGCACCCGTTAACTCGTCATTTTCATTAGGTATATCTGCTAATGCTATCCCTTCCCCTCCACACACCCCACAACAGATGTTCGCCGTCGTGTGTCCAAGTGTTCTCATTGTTCAATTCCCACCTATGAGTAAGAACATGAGGTATTTGGTTTTCTAATCTTACGATAGTTTGCTGAGAATGATGGTTTCCAACTGCATCCATGTCCCTACAAAGGACAAGAACTCATGCTGTTTTATGGCTGCATAGTATTCCATGGTGTATATGTGCCACATTTTCTTAATCCAGTCTGTCATCGATAGACATTTGGGTAGGTTCCAAGTCTTTGCTATTGTGAATAGTGCCGCAATAAACATATGTGTGCATGTGTCTTTGTAGCAGCATATTTGTAATCCCAAAGGATGAGCTAGGTCTTCTGAATACAGCACGCCGATGGGTCTTGACTCTTTATCCAATTTTCCAGTCTGTGTCTTTTAATTGGACCATATAGCCCATAAACATTTAAGATTACTATTGTTATGTGTGAACTTGATCCTTTCATTGTGATGTTAGCTGGTTATTTTGCTCTTTAGTTGATGCAGTTTCCTCCTAGCATCGATGGTCTTTACATTTTGACATGTTTTTGCAGTGACTGGTACTGGTTGCTCCTTTCCATGTTTAGGGCTTCTGGAGCTCTTGTAGGGCAGGCCTGTTGGTGACAAAATCTCTCAGCATTTGCTTGTCTGTAAAGGATTTTATTTCTCCTTCACTTATGAAGCTTAGTTTGGTTGGATAAGAAATTCTGGGATGAAAATTCTTTTCTTTAAGAATGTCGAATATTGGACCCCACTCTCTTCTGGCTTGTAGAGTTTCTGCCAAGAGATCCACTGTCAGTCTGATGGCTTCGTTTTGTGGGTAACCCGAACTTTCTCTTTGGCTGCCCTTAACATTTTTTCCTTCATTTCAATTTTGTTGAATCTGACATTTATGTGTCTTGAAGTTGCTCTTCTTGAGGAGTATCTTTGTGGCATTCTCTCTATTTCCTGAATTTGAATGTTGGTCTGCTTTGCTCGGTTAGGGAAGTTCTCCTGGATAATATCCTGCAGAGTGTTTTCCAACTTGTTCCATTTTACTAGTCACTTTCAGGTACAGGAATCTGATGTAGATTTGGTCTTTTCACATAGTCCCAAATTTTCTGGAGGCTTTGTTCATTTCTTTTTACTCTTTTTTCTCTAAACTTCTCTTCTCACTTCATTTCATTCATTTGACCTTCAATAACTGATACCCTTTCTACCAGGTGATCGAGTTGGTTACCAAAGCTTGTGCATTTTTCACGTAGTTCTCATTTCATGGTTTTCACTTCTCTCAGATTGTTTAAGGACTTCTCTATATTGGTTATTCTTGTTAGCCATTCGTGAAATCTTTTTCTAAAGTTTCTAGTTTCTTTGCGCTGGGTTTGTACTTCCTCCTTTAGCTTGGAGAAGTTTGATTGTCTGAAGCCTTCTTCTCTCAACTCGTCAAAGTCATTCTCCATCCAGCTTTGTTCCATTGCTGGCAAGGAGCTGCATTCCTTTGGAGGGGGAGAGGCACTCCGAGTTTTCGAATTTTCAGCATTTCTGCACTGCTTTTTCCCCATCTTTGTGGTTTTATCTACCGTTGGTCTTTGATGATGGTGACATACAGATGGATGGGGTTTTGGTGTGGATGTCCTTTTTGTTTTTGTTAGTTTCCCTTCTAACAGTCAAGACCCTCAACTACAGGTCTGTTGGAATTTGTGTGAGGTCCACTCTAGACCCTTTTTCCCTGGGTATCAGCAGCAGAAGCTGCAGAAGAGTGAATATTGCTGAACAGCCAAAGTTGCTGTCTGATCATTCCTCTGGAAGCTTCATCTCAGAGGTTTATCCGGCCATGTGAGGTGTGGGGTGTTAGTCTGCCCCTAGTGGAGATGTCTCCCAATTACGCTACTCAGGAGTCAGGGACCCACTTAAGCAGGCAGTCTGTCCATTCTCACATCCCAAACTCCATGCTGGGAGAACCACTACTCTCTTCAAAGCTGTCAGACAGGGACGTTTACATTTGCAGTGGTATCTGCTGCCTTTCGTTTGGCTATGCCCTGTCCCCAGAGGTGGAGTCTACAGAGGCAGGCAGGCCTCATTGAGCTGCGGTGGGCTCTAACCAGTTCAAGCTTCCTGGCCACTTTGTTTACCTACTTAAACCTCAGCAATGGCAGGTGCCGCTACCCCAGCCTTGCTGCCGCCTTGCAGTTAGATCTCAGACTGCTGTGCTAGCAATGAGGGAGCCTCCATCGCATGCTACCCTCCGTGCCAGGTGCGGGATATGATCTCCTGGTGTGCCATTTACTAAGGCCCTTGGTAAAGTACAGTACTAGGATGGGAGTGACCTGATTTTCCAGGTGTTGTGTGTCACAATTTCCCTTGGCTAGGAAAGGGAGTTCCTTTCCCCCTTGTACTTCCCAAGTGAGGAGATGCCTCACCATGCTTCCACTCTCATTTGTTGGGCTGCACTCACTGTCCTGCACCCACTGTCCAAGATTCCCCAGTGAGATGAACCTGGTACCACTGCTGGAAATGTAGAAATCACCCGTGTCCTGTGTTGCTCATACTGGGATCTGGGAGCTGGTGCTGTTCCTATTTGGCCATGTTGGTGCCACCCCCCCACTTTTCTTTTTTTTTTTAATAGAGTCTCACTCTGTGGCACAAGCTGCATTGCAGTGGCACGATCTCAGCTCACTGCAGCCTCTGTCTTCCAGGTTCAAGTGATTCTCCCACCTCAGCATCCAAAGTAGCTGGGATTATATTGTTGGATCTGACCAGCAGCCCACAATGCAACAGGTCTCTTTCTTTGTTCCCAGGCGGATTGGCAGGTCAAGAAATAAAACACGCACACATGATAGTGAAAGCTGGGTCCAGTGGGGTCATTGCCTTCTGGTCCTGTGATGTCACCAATACACTGGATATACCAGCATTTATTATTAAGTTTAGTGAGGGCAGGGGTAGGTTAGTGAGGGAGTTAGGGTCGTTTGATTATGAGGTGAGATGGTCACATGGGGATGAAGTAATTCTTTAACATAACATCGCTATGCAGAAGTACAGTATACAGAGATAAGAACTTACAACATAGTGTGGGCATCAGCAATTTCTAACACAGCTGTAAAACAGAAACACAGTCTATCTATATCCTATGATTAGCAAGATATTAATCAGCAGTAACAGTTGCAGGAAAAGCTGGTTGCAAACAATCAATAGAAACAGGACGTGTAGCTAGACAACCGGTTAAACCAAAAAATTCTCAAGAGGGAGTATACCTAAACCCTAAAGAGAACTATAAGAGCCGTGGCAAGATAAGTGCGTTTATAACCCTATCTTATCCATATGAACAGGTGCCCCTCATGTGTCCATTAATAGTCTCTCCACAAGAGTTGCATTCCATTCCCAGAGCCATGACCATCTGCTTTTCTGGGATAGGAATCTTGGTGATGTGAAACCTCCCTGACTATATGGCCATTTATAGGCTTTCTGCAGGGGGAAGTACATCACGCACTGTTGGCTCATTGTGGCAGCCCAACCTGGCATTGTCTTTACACAATCCTGCATGCAATTTTGTATTTACAATAATCAGGAGCATTTCATCTTTCATTCCGTAGTAATGGTTTTGGGGGTCTCCCTACAGGACTGCAGGTGTGCGCCACCACATCCGGATAATTTTTGTATTTTTAGTAGAGAAAGGGTTTCACCTTATTGACGAGGCTGGTCTTGACCTCTTGACCTTGTGATCTGCCTGCCTTTTCCTCCCAAAGTGCTGGGATTACAGATGTGAGCCACTGCGCCCGGCCCACAAACCACACATTTCCTTGAATTTTTGAATTCCAGTCCAAGAGAAACAATTTGATGTTTGAAGAATGGCTGCACACAAATATTTGCACACAAATAAAAATGTTTGTAGATTGCACCACATGAGGGAGACTACCAGTATGACTATCAGGATGAAAATATCAAGAGTTTGGAATATGCACCTTAGGCAAGATGCAAACCAACTACAATAGAATAGATCAAAGAAGAAGCCAGAAGATTCTAGTCATTTTAACCAGGCAGCACATTTGTTGATTTTTACAACTGAGTCTCTACAATACCCGATGTATTTATCCATGTGCAAGAAGAAGTGTCAGAAACTGCACAGGCTCCCACTTGTTTAGCTGGTAGAGAGCAATTCTATTTTCTAGCATTGCATGTCTATGTTAAATTAAAACAGGGAGTGAGAAGAATAGGCAAGTATAGAAGTAGAAGCCTAAAAAGAAACTCCATACATTTGAGGAAAAAGTTGAGTTAAAGATGCAGCTAAGGGCAGTTTTTGGGTGGACTGAAGGATCTCTTGTTATGTAAAAATGTGTGGGCCAGGTGTGGTGGCTCACGCCTGTAATCCCAGCACTTTGAGAAGCCAAGGCATGTGGATCACCTGAGGTCGGGAGTTCGAGACCAGCCAGACCAACATGTAGAAACCCCGTCTCTACTAAAAATACACAATTAGCCTGGTGTCATGGCACATGCCTATAATCCCAGCTACTAGAGAGGCTGAAGCAGGAGAATCACTTGAACCCAGGGGGCGGAGGTTGAGGTGAGCCAAGATTGTACCATTGCACTCCAGTGTGGGCAACAAGAGAGGAACTCCATCTTTAAAAAAAAAAGTGTTTTTGACATGATATATCTGACACTCTTAACTCAATCTCAGAAGCTACTTCTTGTGAAATCCTAAGTACAGCATTATTTTGGAAAGCAAAGGAGACAGGCATAAGCAAGGACAAATTAAGAGAGGTAAGAGTCTATCATGATTGATAGTCTTGTTCTGACACCTTGAGGAAAGCTGTCCACAGTGTAAAGTCATCAACTTGCTGTCGTGGTTTGCAGTTTAAGTGTCTCTAAGTTACGATGTTGAACATTTGGTGAGCTCTGAAGGGCCCACACCTCAGACATGAGGGTTTTCCCATGAAATTTACATTGAGTTGTCCACGTCTAGCTTATACGGTTTCAGGAACAGAGCTGTTCCTGTTCTTAATGTTTTCATTGGAGAACAATGAACTGGAAGAACTAAAAGAATTCAGGGTCCAGTCCAGTCTACCAATGGATTATAAATACTGAAAGATAATGAACAGTGGTTGAATATGGTAATAGGTGTACTACAGTTTTTCTTTTCAAAATAATGTGTCTCTATATAGGGGTCTCTATTTTCACCAAGGATAACCCCAGTAGAATGAATTTGTTTGCAAAATAGGTTGAGTCTCACCGAACTTGCCTAGATTTTTTACCTAAGTGCAGCAAGAGTAGCAAGGGACCATAGAGGCTCTTTTTAAACTTTGCTTTGCTAGAAGTTTTATAAGACTCTCAGATTAAACTTTCAAATACCTCTTGAGACTAGGAAGTCAAACCAAGGCCAACTTCAGACTTTGCCTGCATTCCCTATGGGTTTATTCTATGTATATTCTCAAATAGAACATCCCAGTCAAAGCCTTGGTAACATAACCAATGTTTTCAAATGTGTCCTGTTCTAAAGAGAGTAGATTCTTACTGAACTTGTGCAAATAACTTTATTACCATAAGCATGTGAATACTCATGAATAGTTTCCCAATTCTGGGGCACTCAGATTCGGAGCAAAAGCAAATATTTCAATTTTTATTTACAAAAGTATATTTTACCAAATTGCTGTAAAGTATAAATAGCCTAAAAGAGAAAGTTCACAAATCTGGAGATTAAAACATTCAAAGAATCAACACATTCTCAAATAAAATATTATGAAAACATTATCGTTTTGATTATTTAGTGCAATAAAACTGAGGTTTTTTTCTTCTTTGTCTTGAATTTCATGAAGGTATCAGACTGTTCATTAAAATTTTGAAAGTTCTCAGAGAGTCCAGTGGTATGATCTTGAAGTTATCAAAACTTGTATTCAAGAGTCGTTGTCAGAATGTTTTCCATATATCTCCTCAAAGAAAAAGCAATTTTGGACTGTAGCTGATTATAAATACTTCAAGGAAGAATCAAAGCAACTGTCTGAGAATGACAAAGATTTAAAATGACTATGGTTAAAAATCTAACGAGGATTTTATTAGGTTGATTATGGTAAAGACACGGCTCACATAGAAATCTACTTACTTCTGTGGCATATGACACTATGACTGATAACATATTCGATTTCCAGAAATTTCACATAGTGTTTAGAATACTATTTTTAAAAAATTTTTTCATTTTCATTTTCATTTTTTTTGAGATGGAGTCTCGCCCTGTCGCCCAGGCTGGCGTGCAGTTTCACGATGTCTGCTCACTGCAAGCTCTGACTCCCAGGTTCACGCCATTTCCTGCCTCAGCCTCCGGAGTAGCTGGGACTACAAGCGCCTGCCACTACGCCCGGCTAATTTTGTTTTTGTATATTTAGTAGAGCCGGGGTTTCACCATGTTAGCCAGGATGGTCTCGATCTCCTGACCTCATGATCTGCCATCTCAGCCTCCCGAGGTGCTGGGATTTCAGGCGTGAGCCACCGCGCCCAACCTAGAATACTCATAATTAACATTCTCATAAATATTATTTAGAGAAGGTTTAGCATCACTTATCACTCATTTGAACACACTTTGTATATATTATAACATATCAAATAAGGTGGCTTTTCCATTCAGCTTCTGTTTCCTAACTGGATCACTGAGTTCTTCGTGTAGTCCATTAATAATTAGGGCCAAAAATATAGTCTTATGTCCGTCGAAAAGGTCCTTAGATAATTCCTTTTTAAGTATTTTTCATTACTTTTCATTACTTCCTTTAGAAGTAATTTCAGGTAATTCTACCTGAAAATCATTGATTTAGTTTTAAGTTCTACCTATTACAACAAGAGTTCTCCATCCTCGTTACATGTTTGTAGGGTCAGGGAAGAATTAAAAATTACCAGTGCCTGGGTTCCTCTCCAGACTTTTAAACTGGAACTAATGCGTGGGGCTTGAGCATCCACTTTTAAAAATGTTTTCCAGTGATTCCAATGTGTAACTATATTTCCGATCAGATTTCTCTGACTTTCTGTGGCCTTCACTTTTTTTCTATTTTGGTATCATGATTATTTTCAGGTCTCATTTCCCGTCTTAGGCTTTATGTCACCTGGGGTAGGGACGTTGCCTTCTTCATTTCTGTATCTTTTTGAACACATGAATTAGTCATCAGGAAAGGTCTCAATTACACATACGTTGTGTTCTGAGTCTCAGGTTCACAGGCTAACCCTAAAGTCTTTGTTCTCCATGAGGTCAGAGATTGCTTGTGATGAAGGGTGTGGTTAAGTCTGTAGTGCAGATGGTGGAGGGGAGTTCATCCTGTTTTTAGGCATAGCATTGGAACTAAGAATGTTATATCATTGTGGGTGAAGGGGCAGGGATGTGTAGGAAGACAGTTCTAATTAGGATGGAGAAATTATACTAGGAAGTAGAGGTAAAGGAAGTGAGAAGGATTAGTAAATAGAAAAAACGTGAACTTACCAAATAGACTAGAGTAGATGCCTGGAGATTCCTGATTAAGTGAATTAACTAGATTTTAGAAAGATAATGAGGCAGTCCTATGGAAGGAAGGTTTCAAAGTCTGGAGACAAGAAGTCAAGCAGCACTTTGAGAAGTGGTTGAGCTTTATGGGAATAGAGAGAATTACACTATTGAGAGATGTGAAAAATAATGAAGAGGGTTTCACAATGTGAAATTGTGTTTCTCATTTAAATCTGAGAAACAAATGAGCAGAGGCTGGAGATAATTACGTCTAAAAGACAGTGGGGTACAGGGAGCATAAAGGCCAGGGAGAAAGGGAACTGCAAGAATTAATGCTGAGAAGCAGGAGTTTGGTGGAGGAAGAAGAAGATCCAGTCCCAGATACAGGCAAATAAGTCTCTTCCCTCTCCCAAGCATGGCAGTCAGCACTGCAGGAAACGGGACAAGAGAAAAGGCCATCATACCTGTCAGTCTTCCCGAAATACAGAAATGACATCATGGCTGCTATATTGGACTAACGCCATTATGGACGTCCTATTGTTGAACGAGCTGTCATAGAAAGAAAAGAAAAGAAGGAATGGAGGTGATGTTATTTTACGAGGGGGGGGAGCCTCAGGTACAAGCATGTAACATGAGGTACTCTATAACTGTTTCTTCAAGGAATACATTATTTCTGTTGGAAAGTTGATGGGAGATGATTATATTCTTGCAGTGTTTTTCCCCTCTCACCATGTTTCTAGGTTGGTGATCAGTCCTCTGTCAATTCTCTACTGCACTCAGATATTTCAGAAAACTTTCAGATGTGAGAAAGGCTGATTGCTATTTCTATGTCATTAGAACTTTAGACCTTTTCACCTTTTCATGTTTGCATCTTTTTCTCAGTGTCTCTGTGGTGGCAGCTATGAATGAGACTCTGCCAGGTCTCCATGGCAGGGACCTGATTGACAGAAGGCCCAGGTCAGTGCATTTCAAATACACCTCCTCCTTTGCACAGAAAGCTTCCTTCCCACAGGCTCCCAGCAAGGGCACGAAAGCAAGCCTAGTTCTCTGAGGCTCTCTTTAACTTTAATGGGTGGGTGGTTGGAGGATTTCCCATCAGCCTTGCAAAAACTCTCTTAGAACTGCATTGATACCTAAAACTTCTTTCTCTTTCTTTTACACAGGAGTCAGCTTTGCATAGGTGTCTGTGAGTTCTCTCATACTGCCTTCATGACTGCCCCACATTCCCTCACAGGTATCTTCCATGATAAATTACCTCATATGTCCAATCCCTTGCACTTAGCTTTTCTCCTTTCTCTCCCACAAGTAGTCAGTAACCATGTCCTAGTGTTTTATGCGGTACCTCTTTTTCTATATGTATATGGAAATAGGTATTGTTGAGGGGCATGTCCTATGTGCCAGGTCCTGTGCTAAATACTTTACCTGTACCTCATTTAATTCACACAGTAACACTGTCAGGTAGACATTATTTCCATTTTGCCAATGAAAAGACACAAGCTTAGAGTAGTGTAAAATCTCTCCTGGTGTCATATGGCTAGTAATAGGTGGATCTGAGATTTGATTCTAGAACTATTTGACCTCAAGGCTAATGATGTTGGTAGTAATATACCAGCTGACATTGGTTCATGTGTGTGTGGCATCTTGTTTCATTGACTGCATGAAACCGTTAAAAGAATGGTATGAAGCAAACTCTCTCATACTCAGGATATGAAAGAAGAACAAACTAAACCCAAGCACAGTGATGGAAGGACACAATACGGATTAGAGTGGATAAAAATAAAATGGTGAATGGAAAAAGAATAGAGGAAATTAATGAAACCAAAGTTGATTCTTCAAAGTAAAATCAACAAAATTAACGACCATTAACTAGACTAACTAAGAAAAAAAGAGAGAAGATTAAAATTGGTAAAATCAGAAATGAAAATGGAGTCCGAGCATGGTGGGTCATCTTTTAATCCTAGCACCTTGGAAGGTCACAAAGGGAGGATTTCTTGAGGCACGGTGTTTTGACCAGCATAGGTAACCTGGGGAGACCCCCCTCTACAAAATATTTAAAAACCAATTAGCTGGGCATGGAGGCATGCATCTGTAGTCCTAGTATCTTGGGAGGGTGAAGAAAGAGAATTGCTTGAGCCCAGGAGGTTGAGGCTGCAGTAAGCCATAATCACGCCACTGTATTTCAACTAGGGCTGGCCTACAACGTGAGAGCCTTTCTCTCTCTCTTAAAAAAAAAAAGAAAAAGAAAAAAGAAAATGAATTGAACTGATTACTACCATTTCTAATAAAATGATGATTATGAAAGTACTGTAAAAAATTGTATGCCAATAAATTGGATAACCTAGATGAAATAGACAAATTCTTAGAAATACACAAATATATGAATAGAATTATAATCAGCAATAAGATTGAATCAATAAAATCATTTGATGAAATTCAGTATTTTTTCATAATAAAAACATTCTAACTAAGAATGGAAGGAAACCACCTCAACATAAAGGCAATATGTGAGAAACCCAATGCTAACATCATACTCAATGGAGAAAGACTGAAAACTTTCCCTGTATGAACAGGAACAAGACAAAGATGCTGCTTTTGACACTTCTATTCAATGTAGTATTGAAAGGTCTAGTCAGAAACATTAGGCAAGAATTATTAAAAAGACATTCAAATTGGAAGAAAGGAGTAAAATTATTTCTGTTCGCAGATAACTTGAACTTATATGTAGAAAATCCTAAAGATGGAACAAACCTATTAGAATTAATAAATGAATTCAGTAATGTTGCACAATACAAAATCAACATTCAAACATCAGTTGTATTTCAACTCACTAACCATGAACAATCTGAAGGGAAATTAAGAAAAAAAATTTAATTTGTATTAATATCAAAAATAATAAAATAGGAATAAGTTTAACCAAAGAGGTGAAATATTTATACCTAAAATCCATAAAATATTGCTTAATGTTGATATCAATAAAATGAGAGACATTTTGTTTTCATAAATTAGAAGACTCACTATTGTTAGGAGGACAATGCCACCCAAAATGAGCTGCAGATTCAATACAATTCCTATCAGAATCTCAGTGACATTTTTGCAGTAAAAGAAAAATCCGTCCTAAAATTTATATTGAATCTTATGACTCTAAGAGACAAACAACATTGAAGAGGAAGAATGAGGCTGGAGGACTCACACTTCCTGATGTCAGCATTTACTGCAAAGCCCCAGTAACCAATACAGTGTGGTACTGGCATAAAGGAGAACTTAGAAATTAATAAGATAGAACAGAGAGCCCAGAAAGAAATACTTGCATATATGGCCAAATGATTTTCATCGAGTGTGCCAAGATCGTTCAATGGGAAAAGGACAGTCTTCTCACCAAATGATATTGGAAAAGCTGGATATCCCAAGGCAAGAATGAGTGGAACCTTTACCTAACATCATATACAAAAATTAACCCACAATTGATCAAAGATCTAAATGTAAGAGCAAAATCTACGCAACTCTTAGAAGAAAACAGGAGAAAAACTTCATGATATTGGATTTCACAATGATTTCTTGGTTGTAACAACAAAAGCATAGGCAACAAATAAAATGGATATATTGGACTTCATAGAAATCAAAACCTTTTATATATTGAAGAACATTATCAAGAAAGTAAAAAGGCAACCCATGAAATGAGAAAAATATTTGCAAATTATGTGTGATAAGAAATTAATTTCCAGAATACATGAAAAACTACAAGTCAACAACAGCAAACATCCAAAAACCCAGTTAAAAAATGAACAAAGGATTAAAATAGAGTTTTCTTCAAGGATTATATGAAAATATCCAATAAGCCCATGCAGAGTTCCTCAGAGTCATGAATACGTAGAGATATGCAAATTAAAACCACAATGTGACATCACCTCACACACTTTAGGATGGCTTTGATAAACAACAATGACAGCAACATAAAAAAACAAGTGTTTTGAAATAGATGGAAAAATTGGAGCTCTAGTGCATTACTGATGGGAATGGGAAATGTTATAGCCACTGTAAAAAGTGGTGTAGCTGTTTCTCAAAAAATTAAACAATAAATTACCATTCGATCCAGCAATTCCACTTCTGGACATACTGCCTATAGAATGGAAGGAAATTTGAACAAATATTTGCACATTGATGTTCAGAGAAGCATTACTCACAATAGCCAAAAAAAGGAAACAACAGAAAAGTCCATTGAAAGGTAAGTGGGTAGGCCAATGAGGTATATCTATACATCAAAATGTTATTCAACCTTAACAAAGAATAAAATTCCAATACATCGTGCAAAGTGGATGAACATTGAAGACATTATGCTAACTGAAATAAGCCAGACACGAAAGGATAATTATTCTATAATTCCATTTATAAAAGATAGAATAGCCAGTTACATAGAGACAGAAAGTAGAATGGTATGTGCTAAGGGATAGGGGGAGAGGAAGTGAGAGTTACTGTTTATAGGGTACAGAGGTTTAATATGGTAAAAGGAAAAAGTTCTGGAAATGGATAGTGTGATGGTTACACAACACTAAATTGCGCACGTAGAAATAGTTAATGATAAGTCTCATATTAGATATATATAAAGTGTCCTGGTAGTCTTACACTCTATAAATACACACTTTTTTCATTGCCCCTTTCCTGCCATGCAGAGCCCCAGAGGTGAATCTCCCTATATATTCAAGTGTGCATCACTCACTGTCCTCTGTGCTGTGTGCCACATGCAGTGCCCACAGCCTCATACAGCCGGTGACTTCAGAGCCAGGACACAGCTCAAGAGTCTGCCCCGAGGCTCCCTCCCTTCTTATTTCCCTGCAACCTAGGCTTCACTTCAACTGGCAGCTCGATTTAGCCGAATTCAGGACAGGTCACCAGGGCTCTTTCTCCACACATGCTGGTCTCACCCCAGGTGGAGTCAGGCAGGGCCAGTCACCAGAGAAGCCCGGAGCAGAGAAGGGAGCAGTCTGAGCTGCTCCTCCCTCATCCAAGTGGCTTCCTCCTCTCATTTGGGGGAAAAATGTGAGCTTGTTTCAAAACCTCAGATGTTCCTTGTAGCTCATGGAGTAGGTAAAAGAAAACAAAGACGTAGCGGACAGGGATATATTGGTGACAGCAAGAAACAACTTGATCTTGAGGACTCTCCTTCTTGTCCCTCTGTGAAGCCTCTTCCACCACACAGGGCTCAGGGCTGACAAAGCCCCCTCCCTACCTTTCCCAGGCTGGACACAAGGTCAACCATCAGAAAACAGAAAAACAAGGAGAAGAGAGTCTGTAGAGACAAATTGGGAGGGTTCAGGAGGAGAATTTAGGATTTGCTTCTGCCCATGGGACACAGGCTGGGAATAAAAATATTTTCCTGACTTCTCTGAAAGCCAGATAGACTCCACCTGAAACCCTATTGACAATGATGCAGGGATCCACTTACTCACGACTGTGATCCTCTTGAATGTGGAACGTTCGCTGCCAGTGGCTGAGTTACGAGCAGAGCAACCATAGAGCCCACTATGCTTTGTAGTAATTTGGGGGATAGAGAGCTTTTGTCCTGATTGCAGAAACTTCCCATTAATCGTCCAAGAATACTCTGCCGGTGGGTTAGAGTTCGCGAAGCAAGACAATTCGAGGGTATTTCCTGAACGGTAATAGTTAAATGGAGAGAAAATCCTGGGGACTTGTGGACCATCTGGAGTAAAGAGAATAAAGCCACAGGTGATGTCATCCGAGGGAAGGGGATGCTCCTGGTCTCTTAAAGGGACACAGTGTCCCTCTGAGTCAAGACACACCCCAAGGCCCAGCCAAACCACTTCTGTGTTCACTGAAATGAGGCCTGAGGTATTCACCTGTTCCTGCCATCACAGGTTGTAGACCCCAAGTCTCCCATGACAAGAGCAGCCCCTCCCCTTCTATTCTTGGTAAGGCTGTGCCTACCCAGGTTTCCCCAGGGCAGGGAGTCATGGCCAGCTCGGGTGTCCAGAAATAAAAGTGTCTGTATTTGGACTTGAGAGAGACTGAGATGCCTGGCCTCTGGTCATTTGAATTTTAGCTGGTGGCCTGGCCCACAGAGGAACCAAAGATACAAAGGGCATCCAGGGTGACTGGGTCACTGCAGATGCTACCAACTCGGTCCCATATTTCACATTCATAGGGTCCTGTGTCATTTCTTGTGACATTGGGTAGAATGAGGATCCTGGTTTTACCGGGTTACTTTAGCCTGGGACTGACCGGGAGGCTCTGGCCATTTACCCTCCACAAGTAGGTGTAGCCCTGAGTCTTAGGTTCACAGGTTAAGGCTACAACATTCTTATTCTCCATGGGGTTGAAGTTGTTGCTGGTGATGTAAGGTTTGGGCAGCTCCGCTGTGTGGATAACGGAGAGAAGTTTGTCCTGTGTGGCAGCTTTGATTCTTCCACAGGCATCCTTCAATCAGAGTTGGCATCTCCCACCTCTCAGCCCACCCGAGTCCTTGAGTCAATAGCTGGTGTGTGTGTCACAAGACAGATGCATGATGATCTAAGGGCTCAAAGACTGTGAGGCCACCTGCTCTGTCTTAGGGAAGCACAGACTTTCTCAAGTGTGAATTGATCAGCAGTGTTGGGTCATGGACAGACACGTGAGTGGGAGTCACAGCCCCTGGTACCCCTCCCAGTCCCTCTCTAATCAACTGACTGGCTGGTTCACCTTGGGTTCCTTACCTGGAATGTGCAACTGCTGGGCCCCTTCCATATTCCATCTTACTTTGCCCCCTTAGATGTGATTTCTCTGCAGCTTCCATTTCCAAGGACATTCTAGAGATGAGTAATAATGGGACTTCCCATTGTCCTGAAACCCTGAAGATACTGAGCAGCCTGGCCTGGGACTGGATGTTTCAGCAGAAAGAAGACAGGGGAGACCAGAGTCAAGCCTGAAGGTCAGTTCAGTCACCAGGCAGTGGAGGCACAAGGTGGGGCAGTTTTTTGCAGGTGTTTCATGATGACTTACTTGAGCCAGTGACCTCCAAAGATAGAGCAAAGTGCAAGAAATGATCTAGAAAGAGTGAAGGGGACAGGCAAGAGCTGGTGTCTTTGGAACAGAATCATATTCCCTGTTCTGGGTCCTTTAAATTTCCTCTCCTTCTGCAGAGGGCAGGTGAGGACTATGTGGATCTTTCCAGAAATACATGTGGACATTTGCAAATGCAGAACTGACTGGTGGAAAGAGTGGGAATGAACTGCGGGAAATCTGGTCCTCATGGACCATGTGTGTTTGATGGATATGAGACAAATTCGGGGAGAATTTTTGCAAATATTTTCTTTCATTGGACACTCTACTCTCTGATTCCATGGGTTTGACTACTCTAGGGACCTCATGTAAGTGAATTCCAGAATGAATCTGAGAAGAGACTGCTGGTTGCCAGGAGCTGGGAGTGGGGAGAATCAGAAGTTTTTCATGTGAGTGCAGTTTCAGTTATGCCAGATGGGGAGGTTCTAGAGATCTGCTGTAGAGCTGGATGCCTATAGTTCACACAGACTGAGTATTTCTTATGCATAAGACTTAGGATAAAAAGTGTTTTGGATTTCTGACATTTTTTCATTCTGAACTATTTGTCATATACTTGCTGGTTTAGCATCCCAAATCTGAAAGATTCAAAATCTAAAATGCTCCAGTGAGCATTTCTTATCAGCATCAGATTCGTACGTCAAAGTGGGAGGTGATACGCCAAATACATTCTTGCTCCCCTCCTTTTTTTTTCTCTCATCACGTTTCCAGCTTGGTGATTAGTTTTTGATCAATTCCATACTGGCCATGCTGCGCTTGTATATTTTTGAAGGCTTCGGGATATGAGAGAGGCAGATTGCTATTTTCTATGTCATCAAAATTTTGGGCCTTTTCACGGTTGCATCTTTTTCTCAGTGTCTCTGTTGTGGCAGTCATTAATAAGAGCCTGTCAGGTCAGATTTAGGACAGATTTTTGTAATTCTGCAAAAAGTGTTACTGGGATTCTGGTAGTGGTTGCGTTGATTCTGCAGCTCACTTTGGTTAGCATTGTCTTGCTAACAATATTGATTCTTCCAATCCGTGAGAATGAAATGTCTTTCCATATATTGATGTCGTCTTTAGTTTCTTTCAGTAATGTTTTGGAGTTTTCAGGGTATAACCCTTTGACGTTTTTGGTTAAACTTATTCCAAAATATTTTGTTCCTTTTGATGTTAATGTGAATGGAAATTCTTTTCTTAATTTCCTTTCAGATTGTTCACTGTTACTGTATAGTCTAAAGAATGAACTAGAAAGAGTGAAGGGGACAGGCAAAAGCTGGTGGTTTTGAAGCAGAAACATATTCCCTGTCCTGGGTTTTGATTTTCCCTCTCCCTTTGCAGAGGGCAAGTGGCTCTTCCCTGATAGCCAGATAGACTTCACTGGAAAACATGCTGCCAAAGTTCCAGGGATCCACTTGCCAGGGACTATGATCCTCTTGATTATGAGATTTGTTCCACAAGTGGCTGAGTTATGGATGAAACAGACATAAACCCCTGTATATGTTTTAGTGATTTGGGAGATAAAAAACACTTGTGCTGATTGCTGGAACTTCCCATCAATCAGCCAAGAATGCTCTGCCAGTGGGTGAGAGTCTGCGAGGCAGGAGAGCTTGAGGACTTCCCCTGTGTGCTAATAGGTGTATGAAGAAGAAATGGTGGGGGCATCCAGACCATCTGGAGCAAAGAGAATAAAGTCACAGGTGATGTTGTCAGAGGGAAGGGAAAATCCTGGTCTGTGGAAGGGCCACAGTGACCCTCTGAGCTAAGTCACAACACTGAAGTCCCAGCCAAATCCCTGCTGTGTTCACTGATCTGGAGCCTGAGACATTCACCTATTTCTCCCAACATAACCTGTGGACCCTGAGCCTCCCTTGACAGAAGCAGCCTCTTCTGTCCAATTCTTGATCAAACCTAAGCCTACTCTTAGTAGTCATGGCCAGCTTTGATGTCCAGGGATAAAGGTCTCTGTACTTGGACCTGAGAGGGACTGGGAGGCCTGGTCTCTGGCCATGTGTATTTGGGATGGCAGCCTGGCTCACAAAGGAACAGAAGATACTCACAGAGGAGATTCAGGGTGACTGGGTCGCTGCGGCTGGAACTCACTGGGTTCTTCATTTCACATTCATAGGGTCCTGCAATATCCTTTGTGACACCATATAGCATGAGGATCCTGTTGTTTTCGCACAGCTGCCACGGGCGACTGATAGGGAGGCTCTGACCATTTATCCACCACAGGTAGCTTACATCCTGAGTGTCAGGATCACAGGATAAGGTCACAGTCTCCGTGCCCTCCCTGGGGTTTAAGTTGCTGCTGGAGATGTAGGGCTTGGGAGTCTCCACTGTGCAGATAACAGAGAGAAGATTGCCCTGTGTGGTACCTTTGATTCCTCCAAAGAAATTTTTCAATCAGAGATGGCATTTCCCACTTCTCAGCCCACCCAAGTCCTTAAAAGCCCATGGCAGGTGTGTGTGTTACAAGACAGATGCATGGCAATCTGAGGGCTCAGAGACTCTGAGGCTGCCTTCTGTATGTGGGAGAAGCACAGACTTTCTCAAGTGTGAATTGAGCAGCAGCATTCGGTCATGGAAAGACACAGGATCAGCAGTCACAGCCCCTGGTGCCTCTCTGAGTCCTTCCCTCTCTAACTGCCTGCCTGGCCCACCCCGTAGTCCTCACCTGGAGCATGCAGTGCTGGAATCTTCTTAGTTTCAGTTTTCTTTGCCCCCCAAGGTATATTTTCTCTGCGGCTTCCCTTTCAAGGACATCCTAGAGATGGATGATGGAACTTCCCATTGTCCTTAAACCATTTGTGTACTGGGAAGCCTGGCCTGGGACTGGGTACTTCAGTAGAAATAACACAGGGGAGAGCAGTGTCAAGCCTGGAAGTCAGTTCAGTCATCAGGCAGTGGAGCCACAAGGTGGGGCAGTTTTCCCAGCTGTCTCATAGTGACTGACTTGAGCCAGTGACCTCTAAAGATAGAGCACAGTCCAAGGAATGACCTACAAAGAGTCCAAGGAATGACCTACAGTCCAAGGAATTACCTACAAAGAGCAACAGCTGATAGATTTGGACCAAGACCATGTTCCCTGTTTTGTGTTCATGATGTTCCCTTCCCCCTGTAGAGGGCAGGTGAGGACCATGTGGATCTTTCTAGAAATACATGTGGATGTTTGCAAATGCAGAACTGACTGGTGGAAAGGGCAAACATGAACAGATGATGGAAGTCTGGCCCTCACGGACCATTTGTGTTTGGTGACTATTAGACTAATATTTGGGAAGAAGTCTTGCAGATACTTTCTCTCATTAGACATTCTACTCTCTGATTCTATGAGTTTGACTACTCTATACATCTCATCTCAGTGGATTCCAGAGTGAATCGGAGAGTAGAATAGTGGTTTCCAGGAGCTGGGTTAGGGAGAATAGGGCATTTTTCCGGAGGTGTGCACTTTCAGTTATGCAGGATGAGGAGGATCTAGAGATCTCCTGTACAGCTTCATGCCTATAGTTCATGCAGACAAAGTGTTCATCATGCAGAAAGCTTAAAACCAGGTGTTTTGGATTTCTAACTTTTTTTTTCTTATTTTGGAATATTTGCAGTAGATGTACTGGGTTAGCATCCCAAATCTGAAAAATTTAAAATCCAAAATGCTCCAGAGAGCACTTCTTTTTAGCATCACATCAGTGGTCAGAAGTGTTGGATTTGGGAGCATTTCAGATTTTGAATTTCCGGTTTTGGGATGCTCAATTTGTAATACTGTAATTTTCCCATAAAAAGTTGTCAGGAGTTTAGACATTATGTTATGTTCTTACTCTAGTAACAAAACCAAAAATGTTTGGAGGACACATTAAAATGTTGTCATAAGTGGAAATTTTTACTGATGGTCCAAACATCTAAGATCAATTGCTATTAGTACTATTTCTCATGATACCCAATTAAGATTTAGGTGTGGGATGAATTCCAGCAGGATCACATTATGCTCAAAGAAAGATGCCAAAGGTGATTTGAAATTAGCAAGTCCTTAAGTAGAGAGAGTGCCGTTAAAAGGACAGAACTGGTCAGTGTGTCAATTACATAAAGGGAGGAATGATGCAGAATTAAAAGAAGTGATGAGTGTTATGTTAGTAAATATAGAAAGAATTCCCTGTTTCTAATTTCTCTGCAGAGTTAGGAAAAATGGAGAAGAGCCCAAAACAGGTTTGTGAAGTGCTTTCTTCATTTTCTCTTAACCTCAGGAAATACAACTAGGGTTTAGGTTTCTGTGAATTAGAAAGAGTCTAAGTGAGACGCCAATGGCTCATGTGTCCCCCACAAGAAGAACCCCAACTTATGAAAATGGCATCATCGGGAGGAAACAACTGTACGTGGCACAGGCAGTAAAACCATCAGAGAGCACCCCCTGGCCACCTCTAACAGGTCCCCGAAACCACCAGTATTCCCATTACGTGTATGTTACAGCCTTGGTAGTCGTCCCACAACTACAAAATTTTAAAAATTGCTATTGCCAACACAAAATATTAAATATGAAGTAGAATATGTTGTTCCACTTTCCCCCCAACCCCCACTCTTTTTGAACTTTCCTGTTTCAGTTTTAGAAGTTTCTCTTGACACATCCTCAAGCTAGGGATTCTTTCCTCAGCTATGTGCAGTCTACCAGTAAGCATCAAAAGCATTCTTCATTTCTCTAACAGCTTTTTGTTGTTTTTTTGTTTTGTTTTGTTTTTCTGAGACAGTCTCGCTCTGTTGCCCAGGCTGGAGTGCACTAGCACGAATTGGCTCACTGTAAGCTACACCTCCTGGGTTCATGCTATTCTCCTGCCTCAGCCTCCCGTGTAGTTGGGACTACAGGCGCCCACCACCATGCCTGGCTAATTTGTTTGTATTTTTAGTAGAGACGAGGTTTCACCGTGTTTGCCAGGATGGTCTCGATCTCCTGACCTCGTGATCCGCCTGCCTCAGACTCCCAAAGTGCCGGGATTACAGGCGTGAGCCACTGTGCCCGGCCATCTCTGAGGGATTTTAACGAGTTGTTGACTTTTGAGTTTGTTCAGCTGTTTACTTACTGATAGAATCAAGTGAGAAATTTCAAGTTTGTTATATGCCTGACAGGAAACCAGAAGTCTCTAGGAAGTGACTGGAGAATATGAGCTTCATAGTAAGTGGAGGATGGAGTTACGAGTGAAATGGGTGAAATCAGCCCATGGGCTTTGGAGACTGCAGGCCTGTCCAGCCTCTGACACCCTGGTGAGTCAGTGCAAAGATTACAACAGTGACAGCAAACTAGCATGGCTGACTCCATCTGGCATCGAGTCTCAGGCTGGCTGTTCTCACTCATTCCTGGACATAGGCCAGGCTAACCATGGGAGGAATTTAGTTTATGGTTTAACTTTGAAGCAAGAATGATAATAGTTCCTTCATAAGACTAATACCCTTCTTTTGCCCAGGGATTGCCTTTGTAAAACTGGTGAAAGACCATGAGACTAAGATTATTGGAGGGAACTGAATTCTGCTAAAATGTAGGCACAGTTTCTATACTCCCTTACTGGTCAAATATCATTTGGCCAGAGTGTACAGAATTTGTAACTAACTGCTGCTATAGATAACATCACTATTGTAGAACCTGAGATTGGTCTTTTGAGATGTTTCTCATTCTTTGCATTCTGGCAGCTGGCTGATCTCATCCATACCCGTGACTAATGGCTCAGCCTGGCACATGGTCCCCACCTAGAGGTGGATTCAAGCACAAACAGATCATTTCCCTCCGCCCGCATGATTCCATCCCCAAACAGTCAGCAGTACCCATTTTTTAGTCCTGTGCCCCTGAAACTATCCTTGAAAATCTCTAACCCCTGATCCACTAGGGAGGCTGATTTGAGTAATAATAAACCTCCATACTCCTGTTTGGCAGACTTGGAGTCATTAAAATTTTTCTTTACTGCAAGTCACCATCGGGATAAATTGGTTTTCTTTGTGCAGGAGACCAGAAGAACTTGTTTGGGAATTATAAGAATGGATGGAGGAGCTGCCTATCCCTGTCCCACGGTCTTGTCCACAGATCAGCCTCACAAAGGGAAACAGCCCTGGATGGGGATACAGTGGAAGCTTATTCTCTTAGTGACCTGGGGACATTGGCTTGAGATGAAGCCTGGCAGGAGTGGCAACTCCAGGTGATTTCTGTGCCTTTCCTATTTCCTGGGAGGTGGTCCAGGCCACAGTGTTAGCAGGAAGGGAACAGTCAGCCTAGTTAGAGGGAGTGTCTGGGGAAGGGCTAGGGGTGGAGGAAGAAGCTGTGCAGGACAGGGCTTGCCAGGTAGAATGAAGTGGGAGGAAGATGAGGGACCAGAGAAGCAGAGAGAGGCAGAGACAGCACGGCAGTGAACAGTGGGGGCTACAGTGACTTCAGAGACTGCAGGGACCAGGTACCCCCATTTCCACAGTACAGGACCAGGGAGCCCTCAAAACCCTCCAGTGGCCAAAGAGCTTCCGAGTTACACATGAGGTGGGGTTGCTTTAGGGACAAGAGGTAGTGGAGGGATGAAACATGGGTGTCAGCCTCTGACGGACAAGGGACAGGTGTGGCTAGAATTCCTAGGATTCTGCATTCAAGATCCAGTCTCTAAAGAGGTTATGGATCATTCATTTTTTCATTCAATTCCTTCATTGGTTACGTGAGAGCACCTGAGGGTGTGTCTCTCACTGGGCCTGTGCTGGTGCGGGGTGTGAGTGGTGAAAACAAACAAGGTCTTCTCCTTTATCCTGTCATGCCAGTGACATGGACACTTTGGGAAACACAGGATTTCAGGTTCAGTGATAGGGGTTAAGATCTGAACGGGAGGCCTGAACATTTTTTGCACTGACTCTAATGGTTGAGGCAGGTGATTTAGTTCTGGAGAACAGACTAATCAGCTGAGCATTTGATCTCCTTCCTCTGAGGTTTGGATGCCTAAGAAGAGAGGATTTGAGCCAAAAAATAAGCCCTCACTTCTGGTGGAGGAGAGGATTGGCCTGTGACTGCCGACCGACCTCATGTGACCCTGATCTGCCTTTTGTGTTTGTGTGATTCTGGTTCAGTGACTGTGCCTTCCTGTGCCTCAGTTTTCTCTCAGTCAAATAAGCTAAATGGCAAATGGACTGTGGCTTTTCAGCTATCTGTGAATAAATTGTAAATTCTTCACAGTCACGTGACCTAATGCTTGGCACAGTGGAGGTGTTCACACAAACAGCATTTATTATTATTCACTTCCATGAGAGAGCACCTTTAGGTCAGATCCCTGTGGACAAGCTGCTGCCAGGTACATTTTCTCTCTTCTGTTTCTGCTTCTGGGGACATTAGAGTTTCTATGGAGTGTCCTAAGCCTCACAAGGCAGTTGGCTGATGGTCTACAAAGCTTGTCTTTCTGTCCTCTCCACTCTGAGTGTCAGGTGAAGAAAGCCCTGTCCTTGCCCAGATGAGGCTCTGAGGGCTGAGCCCTGGCTGGTGAGCAGCTCCAGGAGACACAGTCCTCAGACAGCTGGTGAATCCCCGGTGGCAGTAAGCCCTGCCACAACCCAGGCCTGGCACAGGCTCCTCAGCTTTATCTGGAATAAGGACTTAGGAACGGGGTCTAGGGTTGAGGCTTCTTGGGCTGAGCTTCTCTGAGAGTATCTCTGGGGGCCTCTTAGGCAAAGCCCTGCTCAGTTCTCCAGGGTCTTTCTCAGGGTCAAGTTTATGAAGAGGACATGAGGTGCTTGGCTGAGGCTGATCTCCTCCTGCTGAGCACCCCCCACCCCATCAGACTGTCCTTCCTGTGCAGCAAGTGTCTGCAGGGTCTGGAGGCAGGAAAGGAATTCTGATCTGTTGTGGTTTGTCTCCTCTGTGTGTGTCCTACACTAAATGCCAAAACCCCAACATGGGACATAATGCAGAGAGGGACATAGGCACAGTCTAGGCCTGATAATCCTATGTGTGCAAAGTAGAAACGACCCCGCCCCCCCAACACCCAGGGATCATGTGGAATCACTCACGGTACAAGGTGAAATGTACAGTTACTCCTTTAGTCTCCTCCATTCGATTCATGATTTTTACGGTGTAGGATCCTGTGTCCTGCTTGGTGACATTCCGGATCAGCAGGGATCCATTGGAATATAGTGTTTCTCTTCCACTGTATGCATACCCAAATATAATTCTTTCAGTGTCTATTGTATATGCTGTAATGAATTGGTGGAAGTCCATTATTTGCCCTTTGTACCAGACAAAGGCAGCAACTTTCTGGGGCAAATTGCGGACAAGTAGAAGAACATCCTTCCCCTCAGAAACTTTGGTAGGCTGAGCTTCAATCATGACTTGGGCAGTGGTGGGCGTGTTCCACAAGATTAAAAATGATGCTAGGAGGTGGAGAGAGCATCAGTCAATATTGAGACCTATGTATTGGGGTGAAAACATGGGGCCCTGGGACCTGAGACGATCTCTTCAATCATCAGCCTTGAAGACACACACACACACAAACACACACACCCCTTTTTTGTGTGTGTGCTTGTGTGTTTGTGTCCTACTGTTCCACTGGGTCAAGGTCAGCTGCACGACCCCCATTCCTTCAACCCTTCTGACCTCTGCATTTTTCTCTTTGGAATCCTCTTCCAAGAGGTCTGCATGGCTCCCTCCACACTGCCCACAGGTCCTGCTCACATCAGGGCATCCTTAGACTTCTTTCCTGACACCTCCTTCAGAGACCCTGGGTCTTCTATTTCTGACCTTTCCCTGCTCTGCTCCCTCCGGAGCTCTTGTCAACACCCAACCTCACATTCCAGATCTCTTTGCATGTCTGCCTTCCTGCCCATGAGAGCATGAGCTCCGTGAGGACAGGGACATTTGTGATCTGGGTTGTACCCCTGTGCCTGGGACAGGCTGCAGACTCCTGTAGATGTGAGAGTTCCAAGGACCCTCTATGCCCGGGGTGTTTTTATTTTCTTTACCCAATGGTTGAGGTTTTTTGCTGAGGACAGTGTTTAATGCCCTGCTTATATTTTCATTTGAAGTGTCATCTGATAATAGTTATTATCATTTTTCAAAATGTGGTGGCCAGTGATGATTAACCAGGAAAACAGAACACTTGAATTTTCCTACCTCTTACCAATTCCAGTTCAATGTGATTTTCCTGTTTTGACCCCTGTTCCTCTGTGTTATATTTTCCCCTATCCAGGCTCCAACAGAGCCTTCTTTCCTCTATTTTTTTTTTTTTTTTGAGACAGAGTCTCATACTGTTGCCCAGGCTGGCATGCAGTGGCACAATCTCCGCTCACTGCAACCACTGCCTCCCGGGTTCATGCAATTCTCCTGCCTCAGCCTCTCAAGTAGCTGGGATTACAGGAGCACACCACCACACCTGGCTAATTTTTTATATTTTTAGTAGAGACAGGGCTGCACTTTGTTGACCAGACGGTCTTGAACTCCTGACTTCATGATCCACCCACCTCAGCCTCCTAAAGTGCTGACTTTTATTTTTTAGAACCCCATCCTCTCCAGGAAACCCCATCCAATCATTCTGCTTCCTCCTCCTGTCCTCTCCGAGGAACTTTTCTACTCACCTGTGAGCAGGAGCTCCTTCCAGGTGATGTGTAGTGTGTAGGGAGGGGCTGAGAGGGGCCCCGTGGTCTGTGCTGCCTGCATGTTCTCCTCTGTGGAGATGAGCCTGGGATCCAGAAACTTTCTGAGCACAGCTGTCAGCTGTGCTGTCCTACCTCCCTCTGTGCTGAACCTCTTACCGGGGCAGGAGCACTTCTCAGGCTCATGGGCGGCATCTATGCCCAGGACACGTCTCTGTCCCCTCCCCTCTCAGTCCTGCCTCCTTGTCCCTCCTTCTCTTTTTCCTTTTCTCTGTGTGTCAGGTCCCTGGGAATTGTGGAGGCCTCTGCCTTTTTCAGCAGTGATTCTGTCACCAAACCTCAACACACACTATGTGCAGAAACACAAACACACACAAGAAAGAGACACTCACAGACACACACGGTCACACACATACCCTGTAGGTTGGACAAGCACAGTCCTGGGTCTCAGCCTTATGCTGTCCCCATGGCTCTCGGTCGGGTGCACATTCATGCCCTTTGCCCTCTTTCATCCTCATCTGGCTCTCCCCTTCAGTGCAGGAGGCTGGACCTGTACCAGGTCCCTGTTACAGTGACACCCCATTGTGCTGTGGGTGAGTTGTGTGTCGCCTGGTGAGAGGGACCCTTCCTTTCTCTAATTGTGTCTAGCTTGGCTGCAGCTTCCAAGGATGGATATTCAGGACCTGGGTGTCCCAGAGGAGACTGTCCTTCCTGGAGGTGTGCAGGGTGAGTCTCTCATGCCTCTTGGGAGGAGAGGCCTGTGCTGGTTGCTCAGTGGGGGCTGTGAGTCCCATGGTCAAAGGACAGTTCTCAGTCACTCTATTGCTCCCTGGGGACTGGCGGTTGAGCTGGGGCTCAGGGTTTCTCCTTTCTTCCTGACCATCTTTGGTGTCCTCTCTTCTCTGCCCAGCTGATTGTACTGTGGTCACCACACCTTCCCCGTGGTGGTGCAGGAGGAAGTGGGGAGTTACCCAGGAATCCCAAGGAACATGGCTCCTTGAGATACAGGAAGGGGAGCCTGGGACAGAGCAGGGGCTCAGAGCTGGAGAGATTCATCCCAACTTACTCCGTGGTCGTGATGAGCTCAGCCCTCCATGTGCTGACATACTCAGGGGTCTGTCCTGAGGGTTTTGACCTGGCCAAGATGCTCTCTGTAGAGGAGGAACAGGCAGTCACCAGAGAGCCTGTGTGGAGGGACGTTGCTCACACCTGAGAAGGCGGGTGGGAGTGAGTTGTATTCTCGGAACAAAGAGCAATAATACCCCCTTCTCAAGGGGGTATCTTCTCAAGGGACAGCCGCGGGTAGGTAGGTGGCCACATCCTATGTGTTGCCTGTGCGTGACCATCACACGCGCTCTGAGTCCCCACGGGGTGCAGCGGGTAGGCAGTTTCACAGAGTGTCTGACTGATTCCTGGGGAGGCTGTGGGCCCTCAGGCAGCCGCTGTTCTGTGTCAGTGCCAGGCTTGGCCTGGGATGCCCCACAGAACAGGACAGATGGAGCAGAGTCGGGCATTTAGGGAGCAGTGACAGAAAGAGTTGATGAGGATGGAGGGAGGTCACGAGGGCAAAGCGCACAGTGTGGCGTGCACCAGCGCTGCCCTGGGAGATGTCTTTTTAACTGAGCCCAGGGAAGGAGCAGGTGTGTGGGGCAGGAGCTGCCTGCAGAGGGAGTGGTGTTAGGTTGGCGGCCGCCAGGTCAGGGAGGAGCTGACAGAGTCCATGTGGGGAGCATGGAGGACGTTGAGGACTTGGGCCGAGGTGACCCTGGTGAAGGTGGACCTTGCTTGGCTACCAGTTCTGCTGAGGGAGGTCGGCATCCCCTGGGAAGGCTCCAGGCTGGAGGGACTCTGCCGCCCTCTGGTGGACTGGAAGGGAAGTGTGGGTGGCCGAAGTCCCAGGCCAGGCTGAGTGTTTTATTCCACAAGGATCTGCACGTTTCAAACGAGGTCACACATATGCTATGTTACAGCTCCATCACCTTCCAGCCCTGTGAGTCCCAGTCTCTGTGGTTATACGTTCACCGTTCTCCCTCTTTCACGATCGCATGTTCCAAACGCAGATTTTTATCATCTTCTGTGAGTTTGTGTTTGTGTGCAGTAGGTGGCACTGTGTATACCCTGGGGGCAGTGATGTCTGGGGCTGAGCACTGCACATGGGCTTGGGAGCAGAGGATGGAGCAGCACGGCGGGAGGATCAATGCCAGGGGAGTAGGGACAAGTCCTTTTCATTTTCTCACTCCCAGGGACCAGAACCCAGGATTCTGACTCCAGGGCGAAGTACCACACCCTGCTGGTGTCCCTGGATGTCATGAATGCTCATAATATCATGTTGCCTTTGCCTTCATTTTTTAAAGTGTAAATTTATTTGCCTCACATCAGAGGCAGGCCTTGCTCACCATGGCAGTTTTCAATACTGTATTTGGTTCAAGTGACTGCAGTTGGTGGCCAGCGATAAAATCTAAGAGGCATCTCTCCTGCTTGGTGTGCTGGGCTCCTCTCTCTCCATCTACTTTCTTTAAACTGATATTCTGACATTTGTCCTCACATTTAAAGTGACTGCTTCTCAGTCACAGCATGATCTCCTGGTCCCAGTGTTTGCTGCTTGTTTTAAACACATCCATTAAAGCTCCCTGCTGGAAACCTGTCAGACAACACCTGGACTTACTAAAGTCATTGGCTTTCGGGTCTCCTCTCTCCTCCCTGCCTGGGTTCCCTGACCTCTGTATCTGTGGTCTCCAGGTGTGCCGAGTGCTCCCCAGTGTCTGTAAGTAGTAAAAACACTTATGCTTTCACGTTGTGGTTGTACCATTATAGCCTCACATGCCGTCCAGGGCCTGACATCGAGGCTGCCCTGTGGGACCTGTGCTCATTGAACCCCTGCTGGAGCTCTTGTTTTGGGACCTGCAGTTCTTCTGGGGAGAGGAGCTTCCAGCTAACTTGATTGAAAAACTGATATGTTTCATGGAAAACACTGGGTCAGATGATGTCTTCATGGGCTTCAGCTGCCATAATAAACACCTTAGCCTGGGTGAATTAAATAATAGAAATTGATTTTTCACAGTTCTGTGAATAATGTGCTATTTTAACCACTTTAAAATGTGCACTCAAGTGGAATTAACCACATACGCAGTGTTAAGTTACCATCACCACTATTTTTCCTAGAAAACTTTTATCTTTTTAAACTGAAACTTTGTATCTTTGAAGCTATAATAACTCCCTGTATTTTCCATCCTAGACCTTGATCATTTCTACTCTGTCTCTAAGAATCTGCCTATTCTTGATGTTTCATATAAATGGAGTTATATATATATATGTTATTTAGTTTCTGACATATATCGTTTAGCATAATGTTTCCAAAGTTGATGCATTTTCCAGCGGATGCCAGAGCTTCATTCCTCTTTATGGCAGATTAACATTCTGTTGCATGTTCACCATCTTTGTTTATTCATGTGTTGATGAACACTTGGATTTTTTTCATATTTTATCTTTTGTGAGTAATCCTGCAATCAACATTCCCCTTTGAGTACCTATTTGAGTCCCTGGATTCAATTCTTTGGGTATATACCTAGGAATGGATGCTGTTTCATGTGAGAATTCTATGACTGGCTTCTAGAGGAACAGCACAACTGTTTCTCCTAGTGGCTGTACCTTTTTATAATCTCACCAGCAATGTATGAGGATTCCAAATTTTACATAAGGCTTTCACTTGTTATTTAACATTTTAAAAGGATGGTAGCCATATTTGTAGGTGTAGTGTGGTATCTCATTGTGGCTTTGACTTTGTATTTTCCTAATGACTAATGCGGTTGAGTTTCTTTTCATGTCCCTGTTGATGATTTGTATATCTCCTTTGAAGAAATGTCTATTTGCATTCTTTGACCATTTTTATAAATTGGTGGTTTGCCTTTTCATTACCGAGTTGTAGCAGTTCTTTATATATTCTGGGCGTGAAACCATTGTCTTTGTGATTTGCAACTATTATGTCTCATTTTGTGTTTGTTCTTTTTATTTTCTTGATAATATCTTTGATGCATGAAAGGTTTGCATCTTTAGCCCAATTTATCTATTTTTCCTTTTTCTTTCTCATGCATTTGGGTCACACCTGAGAATCTATTGCACATTTGAGGTCATTAAGTTTCACCCCTATGTCTTTTTCTAAGATGTTTTTATGGTTGTAGATCTTACAATTAACTCACTCATCCATTTTTAGATAATTGATGTGGTTGGAAGAATAGTTCTCTAAGGTTATTGTTTTGCATGTGGTTATCCAGTTGTTTCTGCACCGTTATTTGAGAGGATGATTGTTCCTCCATTAAATTATCTTGACACCCTCATTCAAGAACAATGAACTATAAGGGTGAGGATTTATTTCTGGACTACAATTCTATCCCTTTGGTCCCTATTTTTATTTTTATGCCAGCAGCTTCTGTTTTTAGTACTTGTAATGTTTTGTGAAATTTCAAATAAGAAAGGTCAAGTTCTGCAATTTATTTTCGTAAAATTGTTTTGACTCTTTCAAGGGTACTTTTTTAAAAGCAAGAAGGCCAACGTTTTGCAATTCGGAAGCCTTTTCTGTCATCTTTCGCAGGGGAATTTTGCAATCTAGGGATCTTTTCAGGAACTTTATCCCAAGTAGGTAAATTATCACCACTTCCTTTGCTGAGGTACTGTATTAAAATGTGTGTTGCCTCCCGTTGAGGAATTGACAGACCCTGGAGGCACTTGCCCATGTGATGAGGTACAGTGAGCTCCTCAATGAGGGGCACAGAAGACATTACTTTGGGACACAATGTTGTCAGGTGAGCTGTGTGCATCTCTACTTCTTTATTTTCTTATACAGTTTAGATCTCTGCTGGACATACTAGATATTGAAATCTTTGTTCATTCTCTTGGCTCTGGTTTGGCTGACCTGTCAGCTGGAGCTGGAGGACATGCCTGGAAGGGGAGTGACCCCCATGGGAAAGAGTAGGGCTCAGCAGAGTGAAAGCAGCTGAGACCCAGAGAAGCCAGTGAGGTCTGACTCTTAGATGTCAAAGACCAGCAGGTGGGTGTCTTCAGGGGCAAATGGACGGCACTGGTACCCATTCCAGTGGACTGGAGAAAGGTAAGAGGCTTTGGATATTCCATTTTCTCTCTCAGCTCTTCAGCAGGAGATTTGGGCCCTGGGCTGGTACTGTCCTGAAGCAGGGGCAGGGTGGACAGAAATGGCTGCATATCAGGCCTAAGTCCATGTCATCCTCTCAGGCATTGCCCCTGAAGATAGAGAATTTTGTTCAGGGTCCCATCCTGGGCACATGGGAGGAACCATCTTATTAAAATTAATTTAAGAAAACAGTATGCATGCTTTATACTTCTAGAATAATTATAAATGTCATGTTTTACAATATATCTCTTAAAGGTATGGTGAGAATCATCTACATAATGTATGTTTTAGTTGGTCTTTTCTATAATTGCAGCTTTCACATGTTCTTATAGAAACCATTTCCTTCGGGAACACACAGGCAGTATCTCTGTGTTGATTCCTACTGGGAAATCCTTATGCAGGGTGGAGAGAGTCACATTTCCTAATGAGAGCTGGAAAGCATCTGACTACTAGAAAACGTGTCCAAATTCTGCTGGTATGATCATGGTCCTGCAGGTGAATGTCTGTTTAAGGAGGATTCAGGCAAAGCAATTTTGAAAGCCTTTATCATTGTTTTTGTTTGTTTATTTGTTTTTTGTTTTGTTTTTGTTTGTTTTTTACAAAACCATGGGCAGAAGCCACCACCTGGACCCACCACATGTTGGAATGGATGACGGACAGAAATGGAGCTCAGTAAATTGAGAATGAAATTCAGGAATGGGGAAGAGGTTTGAGAGGTCAACGGGTGTGAGAGGTGAATGGGTGAATGATGAGAATGTTCAAAACATCTTGTTTCTCCATAATAAGAGAACATTTATGCCCCTGAGTCAGATAGTGTCCAGGCCAGGGGGAGCAGGATGTTGTCAGCTCTCCTGGGCAAAAGTGAGACTCCAGCAGTGTCCAGTTACTTGATCCAGTTTGGGATTTATTCCTGTTTTAAAAATGATCCAACAGTATACAATTTTGAAAATATACAAAAATCTCTATGCTACCATTCATAGATAGACAACATGGCCCTAAGATGGTGAGAGAATCAGAATGGGGTTTGGGTTTACATTGTGTATTTTTTTTCTCCCTATATATACAGAATTCCCTACATCAATTTTTTAATGTAACCCAGTGGGTGTCTTTCCCTTTCACAGTTACAGACGTTTCCAGTTCACGATTAAGACCCTTGGAAAACCCACACCTTTTCTACTCTGAGGTACAGGGAGCCATGTGGCATCACCTCTAAACATGCCTTCTGGGACATCAAATTGCTGATTAAGTAAAAGTCATTTCAGTAAATATTGAAGACCTCCATTTTACCCCTCTTACACTTGTAATTCTTATACCAAGAGGTGATGAATTTTAGTGGTGATTTGCTTTTATAGATTAATGTAGATTAATGCTTCTGCCAGGGGGAAGTTTTTCATTGGGAAAAGCATTTGGCGAAGTCTGGAGACATTGCTGGTTGTCAGAGCTGGGGGAGGGAGTCCTGCTGGCCTTGAGTGGGTAGAGTCCCCAGATAGTGTTGAACATTCTAGAGCTCACAGAGCCCCATCAGCATGACCACTACAAAGTCCAATGCTGAGGAGGTGTGGAGAGCCCCGATATGCCTCCCCTAGCTTCCCTGGAGCTTTTTAGGTTCTCCTTCCATAAGTCTCTATAACTTTCTCATCTCAGCTTGCTCCTTGAACCTTAGTGCCCTCCACTTGAACTTTCCCATAGTTTAAGACCTGCTGTAATCTCTTGACTTCCTTTCCCCCTTTCTGAACCTTAGCAGGGTGTCCTCTAGAGGGGATCCTCACCTTTCCTGGAGCTTCCCAGGATCCAGATGCCACTGCCCTGTGTGGGCACCAGGGATATGGCCCTGTGCCTGTGTCCCTAAAGTTCCTGTCACTCAGGACTTTTGTGTGAGAGCAGCTGAGGTGATATTACCCTCCCTTACTTTTCTTGGAACATAAAAATATGTACAAACCTTGTAGAGTAAAATTTCTTAATGCATGTGAAAATTTAAAAAAATATATATTTTTGTCTCCCAAACTTTACTTTCAACAAATTACCTTATATCTACACAATAGAATATGATGCAGCTGCATAAAAAGTATACAATCTGTCAGCTATTCATATGGAAACACCTCCATGTTGTATTTTAATTATAGCATCTAAACATCACAGAATAAGATGTAGTTTTTGTACTAGATCTGACCTTAGAACATTATTTTTACTGTATTTTTTTTTAATTTAAAGAGAGAGAGTGTCTCACTGTCATACCAAGCTCGAAATGCAGTGGCGAGATCATAATTGACTGCAGCCTCAACCTTGTGAGCTCAAGTGATCCTCCTGTCTCAGCCTCTTGAGTAGCTGGAATCACAGGCACGTGCCCCCATGCCTAGCTAATTTTTTGTGTTTGTTTCTGGAGAGATGGGGTTTCGCCCAGGCTGGTGAAATCCCAGGCTTTTCTCAAATTCTGGGCCCAAGTGATCTGCCCACTTTCACTCCCAAAATGCTGGAATTACAAGCGAGAGTCACCACACCTGATTCTGCCTTTTCTTTTTTTAATTGGACTGCAGTCTACTCATACTCTTTCCCCATCAGGTGATTTCTATTTTTCCTCAATGTCTCAACCATATGTCCATGCCAAAATCCAGATGTATTTGCTTTTGTTTAGAATTAGATTTTTTTTTTTTTTTTAAAGAGAAGCCTTAGGAATTGTCTCCTAGCTGATTTTCAGGATTCTAATCTTCACTGTCTAAGCCATATGTTTGCATTTCCAGATATTGATTACAGTCACCTGTAGAGCATTTAAAGCCTACCAATGCCTGTACCATCCCTCAAGCCTATCTGATTTGGTTGATGTGTGGTGTAGCCCAGAGGTTGATAGTTTAAAAATGCATTCAAGGAAAAGGGTCATTTTGCAGTGGAGGAACTTTAACCCAGTGATCAAAGTTAATGTCTTCAGTAGTCAGAGATAACAACATATTAGGACATTCTAATACAATGGATGGAGAAGGTGCAGCATCATCCCTGTGGTATTCTTCTACAAACTGTATAACCTGAGTTTAATCATGAGAAAATATTAGAAAAGTCCAAAATGAGGATCTGCTACAAAATAAGTAACCAATACTCTTCAAAATTGTGAAGCTCTTAAAGGTAAATCCTAACTTTCCCAGATTATAGGAGACTGAGAGAACAGTACAATGAAGAGCAATATGTGATACGAGATTGGATCCTGGTCCAGAAAAAGGACATTAGTCAGAAGATACAGAGGATTTGGATAAGGTCTGTACAGACATTCATTTTACAGTGTTAATAATCATTTATTGATTTTGATTATTAGGTGCATATCTATAATGTAAATATTTGGGGAAGTTGAATGAAAAGCATATGAGGACTTTGCCTATTTTTGGAACATTTTAGAAAGTCTGAAATTATTTCAAAATTAAACATGAAAAGAAAAGAAAAGAAATATAGATCTGTTAGATATTTCTATTAAGTGTCCAAAGTTGAAGATCATTTCCCAACTTTTTCTGCCTAATGCTGGTCAGAGTAATCTTCCTGGAAATGCTGTTTGTCATGTTTGTGACCTTCTCAAAGCTTTCCAGTGACTTCTCTTATCTGTAGGATGAAGTTCCCATTACGTAGGCTGCCATTCAGTGTCCTCATAGCATGGCCCTAATCTCCCTTTTTTTTTTTTTTTTTTTTTTTTGATCTGTGTTGAAAGACCTGACCAACATTTTACTTTCTTATGGTCAAACTTGTTCTAATTTTTTCTTGCTTGTCTGATGCCCTTCCCTGTCTTCTCAATTTTGGGACTTCAGTCAAGGTGGTGGTAAATATTTTAGAAGAAAAATTATAAAGATAGTTACAGGAAATAGTCACAAATCTTCTTGGAACCTGGGGGTTTGCATAGCTTCAGTAAAAGGTTTGGCTGAAAGCAGTTGAGTTATCTTAAAAGCTTAGGGCATAGATACAAAGGAATGTAGAGGAGTTTATCTAAATAGCTTCTTTACTCAGTGGGTCCTATCCAACATTTAATCTTATGCTGGGGGAACTGCTTTTGGGGAGGTCGGCAATGTCAATTACCTTCTAGTGGTGTTTACTCAAGACCTTTGTTATTTAATCTGAACTAAATTAATGCGAATTTTACTGGCAGATCAGGGCCACTGCTGTTAACTCTTTAATGGGCCCTTCTATGTATCCGTGAGTGACTTGGCCACCTAGCCTGCTCTTTCACTGGATATTAGTGTCTGAGTGTATTTGTTCATCCATTGCTGGGTCAGGGTCTGCCGGCTGGAACCAGACATCCATTGCTGGGTCAGGGTCTGCCGGTTGGTGCCCTATGTGAGGACCTGGCATGTTGGTGCCCAGGTCTGAGGTATACCTGCAAATAATCATGACAGAACCTCTGAAAACTAAGGAGAAGACTGTGGGGTTGGTAAGCCAGTAGTCAGTAAGTCAGTAGGTCATCGGTGCCCGCTTGGGATCTCCAATTTCGAGGGAATTGTTCAGGGTAGGCTTTTATCATGGGACAACAGTTATCAGCACAACAGGAGCAGTATCTAAAAGTATTCACACAGCTGCTTAAAGTCACTGGAGCTTCGGTTTTGCAGGCTCAATTAAGGGACCTAATGCAAATTGTATCACCTAACCCATGGTTTCCGAAAGAAGGTAAGCTAGACATAGAGCTTTGGGAACAAGTGGAGAGAAATCTTTTCGTTTTGTCTTGTTTTGTTTTGTTTTGTTTTGAGAGAGACACAAAAAACAGAAAAGGGGGAGATGTGGGAGTTCAGTCAGGGTGGTGGAAACGATTTTAGAGGAAAAATTATAAAGATAGTTATAGGAAATAGTCACAAACCTTCTTGGAAGGCCAGGGAGGTTGCATAGCTTCAGTAAAAGATTTGGCTGAAGGCAGCTGAATTCTCTTAAAAGGTGTAGATACAAAGGATTGTAGAGGAGTTTACTCAGGTGGTCTTAAGAACAACCTTTGATTATCTGCAGGTGCATGATTGCTCTCTACTCGGGAGGTCGATAATGTCAATTATGCTCTAGTGGTCATATGTCCTTGAGGACTTGATTTGTGACCAAGTCGGAGCACTCACTCTTGGTCTCCACCATCAGGGGGAGGAATCATTTTTGAGTCACATTAGGTGACCAGCCTTAACATGGCTGAGAACCTGAGGTTTTTTATTTTTTCTTTTGTTTTCCAAATGTGTTAAGCTCCCAGGAGGGCTTGTCATAAGAAATCCCATCCATTTTGGACTCTTGTCATCCCAAGTCTTTTTGCTTGGATAGGGCTGTGGCAACAGGAGTCTTTTGCTTTCCTAAGCCTGTTCCTGAGAGTACATATTTTATTTTGTTGTGATGGGGGAAAAGATCACTGGGATTGGTTTTTAGCTGAAGAGGTTGTTGGATTGAGTCACTTAGAATCAATACGTCACTGGAAATTCTAATTGTCCATGGCCAGAAGATGGATTCTTTACATTGGGACTTCTAAGTTAAAAAATATTTTAGAGCTCTCTTATTCCAACTGGTTGATCAGAGGATTTAATTTCAAAGAAAGGTACCTACCTAATAGTGTTATGGCTAGCCTTAAATTTTCTTTTAACTAAATTACAGAGCAAAAATCTGACCTAAAACAAAGTTAATTTTTTTTTTTGTTAACTCAAACTGCTTGCCTTAGAACCTATGAGAAAATAAGAATAAAATCCACTTTACCTTGTCATTGAATAGTTAAAAATTTTATACTTTTACTGCTGTATCCTGTATTTAATTTCAGATGAAGGAACCAGCCTTATTTGTTTTGATATTTGTGTGATTTTCGAGTTTTTGAGGTGCTCCTTCACCTCTTTGGAGATGCCTCATAGATGCTTGGCTAAACCATAATCTTCGTTAAGGCTTATTAGTTTCATTTGGGGACTAATACTTTTGGTTAAAAAAAAAATCAAAAGCCAGAAATATCAGCGGTTTGTCCTACCTAAAATCTGATAATAAGAAATCTGAGGCCGGGTGCAGTGGCTCATGCCTGTAATCCCAGCACTTTGTAAGGCCGAGGCGGGCGGATCACTAGGTCTGGAGATTGAGACCATCCTGGTTAACACAGTGAAACCCCGTCTCTGTTAAAAATACAAAAAGTTAGCCAGACATGGTGGTGCGCACCTGTAGGCCCAGCTACAGGGGAGGCTGAGAGAAGAGAATGGTGTGAATCCGGGAGGAAGAGGTTGCGGTGAGTTGAGGTTGCACCACTTCATTTCAGCCTGGGTGAGAGAGCTTCTCCAAAAAATCTTCAAAAAAAAAAAAAAAAATCTGAAAGTGTTGCAGTAGGTAGCTGGTCAGACATGAGCAGGGCAGGAGAGATCCTTCCACCTCCACACACTAGAAATGTCAAGTGTTCATCACCAGGTGATGGTCAAGTCAAGCGGTTGTTAATTCTAAAGTAATATTGGTTGCTTTTAAAAAAAAGGGAGATACAGTCTCACAATATATAGAAAACACATGAAACAGGTGATCAGCAGCTTCCTGATAAGTTCTCAGAAGCTGAGAAAATGGGCTCAAATATACGCATTACGAGGCAACATAATAGAGTTTCTAGTATATGACATTCAGGAACTTTTTTTTGTTTTTGTTTTTGTTTTTTTTACATTTTTGAAGAATTTTTTAGTAACTATGTTTTAAAATTTTTTATTGTTTTATTTTATTTTTAAATCTTTTCTTTCCATAGGTTTGGGGATTTGGTATTTAATTACATAAATTCTCTAGTGGTGATTTGTGAGATTTTAGTGCACCCATCACCAAGCAGTAGACACTGAACGGAATTTGTAGTCTTTTATCCCTCACTCCCTTCCCACCCTTTTCCCCCAGTCTATTTTATCATTCTTATGCCTTTGCATCCTCATAGCTTAGCTCCCACTTATGAGTGAGAATATTCAGTGTTTGGTTTTCCATTCCTGAGTTACTTCACTTAGAATAATAGTCTCCAGTTTCCTCCAGGTTGCTGCGAATGCCATTAATTCATTCCTTTTATGGCTGAGTAGTATTCAATCATATATATACCACAATTTCTTAATCCACTCATGTATAGTTTACATTCCCACCAGCGGTGTAGACGTGTTCCCTTTTCACCGCTTCCACATCAACATCTATTATTTTTATTTATTTATTTTTGAGTTGGATGGAGTCTTGCTCTTTCACCCAGGTTGGAGTGCAGTGGCATGAACTTGGCTCACTGTAACTTCTGCCTCCCAGGTTCTATCCCGGCCCGCGGGATAGTCGAAGCAGGCCCTGGAGGAGGGGGTGGGAATTTGGGGAACAAGAGATACGAGAAATGGAGACAAGACAGTGCTCTGATCAAGTCTCTTTTAATGGCGGTAATGCAGTGCCTTATATACACTTGGAGGGAAAGGGGTTGGGCCAAGGCGAAAATGATCTCATAGTGGAGGGCGTGACCAAGTAGGTATTGGTTTCTCTGGTCGAACGTCATGTTGCACCTGCGCTGTCAGGTAGTAATTTTCGCGGGCGCGGGAAAAATGGGTGAAGAAGAAGCAGGAAGAGCGCCATCTTTTATGAGTTATTAATACAGGGAAAAAAGGCAAAGATAGGGAGAAGGTGTGGGGTGGAAATGAATATAGCTCAGGCGTTTTTAATCGTCAGTTATTATTCGCTATGGCCGGGGCGTGCAGCTCCGGACAAGGTTCAAGCCGTTCTTCTGCCTCAGCCTCTGGAGTAGCTGAGATTACAGGCATGTGCCACCTCACCCAGGTAATTTTTTTGTATTTTTAGTAGAGACAGGGTTTCACCATGTTTCAGCATGTTGTACACGCTGGTGTCAAACTCCTGACCTTAAGTGATCCGCCCATCTTGGCCACCTTGGATTACAGGTGTAAGCCACTGTGCCTGTCCAACAACTATTATTTTTTCACTTTTGGATTACAAACATTGTTGCAGGAGTAAGGTGGTATCACATTGTGGTTTTGATTTGCATTTCCCTGATCATTAGTGATATTGAGCATTTTTTTATATGTTTGTTAGGCATTTGTATATCTTCCTTTGAGAATTGTTTATTTACGTACTTAGCCCACTTTTTCATGGGATTGTTTGTTTGCTAATTTGTTTGAGTTTCTTGTAGATTCTGGATATTGGTTATCTTTCAGATGTATAGATTGTGAAGATTTTCTTTCACTCTGTGGATTATGTATTTAGTCCGCTGTCTGTTGCTTTGCTGTGCAGAAGCTCTTTAATTTAATTCTCATCTATTTATTTTTGCTTTTGTTGCATTTGCTTTTGGGTTCTAGGTCATAAACTTTTCATCTAAGCCAATGTCCAGAAGGATATTTCCAATATCATCTTCTAGAATTTTTATAATTTCAGGTTTTAGATTTAAGTCCTTGATTCATCTGGAGTTCATTTTTGTATAAGTTGAAAGATGGGGATCTAGTTTTATTCTTCTACTTTCGGTTTGCCAATTATTTCAGCACCATTTGTTGAATAAGGTGTCCTTTACCCATTTTATGTTTTGGTTTGCTTTGTCAAAGATAAGTTAGCTATAAGTATTTAGGTTCATTTCTGGGATCTGTATTCTGTTCCATTGGTCTATGGGCCTATTTTTATACCAGTACGACGCTATTTGGTGACTCTGGACTTAGAGAATTGTTTGAAGTCAGGTGATGTGACACCACCAGATTTGTTCTTTTTGCTTAGTCTCACTTTGGGTATGTTGGCTCTTGTTTGGTTCCATATGAATTTTAGAATTGTTTTTTCTAGTTCTGTGAAGAATGATGGTGGCATTTTAATGGGAATTGCATTGAATGTGTAGATTGCTTTTGTCAGTGTGGTCATTTTCACAATAATGATTCTATTCATCCATGAGCATGGAGTGCATTTTCATTTTTTGCGTCATCTATGATTTCTTTCAGCAGTGTTTTGCAGCTTTTCTTGAGGTCTTTCACCTCCTTGTTTAGATATATTCTGAGTTATTATTTCTTTAAAACTGCTGTAGTAAAAGGGGTTCAGTTCTTGATTTGATTCTCTGCTTGGTCACCGTTGGTATGTAGCAGAGCTTCTGATTTGTGCACATTAATTTTGTATACTGAAATTTTGCTGAATTCATTTATCAGTTCTAGCAGCTTTTTGGAGGAGTCCTTAGGGTCTTCTAGGTATATGATTATATCATCAGCACACAGCGACAGTTTTATTTCCTCTTTACCAATTTGGATGCCCTTTATTTATTTCCCTTGTTTGATTGTGTTGGCTAGGACTTTAGTACTCTGTTGAATAAAAGTGGTAAGAGTGGCCATCCTTGTTTTGATCCCCTGCTGAGAGTGGATGCTTTCAACTTTTTCTCATTCAGTATTATGTTGGCTGTGAGTTTGTGTGCCAATTTTGCTGAGCGTTTTAATCATAAAACGATGTTGGATGTTGTCGAGTAGCTTTTCAGTGTCTACTGAGAGGATCATGAGATTTTTAAATTCTGTTTATGTGGTGTACCACATTTATTGACTCGTGTATGTGGAACCATTCCTGCATCCCTAATGTGAAAACTACTTGATCATGGTGGGTTATATTTCTGATTCAGTTAGCTAGTCTTTTGTTAAGAATTTCTGCATCTGTGTGTATCAGGGATTTTGGTATGTAGTTTTCTTTGTTATGTTCTTTTCTGGTTTTGGTATTAGGGTGACACTGGCTTCATAGAATGATTTAGGGAGAATTCCATATTTTTCTAGCATGTGGAATAGTGTCAAATGAATTGGTACCAACTCTTCTTTGAATGTCTGGTAGAATTCAGCTGTGAATCTGTCTGGTCCTGGAATTTGTTTTGTTGTTAATTTTTAAATTATCTTTTCCATCTTGCTGCATTTTGTTGCCCTGTTCAAGGTTTTGAATTCTTCCTGATTTAATCTAGGAGGGTTTTACATTTCCAGGAATTTATTCTTCCCCTCTAGGTTATCTAGTTTATGCACATAAATGTGTTCATACTACTTTTGAATGATTTTTTGTATTTCTGTGGCGTTGGTGGTAATAGCTCCCATTTCATTTCTAAATGAGCTTAGTTGGCTCTTCTCTCTTCTTTTCTTGTTTAATCTTGCCAACGATCTATCAATTTTATTTATTTTTCCAAAAAGCCAGCTTTACATTTTATTTATAGTTTTTATTATTTTGTTTCAACTTCATTTAGTTCTGCTCTGATCTTGGTTATTTTATTCCTGCTGGGTTTGGGTTTGGTGTGTTCTTGTTTCTTGAATTTCTAGAAATGTAACCTTAGATTATCTATTTGTGCTCTTTCAGTCATTTTGATGTAGGCATTTAAAGCTACGAACTTTTAGCACACTCTTGGAAGAATTCCAGATGTTTTGATAGAATGTGTCACTATTGTTCAGTTCAAAGAGTTTTTAAATTTCCATCTTGATTTCACATTTGACCCAGTGATCATTCAGGAGCAAGATATTTATTTTCCATGTGTTTGCATGGTTTTGAAGGTTCCTTTTGGAGTTGATTTCCAGTTTAATTCTACTGTTGTCTGAGAGAATACTTCATATAATTTTCTTAAATTTATGGAGACTTGTTTTGTGGCCTATCATATGGCCTATCTTGAAGAAAGTTCCATGTGCTGATGAATAGAATGTATATTCTGGGTTGTTGGGTAGAATATTCTGTAAATATTTCTTAAGTCTCTTGACTCCAGGGCATAGTTTAAATCCCTTGTTTCTTTCTTGATTTCTGTCTTGATGACCTGTCTAGTGCTGTCAGTGGAGTACTGAAGTCCCTCATTATTATTTTTTACTCTCTATCTCATTTCCCAGTTCTAGTAGTAATAGTTACATAAATTTGGGAGATCCAGTGTTAGGTGCATATGTATTTAGGATTGTGATATTTTTCTTTTGGACCAGTCCTTTTATTGTTATATAATGCCCCTTTTTGTCTTTTTTAACTGCTGTTGCTTTAAAGTTAGTTTTCTCTGATATAAGAATAGTTACTCCTGCTCACTTTTGTGGCCATTTGCATGGGGTATCTTCTTCTACCCTTTTGCCTTAAGTTTATATGACCCTTTATGGTTAGGAGACTCTCTTGAGGGCAGCAGATACTTGCTTGGTGCATTATTATCAATTCTGCAATTCTGTAACTTTTAAGTGGAGCATTTAGACCACTTACATTCAATGTTAGTATTGAGATGTGAGGTACTGTTCCATTCTTCCTGCTATCTGTTGCCTGGATACCTTTGTTTTATTCATTTATTTATTGTATTTTTGTGTTATAGGTCTTGTGAGATTCATGCTTAAAGAGGTACTGTGTTGATGTGTTTCCAGGATTTGTTTCCAGATTTGGAGCTCCTTTGAGCAGTTATTGTAGTGCTGGCTTGGTAGTAGCAAATTCTCTCAGCATTTGTTTGTCTGAAAAAGACTTATCTTTCCTTTATTTATGAACTTTAGTTTTACTGGATATAAAATTCTTGGCTGATAATTTCTTTTAAGGAGGCTGCAGATAGGTATGCATGCTCATTTGAGGTGTTCTTCCATTATTGAAGATTACTAATATCATATGTGTTGAAAAGCATTTTGGATTATTCACTTATGATGAGTACTCATTTATTTTTACATTAATTTAATACCATGTACAAACAATATATAAACATAGGTACAGACATATACATCTATGTGATACCACATAGAACATATGCATGTAAACATAAAGATAGAGGGAGACAGCAATACTTTAGATTTTTTATTTTAAAACTTTATGCATGGAACCCATAAAACTCATTACTTAAAAAAAAAGTTGCATTTAAATTGTGCTTTCATAAATAGGAAAAGGTAATATTTATCTGAGTAAGCTCTTGCTGAGTTTTAGAGAGAGTAGGTAGTAAATTTATATCTTAAAGCAGAGAGAGAGAGAGAGAGAGAGAAGGAATTTGGGTGTGTTGAAAAAACATTAAAAATAGATGCCAAGGTAACACAATAATGATAGAAATTTGTAACAGAATTTTATAAGGAGATCGATTTTATTGACATACATGGTTTTTATTTTGGTCTGTGTTTTCCAATTGTACTCCAGGAAACATACTACACAGCCTCCCTTCTTAAGTGCTGGTGGGCCACTGCACATGCAGACAGCCCACTTTAAGGGAAAAATCAGGGGAGAAGAGATGCAGACCCCAGAATCATGCCAACATAGAAAAGCCTAAGTCAAAGGTCAAACCACACACAGGAAATCTCATCACCGGTTTGGCCCTGTTTTGAGTGTACTTTACGCTCCTTAATTTCTTCTCTAAGACTTTTAAATAAACTTTCACTTTTGCTGTAGAACTTGCCTCAGTCTCTTCTTCTGCCTTATGACCCTTATTGAATTCTTTCTTCTGAAGAAACAAGAATTCAGGCTACTGCAGACTTGTACAGATTTGCTAATATACTTCAATGCCATTCTACATAAAAGAATATATATATATTCTTATATTTATTAATATAAATATATATAACATATATGTATATATATATATATATATAACATATATGTATTCTTAGAGGCCTTGAATCTACATTCTTGCTGCACTTTATGTAAACAATCCAGGTATAATACTAAAATTTACTTTGGAAATACGTCGGTCCCATATGATTTCTATATCATAAAAATGGGAAACAGGAGGGGGAAGATTTTTCTTTGGAAGAAAACAACAGAACAACAGTTGTTAAATTTTAGACGTGTTCATTTATTTTTTGAATTTCGTTATTTCCCTACAATTTGGACTGAATCCTAAATTTTTTCCTGACTACAATTTTCAAAACTAATGGTTTCAGAATTTTCTTCCATTTTTCTTCCATTTTGGTATATTATAAATTAAAACTCTGCTTTTAATATTTGTATCATTTTTTAAAATTATGCTTTTAAGTTCTGGGATACATGTGCAGAACCTGCAGGTTTGTTACATAGGTATACACATGCCATGGTGTTTCGCTGCACCCACTAACCCATCATCTACATTAGGTATTTCTCCTAACGCTATCCCTCCCCTAGCCCCCCACTCCTCAACAGATCCCAGTGTATGATGTTCCCCTCCCTGTGTCCGTGTGTTCTCATTGTTCAACTCCCACTTATGAGTGAGAACATGCAGTGTTTGGTTTTCTGTTCCTGTGTTAGTTTGCTGAGAATGATGGTTTCCAGCTGCATCCATGTCCCTGTAAAGGACATGAACTCATCCTTTATTATGGCTGCATCGAATTCCATGGTGTATATGGACCACATTTTCTTTATTCAGTCTCTCATTGATAGGCATTTGGGTTGGTTCCAAGTTTTTGCTATTGTGAATGGTGCTGCAATAAACATATGCGTGCATGTGTCTTTATAGTAGAATGATCTATAACCCTTTGGGTATATACCCAGTAATGGGATTACTGGGTCAAATGGTATTTGTTGTTCTAGATCCCTGAGGAATTGCTACACTGTCTTCCACAATGGTTGAACTAATTTACACTCCCACCAACAGTGTAAAAGCATTCCTATTTCTCCACATCCTCTCCAGCATCTGTTGTTTCCTGACCTTTTAATGATCACCACTCTAACTGGTGTGAGATGATGTCTCATTGTGGTTTTGATTTGTATTTCTCTAATGACCAGTGATGATGAGCTTTTATTCATATGTTTGTTGGTCACATAAATGTCTTATTTTGAGAATTGTCTGTTCATATGCTTTGCCCAATTTTTGATGGGGTTGCTTTCTTCTTGTAAATGTGTTTAAGTTTCTTGTAGTTTCTGGATATTAGCCTTTTGTCAGATGTGTAGATTAAACGTTGCAAGCTGAAACTAGATGACTTATGTAAACTTCTGGAGAAACCATAGCAACATATACATAAACAACCTTTATGCCTGTTAATGAGTAGACTACACAAAAAGTACACATGAACACTGCGTACAGACTGCAATTCAGAGAATTGTGTCAGATTGCCATTGCAATTGGAAGATGCTTCAGAAACTCTAGGAAACCTAGTCTATAGACTGCTCCAGACATTACAGGGGAGCCAACATACAAGTGAAAGTGTTAGAGCGATGTTTGTCAAACAAATTACTATAATTGAAGCAGCAGTTGTGTAACTTTAATATGGTTCCAAGACTATACTGTCCCATTGTTACTGTGACTTCCTTTTGCCCTTTTCTGATTTGTCTTCATCCCATTTTCCATGGGACATGAATTCTTAAGAATGAGTCTTCCTAGTCATGTAGGATCAGATGAAATATACAGCCACAGGGGTCTTCTACAATGCTTTCTCTGAGAGCTTTTGAAGAAATGTGGGTCCAGGTGTGCTTTCACAGGCCTGTAATCCCAGCCTGAGAGTCCAAGGCAGGAGGACCACTTGAAACCAGGAGTTTAAGACCAGCCTAAGCAACAAAGGGAAATCACATCTTTACAAAACAAAATAAATCAAATTAGCCAGGTGCAGTGGTGCATGCCTACAGTCTCAGACACTTTGGAGGCTAAGGTGGAAGGACCGCTTCAGTCCAGGAGTTCAAGGCTGCAGTGAGTACACTTTAGGCGACAGAGCAAGATTATGTCTCTTAAAAAAAAAAAAAAGTAATGAAGAAGAAGAAGGAAAAAAAGAATGGGGTAAACATGAAAGCCAAAGATCTCAGGCATCTCCAGATGATTGCCTGAACAAATTGTTTTTTCTTGGCTTCAAACCTTTCAAGATGTATATTTCTTTGTAAAAGAAAGACATGCTGATTGTAACTTTAGGTGAACAATCAAAATCTAGCCCTTAAACTGAAGTATTTTAACTCTCATTCTGAAAACATTTATTTTTTGAGGCACAGAAGAAAGACAATATCAGATCAATTGTTTTGCTGCCCACTCCATCTCTTCCTACCTGCCTTCTCTCTTTTAATCAAATGTATAAATACTAAGCCTCCTGACACCTCTTCAGAGAGAACACAAGCCACTGAGGTTTTTTGAAACTCATGTTTTCCCAGGGTGCAGCATCAAGCTCTGACTCAACAAAACTCGATTGTTCAAGACCCTTGCCACAGTCAGTCATTCTGGATAACCACCATGAGTCCTGGAAAGCCCTTCAGTAATCTGTTGTATTTAAACTGAAGTATTAAATACTTCAGTTGCCTCCCTACTTGATGTGTACCTAGGTGAGTCAGGTCTTCATAAGTCAAACTCTCTTCTTCCATTTCTGCCTTTCCCAACCCTACCACTCAATGCTGTGTGCTCTGATCTGACCCCAGCTCCCAGGTTGTTTGTATTGGTCTAAGAAAGCAAGACCGGGAAGGGCAGGTTGAGAAGGAAGTAAGAGGTCAACAGCCATGGAACGTGGCAAGTGGGGCTGTCATCGCTCAAAGCCACACTCCCTGGGTGCGTTTTATGAATTCTTCTGGATTTGGAATCTTTTCCCTGTGTGTCTATCTAGAAACTCACCCTCTTCCTGCTTTCTTCTCTTTACATTTTCTGTTTCTAGTGCACTTGTTTATCTCCAGAGAATGGTCATGAAAATAGTTGACAACAGAATAAAAAATGACCTTTTGTGAGACTTTTAACCTGGCCTTTTTTTTTTTCCAAAAAAGATTGTAGTTTCTAAAAGCTAGCTTTTATGCAGGGCTGTGTAGTTGTGAGTGTAGTGTTTTGGGAACAAGTGCATAAGTGAAGGATGAGACAGAAAACAAAATGCTGGCTGTGAAATCCTGAAAGTAAATGGGACAAAAATCATTTCTGAAGGTGGATGCCATTCAGGAGACCTTGTAAATCTTAGAGTGCCCTCTTACCAGATGAAGTGGAGGATGAGGTTAAATTATGGAGTTAGGTGACAGTGGGCACATACTTCTCTGCCACAGTTCTTTTTTTTTTAATCTGTAAAAATGGGGATGTGGCACTTAGGAGTTTTTGTCAGGACTGTAGGTACATGAAAAGCTCTTAGGATAGTGCCTGGTGCATAGTGAGTGCTGCATCAGTGTGTGAGCTATTATAATTATGGGAATAAGCAAAAGTGCCACCCTGGCCATCTAGAGTGTGGAGGTACTTTCCAGTCAGGGTCCAGGCTGGCCAGCTGGAGATAAAGCTGGTTAGTGTGAAAGCTTAATTTCCAGGAGTAGAATTTAGGAGGAGCAATTCATGCACAACATTTTGTAAACATTCCTTTACCCAACAGTAGGAATGCTCAAGTGGGTGTGGCTTCCGTGACAATCATTATCTCCTGGGAATCTAAGAATGTGTCCTAGAGTTGAATGGCTTTGATGTAAGCCAAACCCGGAAGTGGGCATCAGGGTTGCCTTGCAGATAGTATTCATCTTGAAAAAGGGAACACTCATCTTGCTAAAAGAATACCCTCTTCCGGCCCAGATCATTATTTTTGTTTTTGTACTATCCTAATTTTTAAGGTGTAAGGAGAAAGACTGAGGAATAAAATAAAGAAGTGCACGTATGAAATAACAGGTTGAATTGAGACTGGTATGTGTAAGTTGAGAGAAATCGTGTATACATTTTGTGCCAACATAAAAAGGATTTCTTGTTGCAAACAGACCTCTCCATATAAATAATACTCATTGCCTTTAGTGCATAGCGGACTCTATCACAAGAACACATCATCAGAGTCATGAGAGAATGGGTAGTGTGGCTTCTTTAATTGGCAGTTCAGACTGAGAAAGTTACTGAAGAGAAAGGAGTTGAAGGAGAAGATAGGTGACGGCAAGAAAAATGGGATGGTGAAAGGAAAGGACTGAAAGGAATGTTTACCGAGGGCTTATCAGGTACCAGGCTCTGTGACTAATGTCTTGCACATGTTAATTTACTCTTTCACTGTCATTTTCTGTTGCAGTAAGAGTCAGCCTTACACTGAAGATGAGGAAAGAGGCTGAGGGAGGTCAAATGAGGGGCCTAGGGTCATGCAGCCACTTCATAGCAGAGCTAGTATGTTTCACTGTGTTTGTGCAGACAGAAAAGTGAGACACGGAAGGAAGGCAAAACGTATTTTTGTTGTGGGTAATGTTTATGAAAGTGACCTGTATGAGAGAGAATAATGGCCTCTTAAAAATGTCCACATCAGGGCAGGGTGCGGTGGCTCACGCCTGTAATCCCAGCACTTTGGGAAGATGAGATGGGCAAATCACGTTGGTCAGGAATTCGAGACCAACCTTGCCAACATGGTGAAACCCTCTTTCTACTAAAAATGCAAAAATTAGCTGGGTGTGTGGCGGGCACCTGTAATCCCAGTTACTTGGAAGGCGAAGGCAGGGGAATCATTTGAACCTGGGAGTTGGAGGTTACAGTGAGCTGAGATCACCACACTGCACTCCAGCCAAAGCAACATGAGTGAAACTGTTTCAAAAAAAAGAAAAAAATAAATCCACATCCTAGGACTTGGAACACATGCATTTATTTTCTTGGAAAAAGCACTGTTCAACGGTGATGCAGTTGATTATCTTCAGATGAAAAGCTTATTCTCAATTATCTGGGTAGCTGCATCCATGTCCCTACAAAGGACATGAACTCATCCTTTTTTTTTTTTTTTTCTACTTTAAGTTCCTGGGTACATGTGCACAACGTGCGGATTTGTTACATATGTATACATGTGCCATATTGGTGTACTGCACCCATTAACTCGTCATTTACATTACGTATATCTCCTAATGCTATCCCTACCTCCCACCCCCTCCCCACAATAGGACCCGGTGTGTGATGATCCCCTTCCTGTGTACAAGTGATCTCATTGTTCAATTCCCACCTAAGAGTAAGAACATGCGATATTTGGTATTCTAATCTTATGATAGTTTGCTGAGAATGATGGTTTCCAACTGCATCCATGTCCCTACAAAGGACACGAACTCATGCTGTTTTATGGCTGCATAGTATTCCATGGTGTATATGTGCCACATTTTCTTATCCAGTCTGTCATCGGTAGACATTTAGGTTGGTTCCAAGTCTTTTGTATTGTGAATAGTGCCACAATAAATATATGTGTGCATGTGTCTTTATAGCAGCATGATTTATAATCCTTTGGGATTATAAATATGTGTGTCTCTGCATGTGAGCTAGGTCTTCTGAATACAGCACGCTGATGGGTCTTAACTCTTTATCCAATTTTCCAGTCTGTGTCTTTTTATTGGACCATTTAGCTCATCTACATTTAAGATTAATATTGTTATGTGTGAACTTGATCCTTTCATTGGGATGTTAGTTGGTTATTTTGCTCATTAGTTGATACAGTTTCCTCCTAGCATCGATGGTCTTTACATTTTGGCATATTTTTGCAGTGACTGGTACTGGTTGTTCCTTTCCATGTTTAGTGCTTCCTTGAGGAGCTCTTGTAGGGCAGGCCTGTTGGTGACAAAATCTCTCAGCATTTGCTTGTCTGTAAAGGATTTTATTTCTCCTTCACTTATGAAGCTTAGTTTGGCTGGATAAGAAATTCTGGGATGAAAATTCTTTTCTTTAAGAATGTCGAATATTGGACCCCACTCTCTTCTGGCTTGTAGAGTTTCTGCTGAGAGATCCGTTGTTAGTCTGATGGCTTCCTTTTGTGGGTAACCCGAACTTTCTCTCTGGCTGCCCTTAACATTTTTTCCTTCATTTCAACTTTAGTGAATCTACAATTTTGTGTCTTGGAGTTGCTCTTCTCGAGAAGTATCTTTGTGGCATTCTCTGTATTTCCTGAATTTGAATGTTGATCTGCCTTCCTAGGTCCGGGAAGTTCTCCTGGATAATATCCTGCAGAGTGTTTTCCAACTTGTTCCATTCTACTAGTCCCTTTCAGGTAGAGAAATCTGATGTAGATTTGGTCATTTCACATACTCCCAAATTTTCTGGAGGCTTTGTTCATTTCTTTTTACCCTTTTTTCTCTGAACTTCTCTTCTCGCATCATTTCATTCATTTGACCTTCAATAACTGATACCCTTTCTACCAGTTGATCAAGTTGGTTACTGAAGCTTGTGCATTTGTCACGTAGTTCTTGTTTCATGGTTTTCATTTGTATCAGGTTGTTTAAGAACTTCTCTACATTGGTTATTCTAGTTAGCCGTTCGTCAAATCTTTTTTCAAGGTTTCTAGTTTCTTTACGCTGGGTTTGTACTTCCTCCTTTAGCTCGGAGAAGTTTGATTGTCTGAAGCCTTCTTCTCTCAATTTGTCAAAGTTATTCTCTGTCCAGCTTTGTTCCATTGCTGGCAAGGAGCTGCATTCCTTTGGACGGGGAGAGGCGCTCCGAGTTTTTGAATTTTCAGCATTTCTGCACTGCTTTTTCCGCATCTTTGTGGTTTCATTTACTGTTGGTCTTTGATGATGGTGACGTACAGATGGGGTTTTGGTGTGGATGTCCTTTCTGTTTTTGTTAGTTTCCCTTCTAACAGCCAGGACCCTCAGCTACCGGTCTGTTGGAATTTGTGTGAGGTCCACTCTAGACCCTTTTTCCCTGGGTATCAGCAGTGGAAGCTGCAGAATAGTGAATATTGCTGAACAGCCAAAGTTGCTGTCTGATCATTCCTCTGGAAGCTTCATCGCAGAGCTATACCCGGCCATGTGAGGTGTGGGGTGTCAGTCTGCCCCTAGTGGAGATGTCTCCCAATTAGGCTACTCAGGAGTCAGGGACCCACTTGAGCAGGTAGTCTGTCCGTTCTCAGATCCCAAACTCCATGCTGGGAAAACCACTACTCTCTTCAAAGCTGTCAGACAGGGACATTTACATGTGCAGTGGTTTCTGCAGCCATTTGTTTGGCTGTGCCCTGTCCCCAGAGGTGGAGTCTACAGAGGCAGGCAGGCCTCCTTGAGCTGCGGTGGGCTCCATCCACTTGAGGCGCCCCTCAAGTTTCCATTAATAGGCTCTCCACAAGGGTTGCATTCCATTCCCAGAGCTATGAACATCTGATTTTCTGGAATGGGAATCTTGGTGATGTGAAACCTCCCTGAATACACGTCCATTTATAGGCTCTCTGCAGGGGGAAGTCCATCACGCGCTGTTGGCTCATTCTGGCAGCCTATCCTGGCATTGTCTTTACACAATCCTGCATGCAATTTTGTATTTACAATAATCAGGAGCATTTCATCTCTTATTCCATAGCAATGGTTTCAGGGGGTCTCCCTACAGGACTACAGTTGCACGCCACCACACCCGTATAATTTTTGCATTTTTTGTAGAGACAGGGTTTCGCCATATTGACGAGGCTGGTCTCAACTTCTTGACCTTGTGATCTGCCTGCCTTTTCCTCCCAAAGTGCTAGGATTATGGATATGAGCCACTGCGAATGGCCCATAAACCATACATTTCTTTCTGTTTTTGAATTCCAGCCCAAGAGAAATAATTTGATATTTGAAGGATAGCTGCACACAATTATTTGCACCCAAATAAAAATGTTTGTAGATTGCACCACATGAGGGAGACTACCAGTATGACTATCAGGATGAAAATATCAAGAGTTTAGAATATGTACCTTAGGCAAGATGCAAACCAACTACGATAGAATAGATCAAGGAAGAAGCCAGAAGAGTCTAGTCATTTTAACCAGGCAGCACATTTGTTGATTTTTACAACTGAGTCTCTATAATGCCCAATGTATTTATCCATGTGCAACAAGAAGACAGAAACTGCACAGGCTCCCACTTGTTTAGCTGGTAGAGAGCAATTCTATTTTCTAGCATTGCATGTCTATGTTAAATTAAAACAGGGAGTGAGAAGAATAGGCAAGTATAGAAGTAGAAGCCTAAAAAAAAACTCCATAATTTGAGGAAAAAGTTGAGTTAAAGATGCAGCTAAGGGCAGTTTTTGGGTGGGCTAAAGGATCTCTTGTTATGTAAAAATGTGTGCGCCAGATGTGGTGGCTCACGCCTGCAATCCCAGCACTTTGGGAAGCCAAGGCATGTGGATCAGATGAGGTCAGGAGTTCGAGACCAGCCTGACCAACACGTAGAAACCCCGTCTCTACTAAAAATACACAATTAGCCTTGTATCATGGCGCATGCCTATAATCCCACCTACTAGGGAGGCTGAAGCAGGAGAATCACTTGAACCCAGGGGGCTGAGGTTATGGTGAGCCAAGATTGTACCATTGCTCTCCAGGGTGGGCAACAAGAGAGGAACTCCATCTTTAATAAAAAGTGTTTTTGACATGATATATCTGACACTCTTACCTTACTCTCAGAAGCTACTTCTTGTGAAATCCTAAGTACAGCATTATTTTGGAAAGCAAAGGAGACAGGCATAAGCAGGACAAATTAAGAGAGGTAAGAGTCTCATCATGATTGATAGTCTTGTTCTGACATATTGAGAAAAGCACTCCATAGTGTAAAGTCATCAACTTGCTGTCGTGGTTTGTAGTTTAAGTGTCTCTAAGTTATGGTGTTGAACATTTGGTGAGCTCTGAAGGGCCCACACCTCAGACACGAGGGTTTTCCCATGAAATTTACATTGATTTGTCCACCTCTAGCTTATATGGCTTCAGGAACTGAGCTGTTCCTGTTCTTAATGATTTCATTGGAGAAAAATGAACTGGAAGAAATAAAAGAATTCGGGGTCCAGTCCAGTCTACCAATGGATTATAAATACTCAAAGATAATGAACAGTGCTTCAATTTGGTAACAGGTGTACTACAGTTTTTCTTTTCAAAATAATTTATCTCTATATAGGGGTCTCTATTTTTACCAAGGATAACCCCAGTAGGATGAATTTTTTGCAAAATAGGTTGAGTCTCACCGAACTTGCCTAGATTTTTTTACCTAAGTGCAGCAAGAGTAGCAAGGGACCATAGAGGCTCTTTTTAAACTTTGCTGTGCTAGAAGTTTTATAAGACTCTCAGATCAAACTTTCAAAAACCTCTTGAGACTAGGAAGCCAATCCAAGGCCAACTTCAGACTTTGCCTGCATTCCCTATGGGTTTATTCTATGTATATTCTCAAATACAACATCCCAGTCAAAGCCTTAGTAATAAAGCCAATGTTTTCAAATGTGTTCTGTTATAAAGAAAGTAGATCCTTACTGAACTTGTGCAAATAACTTTATTACCGTAAGCATGTGAATACTCATGAATAGTTTCCCAATTCTGGGGCACTCAGATTCGGAGCAAAAGCAAATGTTTCCATTTTTGTTTACAAAAGTATACTTTACCAAATTGCTGTAAAGTATAAATAGCTTAAAAGATAAAGTTCAAAAATCTGAAGATTAAAACATTCAAAGAATCAGCACATTCTCAAATAAAAAATTATGAAAACATTATCGTTTTGATTATTGAGTCTAATAAAACTGAAGTTTTTTTTCTTCTTTGTCATAAATTTCATGAACGTATCAGACTGTTCATTAAAATTTTGAAAGTTCTCAGAGAGTCCAGTGGTATGATCTTGAAGTTATCAGAAACTTGTATTCAAGAGTCGTTGTCAGAGTCTTTTCCATATATCTCCTCAAAGAAAAAGCAGTTTTGGACTGTAGCTGATTATAAATACTTCAAGGAAGAATCAAAGCAACTGTCTGGGAATGACAAAGATTTAAAATGACTATGGTTAAAAATCTAATGAGGTTTTTATTAGGTTGATTATGGTAAAGACACAGCTCACATAGAAACCTAGTTACTTCTGTGGCATATGACACTATGACTGATAACATATTCTATTTCCAGAAATTTCATACGGTTTTAGAGTACTAATTTTTTTAAATTTTTAAATTTTTATTTTTATTTTTTTGAGATGGAGTCTCGCCCTGTCACCCAGGCTGGAGTGCAGTGGCACGATGTCTGCTCACTGCAAGCTCCGACTCCCAGGTTCACGCCATTTTCTGCCTCAGCCTCCGGAGTAGCTGGGACTACAAGCGCCTGCCACTACGCTGGGCTAATTTTGTTTTTGTATATTTAGTAGAGCCGGAGTTTCACCATGTTAGCCAGGATGGTCTCGATCTCTTGACCTCATGATCTGCCGTCTCGGCCTCCCAAAGTGCTGGGATTTCAGGCGTGAGCCACCGCGCCCAACCTAGAATACTCATAATTAACATTCTCATAAATATTATTTAGAGAAGGTTTAGCATCACTTATCACTCATTTGAACACACTTTATATATATTATAACAGATCAAATAAGGTGGCTTTTCCATTCAGCTTCTGTTTCCCAACTGGATCACTGAGTTCTTGGTGTAGCCCATTAATAATTAGGGCCGAAAAGTATGGTCTTATATATGTTGAAAAAGGTTCTTAGGTAATTCCTTTTTAAGTATTTTTAATTACTTTTTAAGTAATTCCTTTAGAAGTAATTCCTTTTTAATTACTTTTTAACTAATTCCTTTAGAAGTAATATCAGGTACTGTTAGCTGAAAATCATTGATTTAGTTTTAAGTTTTACCTATTACAACAAGAGTTCTCCATCCTCTTTACATGTTTGTAGTGTCAGGGAAGACTTAAAAATTACCAGTGCCTGGGTCCCTCGCCAGACCTTTAAACTGGAACTAATACATGGGGCTTGAGCATCCACTTTTAAAAATGTTTTCCAGTGATTCCAATGTGTAGCTATATTTCCCATCATATTTCCCTGGTTTCTTGTGGCCTTCACTTTTTTTCTATTTTGGTATCATGATTATTTTCAGGTCTCATTTCCTGTCTTAGGCTTTATGTTTCCTGGGGTAGGGACCTTGCCTTCTTCATTTCTGTATCTTTTCGGAACACGTGAATTGGTCACCAGGAAAAGGTCTCAATCACACATACGTTGTGTTCTGAGACTCATGTTCACAGGCTAACCCTAAAGTCTTTGTTCTCTACGAGGTCATAGATTGCTTGTGATGAAGGTTGTGGTTAAGTTTGTAGTGCAGATGGTGGATGGGAGTTCATCCTGTTTTTAGACATAGCGTTGGAATTAAGAATTTTATGTCTATATGGGTGAAGGGGCAGGGATGTGTAGGAAGACAGTTCTAATTAGGATGGAGAAATTATACTAGGAAGTAGAGGTAAAGGAAGTGAGAAGGATTAGTAAATAGAAGAAATGTGAACTTACCAAATAGGCTAGAGTAGATGCCTGGAGATTCCTGATTAAATGAATTAACTAGATTTTAGAAAGGTAATGAGGCAGTCCTATGCAAGGAAGTTTTCAAAGTCTGGAGACAAGAAGTCAAGCAGCACTTTGGGAAGTGGTTGAGCTTTATGGGAATGGAGAGAAGTACACTATTGAGAGATGTGAAAAATAATGAAGAGAGTTTCACAATGTGAAATTGTGTTTCTCATTTGAATCTGAGAAACAAATTAGCAGAGGCTGGAGATAATTACGTCTAAAAGACATTGGAGTACAGGGAGCATAAAGGCCAGGGAGAAAGGGAACTGCAGGAATTAGTGCTGAGAAGCAGGAGTTTGGTGGAGGAAGGAAGAGATCCAGTCCCAGATACAGGCAAATGAGTCTTTTCCCTCTCCCAAGCATGGCAGTCAGCACTGCAGGAAACAGGACAAGAGAAAAGGCCATCATACCTGCCAGTCTTCCTGAAATACAGAAATGACATCATGGCTGCTATATTGGATTATGACCAGGATGGACGTCCTATTGCTGAATGAGCTGTCATTGAAAGAAAAGAAAAGAAGGAATGGAGATGATGTTATTTTACCGGGGGGAGCCTCAGGAACAAGCATGTAACAGAAGGTACTCTATAACTGTTTCTTCAAGGAATACATTATTTCTGTTGGAAAGTTGATGGGAGATGATTATATTCTTGCAGTTTTTTTTCCCCTGTCACCATGTTTCTAGGTTGGTGATCAGTCCTCTGTCAATCGTCTACTGCACTCAGATATTTGAGAAAACGTTCAGATGTGAGAAAGGGTGATTGCTACTTTCTATGTCATTAGAACTTTCCACTTTTCCACCTTTTCATGGTTGCATCTTTTTCTCAGTGTCTCTGTGGTGACAAGTAAGAATGAGACCCGGCCAGGTCTCCATGGCAAGGACCTTATTGACAGAAGGCCCAGGTCAGTGCATTTCAAATTCACCACCTCCTTTGCACAGAAAGCTTGCTTCCCACAGGCTCCCAGCAAGGGCGCAAAAGCAAGCCTAGTTCTCCGAGGCTCTCTTTAACTTTAATGGGTGACTGGTTGGAGGATTCCCTATCAGCCTTGCAAAAACTCTCTTAGAACTGCATTGATACCTAAAACTTATTTCTCTTTCTTTTACACAGAAGTCAACTTTGCATAGGGGTCTGCGGGTTCTCCCATACTACCTTCACGCCTTCCCCACATTCCCTCACAGGTATCTTCCATGATAAATTATCTCATATGTCCAATCCCAAAATGGATACATCTCAGTTGGTAAAAAGTAACATACCAGGCTAGATTCTTTGCACTTAGCTTTTTTCCTTTCTCTCCCACAAGTAGTCAGTAACCATGTCCTAGTGTTTTATGTGGTACCTCTTTTTCTCTATATATATGGAAATAGGTACTGTTGAGGGGCACGTCCTATGTGCCAGGTCCTGTGCTAAATACTTTACCTGTTCCTCATTTAATTCACACAGTAGCCCTGTCAAGTAGACATTATTTCCTTTTTGCCAATGAAAAGACGCAAGCTTAGAGTAGTGTAAAATCTCTCCTGGTGTCATATGGGTAGTAATAGGTGGATCTGAGATTTGACTCTAGGACTATTTGACTTCAAGGCTAATGATGATGGTAGTAATATAGCAGCTGACATTGGTTCATCTGTGTATGGCATCTTGTTTCATTGACTGCATGAAATCTTTAAAAGAATGGTATGAAGCAAGTTCTCTCCTACTTCAGGATATGAAAGAAGAACAAACTACATCCAGGCACAGTGATTGAAGGACACAATGCAGATTAGAGTGGATAAAAATAAAATGGAGAATGGAAAAAGAATAGAGGAAATTAATGAAACCAAAGTTGATTTTTCAAAGTAAAATCAACAAAATTGACTACCATTAACTAGACTGACTAAGAAAAAAAGAGAGAAAATTAAAATTACTAAAATCAGAAATGAAAATGGAGTCCGAGCATGGTGGGTCATCTTTTAATCCTAGCACTTTGGAAGGTCACAATGGGAGGATTTCTTGAGGCCAGGTGTTTTGACCAGCATAGGTAACCTGGGGAGACCCTCTCTGTACAAAAATAAATTAAAAACCAATTAGCTGGGCATGGTGGCATGCGTCTGTAGTCCTAGTATCATGGGAGGCTGAAAAGGAGAATTCCTTGACCCAGGAGGTTGAGGCTGCACTCAGCCATAATCACGCCACTGTATTTCAGTCTGGGCTGGCCTACAAAGTGAGAGCCTGTCTCTCTCTCTTAAAAAAAAAAAAAAGAAAAAGAAATAAGAAAATGAAGTGAAGTGATTACAACCAATTCTTAAAAAATGATGATTATGAAAGTACTGTAAAAAATTGTATGCCAATAAATTGGATAACCTAGATGAAATAGATAAATTCCTAGAAAAACACAAAAATATGAATAGAACCATAATCAGTAATACGATTGAATCAATAAAAGCATTTGATGAAATTCAGTATTTTTTCATAATAAAAACATTCTAACTAAGAATGGAAGGAAACCACCTCAACATAAAGGTAATATGGGAAAAACCCAATGCTAACATTTCTGTCTTTCTCAGTGGAGAAAGACTGAAAGCTTTCCCTGTATGAGCAGGAACAAGAAAAGAAAGCTGCTTTTGACAATTCTATTCAATGTAGTATTGAATGGTCTAGTCAGGAAAATTAGGCAAGAATTTTTAAAAAGACTTTCAAATTGGAAGAAAGGAGTAAAATTATTTCTGTTCGCAGATAACTTGAACTTATATGTAGAAAATCCTAAAGATGGAACAAACCTATTAGAATTAATAAATGAATTCAGTAATGTTGCACAATACAAAATTAACATTCAAACATCCGTTGTATTGCAACACACTAACCATGAACAATCTGAAGGGCAATTTGGAAAAAATTTTTAATTTGCATTAATATCAAAAAGATTAAAATATTTAGGAATAAGTTTAACCAAAGGGGTGAAATGATTATACCTGAAATCCATAAAATATTGCTTAATGTTGACATCAATAAAATGAAAGACATTTTGTTTTCATGAATTAGAAGACTCACTATTGTCAGGAGGACAATGCCACCCAAAATGAGCTGCAAATTCAATACAATTCCTATCAGAATCTCAGTGACATTTTTGCAGTAAAAGAAAAATCCGTCCTAAAATTATATTGAATTTTATGACTATAAAGAGACAAACAACTTTGAAGAGGAAGAATGAGGCTGGAGGACTCACACTTCCTGATGTCAGCATTTACTACAAAGCCCCAGTAACCAATACAGTGTGGTACTGGCATAAAGGAGGACATAGAAATTAATGAGCTAGAACAGAGAGCCCAGAAAGAAATACTTGCATATATGGCCAAATGATTTTCATCGAGTGTGCCAAGATCGTTCAATGGGGAAAGGACAGTGTTCTCACCAAATGATACTGGGAAAGCTGGATATCCAAGGGCAAGAATGAGTGGAACCTTTACCTAAAATCATACACAAAAATTAACCCACAATAGATCAAAGATCTAAATGTAAGAGCAAAATCTACACAACTCTTAGAAGAAAACAGGAGAAAAACTTCATGATATTGGATTTCACAACGATTTCTTGGTTGTAACAACAAAAGCATAGGCAACAAATAAAATGGATAAATTGGACTTTATAGAAATCAAAACCTTTTATATATTGAAGAACATTATCAAGAAAGCAAAAAGGCAACCCATGAAATGAGAAAAATATTTGCAAATTGTAAGTGTGATAAGAAATTAATTTCCAGAATACATGAAAAACTACAAGTCAACAACAGCAAACATCCAAAAACCCAATTAAAAAATGAACAAAGGATTAAAATAGAGTTTTCTTCAAGGAAGATATGCAAATATCCAATAAGCCCATGCAGAGTTCCTAGGAGTCATGAATACGTAGAGATATGCAAATCAACACCACAATGTGACACCACCTCACACACTTTAGGATGGCTTTGATAAACAACAATGACAGCAACACAAAACAACAAGTGTTTTCAAATAGATGAAAAATTGAAACTCTAGTGCATTGCTGATGGGAATGGGAAACGTTATAGCCACTGTAAAAAGTGGTGTGGCTCTTTCTCAAAAAAATAAACAATAAATTATCACTCGATCCAGCAATTCCACTTCTGGACATACTGCCTATAGAATGGAAGGAAATTTGAACAAATATTTGCATATTGATGTTCAGAGAAGCATTACACACAATAGCCAAAATTGGAAAAAATGGAAAAGTCCACTGAAAAATAAGTGGTAGGCAAATGAGTTATATCTCTACATCGAAATGTTATTCAAACTTAACAAGGAATAAAATTCCAATACATCGTGCAAAGTGGATGAACGTTGAAGACATTATGCTAACTGAAATAAGCCAGACACGAAAGGATAATTATTCTCTAAATCCATTTATAAAAGATAGAGTAGCCAGTTACATAGAGACAGAAAGTAGAATGGTATGTGCTAAGAGATAGGGAGAGAAGAAGTGAGAGTTACTTTTTATAGGGTACAGAGGTTTAATATGGTAAAATGAAAAAGTTCTGGAAATGGATAGTGTGATGGTTACACAACACTAAATTGCACACGTAGAAATAGTTAATGATAAGTCTTATATTAGATATATATAAAGTGTCCTGGTAGTCTTACACTCTATAAATACACACTTTTTTCATTGCCCCTTTCCTGCCATGCAGAGCCCCAGAGGTGAATCTCCCTATTTATTCAAGTGTGCATCACTCACTGTCCTCTGTGCTGTGTCCCACATGCAGTGCCCACAGCCTCATACAGCCAGTGACTTCAGAGCCAGGACACAGCTCAAGAGTCTGCCCCGAGGCTCCCTCTCTTCTTATTTCCCTGCAGTCTAGCCTTCACTTCAACTGGCAGCTCGATTTAGCCAAATTCAGGACAGGCCACCAGTGCCCTTTCTCCACACATGCTGGTCTCACCCCAGGTGGAGTCAGGCAGGGCCAGTCACCAGAGAAGGCAGACCAGAGAAGGGAGCAGTCTGAGCTGCTCCTCCCTCATCCAAGGGGCTTCCACCTCTTATTTGTGGGAAAAATGTGAGCTTGTTTCAAAACCTCAGATGTTCCTTGTAGCTCATGGAGTAGGTAAAAGGAAACAAAGACGTGGCAGAAACGGATGTGTTGGTGACACCGAGAAGCAACGTGACCTTGAGGACTCTCCTTCTTGTCCCTCTGTGAAGCCTCTTCCACCACATAGGGCTCAGGACTGACAAAGCCCCCTCCCTACCCTTGTCAGACTGGACGCAACGTCAGCCATGAGAAAACAGGAAAACAAGGAGAAGAGAGTCTGTAGAGACAATTTGGGAGGGTTCAGGAGGAGAATTTAGGATTTGCTTCTGCCCATGGGACACAGACTGGGAATAAAAATGTTTTCCTGACTCTTCTCTGAAATCCAGATAGACTTCACCTGAAACCGTATTGCCAGTGATGCAGGGATCCACTTACCAGAGACTCTGATCGTCTTGAATGTGGAAAGTTCGCTGCCAGTGGCTGAGTTACGAACAGAGCAATGATAGAGCCCGCTATGCTTAGTAGTAATTTGGGGGATATAGATCCTTGGTCCTGATTGCAGAAACTTCCCATTTCTCGTCCAAGTGTACTCTGCCGGTGGATTAGAGTCCGCGAAGCATGACAAGTAGAGGTTTTGTCCTGAACGGTAGTCGGTCAATGAAGGGAAAATGCTGGGGATGTCTGGACCATCTGGAGTAAAGGGAATAAAGCCACAGGTGATGTCGTCCAAGGGAAGGGGATGCTCCTGGTCTCCTAAATTGACACAGTGTCCCCCTGAGCCAAGACACACCCTCAAGTCCCAGCCAAACCCCTTCTGTGTTCACTGAGACAAGGCCTGAGGTATTCACCTGTTTCTCCCATCACAGGCTGCAGACACCAAGTCTCCCATGACAAGAGCATCCCTTCCCCTTATATTCTTGGTTAAGGCTGTGCCTACCCAGGTTTTCCCAGGGCAGGGAGTCATGTCCCGTTCCGGTGCCTAGAAATAAAATTGTCTGTAGGTGGATCTGAGACAGACTGAGATGTCTGGTCTGTGGTCGTTTTGATTTAAGCTGGTGGCCTGACCCACAGAGGAAACAAAGATACAGAGGACATCCAGGGTGACTGGGTCACTGCAGATGCTACCAACTCGGTCCCATATTTCACATTCATAGGGTCCTGTGTCATTTCTCGTGACATTGGGTAGAATGAGGATCCTATTTTTACCGGGTTGCTTTAGCCTGGGACTGACAAGAAGGCTCTGACCATTTACCCACCACATGTAGGTGTAACCCTGAGTCTTAGGTTCACAAGTTAAGGCTACAACATTGTTATTCTCCGTGGGGTTGATGTTGCTGGTGATGTAGGGCTTGGGCAGCTCTGCTCTGTGGACAGCAGAGAGAAGATTATCCGGTGTGGTACCTTTGATTCCTCCACAGGCATCCTTCAATCAGAGTGGGCATCTCCCACCTGTCAGCCCTACTGAGTCCTTGAAAGTCAACAGCTGGTGCATGTGTCATTAGACAGATGCATGATGATCTAAGGGCTCAAAGACTGTGAGGCCGCCTGCTCTGTCTTAGGGAAGCACAGACTTTCTCAAGTGTGAATTGAGCAGCAGTGTTGGGTCATGGACAGACACATCAGTGGGAGTCACAGGCCCAGGTACCCCTCCCAGTCCCTCTCTAATCAGCTGACTGGCTGGCTCACCTTGGGTTCCTTACCTGGAATGTGCAACTGCTGGGGCCCTTCCAAATTCCATCCTACTTTGCCCCCCTAGATGTGATTTCTCTGCAGTTACCATTTCCAAGTATATTCTAGAGATGGTAATAATGGGACTTTCCATTGTCCTGAAACCCTGAAGATACTGAGTAGCCTGGCCTGGGACTGGATGTTTCAGCAGAAATAAGACAGGGGAGACCAGAGTCAAGCCTGGAGGTCAGTTCAGTCATCAGGCAGTGGAGGCACAAGGTGGGGCAGTTTTCTGCAAGTGTTTCATGATGACTTACTTGAGCCAGTGACCTCCAAAGATAGAGCAGAGTGCAAGGAATGATCTAGAAAGAGTGAAGTTGACATTCAAGGGCTGGTGGCTTTGGAGCAGAACCATGTTCCCTTTTCTGGGTTCTTTAAGTTTCCTCTCCTTCTGCAGAGGGCAGGTGAGGACTATGTGAATCCTTCCAGAAATACATGTGGACATTTGCAAATGCAGAACTGACTGGCAGAAAGGGTGGGAATGAACTGCTAGAAATCTGGTCCTCATCGACCATGTGTGTTTGATGGATATGAAACAAATTTGGGGAGAAGTTTTGAATATTTTCTTTCATTGGACCCTCTACTCTCTGATTCTGTGGGTTTGACTACTCTAGGGACATCATGTAAGTGGATTCCAGAGTGAATCTGAGAAGAGACTGTTGGTTGCCAGGAACTGGGAGTGGGGAGAATCAGAAGTTGTTCATGGGTGTGCAGTTTCAGTTATGCAAGACGAGGAGGTTTTAGAAATCTGCTGTACAGCTTGATGCCTACAAGTCTCACAAATTGAGTATTTCTTATGCATAAGACTTAGGACAAAAAGTGTTTTGGATTTCTGACATTTCTTGATTCTTAAATATTTGTTGTGTAGTTACTGGTTTAGCATTCCAAATCTGAAGGATTCAAAATCTGAAATGCTCCAGTGAACATTTCTTTTCAGCATCAGATTAGTACGCCAAAGTGGGAGGTGATAAGCCAAATAAATTCTTGCTCTTTTTTTTTTCTCTCTCACCACATTTCTAGCTTGGTGATTAGTTTTTGGGCAATTCCATACTGGCCATGCTGCACTCATATATTTTAGAAGGCTTTGGTATGTGAGAGAGGCTGATTGCTGTTTTCTATGTCATCAAAAGTTTCCACCTTTTCATGGTTGCATCTTTTTCTCAGTCTCTCTTGTGGCCATCATTAATAAGAGCCTGTTTGGTCAGATTTAGGACAGATTTTTGTAATTCTGCAAAAAATGTTACTGGGATTCTGGTAGGAGTTGTGTTAAATCTGGAGCTCACTTTGGGTAGTATTGCTTTCCTAACAATATTGATTCTTCCAATCCGTGAAAATGAAATGTCTTTCCATATATTGATGTCGTCTTTAATTTCTTTCAGTAATATTTTGTAGTTTTCAGGGTATAACCCTTTGACCTTTTTGGTTAAACTTATTCCAAAATATTTTATTCTTTTTGATGTTAATGTGAAATTCAGAAAGAATTTCCATTCACATTGTTCATTGTTAGTGCATACTCTAAAGAATGATCTAGAATGAGTGAAGATTACAGGCAAAAGCTGGTGGTTTTGAAGCAGAAACATACTCCCTGTCCTGGGATTTTGATTTTCCCTCTCCCTTTGCAGAGGACACACAGTTCTTCATTGATAGCCAGATAGGCTTCACTGGAAAACATATTGCCAATGCTCCAGGGATCTACTTACCAGGGACTATGATCCTCTTGATTATGAGATTTGTTCCACCAGTGGCTGAGTTATGGATGAACTAGATATAGCACCCTCTATATGTTTTAGTGATTTGGGGCATAAAGAATACTTGTGCTGATTGCTGGAACTTCCCATCAATCAGCCAAGATTGCTCTGCCAGTGGGTGAGAGTCTGTGAGACAGGAGAGCTTGAGGACTTCCCCTGTATGGTAATAGGTGTATGCAGAAGAAATGGTGGAGGCATCCAGACCATCTGGAGCAAAGAGAATAAAGTCACAGGTGATGTTGTCAAAGGGAAGGGAAAATCCTGGTCTGTGGAAGGGCAACAGTGACCCTGTGAGCTACGTCACAACATTGAAGTCCCAGCCAAATCCCTGCTGTGTTCACTGGTCTGGAGCCTGAGACACTCACCTGTTTCTCCCATCATAAGCTGTGGAACCTGATTCTCCCATGACAGGAGCAGCCTTTTCTCTCCCACTGTTGATCAAGTATAAGCCTACTCTTAGTAGTCATGGCCAGCTTTGATGTCCGGGATAAAGTTCTCTGTACTTGCACCTGAGAGGGACTGAGAGGCCTGACCTCTGGCTATGTGTATTTGGGATGGTAGCCTGGCTCACAGAGGAACAGAAGATACTCACAGATGAGATTCAGGGTGACTGGGTCACTGCGGCTGGAACTCACTGGGTTCTTCATTTCAGATTCATAGGGTCCTGCAGTATCCTTTGTGACAAGAAATAGAATGAGGATCCTGTTGTTTTTGGACAGCTGCAACGTGCGACTGTTACGGAGGCTCTGTCCATTTATCCACCACCAGTAGCTTGGGTCCTGAGTGTCAGGATCACAGGATAAGATGACAGTCTCCGCGGCCTCCCTGGGGTTTAAGTTGCTGCTGGAGATGTAGGGCTTGGGAGTCTCCACTGTGCAGATAACAGAGAGAAGTTTGCCCTGTGTGGCACCTTTGATTCCACCAAAGACATTTTTCAATCAGGGATAGCCTTTCCCACCTCTCAGCCCATCCCAGTCCTTAAAAGCCCATGGCAGGTGTGTGTGTTACAAGACAGATGCATGGCAATTGGAGGGCTCAGAGATTGTGAGGCTGCCTGCTTCATGTGGGAGAAGCACAGACTTTCTCAAGTGTGAATTGAGCAGCAGCATTGGGTCATGGAAAGACATGGGACCAGCAGTTACAGCCCCTGGTGCCTCTCTGAGTCCCTCCCTCTCCAACTGCCTGCCTGGCCCATCTTCGGGTCCTCACCTGGAGCATGGAGTGCTGGAATCTTCTTAGTTTCAGTCTTATTTTGCCCTCAAAGGTATGTTTTCTCTGCACCTTCCCTTTCCAAGGGCATCCTAGAGATGGATGATGGAACTTCCCATTGTCCTTAAACCCTTTGGGTACTGGGAAGCCTGGCTTGGGACTGCGTATTTCAGCAGAAATAACACAGGGGAGACTAGAGTCAAGCCTGGAGGTCAGTTCAGTCATCAGGCAGTGGAGCCACAAGTTGGGGCAGTATTCCCAGCTGTCTCATAGTGACTGACTTGAGCCAGTGACCTCTAAAGATAGAGCAGAGTCCAAGGGATGACCTACAAAAAGTGAAGGCGACAGGCAAGAGCTGATAGCTTTGGACCAAGACCACATTCCCTGTCCTGTGTCAATGACGTTCCCTTCCCCCTGTAGAAGGCAGGTGCTTACCATGTGTATCTTTCTAGAAATACATGTGGATGCTTGCAAATGCAGAACTGATTGGTGGAAAGGGCAAACTTGAAGTGATGATGGAAATCTGGCCCTCATGGACCATACGGGTTTGGTGGCTATTAGACCAACGTTTGAGAAGAAGTCTTGCAGATACTTTCTCTCATTAGACATTCTACTCTCTGATTCTATGAGTTTGACTATTCTATGTACCTCATCTCAGTGGATTCCAGAATGAATCAGACAGTAGAATAGTAGTTTCCAGAAGCTGGGGCTGGGGGAATAGGGCATTGTTCTGTGGGTGTGCGCTTTCAGTTATGCAGAATGAGGAGGTTCTAGAGATCTCCTGTAGATCTTCATACCTATAGTTCATACAGATAAAGTGTTCCTTATGCAGAAAGCTTAAAACCAGGTGTTTTGGAGTTCTAACTTTTTTTATTTTGGAATACTTGCAGTAGATGTACTGGTTTAGCACCCCACATCTGAAAAATTTAAAATCTAAAATATTCCAGTGAGCACTTCTTTTAAGCATCACATCAGTGGTCAGAAGTGCTGGATTTTGGAGCATTTCAGATTTTAGATTTCTGGATTTGGGATGCTCAATTTGTAATACTGTAATTTTTGCATAAAATGCTGTAAGAAGTTTAGAACTCATGTTATGTTCTGACTCTAGTAACAAAACAAAAAAAGATTTGGGGGAAACATTAAAATGTTGTCATAAGTGGAAAGTTTTACTGATGGTCGAAATATCTAAGATCAATTTCTGGTAGTAGTATTTGTCTTGATACCCAATTAAATTTTAGGTGTGCCATGAATTCCAGCAGGATCACATTATGCTCAAAGAAAGATGCCAAAGATGATTTGAAATTAGCAAGTCCTTTAGTACAGAGAGTCCCGTTAAAAGGACAGAACTGGTCAGTGTGTCAATTACATAAAGGGAGGAATGATGCCGAATTAAAAGAAGTGATGAGTGTTATGTTAGTAAATATAGAAAGAGCTCCCTGTTTCTAATTTCTGTGTAGAGTTAGGAAAAATGAGGAAGAGCCCAAAACAGGTATGTGAAATGCTTTCTTCATTTTCTCTTAACCTCAGGAAGTACAACTAGAGTTTCAGTTTGTGTGAATTAGGAAGAGTCTAAGTGAGACGCCAATGGCTCATGTGTCCACCACACGAAGAACCCCAACTTATGAAAATGGCATCATCATGAGGAAACAATCATATGTGCCACAGGCAGTAAAACCACCAGATAGCACCCGCCTGGCCACCTCTAAGAGGTACCCAAAACCACTAGTATTCCCATTACGTGTATGTTACAGCCTTGGTAGTTTTCCCACAACTACAACATTTAAAAATTGCAATTATCAGTACAAAATCTTAAAAATGAAGTTGAATATGTTGTTCCACTTTTTTTCCACCACTCTTTTTGAACTTTAATGTTTCAGTTTTGGAAGTTTCTATTGAAACATCCTCAAGTTAGGGATTCTTTCCTCAGCTGTGTGCATTCTACCAGTAAGCATCAAAAGCATTCTTCATTTTTCTAGCAGAACTTTTCTTTTTTTTATATATCTGAGATGGAGTCTCGCTCTGTTGCCCAGGCTGGAGTGCAGTGGCATGATCTTGGCTCACTGCAATCTCCGCCTCCCGGGTTCACGCCATTCTCCTGCCTCAGCCTCCAGAGGAGCTGGGACTACAGGTGCCCGGAACCACACCAGGCTAATTTTTTTGTATTTTTAGTACAGACAGGGTTTCACCATGTTAGCCAGGATGGTCGCGATCTCTGGACATCGTGATCCACCCGCCTCGGCCTCCCAAAGTGCTGGGATTACAGGCATGAGCCACTGTGACTGGCCATCTCTGACGGATTTTAACGAGTTGTTGATTTTTGAGTTTGTTCAGCTTTTTCCTTACCCTTAAAAGCGAGTGACAAATTTGAAGCTTGTTATATGCCTGACAAGAAACCAGAAGTCTCTAGGAAGTGACTGGAGAATGTGAGCTCCACAGTAGGTTGAGGATGGAGTCACGAGTGAAATGGGTGAAATCAATCCATGGGCTTTGGAGACTGCAGACCTGTCCAGCCTCTGACACCCTGGTGAGTCAGTGCAAAGATTACAACAGTGACAGCAAACTAGCATGGCTGACTCCATCTGGCATCTAGTCTCAGGCTGGCTGTCCTCACTCATTCCTGGACATAGGCCAGGCTAACCATGGGAGGAATTTAGTTTATGGTTTAATTTTGAAGGAAGAATGATATTAGTTCCTTCATAAAACTAATACCCTTACTTTGCCCAGTGATTGCCTTTGTAAAGCTGGTGAAAGACCATGAGAGTAAGATTAAAGGAGGGAACTGAATTCTGCTAAAATGTAGGCACAGTTTCTATACTCCCTTACTGGTCAAATATCATTTGGCCAGAGTTTACAAAATTTGTAACTAATTGCTGCTATAGATAACATCACTATTGTAGAACCTGAGATTGGTCTTTTGAGATGTTTCTCATTCTTTGCATTCTGGCAACCCGCTGACCTCATCCATACCCATGAAAAATGACTCAGCTAGTCATGTGGTCCCCATCTAGAGTCAGATTCAAGCACAAACAGATCATTTCCCGGCGCCCGCATGATTCCATCCCCAAACAATCAGCAGTACCCATTTTTTAGTCCTGTGCCCCTGCAACTATCCTTGAAGATCTCTAACCCCTGATCTACTAGGGAGGATGATTTGAGTAATAATAAACCTCCATCCTCCTGTTTGGCAGACTTGGAGTCATTAAAATCTTTCTTTACTGCAAATCACCATCTGGATAAATTGGTTTTGTTTGTGCAGGAGGCCAGAAGAACTTGTGTGGGAATTATAAGAGTGGATGGAGGAGCTGCCTATCCCTGTCCCATGGTCTTTTCCACAGAACAGCCTCACAAAGGGAAAGAGCCCTGGGTGGGGATACAGTGGAAGCTTATTCTCTTAGTGACCTGGGGACATTGGCTCGAGATGAAGCCTGGCAGTAGTGGCAACTCCGGGTGATTTCCGTGCCTTTCCCATTTCCTGGGAGGTGGGCCATTCCACAGTGTTAGCAGGAAGGGAATAGAACAGTCAGCCTAGTTAGAGGGAGTGTCTGGGGAAGGCCTAGGGGTGGAGGAAGAAGCTGTGCAGGACAGGGCTTGGCAGTTAGAATGAAGTGGGAGGAAGATGAGGGACACAGAGAAGCAGAGAGAGGCAGAGACAGCATGACAGTGAACAGTGGGGTCTACAGTGACTTCAGAGACCCATGGGACTAGGTGTCCCCATTTCCACAGTCCAGGACTAGGGAGCCCTTATAACCCTCCAGTGCCCAAGGAGCTTCAGAGTTATATGAAGTGGGGTGTCTTTAATGGCAAGAGGTAGTCGGGGGATGAAACATGGGCGTCAGCCTCTGAAGGAGAAGGGACAGGTGTGGCTAGAACCTCCTAGGATTCTATATCTGAGATCCAGTCCCTAAAGAGGTTATGGATCATTCATTTCTTCATTCAATTCCTTCATTGGTTATGTGAGAGCACCTGAGTGTGTGTCTCTCACTGGACTTGAGCTGGTGCAGGGCATAAGTGGGAAAGAATACAAGCTCCTCTCCTTTATCTTGTCATGCCAGTGACATGGACACTTTGGGAAACAGGATTTCAGGTTTGGTGATAGGGCTGAAGATCTGAGGGGGAGGCCTGGACATTTTTTGCACTGACTCTGACACTTGAGGCTGGTGATTTAGTTCGGGAGAACAGACTAATCAGCTGACCATTTGCTCTCCCTCCTCTGAGGTTTGGATACCTAAGAAGAGACGATTTGAGCCAATGAATGACTATGGGGTCCTTGGAACCCAATAAGCCCTCACTTCTGGTGGAGGAGAGGATGGGCCTGTGGCTGCAGACAGACCTCATGTGACCCTGATCTGCCTTTTGTGTTTGTGTGACTCTGGTTCAGTGACTGTGCCTTCCTGTGCCTCAGTTTTCTGTCAGTCATAAAAGCTAAGTGGCAAATGGACTGTGGATTTTCGTGCTATCTGTGAATAAATTGTAAATTCTTCACAGTCACGTGACCTAATGCTTGGCACAGTGGAGGTGTTCACACAAACAGCATTTATTATTATTCACTTCCATGAGAGAGCACCTTCAGGTCAGATCCCTGTAGACAAGCTACTGCCTGGTACATTTTCTCTCTTCTGTTTCTGCTTCTGGGGACATTAGACTTTCTATGGAGTGTCTTAAACCTCACAAGGCAGTTGACTGATGGCCTAAAAGCTTGTCTTTCTGTCCTCTCCACTCTGAGTCTCAAGTGAAGAAAGCTCTGTCCTTGCCCAGATGAGGCTCTGAGGGCTGAGCCCTGGCTGGTGAGTAGCTCCAGGAGACACAGTCCTCAGACAGCTGGTGAATCCTTGGTCCCAGTAAGCCCTGCCACAACCCAGGCCTGGCACAGGCTCCTCAGCTTTATCTGGAGTAAGGATTTAGGGACAGGGGTCTGGGGTTGAGGCTTCTAGGACTGAGCTTCTCGGAGAGTCTCTCTGGGGGCCGCTTAGGCAAAGCCCTACTCAGTTCTCCAGGGTCTTTCTCAGGGTCAAGTTTATGAAAAGGGCATGAGGTGCTTGTCTGAGACTGATCTCCTCCTGCTGAGCACCTCCCATCAGACTGTCCTTCCTGTGCAGCAAGTGTCTGCAGGGTCTGGAGGCAGGAAAGGAATTCCGATCTGCTGATGTTTGTCTCCTCTGTGTGTGTCCTGCACTCAATGCCGAAACCCCAACATGGGACATAATGCAGAGAGGGACACAGGCACATTCTAGGCCTGACAATCCTGTGTGTGCAAAGTAGAAGTGACCCCCCGCCCCCCAACACCCAGGGATCATATGGAATCACTCACGGTATAAGGTGAAATGTCCAGTTACTCCTTCAGTCCCTTCACCTCGCTCTATGATTTGTATGGTATAGGATCCTGTGTCCTTCCAGGTGACATTTTGGATCAGCAGGGATGCATTGGAATATACTGTTTCTCATCCACTGTATGCAGGCCCAAATATAATTGTTTCAGTGTCTATCACATATGATGTAATGTAATGGTGGTGGTCCATTATTTGCCCTTTGTACCAGATGTAGCCAGTAAGATTCTGGGGCAAATTGTGGACAAGTAGAAGAACATCCTTCCCCTCAGAAACTTTGGTTGGCTGGGCTTCAATCGTGACTTGAGCAGTGGTGGGCGAGTTCCAGAAGATTAAAAGTGATGCTAGGAGGTGGAGAGAGCATCAGTCACTATTGAGACCTATATATGGGGGTGAAAGCATTGGGCCCTGGGTCCTGAGAAGATCTCTTCAATCATCAGCCTTGAAGATACACAAAAACCCCAGGAGGACAGTAGGACACACATACAACCCTTTGTGTGTGTGTTTGTGTGTGTGTCCTACTGTCCTACTGGGTGAAGGTCAGCAGCATGACCCCCATTCCTTCAACCCTTCTGACCTTGACATTTTTGTTTGGAATCCTCTTCCCCAGGGATCTTCATGGCTCCCTCCACAACACCCTCAGGTCCTCCTCACATCAGGGCATCCTTAGGCTTCTTTCCTGACACCTCCTTCAGAGACCCTGGGTCTTCCCTTTCTGACTTTTCCCTGCTCTGCTTCCTCCGGAGCTCTTGTCAACACCTGACCTCACATTCTAGATCTCTTTGCATGTCTGTCTTCCTCCCCATGACAGTGTGAGCCCTATGAAGACAGTGACTTTTGTGATTTTGGTTGCACCCCAGTGCCTGGGACAGGCTGCGGACTTCTGTAGATGTGAGAGTTCCCAGGGCCCTCCATGCCTGGGTTGTTTCCTTTATTCTTTCCCCAGTTGTTGAGGTTTTTTGCTGAGGACAGTATTTCATGCCACGCTTATATTTTCATTTGAAGTGTCATCTGATAATAGGTATTATTATCATTTTACAAAATGTGGTGTTCAGTGCTGATTAACCAGGAAAACAGAACACTTGAGATTTTCCTACCTCTTACCAATTCTGGTTCAATGTGATTTTCCTGTTTTAACCCTTGTCCCTCTCTGGTGTATTTTCCCCTATCCAGGCTACAACAAAGCCTTCTTTCCTGTTTTTTGTTTCTTCTTTCTTTCTTTCTTTCTTTCTTTCTTTCTTTCTTTCTTTCTTTCTTTCTTTCTTTCTTCCTTCCTTCCTTCCTTCCTTCCTTCCTTCCTTCCTTTCTTTCTTTTTTTTTGAGACGGAATCTCGTACTGTCGCACAGGCTGGTGTGAAGTGTCATGATCTCAGTTCACTGCAACCTCTGTCTCGCAGGTTCATGCTAATCTCCTGCCTCAGCCTCCCAAGTAGCTAGGATTACAGGAGCACACCACAACACCTGGCTAATTTTTTGTATTTTTAGTAGAGACTGGGCTTCACTGTGTTGACCAGACTGGTCTTGAACTCCTGAACTCACGATCCACCCACCTTAGCCTCCCAAAGTGCTGGCTTCTTTTATTTCTTAGAAAACCATCCTCTCCAGGAAACCCCATCCAATCATTCTGCTTCCTCCTCCTGTCCTCTCCCAGGAAGTTCTCTCTTAATCTGTAAGCAGGAGATCCTTCCAAGTGATGTGCACTGTGCAAGGAGGGGCTGAGAGGGGACCCATGGCCTTTGCTGCCTGCGTGTTCTCCTATGTGGAGATGAGCCTGGGATCCAGAAACTTTCTGAGCACAACTGTCAGCTGTGCTGTCCTTCCTCCTTCTGTGCTGAGCCTCTTCCCGGGGCAGGAGCACTTCTCAGGCTCATGGGTGGGGTCTGTGCCCAGGACACGTCTCTGTCCCCTCCCCTCTCAGTGCTGCCTCCTTGTCCCTTCTTCTCTTTTTCCTTTTGTCTGTGTGTCAGGTCCCTGGGAATTGTGGAGGCCTCTGTCTTTTTCAGCAGTGATTCTGTCACCAAACCTCGACGCACACTATGTGCAGAAACACAAGCACATACACAAAAGAGACACGCACAGACATACACAGTCACACACATACCCTGTAGGTTAGGCAAGCACAGTCCTGGGCCTCAGCCTCCTGCTGTCCCCATGGCTCTGGGTTTGGGTGCACATTCGCGTCCTTTGCCCTCTTTCATCCTCATCTGGCTTTCCCGGTCAGTGCAGGAGGCTGGAGCTGCACCAGATCCCTGTCACAGGGACACCCCATTGTGCTGTGGGTGAGCTGTGTGTTGCCTGGTGAGAGGGACCCTTCCTTTCTCTAATTGTGTCTAGTTTGGCTGTAGCTTCCAAGGTTGGACATTCAGGACCTGGGTGTCCCAGAGGAAACTATGCTTCCTGGAGCTGTTCAGAGTGAATCTCTCATGCCTCTTGGGAGGAGAGGCCTGTGGTGGTTGCTCAGTGGGGACTATGAGTCCCATTGTCAAAGGGACAGTTCTCAGTCACTATATTGCTCCCTGGGGTCTGGTGGCTGAGCTGGGCCTCAGGGTTTCTCATTTCTTCTGACTATCTTTGGTGTCCTCTTTTTCTGTCCAGCTGATTGTCCTATGATTACCACACCTTCCCCATGGTGGCGCAGGAGGAAGTGGGGAGTTACCCAGGAATCCCGTGGAACATGGCTCGTTGAGATGCAGGAAGGGGAGCCTGGGACAGAGCAGGGCTTCAGAGCTGGAAAGATTCATCCTGACTTACTCCGTGGTCATGATGGGCTCAGCCCTCCATGTGCTGACATACCCAGGGGTCTGTTCTGAGGGTTTTGACCTGGCCCAGCTGCTCTCTGTAGAGGAGGAATAGGCAGTCGCCAGAGAGCCTTTCTGGAGGGACGTTGCTCACCCCTGAGAGAGCGGGTGGGGGTGAGTTGTGTTCTGGAAGCAAAGAACAATTTTACCCCCTTCTCCTGGCAGGGACACAAGAGAGGTCTGTCTTCCCAAGGGACAACCGTGGGTAGGTGACCACATCCTGGATGGTGCCTGTGTGTGACGATCACACGCGCTCTTCGCCCCATGGGGTGAAGTGGACAGACAGGTCACAGGGTGCCGGACTGATTCCCAGTGATTCTGTGGGCCCTTAGGCAACTGCTGTTCTGCGTCAGCGTTAGGCTTGGCCTGGGATGCCCCAGGGAACAGGACACGAGGAGCACGCACGGGCATTTAGGGAGCAGTGACAGAAAGAGTTGATGAGGATGGAGAGAGGTCACCAGGGGAAAGCGCCCAGTGTGGTGTCACCTGCACCAGCGCTGCCCTGGGAGATGTGTTTTTAGTTGATCCCAGGGAAGGAACAGGTGTGTGGGTCAGGAGCTGCCTGCAGAGGGAGTGGTGTTAGGTTGGCGGCCGCCAGGTCAGGGAGGAGCTGACACAGTCTGTGTGGGAGCATGGAGGGTGCTGAGGACTTGGGCCAAGGTGATCCTGGTGAGGGTGGACCCTGCTTGGCTATGGGTTCTGCTGAGGGTGGTCTGCATCCCCTGGGAAGGCTCCAGGCTGGGAGGGACCCTGCTGCCCTCTGGTGGACTGGAGGGGAAGCGTGGGTGGCCAAAGTCCCAGGCCATGCTGCGTGTTTTATTCCACAAGGATCTGCACATTTCACACGAGGTCACATATATGTTATGTTACAGCTCCATCACCTTACAGCCCCGTGAGTCCCAGTCTCTGTGGCTCTACGTTCACTGTTCTTCCTCTTTCACAATCGCAGATTGTCCCAAATGCAGATTTTTGTCATCTTCTGTGAGTTTGTGTTTGCGTGTAGTAGACGGCACTGTATATACCCTGGGGACACTGATGTCCGGGGCTGAGCACTGCACATGGGCTTGGGAGCAGAAGACGGAGCAGCAGCGCAGGAGAATCAATGCCCGGGGAGCAGGGACAAGTCATTTTCATTTTCTCAAGCCAAGGGACCAGAACCCAGGATTCTGACTCCAGGGTGCAGTACCACACCCTGCTGGTGTCCCTGGGTGTCATGAGTGCTTATAGTGTCATGCTGCCTTGGCATTCATTTTTTAAGGTGTAAGTTTATTTGCCTCACATCAGAGGCAGGCCTTGCTCACCATGGCAGTTTTCAATACTGTATCTGGTTCAAGTTTCTCCAGTTGGTGGCCAGAGATAAAATATTAGAGGCATCTATCCTGCTTGGTGTGCTGGGCTCCCCTCTCTCCAGCTGCTTTCATTAAACTGATAATTCTGACATGTGCCCTTACATTTAAAGTGACTGCTTCTCAGTCACAGCATGATCTCCTGGTCCCAGTGTTTGCTGCTTGCTTTACACATATCCATTAAAGCTCCCTGCTGGAAACCTGTCAGATAACACCTGGACTTACTAAAGCCACTGGCTTACCAGTCTCTTCTCTCCTCCGTGTACGGGCTCGCTGACCTCTGTATCTGTGGTTTCCAGGTGTGCTCAGTGCTCCTCAGTGTCTCTAAGTAGTAAAAACACTTACACTTTCATGTTGTGGTTGTATCACTATAACCTCACATGCCATCCAGGGCCTGACATCGAGGCTACCCTATGGGACCTGTGCTGATTGAACTCCTGCTTTAGCTCTTGTTTTGGGATCTCTGGTTCTTCTGGGGACAGGAGCTTCCAGCTAGCTTGATTGAAAATCTGATACATTTCATTGAAAACACTGGGTCAGATGATATATTCATGGACTTCAGCTGCCATTACAGAAATGTTAGCCTGGGTGAAGTAAATAATAGAAAACGATTTTTCACAGTTCTGTGAATAATGTGCTATTTTAACCACTTTAAAATGTGCAGTCAAGTGGAATTAACCACATGCACAGTGTTTAGTTGCCATCACCACTATTTTTCCTAGAAAATATTTTTTCATTTTAAACTTAAACTTTGTATCTTTGAAACATTAATAACTCCCTGTGTTTTCCCCCTAGACTTTGATCATCTCTACTCTGTCTCTATGAATTTGCGTATTCTTCATGTTTCATATAAATTATTATACATATATGTTATTTTGAATTATACATATATGAATTATACAAATATGTTATTTTGTTTCTGACATATTTCACTTAGCATAATGTTTCCAAAATCCTTGAATGCAACAGCGGATGTCAGAGCTTCCTTCCTCTTTATGGCAGACTGACATTCTGTTGTATGTGTAACCACATTTGTTTATTCATGTGTTGATGAACATTTGGATTGTTTTCATATTTTATCTTTTGTGAGTAATGCTGCAATCAACATTACCATGTAAGTACCTGTTTGAGTCCCTGGATTCAATTCTTTGGGTACATACCTAGGAATGGATGCTGTTTCATATGAGAATTCTATGATTAGCTTCTTGAGGAACAGCACAACTGTTTCTCCTAGTGGTTGTACCTTTTTATAATCTCACCAGCAATGTGTAAGGATTCCAAATTCTACATAAGGCTTTCACTTGTTATTTAACATTTTAAAAGAATGTTAGCCATATTTGTAGGTGTAGTGTGGGACCTCATTGTGGCTTTGACTTTGTATTTTCCTAATGACTAATGATGTTGAGTTTCTTTTCAGGTGGCTCTTGATGATTTGCATATCTTCTTTGAAGAAATGTCTATTTGAGTCCTTTGTCCATTTATATAAATTGGGTGGTTTATCTTTTTGTTATTGAGTTGTAGCCATTCTTTATATATTCTAGGCATGAAACCATTGTCTATGTGATTTGCAACTTTTATGTCTCATTCTGTGTTTGGTCTTTTTATTTTCTTGATAATATCCTTTGATGCACGAAAGGTTTGCATCTTTAGCTGAATTTATCTATTTTTCCTTTTTGTTTCTCATGCATTTGGGTCATACTGGAGAATCCGTGGCACATTTGAGGTCATTAAGTTTTACCCCTAGGTCTTTTTCTAAGATGTTTTTGTGGTTATAGATCTTATAATTAGCTCACTGATCTATTTTTACATAATTGTTTGATATGGTTGGATGTTTTGTTGTCTAAGTTTATTGTTTTGCATGTGGTTATCTAGTTGTTTCTGCACCGTTATTTGAGAGGATTGTTCCTCCATTAAATTATCTTGACACCTTTATGCAAAAGCAATGAACTATAATGGTGAGGATTTATTTCTGGACTCTCAATTCTATCCCTTTGGTCCCTATTTGTATTCTTATGCCAGCAGCTTCTGTTTTTAATAGTTGTAATGTCTTGTGAGATTTCAAGTAAGAAAGTTCAAATTCTGCAAATTTTTTTGGCAAAATAGTTTTGGCTCTTCAAGGATACTTTTTTGAAAAGCAAGGAGGGCAATATTTTGCAATTAGAAAGCATTTTCTGTCTTCTTTTGACGGAAATTTTGCAGTGTAGGGATGTTTTCAGGAACTTTATCAAAGTAGGTAAATTGTCACCACTTCCTTTGTTGAGGTACTCTGTTAAAATGTGTTGCCTCCCGTTGAGGAGTTGAGACACCCTGGAAGCACTTGCCCATGTGGTGAGGGACAGTTAGCTCCTTAATGAGGGGCACAGAAGACATTGTTTTGGGACACAATGTTGTCAGGGGAGCTGTGTGCATCTCTGCTTCTTTATTTTTTGTACAGGTTACATCTCTGCTGGACACACTAGATATTGAAATCTTTGTTCATTCTCTTGGTTCTGGTTTGGCTGACCTGTCAGCTGGAGCTGGAGGACATGCCTGGCAGGGGAGTGACCCCCATGGGAAAGAGCAGGACTCAGCAGAGTGAAAGCAGCTGGGACCCAGAGAAGCCAGGGAGGTCTGACTCTTAGAAGCCAAAGACCAACAGGTGGGTGTCCTCAGGGGTAAATGGACTACACTGGTACCTATTGCAGTGGACTGGAAAAAGGTAAGAGGCTTTGGATATTCCATTTTCTCTCTCAGCTCTTCAGCAGGAGATTTGGGCCCTGGGCTGGTACTGCCCTGTAGCAGGGGCAGGAAAGACAGGAATGGCTGCATATCAGGCCTAAGTCCATGTCATCCTCTCAGGCATTGCCACTGAAGATGGAGAATTTTGTTCAGAGGCCCAGCCTTAGCACATGGGAGGAGCCACCTTATTAAAATTAATTTAAGAAAACAGTATGCATGCTTTATTCTTCTAGAATAATTATTAATGTCATGTTTTACAATGTATCTCTTAAAAGAATGGTGAGAATCATCTACATAATGTATGTTTTAGGTAGTCCTTTCTATAATTGCAGCTTTCACATGTTCTGATAGAAACCATTTCCTTTAGGAACACACAGGCAGTATCTCTGTGTTGATTTCTACTGGGAAATTTTTATGCCAGGTGGAGAGAGTCACATTTCCTAATGAGAGATGGAAAGCATCTGACTACCAGATAAAGTGTCCAAACGCTGCTGGTAATGATCATGGGGCTGCGGGTAGAGGTCAGTTTAAGGAGGTGTCATGGAAAGTAATTTTGAAAGTCTTTTTTTTTTTTCCTTTTTTTTTTTTTTTTTTTTCTTTTACAAAATCAATGGCAGAAGCCACCAGCTGGACCCTCCACCTGTTGGAATGGATGAGGGACAGAAATCGAGCCCAGTAAATTAAGATTGAAATCCAGAAGTGGGCAAGAGGTTTGAGAGGTCGACGGGTGTGAGAGGTGAATGGGTGAATGGTGAGAATGTTCAAAACCTCTCCTTTCTCCATAAAAAGAGAGCATTTAGGCCGCTAAGCCAGACAGTGTCCAGGCCAGGGGGAGCAGGATGTTATCAGCTCTCCTGGGCAAAAGTGAGACTCCAGCAGTGTCCAGTTACCTCATCCAGTTTGGGATTTATTCCTGTTTTAAAAATGATCCAACAGTATGCAATTTTGAAAATTTACAAAAATTCCTATGCTACCATTCATAGATAGCCATGATGGCCCTAAGATGGTGAGAGAATCAGAATGGGGTTTGGGTTTACATTGTGTATTTTTTTCTCCCAATATCTACAGAATTCCCTACATCCAACTTTTTAATGTAACCCAGTAGGTGTCATTCCCTTTCGTAGTCCCGACCTTTCTGGTTCACGGTTGCAGACCCTTGGAAAACCCACACCCTTTCTGCTGTGAGGTACAGGCAGCCATGTGGCATCACCTCTAAACATGCCTTCTGGGACATCAAATTGCTGAATAAGTAAAAGTCATTTCAGTAGATATTGAAGACCTCCGTTTTACCCTCTCACACTTGTAATTCTTCTACCAAGAGGTGATGGATTTTAGTGGTGATTTGCTTTTATAGGTTAGTGTAGATTAACGCTTCTGCCAGGTGCAATTTTTTCATTGGGAAAAGCATTTGGCAAAGTCTGGAGACATTGCTGGTTGACAGAGCTGGGGGGGAAGTCCTGCTGGCCTTGAATGGGTAGAGTCCCCAGATAGTGCTGAACATTCTAGAGCTCACAAAGCCCCACCAGCATGACCACTACAAAGTTCAATGCTGAGGAGGAGTGGAGAGCCCTGATGTGCCTCCCCTAGCTTCCCTGGAGCTTTTTTACCTTCTCCTTCCATCAGTCTCTACCGCTTTCTCACCTCAGCTTGCTCTTTGAACTTTAATGTCCTCCACTTGAACTTGCCCTTAGTTTAAGACCTGCTGTAATCTCTGGACTTCCTTGGCCCCTTTCTGATCCTTAGCAGGGTGTCCTCTAGAGGACCCCCTCAACTTTCCTGGAGTTTCCCAGGATTCAGATGCCCCTGCTCTGTGTGGGCACCAAGGGTATGGCGGTGTACTTGTGTCCCTAAAGATGCTGTCATTCAGGACCTTTGTGTGAGAGCAACTGAGGTGATACTACCCTCCCCTACTTTTCTTGGAACATAAAAATTTGTGGAAACCTTGTAGAGTAAAATTTCTTACTGCTTGTAAAAATTTAAAAAATGTATATTTTTGCCTCTCAAACTGTACTGGGAAAAATTTATCACAGTCCCAGTCATAAAAAATGACACCTAATCTGGGTTATTTACTGTATTATTTGTTTCACAGCAAAATATTGGGAACAACCTAGACTTTCACCAGCACAATGCTAATTCAACAGATTACCTTATATCTACACAATAGAATATGATGCAGCTGCATAAACAGTAAAGACTCTTTCAGCTATTCCTATGGAAACAGCTCCATGTTCTGTTTTAATTTTAGCATCTAAATATCACAGAATAAGATGCAGTTTTTCTACTAGATCTGACCTTACAACACTATTTTTAATGTTTATTTTATTTATTTGTTTTATTTAAAAAGAGAGGGTCTCACTCTCATACCTAGGCTGAAGTGCAGTGGCGAGATCATAATTGACTGCAGCCTCAACTTTGTGAGCTCAAGAGATCCTCCTGTCTCAGCCTTCTGAGTAGCTGGAATCACAGGCATGTGCCACCATGCCTAGCTGATTTTTTGTGTTTGTTGCTGTAGAGATGGGGTTTCACCCAGGCTGGTGAAACCCCAGGCTGGTCTCAAACTTCTGGGCTCAAGTTATCTGCCCACTTCCACTCCCAAAATGCTGGAATTACAAGCAAGTGTCACCACGACAGATTCTGCCGTTTTTTTCCTTTTCTTTTTTTTTTTTTTTTTTTTTTTTGGAAATTGGACTGCAGTCTACTCACTCATCTCTTTCCCCATCAGGTGATTTCTATTTTTCCTCAATTTCTCTACCATATGTCCATGCCAAAATCCAGATGTATTTGCTTTTGTTTAAAATTAGATTTTTTTTTTTTTAAGAGAAACCTTAGGAATTGTCTCATAGCTGATTTTCAGGATTCTAATCTTCACTGTCTAAGCCATAAGTTTTCAACTCCGGATACTGATTAGAGTCACTTGTAGGTCATTTAAAGCCTACCAATGCCTGGACCATCCCTCAAGCATATCTGATTTGTCTGATGTGTGGTGTAGCCCAGGGATTGGTTACTTAAAAATGCTTTCAAGGAAAAGGGTCATTTTGCAGTGGAGGAACTTTAACCCAGTGATCAAAGTTAACATCCTCAGTAATCAGAGATAACGACATCTTAGGGCATTCTAATATAATTGATGGAGAAGATGTAGAATCATCCCTGTGGTATTCTTGTACAAAGTGTGTAACCTGAGTTTAATCATGAGAAAATATTAGAAAAGTCCAAACTGAGGGTCATGCTACAGAATAAGTAACCAATACGCTTCAAAAATGTGAAGCTTTTAAAGGTAAATCCTAACTTCCCCAGATTAAAGGAGACTGAGAGAACAGTATAATGAGGAGCAATATGTGATACTGGATTGGATCCTAGTCCAGAAAAAGGACGTTAGTTAGAACATCGAGGGGATTTAGATAAGGTCCGTACAGGCATTCATTTTACAGTGTTAATAAACATTTATTGATTTTGATTGGTGCTTATCTACAATGTTAATATTTGGGGAAGTTGAATGAAAAGCATATGAGGACTTTGCCTATTTTTGGAACATTTTAGAAAGTCTGAAAATATTTCAAAATTAAACATAGGAAGAAAAGAAATATAGATCTTTTAGATATTTCTATTAAGTTTCCAAAGTTGAAGATCATTTCCCAACTTATCTTGCCTAATACTGGTCAGAGTAATCTTCCTGGAAATAATGTTTGTCATGTTTGTGACCTTCTCAAACCTTTCCAGTGACTTCTCTTATCTGTAGGATGAAGTTCCCATTATGTAGGCTGCCATGCAGTGTCCTCATAACATGGCCCCAATCTCCTTTTTTTTTTTTTTTTTTTTTTGATCTGTGTTGAAAGACCTGACCAACATTTTACTTTCTTATGGCCAAGATTGTTCTAGTTCTTTCTTGCGTGTATAATACCCTTCCCTGTCTTCTCAACTGTGGGACTTCAGTCAAGGTGGTGGGAAATATTTTAGAAGAAAAATTGTAAAGATAGTTATAGGAAATAGTCACAAACCTTCTTGGAAGTCTGGGGGTTTGCATAGCTTCAGTAAAAGGTTTGGCTGAAGGCAGCTGAATTATCTTAAAAGCTTAGGGCTTGGGTACATAAGAAGGTAGAAGAGTTTATCTAAATAGCTTGTTTACTCAGGCGGTCCTAAAACCAACATTTAATCTTAGGCTGGGGGAACTACCCTCAGGGAAGTCGGCAGTGTCAATTACCTTATAGTGGTGTTTACTCAAGACCTTTGTCATTTAATCTGTAGTAAATAAATGTGCACTTCCCTGGCTGATCAGGGCCAAGGCTGTTAACTCTTTACCGGACCCTTCTTGGTATTGGTGAGTGACTTGGCCACCTAGCCTGCTCTTTCACTGGATATTTGTGTCTGAGTGTATTTGTTCTTCCATTGCTGGGTCAGGGTCTGCTGGTTGGACCCAGACAGTTGGTGCCCCATGTGAGGACCTTGAATGTTGGTTCCCAGGTCTGAGGTATAGCTGCAAATAATTGCGACAGAACCCTCAAAAACGAAGGTGAAGACTGTGCGGTTGGTAAGCCAGTAAGTCGATAAGTCAGTAAGTCAGTAGGTCATTGGTGCCCGTTTGGGATCTCCAAGTTCGAGGGAATTGTTCAGGGTAGGGTTTTATCACGGGACAACAGTTATTAGCACAACAGAAGCAGTATCTAAAAGTATTCAAACAGCTGCTTAAAGCCACTGGAGCCTCGGTTTTGCAGGCTCAATTAAGGGACCTAATGCAAATTGTATCACTTAACCCGTGGTTCCTGGAAGAAGGTAAGCAAGACATAGAGCTTTGGGAACAAGTGGGAAGAAATCTTTTTGCTGTTGCGGTTGTTTTTTCTTTTTTTGAGACACAGTCTTGCTCTGTCACCCAGGTTGGAGTGCAGTGGCACAATCTCGGCTCACTGCTAGCTCCGTCTGCTCGGTTCACTCCGTTCTCCTGCCTCAGCCCCTTGCGTAGTTGGGACTACAAGCCACCGCCACCACATCTGGCCAATCTTTTTTAATTTTTAGTAGATACGGGGTTTCACCATGTTAGCAAGGATGGTCTCAATCTCCTGACCTCATGCGCAAGAGCAGCGAGTCCCAGTATAATCTTTAATGCTATGGGCTTTAATGAGGGCGACTCTGATCCCGTTATACACAGAAGAGCCTAAAAAGGGGAAGGAGAAGGAACCATCACCTACTTTACCACCTCTGAGTCCCTCAACCCCACTATCACGGGGCCAAAATAACAAAGAGGAAAGGGAGGTTTTGCCTGAGTCCCCTGCTCCAATAAATAAGAGAAAAGAAGGCATACACTACAGCTATGGGACCCTGTCTTAAGCAAGCAGCATTAGAAGGGGAGCTTTTAGCCTGCCCGGTGATGCAAAATCAATAAGGCAATCAGGTGTATGTTTATAAAGAGGTAAGAAAAGGCATTAGAAGCCGAAGCAGTCCAGCCCAGCGGGCTGCAGTTGTAAGGAAAGGCTCAGGGAGAAAAACGATTATAGTGACCAAGCTGACAGGGTCCGCCCAGGATGGCAACCTCTGCCCAGCGGTGGCAGGAGGGAGCGGGGCAGACAAAAAGCAGCACAGACAAAAAGTGAGGCCGGTAAAATTTCATGTGTTCCTTGTATACAAGGAACATCTCAAATTATAATTCTCTGTTAAAATTTAAGTTAAATTTAAATTATAATTATGGCCACTGTTTTTCCTCTACTACCCCTGATGTGGCTCTCTCAAAATTTTAATTGGGTAGAACAGGGACCTCTGAAGGGATAGAAATTACAAAGAGCCCATGAATTAGTTGAGGAACAATTAAAAGCCGGCCATACAGAACCATCTAACAGTCCTTGGAATTCACCCATTTCCTCATTCCCAAAAGTCTGGCAAATAGAAACTTTTGCATGACTTATGTGCTATTAATGCTAATCTACAGCCTATGGGACCCCTTCCCGCATGGCAATTCGTCAAGACTGGCCTATAATTGTGATTGACTTAAAAGATTGTTTTTATACTATTCTTCTTGCAGAACAAAACAGAGAAAAATTTGCATTTACATTACCAGCTATTAATAATGAAAGGCCAGCTTGCCGATTTTATTGGAAAGTGCTACCTCAGGGATTGCTGAATAGTCCTACCATGTATCAGTAACATGTAGATCAGCCTTGCTCCCCAGTGGAAGAGAATTTTGTAATAGCAAGATTATTCATTTTATGGATGATATATTACTGGCAGCTCCAAGAGAGCCAGCACGTTTAAGTTTATATGCCTGTGTCATAAAGAATACACAGTTGGCCGGATGCTGTGGCTCACGCCTGTAATCCCAGCACTTTGGGAGACCGAGGCGGGCGGATCACGAGGTCAGGAGATCGAGACCATCCTAGCTAACACGGTGAAACCCCAACTCTACTAAAAATACAAAAAATTAGCCTGGCATGGTGGCATGCACCTGTAGTCCCAGCTACTCGGGAGCCTGAGTCAGGAGAATGGTGTGAACCCGGGAGGCGGAGGTTGCAGTGAGCTGAGACCGTGCCACTGCACTCCAGCCTAGGTGATAGAGTGAGACTCTGTCTTAAACAAAACAAAACAAAAATCTGAAAGTGTTACAGTAGGTAGCTGGTCAGACATGAGCAGGACAGGAGAGATCCTTCCACCACCCCCATATTAGAAATGGCAAGTGATCATCACCAGGTGATGGTCAAGTCAGTTGCTTGTTAACTGTCTCTATAAAGTAATAATTGGCTGCAGGTAGTGCCAGGAAGATACAATCTCACAATAGATAGAAAAGAGCGGAAACAGGTGATCAGTAGCGTCCCAATAAGTTCCAGAAGTTGAGCCAGTGGGCTCAAACATACACATTAAGAGACAACATAATAGAGTTTTCTGGTATGTGACCTTCAGGGCCTTCTTGTTCTTTTTCTTTTTAAATTTTAGAATTTTTTTAAGTGGCCTTATTTATTTTTTATTTTTTTTTATTTTTTTTTAAATTTATTATTATTGTACTTTAAGTTGTAGGGTACATGTGCATAACGTGCAAGTTTGTTACATATGTATACTTGTGCCATGTTGGTGTGCTGCACCCATCAACTCATCATTTACATCAGGTATAACTCCCAATGCAATCCCTCCACCCTCCACCCTCCCCATGATAGGCCCCTGTGTGTGATGTTCCCCTTCCTGAGTCCAAGTGATCTCATTGTTCAGTTCCCACCTATGAGTGAGAACATGCGGTGTTTGGTTTTCTGTTCTTGTGATAGTTTGCTAAGAATGATGGTTTCCAGCTGCATCCATGTCCCTACAAAGGACACAAACTCATCCTTTTTGATGGCTGCATAGTATTCCATGGTGTATATGTGCCACATTTTCTTAATCCAATCTGTCACTGATGGACATTTGGGTTGATTCCAAGTCTTTGCTATTGTGAATAGTGCTGCAATAAGCATACGTGTGCATGTGTCTTTATAGCAGCATAATTTATAATCCTTTGGGTATATACCCAGTAATGGGATGGCTGGGTCATATGGTACATCTAGTTCTAGATCCTTGAGGAATCGCCATACTGTTTTCCATAATGGTTGAACTAGTTTACAATCCCACCAACAGTGTAAAAGTGTTCCTATTTCTCCACATCCTCTCCAGCACCTGTTGTTTCCTGACTTTTTAATGATCGCCATTCTAACTGGTGTGAGATGGTATCTCATTGTGGTTTTGATTTGCATTTCTCTGATGGCCAGTGATGATGAGCATTTTTTCATGTGTCTGTTGGCTGTATGAATGTCTTCTTTTGAGAAATGTCTGTTCATATCCTTTGCCCACTTTTTGATGAGGTTGTTTATTTTTTTCTTGTAAATTTGTTTGAGTTCTTTGTAGGTTCTGGATATTAGCCCTTTGTCAGATGAGTAGATTGCAAAAATTTTCTCCCATTCTGTAGGTTGCCTGTTCACTCTGATGGTAGTTTCTTTTGCTGTGCAGAAGCTCTTTAATTTAGTGAGATCCCATTTGTCAATTTTGGCTTTTGCTGCCATTGCTTTTGGTGTTTTAGACATGAAGTCTTTGCCCATGCCTATGTCCTGAATGGTACTACCTAGGTTTTCCTCTAGGATTTTTATGGTATTAGGTCTAACATTTAAGTCTCTAATCCATCTTGAATTAATTTTCGTATAAGGAGTAAGGAAAGGATCCAGTTTCAGCTTTCTACTTATGGCTAGCCAATTTTCCCGGCACCATTTATTAAATAGGGAATCCTTTCCCCATTTCTTGTTTCTCTCAGGTTTGTCAAAGATCAGATGGCTGTAGATGTGTGGTATGATTTCTGAGGACTCTGTTCTGTTCCATTGGTCTATATCTCTGTTTTGGTACCAGTACCATGCTGTTTTGGTTACTGTAGCCTTGTAGTATAGTTTGAAGTCAGGTAGCGTGATGCCTCCAGCTTTGTTCTTTTGACTTAGGATTGTCTTGGAGATGCGGGCTCTTTTTTGGTTCCATATGAACTTTAAAGGAGTTTTTTCCAATTCTGTGAAGAAACTCATTGGTAGCTTGATGGGGATGGCATTGAATCTATAAATTACCTTGGGCAGTATGGCCATTTTCACGATATTGATTCTTCCTATCCATGAGCATGGTATGTTCTTCCATTTGTTTGTGTCCTCTTTTATTTCACTGAGCAGTGGTTTGTAGTTCTCCTTGAAGAGGTCCTTTACATCCCTTGTAAGTTGGATTCCTAGGTATTTGATTCTCTTTGAAGCAATTGTGAATGGAAGTTCATTCCTGATTTGGCTCTCTGTTTGTCTGTTACTGGTGTATAAGAATGCTTGTGATTTTTGCACATTAATTTTGTATCCTGAGACTTTGCTGAAGTTGCTTATCAGCGTAAGGAGATTTTGGGCTGAGACAATGGGGTTTTCTAAATATACAATCATGTCATCTGCAAACAGGGACAGTTTGACTTCTTCTTTTCCTAACTGAATACCCTTGATTTCTTTCCCTTGCCTAATTGCCCTAGCCAGAACTTCCAACACTATGTTGAATAGGAGTGGTGAGAGAGGGCATCCCTGTCTTGTGCCAGTTTTCAAAGGGAATTTTTCCAGGTTTTGCCCATTCAGTATGATATTGCCTGTGGGTTTGTCATAAATAGCTCTTATTATTTTGAGAAACGTTCCATCAATACCGAATTTATTGAGCGTTTTTAGCATGAAGGGCTGTTGAATTTTGTCAAAAGCCTTTTCTGCATCTATTGAGATAATCATGTGGTTCTTGTCTTTGGTTCCGTTTATATGCTGGATTATATTTAATGATTTGCAAATGTTGAACCAGCTTTGCATCCCAGGGATGAAGCCCACTTGATCATGGTGGATAAGCTTTTTGATGTGTTGCTGAATCCAGTTTGCCAGTATTTTATTGAGGATTTTTGCATCGATGTTCATCAGGGATATTGGTCTAAAATTCTCTTTTATTGTTGTGTCTCTGCCAGGCTTTGGTATCAGGATGATGTTGGCCTCATAAAATGAGTTAGGGAGGATTCCCTCTTTTTCTATTGATTGGAATAGTTTCAGAAGGAATGGTACCAACTCCTCCTTGTACCTCTGGTAGAATTCAGCTGTGAATCCATCTGGTCCTGGACTTTTTTTGGTTGGTAGGCTATTAATTATTGCCTCAATTTCAGAGCCTGCTATTGGTCTATTCAGGGATTCAACTTCTTCCTGGTTTAGTCTTGGAAGAGTGTAAGTGTCCAGGAAATTATCCATTTCTTCTAGATTTTCCAGTTTATTTGCGTAGAGGTGTTTATAGTATTCTCTGATGGTAGTTTGTATTTCTGTGGGGTCGGTGGTGATATCCCCTTTATCATTTTTAATTGCGTCGATTTGCTTCTTCTCTCTTTTCTTCTTTATTAGTCTTGCTAGTGGTCTGTCAATTTTGTTGATCTTTTCAAAAAACCAACTCCTGGATTCATTGATTTTTTGGAGGGTTTTTTGTGTCTCTATCTCCTTCAGTTCTGCTCTGATCTTAGTTATTTCTTGCCTTCTGCTAGCTTTCGAATGTGTTTGCTCTTGCTTCTCTAGTTCTTTTAATTGCGATGTTAGAGTGTCAATTTTAGATCTTTCCTGCTTTCTCTTGTGGGCATTTAGTGCTATAAATTTCCCTCTACACACTGCTTTAAATGTGTCCCAGAGATTCTGGTATGTTGTATCTTTGTTCTCATTGGTTTCAAAGAACATCTTTATTTCTGCCTTCATTTCGTTATATACCCAGTAGTCATTCAGGAGCAGGTTGTTCAGTTTCCATGTAGTTGAGCGGTTTTCACTGAGTTTCTTAGTCCTGAGTTCTAGTTTGATTGCACTGTGGTCTGAGAGACAGTTTGTTATAATTTCTGTTCTTGTACATTTGCTGAGGAGTGCTTTACTTCCAATTACGTGGTCGATTTTGGAGTAAGTATGATGTGGTGCTGAGAAGAATGTATATTCTGTTGATTTGGGGTGGAGAGTTCTATAGATGTCTATTAGGTCTGCTTGCTGCAGAGATGAGTTCAATTCCTGGATATCCTTGTTAACTTTCTGTCTCGTTGATCTGTCTAATGTTGACAGTGGAGTGTTGAAGTCTCCCATTATTATTGTATGGGAGTCTAAGTCTCTTTGTAAGTCTCTAAGGACTTGCTTTATGAATCTGGGTGCTCCAGTATTGGGTGCATATATATTTAGGATAGTTAGCTCTTCCTGTTGAATTGATCCCTTTACCATTATGAAATGGCCTTCTTTGTCTCTGTTGATCTTTGATGGTTGAAAGTCTGTTTTATCAGAGACTAGTATTGCAACCCCCGCTTTTTTTTGTTCTCCATTTGCTTGGTAAATCTTCCTCCATCCCTTTATTTTGAGCCTATGTATGTCTCTGCATGTGAGATGGGTCTCCTGAATACAGCAGACTGATGGGTCTTGACTCTTTATCCAGTTTGCCAGTCTGTGTCTTTTAATTGGATCATTTAGTCCATTTACATTTAAGGTAAGATTGTTATGTGTGAACCTGATCCTGCCATTATGATATTAACTGGTTATTTTGCTCGTTAGTTGATGCAGTTTCTTCCTAGCCTCGATGGTCTTTCCATTTTGGCATGTTTTTGCAATGGCTGGTACCGGTTGTTCCTTTCCATGTTTAGTGCTTCCTTCAGGGTCTCTTGTAAGGCAGGCCTAGTGGTGGCAAAATCTCTAAGCATTTGCTTATCTGTAAAGGATTTTATTTCTCCTTCACTTATGAAACTTAGTTTGGCTGGATATGAAATTCTGGGTTGAAAATTCTTTTCTTTAAGAATGTTGAATATTGGCCCCCACTCTCTTCTGGCTTGGAGAGTTTCTGCCGACAGATCTGCTGTTAGTCTGATGGGCTTCCCTTTGTGGGTAACCCGACCTTTCTCTCTGGCTGCCCTTAAGATTTTTTCCTTCATTTCAACTTTGGTGAATCTGGCAATTGTGTGTCTTGGAGTTGCTCTTCTCGAGGAGTATCTTTGTGGCGTTCTCTGTATTTCCTGGATTTGAATGTTGGCCTGCCCTACTAGGTTGGGGAAGTTCTCCTGGATGATATCCTGAAGAGTGTTTTCCAACTTGGTTCCATTTTCCCCCTCACTTTCAGGCACCCCAATCAGACGTAGATTTGGTCTTTTTACATAATCCCATACTTCTTGCAGGCTTTGTTCATTTCTTTTTCTTCTTTTTTCTTTTGGTTTCTCTTCTCGCTTCATTTCATTCATTTGATCCTCAATCGCAGATACTCTTTCTTCCAGTTGATCGAGTCGATTATTGAAGCTTGTGCATTTGTCACGTATGTCTCGTGTCATGGTTTTCATCTCTTTCATTTCGTTTATGACCTTCTCTGCATTAATTACTCTAGCCATCAATTCTTCCACTCTTTTTTCAAGATTTTTAGTTTCTTTGCGCTGGGTACGTAATTCCTCCTTTAGCTCTGAGAAATTTGATGGACTGAAGCCTTCTTCTCTCATCTCGTCAAAGTCATTCTCCGTCCAGCTTTGATCCGTTGCTGGCGATGAGCTGCTCTCCTTTGTCGGGGGAGATGCGCTCTTATTTTTTGAATTTCCAGCTTTTCTGCCCTGCTTTTTCCCCATCTTTGTGGTTTTATCTGCCTCTGGTCTTTGATGATGGTGAGGTACTGATGGGGTTTTGGTGTAGGTGTCCTTCCTGTTTGATAGTTTTCCTTCTAGCAGTCAGGACCCTCAGCTGTAGGTCTGTTGGAGATTGCTTGAGGTCCACTCCAGACCCTGTTTGCCTGGGTATCAGCAGCAGAGGCTGCAGAAGATAGAATATTTCTGAACAGCGAGTGTACCTGTCTGATTCTTGCTTTGGAAGCTTCCTCTCAGGGGTGTACTCCACCCTGTGAGGTGTGGGGTGTCAGACTGCCCCTAGTGGGGGATGTCTCCCAGTTAGGCTACTCAGGGGTCAGGGACCCACTTGAGCAGGGAGTCTGTCCCTTCTCAGATCTCAACCTCCATGTTGGGAGATCCACTGCTCTCTTCAAAGCTGTCAGACAGAGTCCTTTGCGTCTGCAGAGGTTTCAGCTGCGTTTGTTATTGCCCTGTCCCCAGAGGTGGAGTCTACAGAGACAGGCAGGTTTTCTTGAGCTGCTGTGAGCTCCACCCAGTTCGAGCTTCCCAGCAGCTTTGTTTATGTACTTAAGCCTCAGCAATGGCGGGCGCCCCTCCCCCAGCCTGGCTGCTGCCTTGCCGGTAGATCACAGACTGCTGTGCTAGCAATGAGGGAGGCTCCGTGGGTGTGGGACCCTCCCGGCCAGGTGTGGGATATGATCTTCTGGTGTACCTGTTTGCTTAAAGCGCAGTATTGGGGTGGGAGTTACCCGATTTTCCAGGTGTTGTGTGTCTCAGTTCCCCTGGCTAGGAAAAGGGATTCCCTTCCCCCTTGCGTTTCCCAGGTGAGGCAATGCCTCGCCCTGCTTCAGCTCTCGCTGGTCGGGCTGCAGCAGCTGACCAGCACCGATCGTCCGGCACTCCCCAGTGAGATGAACCCAGTACCTCAGTTGAAAATGCAGAAATCACCGGTCTTCTGTGTCGCTCGCGCTGGGAGTTGGAGACTGGAGCTGTTCCTATTCGGCCATCTTGCTCCGCCCCCGCATCAGTAATTTCTAACAGAGCCTTAAAACAGAAACACAGTCTATCCATATCCTATGATTAGCAAGATATTAATCAGCAGAAATCACCGGTCTTCTGTGTCGCTCGCGCTGGGAGTTGGAGACTGGAGCTGTTCCTATTCGGCCATCTTGCTCCGCCCCCGCATCAGTAATTTCTAACAGAGCCTTAAAACAGAAACACAGTCTATCCATATCCTATGATTAGCAAGATATTAATCAGCAGTAACAGTTGCAGGAAAAGCTGGTTACAAACAATCAATAGAAACAGGACGTGAAGCTAGACAACCAGTTAAACCAAAAATTCTCAGAAGGGAGTGTGCCTAAACCCTGAAGAGACCTAGAACAGCTGTGGCAAGATAAGGGTATTTATAACCCTATCTTATCTGTATGAACACACACCCCTCATGTTTCAATTTATAGGCTCTCTACAAGGGTTGCATTCCGTTCCCAGAGCTATGAACATCTACTTTTCCGATATAGGAATCTTGGTGATGTGAAACCTCCCTGACTACACGTCCATTTATAGGCTCTCTGCAGGGGGATGTACATCACGCGCTGTTGGCTCATTCTGGCAGCAAAACCTGGCATTGTCTTTATACATCCCTGCATGCAATTTTGAATTTACAACAATCAGGAGCGTTTCATCTTTTGTTCCATAGCAATGATTTCAGGGGGATCTCCCTACAGGACTACAGGTGCGCACCACCACACACAGATAATTTTTGTATTTTTAGTAGAGACAGGGTTTCACCATATTGAGGCTGGCCTCAAATTCTTGACCTTGTGATCCACCTGCCGTGGCCTCTGAAAGTGCTGGGATTACAGACGTGAGCCACTGCACCCGGCCCATAATCGACACATTTCTTTGAGTTTTCGAATTCCAGCCCAAGAGAAACAATTTGATATATGAGGAATGGTTGCACACAAATATTTGCACACAAATAAAAATCTTTGTAGATTGCACCACACGAGGGAGACTACCAGTATGACTATCAGGACGAAAATATCAAGAGTTTGGAACATGCACCTTAGGCAAGATGCAAGCCAAATACAATAGAATAGATCAAAGAAGAAGCCAGAAGATTCTAGTCATTTTAACCAGACAGCACATTTGTTGATTTTTACAACTGAGTCTCTATAATGCCCGATGTATTTATCCATGTGCAACAAGAAGTGTCAGAAACTGCACAGTCTCCCCCCTGCTTAGCTGGTAGAGAACAATTCTATTTTCTAGCATTGCATGCCTATGTTAAATTAAAACAGGGAGTGAGAAGAATAGGCAAGTATACAAGTAGAAGCCTAAAGAAAAAACTCCATGTATTTGAGGAAAAAGTTGTGTTAAAGATGCAGCTAAGGGCAGCCTTTGGGTGGACTAAAGGATCTCCTGTTATGTAAAAATGTGTGGGCCAGGTGCCGTGGCTCATGCCTGTAATCCCAGCACTTTGGTAATCCAAGGCTTCCGGATCACCTGAGGTCGGGAGTTCAAGACCAGCCTGACCAATATGTAGAAACCCGGTCACTACTAAAAATACAAAATTAGCCTGGTGTCGTGGTGCATGCCTATAATCCCAGCTACTAGGGAGGCTGGAGCAGGAGATTCACTTGAACCCAGGAGGCAGAGGTTGTGGTGAGCCAAGATTTTGCCATGGCACCCCAGCTTGGGCAACAACAGAGAAACTCCATCTTAAGAAAATAATAATGTGGTTGATATGATATATCTGACACTGTTAACTTACTCTCAGAAGCTACTTCTTGTGAAATCCTAAGTACAGCATTATTCTGGGAAGCAAACGAGACAGGCATAAGCAAAGACAAATTAAGAGAGGTAAGAGTCTCATCATGATTGACAGTCTTTTTCTGACATCTTGAGAAAAGCTGTCCACAGTATACAGTCATCAACTTGTTGTCGTGCTTTGCAGTATAAGTGTCTCTAAGTGATGGTGTTGAACATTTGGTGAGCTCTGAGTGGCCCACACATCAGACACGAGGGTTTTCCCATGAAATTTACGTTGAGTTGTCCACCTCTAGCTTATATGGCTTGAGGGACAGAGCTGTTCTTGTTCTTAGTGATTTCATTAGAGAAAATTTAATTGGAAGAACTAAAAGAATTCAGGGTCCAGTCCAGTCTATCAGTAGATTGTAAATGCTCAAAGATAATGAACAGTGGTTCAATCTGGTAACAGGTATACCACAGTTTTTCTTTTCAACATAATTTTTCTTTAAATAGGAGTCTGTATTTTTACCAAAGATAATTCCAGTAGGATGAATTGTTTGCAAAATAGGTTGACTCTTACCAAACTTGCCTAGATTTTTTACCTAAGTTCAGCAAGAGTGGCAATGGACCATAGAAAATCTTTTTAAACTTTGCGTTCTTAGAAGTTTTATAAGACTCTCAGATTAAGCTTCCAAAAACCTCTTGAGACTAGGAAGCCAAACCAAGGCCAACTTCAGACTTTCCCTGCATTCCGTATGGGTTTATTCTATGTATAGTCTCAAATAGAACATCCCAGTCAAAGCCTTAGTAATATAACCAATGTTTTCAAATGTGTCATGTTATAAAGAGAGTAGATTCTTACTGAACTTGTGCAAATAACTTTATTACCATAACCATATGAATACTCACAAATAGTTTCCCAATTCTGAGGCACTCAGATTGGGAACAAAACAAATGTTTTGACTTTTGTTTACAGAAGTATACTTTATCAAATTGCTGTAAAGTATAAAGAGCTTAAAAGAGAAAGTTCATAAATCTGGAGAATAAAACATTCAAAGGATCAACACATTTTCAAATAAAAATTATGAGAACATTATCCTTTTGATTATTAAGTCCAACATAACTGAGTTTTTTTCCTCTTTGTCTTGAATTTCATGAAGCTATCACACTGTTCGTTAAAATTTTGAAAGTTCTCAGAGAGTCCAGTGGTATGATCTTGAAGTTATCAGAAACTTGTATTCAACAGTCATTGTCAGAGTCTTTTCCATATATCTCCTCAAAGAAAAAGCAATTTTGGACTGTAGCTGATTATAAATACTTCAAGGAAGAATCAAAGCAACTGTCTGGGAATGACAAAGATTTTAAATGACTATGGTTAAAAATATAATGAGGTTTTTATTTGGTTGATTACAGTAAAGACACAGTTCACATAGAAACCTAGTTACTTCTGTGGCATATGACACTATGACTGATAAAATATTCTATTTCCAGAAATTTCATATGGTTTTTAGAATACTAATTTTTTTAATTTTTTAATTTTTATTTTTATTTTTTTGAGATGGAGTCTCGCCCTGACACCCAGGCAGGAGTGCAGTGGCAGGATCTCTGCTCACTGCAAACTACACCTCCGGGTTCACGCCATTCTCCTGCCTCAGACTCTGCAGTAATTGGGACTACAGGTGCCTGCCACCACACCTGGCGAATTTTGTTTTTGTGTTTTTAGTAGAGACGGGGTTTCACCATGTTAGCCAGGATGGTCTCGATCTCCTGACCTCATGATCTGCCCACCTCGGCCTCCCAAAGTGCTGGGATTACAGGCATAAGCCACTGCACCCAGCCTAGAATACTCATATTATTAACATTCCCATAAATGTTATTTAGAGAAGGTTTAGCAACACTTATCACTTATTTGAAAATGCTTTATCTATATTTTAACATATAAAATAAGGTGGCTTTTCCATTCAGCTTCAGTTTCCCAACTGGATTACTGAGTTCTTGGTGTAGCCCATTAATAATTAGGGCCAAAAAAGTATAGTCTTATATATGTTCAAAAACTAACTTAGGTAATTTCAGTACTTCTACTTCAAAATCATTGACCTAGTTGTAAGTTCTACCTATTACAACAAGAGTTCTCCATCCTCATTACATGTTAGTAGTGTCAGGGAAGACTTAAAAATTATCAATGCCTGGGTCCCTCTACAGACCTTTTAACTGGAACTCATGGGTGTGACTTGAGCATCCACTTTTAAAAATGTTTTCCAAACAGTATGGCGATTCCTCAAGGATCTAGAACTAGATGTACCATGTGACCCAGCCATCCCATTACTGGGTATATAACCAAAGGATTATAACTCATGCTGCTATAAAGACACATTCACACGTATATTGATTACGGCACTACTCACAATAGCAAAGACTTGGAATCAACCCAAATGTCCATCAGTGACAGACTGGATTAAGAAAATGTGGCACATATACACCATGGAATACTATACAGCCATAAAAAAGGATGAGTTTGTGTCCTTTGTAGGGACATGGATACAGCTGGAAACCATCATTCTTAGCAAACTATCACAAGAACAGAAAACGAAACACCGCATGTTCTCACTCATAGGTGGGAACTGAACAATGAGATCACTTGGACTCGGGAAGGGGAACATCACACACAGGGGCCTATCATGGGGGGGGGGGAGGGGGGAGGGATTGCATTGGGAGTTATACCTGATGTAAATGACAAGTGAATGGGTGCTGACGAGTTGATGAGTGCAGCACAGCAACATGGCACAAGTATACATATATAACAAACCTGCACGTTATGCACATGTACCCTAGAACTTAAAGTATAATAATAATAAAAAAATTATGAAAATGAAAAAAATAATAATAAATAAAAAATAAATAAATAAAAAATAAAAATGTTTTCCAGTGATTCCAAAGTGTAGCTATATTTCCCATCAGATTTCTCTGATTTCTTGTGACCTTCACTTTTTTTCTATTTTGGTATCATGATGAATTTCAGATCTCATTTCCTGTCTTATGCTTTATGTCCCCTGGGGTAGGGACCTTGCCTTCTTCATTTCTGTATCTTTTTTGAACAAGTGAATTAGTCATCAGGAAAAGGTCTCCACCACACATACATGGTGTTCTGAGTCTCAGGTTGACAAGCTAATCCTAAAGTCTTTTTCCTCCACGACGTCAGAGGTTGCTTGTGATGAAGGGAGTGGTTAAGTCTGTAGTGCAGATGGTGGAGGGGAGTTCATCCTGTTTTTAGACATAGCATTGGAACTAAGAATTTTATGTCTATATGGCTGAAGGGGCAGGGATGTGTAGGAAGACAGTTCTAATTAGGATGGAGGAATTATACTAGGAAGTAGAGGTAAAGGAAGTGAGAAGGATTAGTAAATAGAAGAAATGTGAACTTACCAAATAGGCTAGTGTAGACCCCTGGAGATTCTTGATTAAGTGAACTAACTAGATTTTAGAAAGGTAATGAGGCAGTCATATGCAAGGAAGGTTTCAAAGTCTGGACACAAGAAGTCAAGCAACACTTTGAGAAGTGGTTGGTCTTTATGGGAATGGAGAAAATTACACTATTGAGAGATGTGAAAAGTAATGAAGAGGGTTTCACAATGTGAAATTGTGTTTCTCATTTGAATCTGAGAAATAAACGAGACAATTATGGCTAAAAGACATTGGGGTAGAGGGAGCACGAAGGCCAGGGAGAAAGGGAACTGCAGGAATTAGTGTTGAGAAGCAGGAGTTTGGTTGAGGAATGAGGAGATCCAGTCCCAGATACAGGCCAATAAGTCTTTTCCCTCTCCCAAGCATGGCAGTCAGCCCTGCAGGAAATGGTACAAGAGAAAAGACCATCATACCTGCCAGACTTCCTGAAATACAGAAATGACATCACGGCTGCTATGTCGGATTAATGCCAGGATAGATGTCCTCTTCCTGAAGAAGCTGTCATGGAAAGAAAAGAAAAGAAGGAATGGAGATGATGTTACTTTACAGAGGGGAACCTCAGGAACCAGCATGTAACATGAGGTACTCTATAATTGTTTCTTCAAGGAATGCATTATTTCTGTTGGAAAGTTGATGGGAGATTATTATATTCCTTTAGTTTTTTTCCTCTCTCACCATGTTTCTAAGTTTTTTTAATCAGTCCTCTGTCAATTCTCTACTACACTCAGATATTTCAGAAAGCTTTTGGATGTGTGAAAGGCTGATCGCTATCTTCTATGTCAGTAAAACTATCCACCTTTACAACATTTCATGGTTGCATCTTTTTCTCAGTGTCTCTGTGGTGGCAGCCATGAATGAGACCCTGCCAGGTGTCCGTGGCAGGGACCTGATTGACAGAAGGCCCAGGTCAGTGCATTTCAAATTCACCACCTCCTTTACACAGAAAGCTTCCTTCCCACAGGCTCCCAGCAAGGGCATGAAAGCAAGCATAGTTCTCTGAGGCTCTCTTTAACTCTAATGGGTGACTGGTTGGAGGACTCCCCATCAGCCTTGCAAAAACTGTCTTAAGAACTGCATTGATACCTAAAATTTCTTTCCCTTTCTTTTTCACGGGAGTCAGCTTTGCATAGTGGTCTGTGGGTTCTCCCACACTACCTTCATGCCTGCCCCACATTCCCTCACAGGTGTCCTCCCTGATAATTTATCTTATTTCTTTAGTCCTATCCTGGATGCATCTCAGTTGGTAAAAAAAAAAAAAAAAAAAAAAAATCAGGATTGATTCTTTACACTTAGATTTTTTCCTTTCTCTCCCACAAGTAGTCAGTAACCATGTCCTAGTGTTTTTTGTGTTACCTCTTTTTCTATATATATATATATGGAAATAGGTACTGTTGAGGGGCACATCTTATGTGCCAGGCCCTGTGCTAAATACTTTATCTGTACCTCATTTATTTCACACAGTAACCCTGTCAGTTACATATTATTTCCATATTGCCGATGAAAAGACAGAAGCTTAGAGTAGTGTAAAAACTTTCCTGGTGTCATATGGCTACTAATAGGAGGATCTGAGATTTCATTCTGGGACTATTTGACCTCAAGGCTAATGATGACAGTAGTAATATAGCAACTGACATTGGTTCGTCTGTGTGTGGCATCTTGTTTCATTGACTGCAATAAACCTTTAAAAGAATCGTATGAAGCAAGCTCTCTCATGCTTCAGGATATGAAAGAAGAACAAACTAAACCCAAGCACAGTGATTTAAGGACACAATACGGATTAGAGTGGATAAAAATAAAATGGAGAATGGAAAAAGAATACAGTAAGTTAATGAAACCAAAGTTGATTCTTCAAAATAAAATCAACAAAATTGATGACCATTAACTAGACTAAGAAAAAAAGAGAGAAGATTAAAATTACTAAAATCAGAAATGACAATGGAGTCCAAGCATGGTGGGTCATCTTTTAATCCTAGCACTTTGGAAGGTCACAATGGGAGGATTTCTTGAGTCCAGGTGTTTGGACCAGCATAGGTAACCTTGGGAGACACTGTCTCTACAAAAAAAAATTTAAAACCAATTAGCTGGGCATGGTGGCAAGCATCTGTAGTCCTAGTATCTTGGGGGGCTGAAGAAGGAGAATTTCTTCAGCCCAGGAGGTTGAGGCTGCAGTGAGGCATATTCACACCACTGTATTTCAGCCTGGGCTGGCCTACAGAGTGAGCGGCTGTCTCTCTCTAAAAAAAAAAAAAAGAAAAAAGAAAAAACAGAAAATGAAATGATTACTACCAATTCTAATAAAATAATGATTATGAAATTACTGTAAATAATTGTATGTTAATAAATTGTATAACCTAGATGGAATAAACAAATTCCTTGAAAAACACAAAAATATGAATAGAACTATAACCAGTAATAAGATTGAATCAATAAAAGCATTTGATGAAATTCAATATTTTTTCATAATAAAAACATTCTAAGAATGGAAGGAAACCACCTCAACATAAAGGCAATATGTGAAAAACCCAATGCTAACATCATACTCAACGGAGAACGACTGAAAGCTTTCCCTGTTTGAGCAGAAACAAGACAAGGATGCTGCTTTGGACACTTCTATTCAATGTAGTATTGAAAGGTGTAGTCGGAAAAATTAGGCAAGAATTATAAAAAAGACATTCAAATTGGAAGAAAGGAGTAAAATTATTTCGGTTCGCAGATAACTTGAAGTTATATGTAGAAAATCCTAAAGATGGAACAAACCTATAAAAATTGATGAATGAATTCAGTAATGTTCCACAATACAAAATCAACATTCAAACATCAGTCATATTTCAATACACTAACCATGGACAATCTGAAGGGAAATTAAGAAGAAAAATTTAATTTGTATTAATATCAAAAAGAATAAAATATTTAGGAATAAGTTTAACCAAAGAGGTGAAATAATTATACCTGAAATCCATAAAATATTGCTTAATGATGACATCAATAAAATGAAAGACATTTTATTTTCGTGAATTAGAAGACTCACTATTGTCCGGAGGACAATGAAACCCAAAGTGAGCTGCAGATTCAATATAATTCCTCTCAGAATCTCAGTGACATTTTTGCAGTAAAAGAAAAATCTGTCCTAAAATTTATATTGAAAATCATGACCCTAAATAGACAAACAACTTTGAAGAGGAAGAATGAAGCTGGAGGACTCACACTTTCTGATTTCAGCATTTACTACAAAGCCCCAGTAACCAATACAGTGTGGTACTGGCATAAAGGAGGACATAGACATTAATGAAATGGAACAGAGACTCCAGAAAGAAATACTTGCATATATGGCCAAATGATTTTCATCGAGTGTGCCAAGATCGTTCAATGGGGAAAGGATAGTGTTCTCACCAAATGATATTGGAAAAGCTGGATATCCCAGGGCAAGAATGAGTGGAACCTTTACCTAACATCATATACAAAATTAACCCACAATAGATCAAAGATCTAAATGTAAGAGCAAAATCTATACAACTCTTAGAAGAAAACATAGGATAAAAACTTCATGATATTGCATTTCACAATGATTTCTTGGTTGTAACAACAAAAGCATAGGCAACAAATAAAATGGATAAATTGGACTTCATAAAAATCAAAACCTTTTACATATCGAAGAACATTATCAAGAAAGTCAGAAGGCAACCCATGAAACGAGAAAAATATTTGCAAATTGTAAGTGTGATAAGAAACTAATTTCCAGAATACACAAAAAACTACAAGTTAACAACAGCAAACATCCAAAAACACAATTACAAAATGAACCAAGAATTAAAATAGAGTTTTCTCCAAGGGAGATATACAAATATCCAATAAGCCTATGCAAAGCTCCTCAGCATCACGAATACTTAGAGATATGCAAATTAAAACCACAATGTGACACCACCTCACAGACATTAGGATGGCTTTGATAAACAACAACAGTGACAGCAACACAAAACAAGTGTTTTCAAATAGATGGAAAAATTGGAGCTCTAGTGCATTGCTGATGGGAATGGGAAATGTTATAGCCACTGTAAAAAGTGGTGTGGCTGTTTCTCAAAAATTTAAACAACAAATTACCATTCGATCCAGCAATTCCACTTCTGGACATACTCCCTATAGAATTGAAAGAAATGTGAACAAATATTTGCATATTAATGTTCAGAGAAGCATTACACACAATAGCCAAAAATGGAAACAAGGGAAAAGTCCATTGAAAGATAAGTGGGTAGGGAAATGAGGTATATCTATACATCGAAATGTTATTCAACCTTAACAAGGAATAAAATTCCAATACATCGTGCAAAGTGGATAAACCTTGAAGATATTATGCTAACTGAAATAAGCCAGACATGAAAGGATAATTATTCTATAATTCCATTTATAAACGATAGAACAGCCAGTTACATAGAGACAGAAAGTAGAATGGTATGTACTAAGGGTTAGGGGGAGAAGAAGTGAGAGTTACTGTTTATTGGGTACAGAGGTTTAATATGATAAAAGGAAAAAGTTCTGGAAATGGATAGTGTGATGGTTACACAACACTAAATGGCACACTTAGAAATAGTTAATGATAAGCCTTATATTGGATATATATAAAGTGTCCTGGTAGTCTTACACTCTATAAATACACACTTTTTGGCATAGCCCCTTTCCTGCCATGCAGAGCCCCAGAGGTGAATCTCCCTATTTATTCAAGTGTGCATCACTCACTGTCCTCTGTGCTGTGTCCCACGTGCTGTGCCCACAGCCTCATACAGCTGGTGATTTCATAGCCAGGACACAGCTCAAGAGTCTGCCCCGAGGCTCCCTCTCTTTTAATTTCCCTGCAGCCTAGCCTTCACATCAACTGGCAGTTCGATTTAGCCGAATTCAGGACAGGCCACCAGGGCTCTTTCTCCACACATGCTGGTCCCACACCAGGTGGAGTCAGGCAGGGCCAGTCACTGGAGAAGTCCGGAGCAGATTAGGGAGCGGTCTGAGCTTCTCTCATCCAAGGGCTTTCCTACTCTCATTTGGAGGAAAAATGTGAGCTTGTTTCAAAGCCTCGGATGCTCCTTGTAGCTCATGCAGTAGAGAAAAGAAAAAAAGACGTGGCAGAAAGGGATGTGTTGGTGACAGCGAGAAGCAACGTGACCTTGAGGACTCTCCTTCTTGTCCCTCTGTGAAGCCTCTTCCACCACATAGGGCTCAGGGCTGACAAAGCCCCCTCCCTACCTTTCTCAGGCTGGACGCAAAGTCAGCCATGAGAAAACAGAAAAACAAGTAGAGAGTCCTTGGAGACAAACTGGGAGGGTTCAGGAGGAGAATTTAGGATTTGCTTCTGCCAATGGGACACAGGCTGGGAATTAAAATGTTTTCCTGGGTCTTCTCTGAAAGGCAGATAGACTCCACCTAAAACCCTATTGCCAGTGATGCAGGGATCCACTTACCAGAGACTTTGATCGTCTTGGATGTGGAACTTGAGCTGCCAGTGGCTGAGTTACGAGCGGAGCAACCATAGATTCCGCTATGCTTTGTAGTAATTTCACGGATAAAAAGGTCTTGTCCTGATTTCAGAAACTTCCCATTAATCGTCCAAGTATACTCTGCCGGTGGGTTAGAGTCCGCGAAGCAGTACAAGTAGAGGTTTTCTCCTGAACGGTAATAGGGGAATGGAGAGAAAATGCTGGGGATGTGTGGACCATCTGGAGTAAAGAGAATAAAGTCACAGGTGATGTCATCTGAAGGAAGGGGATGTTCCTGGTCTCTTAAACAGACACACTATCCCTCTGAGCCAAGACACACCCTCAAGGCCCAGCCAAACCGCTCCTGTGTTCACTGGGCCAAAGCCTGAGGTATTCTCCTGTTTCTCCCATCACAGGCTATAGACTCCAAGTCTCCCATGACAAGAGCATCTCCTCCCCTTATATTTTTGTTTAAGGCTATGCATACCCAGAATTTCCCAGGGCAGGGAGTCATGGCCAGCCCTGGTGTCCAGAAAAAAAAGTGTCTGTACTTGGACCTGAGAGAGACTGAGATGCCTGACCTGTGTTCGTTTGGATTGTAGTGGGTGGCCTGGTCCACACAGGAACCAAAGATACAAAGGACATCCAGGGTGACTGGGTCACTGGGGGTGCTACCAACTTGGCCCCATATTTCACATTCGTAGGGGCCTGTGTCATTTCTTGTGCCATTGTCTAGAATGAGGATCCTGTTTTCACCGGGTTGCTTTAGCTTGGGACAGTGTGGATAACAGAGAGAAGATTGTCCTGTATGGTACCTTTGATTCCTCCACAGGCATCCTTCAATCAGAGTTGGGATCTCCCTCCCCTCAGCCCACCCGAGTCCTTGAAAACCAATAGCTGGTGTGTGTGTCACAAGACAGATGTATGATGATCTAAGGGCTCAAAGACTGTGAGGCCGCCTGCTCTGTCTTAGGGAAGCACAGACTTTCTCAAGTGTGAATTGAGCAGCAGTGTTGGGTCATGGACAGACACGTCAGTGGGAGTCACAGCCCCTCGTACCCCTCCCAGTCCCTCTTTTTTCAACTGACTTGCTGGTTCACCTTGGGTTCCTTACCTGGAATGTGCAACTGCTGAGCCCCTTCCAAATTCCATCCTACTTTGCCCCCCTAGATATAATTTATCTGCAGCTTCCATTTCCAAGGACATTCTAGAGATGAGTAATAATGGGACTTCCCATTGTCCTGAAACCCTGAAGATACTGAGCAGGCTGGCCTGGGACTGGATGTTTCAGCAGAAATAAGACAGGGGAGACCAGAGTCAAGCCTGGAGGTCAGTTCAGTCATCAGGCCGTGGAGGCACAAAGTGGGGTAGTTTTCTGCAGGTGACTTACTTGACTTACTTGAGCCAGTGGCCTCCAAAGATAGAGCAGAGTGCAAGGAATGATCTAGAAAGAGTGAAGGGGGCAGACAAGAGCTGGTGACTTTGGAGCAGAACCATGTTCTCTGCTCTGGGTTCTTTAAGTTTCCTCTCCTTCTGCAGAGGGGAGGTGAGGACTAAATGGATCTTTCCAGAAATACATGTGGACATTTGCAAATGCAGAATGGACTGGTGGAAAGGGTGGGAATGAACTGCTGGAAATCTGGTCCTCATCGACCATACACGTTTGATGGATATGAGACAAATTTGGGGAGAAATTTTGCAAATATTTTCTTTCATTGGACACTCTACACTCCGATTCCATGGGTTTGACTACTCTAGGGAAATCATGTAAGTGGATTCCAGAGTGAATCTGAGAAGAGACTGCTGGTTGCCAGGAGCTGGGAGTGGGGAGAATCAGAAGTTGTTCATGTGTGTGCCGTTTCAGTTATGCCAGATCAGGAGGTTCTAGAGATCTACTGTACAGCTTGATGCCTATAGTTCCTACAGATTGAGTATTTCTTATGCATAAGACTTAGGACAAAAGTGTTTTGGATTTCTGACATTTTTTGATTCGAAATATTTGTCACATACTTACTGGTTTAGCATCCCAAATCTGAAAGATTCAAAATCTAAAATGCTCCAGTGAGCATTTCTTTTCAGCATCACATTAGTCAGCAAAAGTGGGTGGTGATAGGCTAAATACATTCTTGCCCTTTTTTTTTCTCACCACGTTTACAGCTTGGTGATTAGTTTTTGGTCAATTCCATACTGGCCATGCTGCACTTGTATGTTTTTGAAGGCTTTGGGATCTGAGAAATAATGATTGCTATTTTCTATGTCGTCAACACTTTCCACCTTTCCATGTTTGCATCTTTTTCTCAGTGTCTCTGTTGTGGCAGTCATCAATAAGAGCCTGTCAGGTCAGATTTAGGACAGATTTTTGTAATTCTGCAAAAAAAAAAGTTACTGTAATTCTGGTAGGGGTTGAGTTGAATCTGCAGCTCACTTTGGGTAGTATTGTCATCCTAACAATATTGATTTTTACAATCCTTGAAAATGAAATGTCTTCCCACATATTGATGTCGTCTTTAATTTCATTCAGTAAATTTTTGTAGTTTTCACGGTATAAATCTTAGATCTTTTTGGTTAAAATTATTCCAAAATATTTTATTCCCTTTGACGTTAATGACAATGGAAATTCTTTACTGAATTTCCTTTCATATTGTTCATTGTTACTGTATAGTCTAAAGAATGATCTAGAAAGAGTGAAGGCCACAGGCAAAAGCTGGTGCTTTTCGAGCAGAAACATATTCCCTGAGTTTTTATCTTCCCCCTCCTTTTGCAGAGGGCAGGTGGCTCTTCTCTGATACCCAGATAGACTTCACTGGAAAACATATTGCCAGTGCTCCAGGGATCCACTTACCAGGGACTATGATCCTCTTGATTATGAGATTTGTTCCACCAGTGACTGAGTTATGCATGAAACAGACATAGACCCCTCTATATGTTTTAGTGATTTGGAGGATAAAGAACACTTGTGCTGATTGCTGGAATTTCCCATCAATCAGCCAAGAATGCTCTGCCAGTGGGTGAGCGTCTGTGAGGCAGGAGAGCTTGGGGACTTCCCCTGGATGGTAATAGGGGTATGAAGAAGAAATGGTGGGGGTGTCCAGACCTTCTGGAGCAAAGAAAATAAAGTCGTACCTGATGTTGTCAGAGGGAAGGGAAAATCCTGGTCTATGGAAGGGCCACAGTGACCCTGTGAGCTAAGTCACAACACTGAAGTCCCAGCCAAATCCCTGCTGTGTTCACTGATCTGGAGCCTGAGACATTCACCTACTTCTCCCATCATAAGCTGTGGTCCCTGAGTCTACCATGACGGTAGTAGCCTCTACTCTCTCATTGTTGATCAAGCCTAAGCCTACTGTTAGTACTCGTGGCCAGCTTTGATGTCCAGGGATAAGGGTATCTGTAGTTGCACCTGAGAGTGACTGAGAGGCCTGGCCTCTGGCCATGTGTATTTGGGATGGCAGCCTAGTTCACAGAGGAACAGAAGATACTTACAGAGGAGATTCAAGGTGACTGGGTCACTGTGGCTGGAACTCCCTGGGTTCTTCATTTCACATTCATAGGGTCCTGCAGTATCCTTTGTGACACCAAATAGACTGAGGGTCCTGTTGTTTTCGGACAGCTGCAACTTGCGACTGATAGGGAGGCTCTGACCATTTATCCACCACAGGTAGCTTACATCCTGAGTGTCAGGATCACAGGATAAGATCACAGTCTCCGTGCCCTCCCTGGGGTTTAAGTTGCTGCTGGAGATGTAGGGCTTGGGAGTCTCCACTGTGCAGATAACAGAGAGAAGATTGCCCTGTGTGGCACCTTTGATTCCTCTAAAGACATTTTTCAATCAGAGATGGCATTTCCCACTTCAGCCCACCCAAGTCCTTAAAAATCCATGGCAGATGTGTGTGTTACAAGACAGATGCATGGCAATCTGAGGGCTCAGAGATTGTGAGGCTGCCTTCTGTATGTGGGAGAAGCACAGACTTTCTCCAGTGTGAATTGAGCAGCAGCATTGCGTAATGGAAATACATGGGTCCAGCAGTCAGAGCCCCGGTGCCTCTCTGAGTCCCTCCCTCTCCCACTGCCTGCCTGGCCCACCCTGTGATCCTCACTTGGAGCATGCAGTGTAGAATCTTCTTAGTTTCAGTCTTACTTTGCTCTCAAGGTATGTTTTCCCTGCAGCTTCCCTTTCCAAGGGCATCCTAGAGATGGATGATGGAACTTCCCATTGTCCTTAAACCCTTTGGGTAGTGGGAAAACTGACCTGAGAATGGTACTTCAGCAAAAATAACACAGGGGAGACCAGAGTCAAGCCTGTAGGTCAATTCAGTCATCAGGCAGTGGAGCTACAAGGTGGGGCAGTTTTAACAGCTGTCTCACAGTGACTGACTTGAGCCAGTGGCCTCTAAAGATAGAGCAGAGTCCAAGGAATGAGCTACAAAGAGTGAAGGGGACAGGCAAGAGCTGATAGATTTGCACCAATATCATGTTCCCTGTCCTTTGTCCATGATGTTCCCTTCCCCCTGTAGAGGGCAGGTGAGGACCATGTGGATCTTTCTAAAAATACATGGGGATGTTTGCAAATGCAGAACTGACTGGTGGAAAGGGCAAGCGTGAACTGATGATGAAAGTCTGGCCCTCATGGACCACTTGTGTTTGGTGGCTATTAGACCAATATTTGGGAAGAAGTCTTGCAGATACTTTCTCTCATTAGACATTCTACTCTCTGATTCTGTGAGTTTGACTACTCTATGTACCTCATCTCAGTGGATTCCAGAGTAAATCAGAGAGTAAAATAGTAGTTTCCAGGAGCTGGGGTGAGGGGAATAGGGCATTGTTCCGTGGGTGTGAGCTTTCAGTTATGCAGGTTGAGGAGGTTCTAGAGACCTCCTGCATATCTTCATACCTATAGTTCATACAGATAAAGTGTTCCTTATGCAGAAAGCTTAAAACCAGGTGTTTTGGAGTTCTAACTTTTTTTATTTTGGAATATTTGCAGTAGATGTACTGGGTTAGCATCCCACATCTGAAAAATTTTAAATCCAAAATGCTCCAGTTAGCACTTCTTTTTAGCACCACATCAGTGGTCAGAAGTGTTGGATTTTGGTGCATTTCAGATTTTGGATTTCTGAATTTGGGATGCTCAATTTGTAATATTGTAATTTTCCCATAAAAAGTTGTCAGGCGTTTAGACCTCATGTTATGGTGTGACTCTAGTAACAAAACAAAACAAAACAAAACAAAATTTGAAGGAAACATTAAAATGTTGTCATCAGTGGAAATTTTTACTGATGGTCCAAATATCTAAGATCAATTGCTGGTATAATATTTCTCTTGATACCCAATTAAGGTTTAGGTGTGGGGTGAATTCAGCAGAATCACATTATGCTCAAAGAAAGATGCCACAGGTGATTTGAAATTAGCAAGTCCTTAAGTAGAAAGAGTCCCGTTAAAAGGACAGAACTGGTCAGTGTGTCAATTACGTAAAGGGAGGAATGATGCTGAATTAAAAGAAGTGATGTGTGTTATGTTAGTAAATATAGAAAGAACTCCCTGTTTCTAATTTCTGTGCAAGGTTAGGAAAAATGGGGAGGAGCCCAAAACAGGTATGTGAAGTGCTGTCTTCATTTTCTCTCAACCTCAGGAAATACAACTAGAGTTTAAGTTTGTGCGAATTAGGAAGAGTCTAAGTGAGATGCCATTGGGTCATATGTCCCCCACACGAAGAATCCCAACTTATGAAAATGGCATCATCATGGGGAAAGAATCGAATGTTGCCCAGGTAGGAAAACCATCAGATAGCACCCCCTGGCCACCTCCAACAGGTCCCGGAACCCAACAGTATTCCCATTATGTGAATGTTACAGCCTTGGTAGTTGCCCCATAACTACAAAATTTAAAAATTGCTATTGTCAATACAAAATGATAAATATGAAGTGGAATATATTGCTCCATTTTTTCCCCTACTCTTTTTGAACTTTCCTGTTTCATTTTTGGAAGTTTCTATTGACACATCCTCAAGCTAGGGATTCTTTCCTCAGCTGTGTGCATTCTACCAGTAAGCATCAAAAGCATTCTTCATTTCTCTAACAGCATTTTTTTTTTCTGAGATGGAGTCTCACTCTTTTGCCCAGGCTGGAGTGCAGTGGCACCATCTTGGCTCACGGCAAGCTCTGATTCCCGGGTTCATGCTATTCTCCTGCCTCAGCCTCGCGTGTAGCTGGGACTACAGGCACCCGTCAGCACGCCCGGCTCATTTGTTTGTATTTTTAGTAGAGATGGGGTTTCACCGTGTTCGCCAGGAAGGTCTCGATCTCCTGAACTCGTGACTCGCCCGCCTCGGCCTCCCAAAGTGTTGGGATTACAGACGTGAGCCACTGTGCCTGGCCGTCTCTGAGGGATTTTAACGAGTTGTTGACTTTGAGTTTGTTCAACTGTTTACTTACTGTTAACCAAGTGACAAATTACAAGCTTCTTATATGCCTGACAGGAAACCAGAAGTCTCTAGAAAGTGACTGGAGAATGCGAGTTCCATAGTAGGTTGAGGATGGAGTCACGAGTGAAACGGGTGAAATCAGCCCATGGGCTTTGGAGACTACAAGCCTGCCCAGCCTATGACACCCTGGTGAGTCAGTGCAAAGATTACAACAGTGACAGCAAACTAGCATGGCTGACTCCATCTGGCATCTAGTCTCAGGCTGCTTGTCCTCACTCATTCCTAGACATAGGCCAGGCTAACCATGGGAGGAATTTAGTTTATGGTTGAACTTTGAAGAAACAATGATACTACTTCCTCCATAACACTAATACCCTTATTTTGCTCAGGGATTGTCTTTGTAAAACTGGTGAAAGACCATGAGAGTAAGATTATAGGAGGGCAGTGAATTCTGCTAAAATGTAGGCACAGTTTCTATAATCCCTTACTGCTCAAATGTCATTTGCCCAGAGTTTACAAAATTCGTAACTAATTGCTCCTATGATAACATCACTATTACAGAACCTGAGATTGGTCTTTTGAGATGTTTCTCGTTCTTTGCATTCTGGCAACCCGCTGACATCATCTATACCCTTAACTAATGGCTCAGCCAGTCACGTGGTCCCCACCTAGAGGCGAATTGAAGCAAAAACAGATCACTTCCCTCTGCCTGCATGATTCCATCCCCAAACAATCAGCAATACCGATCTTTTAGTCCTGTGCCTCTGAAACTATCCTTGAAAATCTCTGTCTAATGTTCACAGCTGGTACCTTTCCTTCTGAAACTATTCCAATCAATAGAAAGAGGGAATCTTCCCTGACTCATTTTATGAGGCCAGTATCATCCTGATACCAAAGTCTGGCAGAGACACAGCAACAAAAAAAGAAAATTTTAGACCAATATCCCTGATGAACATCAATGCAAAAATCCTCAATACAATACTGGCAAACTGGATCCAGCAGCACATCAAAAAGCTTATCCACCATGATCAAGTGGGCTTCATCCTGGAATGCAAGGCTGGTTCAACCTACACAAATCAATAAACGTAATCCTGCATATAAACAGAACCAAAGAAAATAACCACATGATTATTTCGATAGATGCAGATAAGGTCTTATACAAAATTCAAAAGTACTTCATGCTAAAAACTCTCAATAAATTCTGTACTGATGGAACGTATCTCAAAATAACAAGAGCTATTTGTGACAACCCCACAGCCAATATCATACTGAATGGGCAAAAACTGGAAACATTCCAGTTTTTTTTCCATTCCCTGGCACAAGACAGGGATGTCCTCTCTCCCCACTCCTATTCAACATAATGTTGGAAGTTGTGGCTAGGGCAATCAGGCAAGATAAAGAAATCAAGGGTATTCAGTAAGGAAAGGAAGAAGTCAAATTGTCCCTGTTTGCAGATCACATGATTGTATATTTAGAAAACCCCATCATCTCTGCCGAAAATCTCCTTAAGCTGATAAGCAACTTCAGCAAAGTCTCTGGACACAAAATTAATGTGCAAAAATCACAAGCATTCTTATACACCAGTAACAGACAAACAGAGAGCCAAATCATGAATGAACTTCCATTCACAATTGCTTCAAAGAGAATAAAATACCTAGGAATCCAACTTACAAGGGATATAAAGGACCTCTTTAAGGAGGACTACAAGCCACTGCTCAGTGAAATAAAAGAGGACACCAACAAATGGAAGAACATACCATGCTCATGGATAGGAAGAATCAACATTGTGAAAATGGCCATACTGCCCAAGGTCATTTATAGATTCAATGCCATCCCCATCCAGCTACCAATGAGTTTCTTCACAAAATTGGAAAAAACTACTTTAAAGTTCATATGGATCCAAAAAAGAGCCTGCATTGCCAAGACAATCCTAAGTCAAAAGAACAAAGCTGGAGGCATCACGCTACCTGACTTCAAACTATACTACAAGGCTACAGTAACCAAAACATCATGGTACTGATACCAAAACAGAGATATAGACCAATGGAACAGAACAGATCCCTCAGAAATACTACCACACATCTACAGCCATCTGAACTTTGACAAACCTGACAAAAACAAGAAATGGGGAAAGGATTCCCTATTTAATAAATGGTACTGGGAAAATTGGCTAGCCATAAGAAGAAAGCTGAAACTGGATCCTTTCCTTACTCCTTATACAAAAATTAATTCAAGATGGATTAGAGACTTAAAAGTTAGGCCTAATATCATAAAAACCCTAGAAGAAAACCTAGGTAATGCTATTCAGGACATAGGCATGGGCAAGGACTTCATGTCTAAAACACCAAAAGCAACGGCAACAAAAGCCAAAATTGACAAATAGGATCTAATTAAACTAAAGAGTTTCTGCACAGCAAGAGAAACTATGATCAGAGGGAACAGGTAACCTACAGAATGGGAAAAATATTTCGCAATCTACTCATCTGACAAAGACCTAATATCCAGAACCTACAAAGAACTCAAACAAATTTACAAGAGAAAAACAAACAACCCCATCAAAAAGTGGGCGAAGGATATGAAGAGACACTTCTCAAAAGAAGACATTCATACAGCCAACAGACACATGAAAAAATGCTCATCATCACTGGCCATCAGAGAAATGCAAATCAAAACCACAATGAGATACCATCTCACACCAGTTAGAATGGCAATCATTTAAAAGTCAGGAAACAACAGGTGCTGGAGAGGATGTGGAGAAATAAGAACATTTTTACACTGTTGGTGGGATTGTAAACTAGTTCAACCATTGTGGAAAACAATATGGTGATTCCTCAAGGATCTAGAACTAGAAGTACCGTATGACTCAGTCATCCCATTACTAGGTATATACCGAAAGGATTATAAATCATGCTACTATAAAGACACATGCACACGTATGCTTATTGCAGCAGTATTCACAATAGCAAAGACTTGGAATCAACCCAAATGTCCATCAGTGACAGACTGGATTAAGAAAATTTGGCATATATACACCATGGAATACTATGCAGCCATCAAAAAGGATGAGTTTGTGTCCTTTGTAGGGACATGGATGCAGCTGGAAACCATCATTCTCAGCAAACTATCACAAGAACAGAAAACCAAACACCATGTATTCTCACTCATAGGTGGGAACTGAACAATAAGATCACTTGGACGCGGGAAGGGGAACATCACACACGTGGGCCTATTATGGTGACGGGTTGGGGGTTGGGTTGCAATGATAGTTATACCTGATGTAAATCACGAATTGATGGGTGCAGCACACTAACATGGCAAATATACACATATTTAACAAACTTGCACGTTGTGCACATGTACCCTAGAACTTAAAGTACATTAAAAAAAAAGATTTTAAAATTAAAAAAAAAAAATCTCTAACCCCTGATCCACTATGGAGGCTTATTTGAGTAATAATATACCTCCGTCCTCCTATTTGGCAGACTTGGAGTCATTAAAATCTTTCTTTACTGCAAATCACTATCTGGATTAATTGGTTTTGTTTGTGCAGGAGGCCAGAAAAACTTGTCTGGGAATTATAAGAATGGACGGAGGAGCTGCCTATCCCTGTCCCACGGTCTTGTGCACAGATCAGCCTCACAACAGGAAAGAGCGCTGGATGGGGATACAGTGGAAGCTCATTCTCTTAGTGACTTGTGGACATTGGCTCGAGATGAAGCCTGGCAGGAGTGGAAACTCCAGGTCATTTCTATACCTTTCCTATTACCTGGGAGGTGGATCATTCCACAGTGTTAGCAGGAAGGGAATACAAGTCAGCCTAGTTAGAGGGAGTGTCTGGGGAAGGCCTAGGGGTGGAGGAAGAAGCTGTGCAGGACAGGGCTTGCCAGTTAGAATGAAGTGGGAGGAAGATGAGGGACACAGAGAAGCAGAGAGAGGCAGAGACAGCATGGCAGTGAACACTGGGGGCTACAGTGACTTCAGAGACCCCAAGGACCAGGTGCTCCCATTTCCACAGTCCAGGACCAGGGAGCCCTGAGAACCCTCCAGTGGCCAAAGGGTTTCGACTTACATGAGGTGGGGTGTCTTTAGGGGCAAGAGGTAGTGGGGGGATGAAAGATAGGTGGCAGCCTCTGAAGGACAAGGGAAAGGTGTGACCTAGACCTCCTAGGATTCTGCATCTGAGATCCAGTCTCTAAAGAGGTTATGGATCATTCATTTCTTCATTCAATTCCTTCATTTGTTATGTGAGAGCACCTGAGTGTGTGTCTCTCACTGGGCCTATGCTAGTGCAGGGTGTGAGTGGGGAAAGAACACAAGGTCCTGTCCTTTATCCTGTTATGCCAGTGACATAGACACTTTGGGAAACATAGGATTTCAGGTTCAGTGATAGGGGTTAAGATCTGAGGGGGAGGCCTGGACATTTTCTGCACTGACTCTGACAGTTGAGGCAGGTGATTTAGTTCTGGAGTGCAGACTAATCAGCTGACCATTTGCTCTCCCTCCTCTGAGGTTTGGATGTCGAAGAAGAGAGGATTTGAGCCAATAAATGACTATGGGGTCCTTGGAACCCAGTAATCCCTCACTTCTGGTGGAGGAGAGGATGGGCCTGTGGCTGCAGACAGACCTCATGTGACCCTGATCTGCCTTTTGTGTTTGTGTGACTCTGGTTCAGTGACTGTGCCTTCCTGTGCCTCAGTTTTCTCTCAGTCAAATAAGCTAAATGGCGAATGGACTGTGGCTTTTCATGCTATCTGTGAATAAATTGTAAATTCTTCACAGTCACCTGACCTAATGCTTGGCACAGTGGAGGTGTTCACACAAAAAGCATTTATTATTATTCACTTTCACTTCCATGAGGGCGCACCTTTAGGTCAGATCCCTGTGGATAAGTTGCTGCCAAGTACATTTTCTGTCTTCTGTTTCTGCTTCTGGGGACATTAGACTTCCTATGGAGTATCCTAAGCCTCACAAGGCAGTTGACTGATGGCCTACAAAGCTTGTCTTTCTGTCCTCTCCACTCTGAGTGTCAGGTGAAGAAAGCTCTGTCCTTGCCCAGATGAGGCTCTGAGGGCTGAGCCCTGGCTGGTGAGCAGATCCAGGAGACACAGTCGTCAGACAGCTGGCGAATCCTTGGTCCCAGTAAGCCCTGCCACAACCCAGCCCTGGCACAGGCTCCTCCACTTTATCTGGAGTAAGGATTTAGGGACAGCGGTCTGGGGTTGAGGTTTCTAGGGCTGAGCTTTTCTGAGAGTATCTCAAGGGGCCTCTTAGGCAAAGCCCTACTCAGTTCTCCAGGGTCTTTCTCAGGGTCAAGTTTATGAAGAGGGCATGAGGTGCTTGGCTGAGACTGATCTCCTCCTGCTGAACACCCCCTCCCCCACCATCAGACTGTCCTTCCTGTGCAGCAAGTGTCTGGAGGCAGGACAGGAATTCTTATCTGTTGTGGTTTGTCTCCTCTGTGTGTGTCCTGCACTAAATGCCAAAACCGCAACATGGGATATAATGCAGAGAGGGACACAGGCACAGTCCAGGCCTGACCATTCTGTGTGTGCAAAGTAAAAGTGACTCCCAACCCCCAACACCCAGGGATCATGTGGAATCACTCACGGTATAAGGTGAAATGTCCAGTTACTCCTTTAGTCTCATCACCTTGCTTTGTTATTTGAATGGTGTAGGATCCTGTGTCATTCTTGGTGACATTCTGGATCAGCAGGGATGCATTGGAATATACTGTTTCTCGTCCACTGTATGCAGGCCCAAATACAATCATTTCAGTGTCTATTGTATATGCTGCAATGTAATGCTGGAGGTCCATTATTTGCCCTTTGTACCAGCTGTAGCCAGTAAGATTCTGGGGCAAATTGTAGACAAGTAGCAGAACATCCTTCCCCTCAGAAACTTTGGTTGGCTGGGTTTCAATCATGACTTGGGCAGTGGTGGGCGGGTTCCAGAAGATTAAAAGTGATGCTAGGAGGTGGAGAGAGCATCAGTCAATATTGAGACCTATGTATTGGGGGTAAAAAGATGAGGCCCTAGGTCCTGAGAAGATCTCTTCAATCATCAGCCTTGTAGACACACACACACAAACACACACACCCCTCTTTGTGTGTATGTGTGTGTGTTGTGTTTTTGTCCTACTTTCCTACTGGGTCAAGGTCAGCGGCACGACCCCCATTCATTCAACACTTCTGACCTCGGCATTTTTCTCTTACAAATCCTCTTCCCCTGTATGGCTCCCTCCACAACACCCACAGGTCCTGCTCACATCAGGGCGTCCTTAGACTTCTTTCCTGACACCTCCTTCAGAGACCCTGGGTCTTCCCTTTCTGACCTTTCCATGCTCTGCTCCCTCCGGAGCTCTTGTCAACACCTGATCTCACATTCCAGATCTCTTTGCATGTCTGTCTTCCTGCCCATGAGAGCATGAGTTCCGTGAGGACAGAGACGTTTGTGATCTTGGTTGCACCCCAGTGCCTGGGACAGGCTGCAGACTCCTGCAGATGTGAGGGTTCCCAGGAACCTCCCAGCCAGGGCTATTTTTTGTCTTTCCCCAATTATTGAGGTTTTTTGCTGAGGACAGTGTTTCATGTCCTGCTTATATTTTCATTTGAAGTGTCATCCGATAATAGTTATTATTATGATGATTTTTCAAAATATGGTGGCCAGTGATGATTAACCAGGAGAACAGAACACTTGAGATTTTCCTACCTATTACCAATTCCAGTTCAATGTGATTTTTCTGTTGCAACCCTGTCCCTCTCTGGTATATTTTCCCCAATCCAGGCTCCAACAGAGCCTTCTTTTCTTTCTTTCTTTATTTTATTTTTTCTTTTTGAGATGGAGTCTCATACTATCTCCCAGGCTGGCATGCAGTGGCGTGATCTCGGCTCACTGCAACCTCTGCCTCCCAGATTCATGCAATTCTCCTGCCTCAGCCTCCTGAGTAGCTAGGATTACAGGAGCTCACCACCACACCTGGTTAACTTTTTCCGTTTTTAGTAGAGACGGGGCTTCACTGTGTTGACCAGACTGCTCTTGAACTCCTGACTTCATGATCCATCCACCTCAGCCTCCCAAAGTGCTGGATTATTTTATTTTTTAGAACCCCTTCCTCTCCAGGAGACCCCATCCAATCATTCTGCTTCCTCCTCCTGTCCTCTCCCAGGAAGTTCTCTCCTCACCTGTAAGTAGAAGCTCCTTCCAGGTGATGTGCAGTGTGCAGGGAGAGGCTGAGAGGGGCCCCATGGCCTGCTCCGCCTGTGTGTTCTCCTCTGTGGAGATGAGTCTGGGATCCAGAATCTTTCCGAGCACAGCTGTCAGCTGTGCTGTCCTTCCTCCTTCTGTGCTGAGCCTCTTCCCGGGGCAGGAGCACTTCTCAGGCTTATGGGCGGGGTCTGTGCCCAGGACACCTCTCTATCGCCTCCCCTCTCAGTCCTGCCTCTTTGTCCCTCCTTCTCTTTTTCCTTTTGTCTCTGTGTCAGGTCCCTGGGAATTGTGGAGGCCTCTGCCTTTTTCAGCAGTGATTTTGTCACCAAACCTCGCTACACACTATGTGCAAAACCACAAACGTACACACAAAAGAGACGTGCACAGACACACAGAGTCACATACATACCCTGTAGGTTGGGCAAGCACAGCTCTGGGCCTCAGCTTCCTGCTGTCCCAGTGGCTCTGGGTCAGGGTGCACATTCACACCCCTTGCCCTCTTTCATCCCCATCTGGCTCTCCCCTTCAGTGCAGGAGGCTGGAGCTGCATCAGGTCCCTGTTATAGGGACACCACATTGTGCTGTGGGTGAGCTGTGTGTTGCCTGGTGACAGGGACCCTTGCTTTCTCTAATTGTGTCTAGCTTGGCTGCAACTTCCAAGGATGGACATTCAGGACCTGGGTGTCCCAGAGGAAAATGTCCTTACTGGAGGTGTGCAGGTTGAATCTCTCATGCCTCTTGGGAGGAGTGGCATGTGCTGATTGCTTAGTGGGGGCTGTGACTCCCATGGTCAAAGGGACAGTTCTCAGTCACTCTATAGCTCCCTTGGGACTGGTGGATGGGTTTCTCATCTCTTCCTGACCATCTTTGGTGTCCTCTCTTCCCTGGCCGTCTGATTGTCCTGTGGACACCACACCTTCCCTGTGGTCGTGCAGGAGGAAGAGGGGAGTTACCCAGGAACCCCATGGAACATGGCTCGTTGAGACACAGGAAGGGGAGCCTGGGACAGAGCAGGGGTTCAGAGCTGGAGAGATTCATCCCAACTGACTCCGTGGTCGTGATGGGCTCAGCCCTCCATGTGCTGACATACCCAGGGGTCTGTCCTGAGGGTTTTCACCCGGCCAAGATGCTCTCTGTAGAGGAGGAACAGGCAGTCACCAGAGAGCCTCTCTGGAGGGATGTCGCTCACACCTGAGAAGGCGGGTGGGGGTGAGTTGTGTTCTAGGAGTAAAGAGCAATAATACCCCCTTCTCCCGGCAGGGACACAGGAGAGGTCTGCTTCCCAAGGGACAGCCGGGTGTAGGTAGACACATCCTATGTGGTGCATGTGTGTGACCGTCACACGCGCGCTGAGCCCCTCGGGGTGCAGCGGGCAGGCAGGTCATAGGGTGCCTGACTGATTCCTGGGGAGGTTGTGGGCCGTCAGGCAGCCGCTGTTCTGTGTCAGCGCTAGGCTTGGCCTAGGATGCCCCACAGAACAGGACAGATGGAGCAGAGGCGGGCATTTAGGGAGCAGTGACAGAAAGAGTTGATGAGGATGGAGGGAGGTTACGAGGGGAAAGCGCGCAGTGTGGCGTCGAGTGCACCAGCTCTGCCCTAGGAAATGTCTTTTTAACTGAGCCCAGGGAAGCAGCAGGTGTGTGGGGCAGGAGCTGCCTGCAGAGGGAGTGGTGTTAGGTTGGCGGACGGCCAGGTCAGGGAGGAGCTGACAGAGTCCGTGTGGGGAGCATGGAGGACGTTGAGGACTTGGGCCGAGGTGACCCTGGTGAAGGTGGAACCTGCTTGGCTACTGGTTCTGCTGAGGGAGGTCTGCATCCCCTGGGAAGGCTCCAGGCTTGAGGGACTCTGCCGCCCTCTGGTGAACTGGAAGGGAAGCGTGGGTGGCCAAAGTCCCAGGCCAGGCTGCGTGTTTTATTCCACAAGGATCTGCACGTTTCAAACGAGGTCACACATATGTTATGTTACAGCGCCATCATCTTCCAGCCCTGTGAGTCCCAGTCTCTGTGGCTCTACGTTCACTGTTCTCCCTCTTTCACGATCGGATGTCCCGAACGCAGATTTTTGTCACCTTCAGTGAGTTTGTGTTTGTGTGCAGTAGGTGGCACTGTGTATACCCTGGGGGCAGTGATGTCTGGGGCTGAGCACTGCACATGGGCTTGGGAGCAGAAGACGGAGCAGCAGGGTCGGAGGATCAATGCCAGGGGAGTAGGGACAAGTCATTTTCATTTTCTCACTCCCAGGGACCAGAACCCAGGATTCTGACTCCAGGGCGATGTACCACACCCTGCTGGTGTCCCGGGATGTCATGAGTGCTCATAGTGTCATGTTGCGTTGGCCTTCATTTTTTAAAGTGTAAATTTATTTGCCTCACATCAGAGGCAGGCCTTGCTCACCATGGCAGTTTTCAATACTGTATCTTGTTCAAGTGACTGCAGTTGGTGGCCAGCGATAAAATCTAAGAGGCATCTCTCCTGCTTGGTGTGCTGGGCTCCTCTCTCTCCATCTACTTTCTTTAAACTGATATTCTGACATTTGCCCTTACATTTAAAGTGACCACTTCTCAATCACAGTGTGATCTCCTGCTCCCAGTGTTTGCTGCTTTCTTTAAACACATCCATTAAAGCTCCCTGCTGGAAACCTGTCAGATAACACCTGGACTTACTAAAGACATTGGCTTACCGTTCTCTTCTCTCCTCCCTGCCTGGGCTCGCTGACCTCTGTATCTGTGGTCTCCACGTGTGCCGAGTGCTCCCCAGTGTCTGTAAGTAGTAAAAACACTTACACTTTCACGTTGTGGTTGTATCATTATAGCCTCACATGCCGTCCAGGGCCTGACATCGAGGCTGCCCTGTGGGATCTGTGCTGGTTGAACCCCTGCTGGAGCTCTTGTTTTGGTACCTGCAGTTCTTCTGGGGACCGGAGTTTCCAGCTAACTTGATTGAAAAAGTGTCAGGTTTCATGGAAAACACTGGGTCAGATGATGTATTCATGGGCTTCAGCTGCCATAACAAACACCTTAGCCTGGGTCAATTAAATAATAGAAATCGATTTTGCACAGTTCTGTGAATAATGTGCTATTTTAACCACTTTAAAATGTGCAATCAAATGCAATTAACCACATACACAGTGTTAAGTTACCATCACCACTATTTTTCCTAGAAAATTTTTATCATTTTAAACTGAAACTTTGTATAATTAAAACTATAATAACTCCCTGTATTTTCCACCCTAGACCTTGATCATCTCTACTCTGTCTCTGTGAATTTGCCTATTCTTGATGTTTCATATAAATGGAATTATATATATATGTTATTTAGTTTCTGACATATTTCACTTAGCATAATGTTTCCAAAGTCCATGCATCTTCCAGTGGATGTCAGAGCTTCATTCCTCTTTATGGCAGATTAACATTCTGTTGTATGTGTGACCACATTTGTTTATTCATGTGCTGATGAACACTTGGATTGTTTTCATATTTTGTGAGTAATGCTACAATCAACATTCCCATGCGAGTACCTGTTTCAGTCCCTGGATTCAATTCTTTGGGTATATACCTAGGACTGGATGCTGTTTCATATGAGAATTCTATGATTAGCTTCTTGAGGAACAGCACAACTATTTCTCCTAGTGGCTGCACATTTTTATAGTCTCACCAGCAATGTATGAGGATTCCAAATTCTACATAAGGCTTTCACTTGTTATTTAACATTTGAAATGAATGGTAGCCATATTTGTAGGTTTACTGTGGGATTCCATTGTGGCTTTGACTTTGTATTTTCCTAATGACTAATGATGTTGAATTTCTTTTCATGTCCCTCTTGATGATTTGCATATCTTCTTTGAAGAAATGTCTATTTGCGTCCTTTGCCCATTTATATAAATTGGGTGGTTTGTCTCTTTGTTATTGAGTTGTAGCAGTTCTTTATATATTCTGGGCATGAAACCATTGTCTGAGTGATTTGCAACTGTTATGTGTCATTCTGTGTTTGGTCTTTTTATTTTCTTGATAATATCCTTTGATGCACAAAAGGCTTGCATTTTTAGCCCAATTTATCTCTTTTTCCTTTTTCTTTCTCATGCATTTGGGTCATACCTGAGAATCCATTGCACATTTGAGGTCATTAAATTTTACCCCCATGTCTTTTTCTAAGATGTTTTTGTGGTTATAGACCTTATAATTAACTCACTCATCCACTTTAAGATAATTGTTTGATATGGTTGGAAGTATAGTTCTCTAAGTTTATTGCTTTGCATGTGGTCATCTAGTTGTTTGTGCACCATTATTTGAGAGGATGATTGTTCCTCCATTAAATTATCTTGACACCCTTATTCAAGAGAAATGAACTATAAGGGTGAGGGTTTACTTGTGGACTCTCAATGCTATCCCTTTGGTCCCTATTTGTATTCTCATGCCAGCAGCTTCTGTTTTTAGTACTTGCAATGTTTTGTGAGATTTCAAATAAGAACGTTCAAGTTCTGCAATTGATTTTGGCAAAATTGTTTTGGCTCTTTCAGGGGTACTTTTTTAAAAGCAAGGAGGTCAACGTTTTGCAATTGAAAAGCTTTTCTGTCGTATTTCGGGGAGGAATTTTGCAGTCTAGGGATCTTTTCAGGAACTTTATCACAAGTAGGTAAATTATCTCCACTTCCTTTGCTGAAGTACTGGGTTGAAATGTGTGTTGCCTCCCGTTGTGGAATTGAGAGACCCTGGAAGCACTTGCTTATGTGGTGAGAGACAGTGAGCTCCTTAATGAGGGGCACAGAAGACATTGCTTTGGGACACAATGTTGTCAGGGGAGCTGTGTGCCTCTCCTTTATTCTTTTGTGCAGTTGAGATCTCTGCTGGACACACTAGATATTGAAATCTTTGTTGATTCTCTTGGTTCTGGTTTGGCTGACCTGTCAGCTGGAGCTGGAGGACATGCCTGGAAGGGGAGTGACCCCCATGGCAAAGAGCAGGGCTCAGCAGAGTGAAAGCAGCTGGGACCCAGAGGAGCCAGTGAGGTCTGACTCTTAAAAGCCAAAGACCAGCAGATGGTGTCCTCAGGGGCAGGTGGACTGCACTGGTACCCATTTAAGTGGACTGGAGAAAGGTAAGAGTCTTTGGATATTCCATTTTCTCTCTCAACTCTTCAGCAGGAGATTTGGGCCCTGGGCTGGTACTGTCCTTCAGCAGGGGCAGGGTGGACAGAAATGGCTGCATATCATGCCTAAGTACATGTCATCCTCTCAGGCATTGCCCCTGAAGATGGAGAATTTTGTTCAGAGTCCTAGCCTGGGCACATGGGAGGAACCACCTTATTAAAATTAATTTAAGAAAACAGTATGCACGCTTTATTCTTCTAGAATAATTATTAATGTCATGTTTTACAATGTATCTCTTAATGGAATGGTGAGATCATCTACATAATGCATGTTTTACGTGGTCTTTTCTATAATTGCAGCTTTCACATGTTCTTATAGAATCCATTTCCTTTGGGAACACACAGGCAGTATCTCTGTGTTGATTTCTACTGGGAAATCTTTATGCAGGGTGGAGAGAGTCACATTTCCTAATGAGAGATGGAAAGCATCTGATTACCTGAAAAAGTGTCCAAATTCTGCTGGTATGATCATGGTGCTGCAGGTAGAGGTCAGTTTAAGGAGGATTCAGCCAAAGGAATTTTGAAAGTCTTTTTTATTGTTTTTGTTTGGTTGGTTTTTGTTTTGGTTTTTTGTTTTTTACTAAACCATGGGCAGAAGCCACCACATGGACACACCACATGTTGGAATGGATGAGGGACAGAAATGGAGCTCAGTAAATTGAGAATGAAATTCAGGAGTGGGGAAGAGGTTTGAGAGGTCAACGGGTGTGAGAGGTGAATGGGTGAATGATGAGAATGTTCAAAACATCTTCTTTCTCCATAATAAGAGACCATTTAGGCCCCTGAGTCAGACAATGTCCAGGCCAGGGGGAGGTAGATGTTGTCAGTTCTCCTGGGCAAAAGTGAGACTCCAGCAGTGTCCAGTTACCTCATCCAGTTTGGGATTTATTCCTATTTTAAAAATGATCCAACAGTATACCATTTTGAAAATATACAAAAATCTCTATGCTACCATTCACAGATAGACAAGATAGCCCTAACATGGTGAGAGAATCAGAATGGGGTTTGTGTTTACATTATGTATTTTTTTCTCCCAATATCTACAGAATTCCCTACATCAATTTTTTAATGTAACCCAGTGGGTGTCATTCCCTTTCACAGTTACAGACATTTACAGTTTACGGTTAAACCTCTTGGAAAACCCACACCTTTTCTGCTGTGAGGTACAAGCAGCCATGTGGCATCACCTCTAAATATGCCTTCTGGGACATCAAATTGCTGATTAAGTAAAAGTCATTTCAGTAGATATTGAAGACCTCCATTTTACCACCTCACACTTGTAATTCTTCTACCAAGAGGTGATGGATTTTACGGGTGATTTGCTTTTATAGATTAGTGTAGATTAATGCTTCTGCCAGGGGCAAATTTTTCATTGGGAAAAGCATTTGATGAATTCGGAGACATTGCTGGTTGTCAGAGCTGGGGGAGGGAGTCCTGCTGGCCTTGAGTGGGTAGAGTCCCCAGATAGTGTTGAACATTCTAGAGTTCACAGACCCCCACCAGCATGACCACTATAAAGTTCAATGCTGAGGAGGAGTGGAGAGCCCTCATGTGCCTTCCCTAGCTTCCCTGAAGCTCTTTACCTTCTCCTTCCATCAGTCTCTACCCCTGTCTCACCTTAGCTTTCTCCTTGAAACTTAATGCCCTCCACTTGAACTTTCCCATAGTTTAAGACGTGTCATAATCTCTTGACTCCCTGGCCCCTTTCTGATCCTTAGTAGGGTGTTCTCTGGAGGGGATCCTCACCTTTCCTGGAGCTTCCCAGGATCCAGATGCCCCTGCCCTGTGTAGGCCCCAGAGATATGAACGTGTGCCTGTGTCTCTAAAGGTCCTGTCACTCAGGACTTTTGTGTGAGAGCAGCTGAGGTGATATTACCCTCCCCTACTTTTCTTGGAACATAAAAATATGTACAAACCTTGGAGAGTAAAATTTCTTAATGCATGTCAAAATTTAAAAAAATACATATTTTTGCCTCTCAAACTTCACTGGGAAAAATTTGTCACACTACCAGTCATGAAAAATGACACCTAATCTGGGTTATTCACTGTATTGTTTGTTTAACAGCAAAATGTTGGGAACAACCTAGACTTTCACCAGCACGATGCTATTTAAACAGATTACCTTATATCTACACAATAGAATATGAAGCAGCTGCATGAAAAGTATAGAATCTGTCAGCTATTCATATGGAAACACCTCCATGTTCTATTTTAATTATAGCATTTAAACATCACAGAATAAGATGCAGTTTTTGTACTAGATCTCACCTTAGAACATTATTTTTACTCTTTTTTTTTAATTTAAAGAGTGAGTGTCTCACTCTCACACCCAGGCTGAAGTGCAGTAGTGAGATCATAATTGACTGCAGCCTCATCCTTGTGAGCCCAAGCGATCCTCCTGCCTCAGCCTCCTGAGTAGCTGGAATAACAGGCACATGCCCCGATGCTTAGCTAATTTTTTTGTGATTGTTTCTGTAGAGATGGGGTTTCACCCAGGGTTGAGAAATCCCAGGCTTTTCTCAAACTTCTGGGCCCAAGTGATCTGCCCACTTTCACTCCCAAAATACTGGAATTACAAGCAAGTGTCACCACACCTGATTCTGCCTTTTCTTTTTTTAATTGGACTGCAGTCTACTCACAAATCCTTTTCCCCATCAGGTGATTTCTATTTCTCCTCAATGTCTCAACCATTTGTCCATGCCAAAATCCAGATGGATTAGCTTTTGTGTAGAATTAGATTTTTTTTTTTTTTTAAGAGAAGCCTTGGGAATGGTCTCCTAGCTGATTTTCAGGACTCTAATCTTCGCTGTCTAAGCCATATGTTTGCATTTCCAGATATTGATTACAGTCACTTGTAGAGCATTTAAACCCTACCAATGACTGTACCATCCCTCAAGCCTATCTGATTTGGCTGATGTGTGGGGTAGCCCAGGAATTGGTTGTTTAAAAATGCTTTCAAGGAAAAGGGTCATTTTGCAGTGGAGGAACTTTAACCCAGTGATCAACACCCAGGAATTGGTTGTTTAAAAATGCTTTCAAGGAAAAGGGTCATTTGGCAGTGGAGGAACTTTAACCCAATAATCAAAGTTAATGTCTCCAGTAGTCAAAGATAACGACATATTAGGACATTCTAATACAATGGATGGAGAAGGTGCAGCATCATCCCTGTGGTATTCTTCTACAAACTGTATAACCTGAGTTTAATCGTGAGAAAATATTAGAAAAGTCCAAAATGCGGGTCTGCTACAAAATAAGTAAACAATACTCTTCAAAATTGTGAAGCTCTTAAAGGTAAATCCTAACTTCCCCAGATTAAAGAAGACTGAAAGAACAGTACAATGAACAGCAATATGTGATACTAGATTGGATCCTGGTCCAGAAAAAGGACATTAGTCAGAACATAGAGGAGTTTTGGATAAGGCCTGTAGAGGCATTCATTTTACAGTGTTAATAATCATTTATTGATTTTGATTATTAGGTGCATATCTATAATGTTAATTTTTGGGGAAGTTGAATGAAAAGCATATGAGGACTTTGCCTATTTTTGGAACATTTTAGAAAGTCTGAAATTATTTCAAAATTAAACATGAAAAGGAAAGAAAAGAAATATAGATCTTTTAGGTATTTCTCTTACGTGTCCAAAGTTGAAGATCATTTCCCAACTTCTCTTGCCTAATATTGGTCACAGTAATCTTCCTGGAAATGCTGTTTGTCATGTTTGTGACGTTCTCAAAGCTTTCCAGTGACTTCTCTTATCTGTGAGATGAAGTTCCCATTACGTAGGCTGCCATTCAGTGTCCTCATAGCATGGCTCTAATCTCCCTTTTTTTTTGATCTGTGTTGAAAGACCTGACCAACATTTTACTTTATAATGGCCAAACTTTTTCTAATTTTTTCATGCTTCTCTGCTGCCCTTCCCTGTCTTCTCAACTTTGGGACTTCAGTCAAGGTGGTGGGAAATATTTTAGAAGAAAAATTATAAAGATAGTTGTAGGAAATAGTCACAAATCTTCTTGGAAGCTGGGGGTTTGCATAGCTTCAGTAAAAGGTTTGGCGGAAGGCAGCTGTATTATCTTAAAAGCTTAGGGCATAGATACACAGGAATGTAGAGGAGTTTATCTAAATAGCTTGTTTACTCAGTAGGTCCTAAAGCCAACATTTAATCTTATGCTGGGGAAACTATTCTTGGGGAGATCTGCAATGTCAATTATCTTCTAGTGGTGTTTATTGAAGACCTTTGTTATTTAATCTGTACTAAATAAATGCGAATTTCACTGGCAGATCAGGGCCACTGCTGTTAACTCTTTACCGGGCCCTTCTAGGTATCCGTGAGTTACTTGGCCACCTAGCCTGCTCTTTCACTGGATATTAGTGTCTGAGTGTATTTGTTCATCCATTGCTGGGTCAGGGTCTGCTGGTTGGACCCAGACACTTGGTGCCCAGGTCTAAGGTATACCGGCAAATAGTCATGACAGAACCTTTGAAAACTAAGGAGAAGACTGTGTGGTTGGTAAGCCAGTAAGTCGATAAGTCATTAAGTCAGTAGGTCATCAGTGCCTGCTTGGGATCTCCAATTTCGAGGGAATTGTTCAGGGTAGGCTTTTATCATGGGACAACAGTTATCAGCACAAAAGAAGCAGTATATAAAAGTATTCAAACAGCTGCTTAAAGCCACTGGAGCCTGGGTTTTGCAGGATCAATTAAGGGACCTAATGAAAATTGTATCACTTAACCCATGGTTCCCAAAAGAAGGTAAGCTAGACATAGAGCTTTGGGAACAAGTGGGGAGAAATCTTTTTGTTTTGTTCTCTTTTCTTTTCTTTTCTTTTCTTTTGAGATAGACACAAGAAACAGAAAAGGGGGAGATGTGGCAGTTCAGTCAGGGTGGTGGAAACGATTTTAGAGGAAAAATTATAAAGACAGTTATAGGAAATAGTCACAAACCGTCTTGGAAGGCCGGGGAGGTTGCATAGCTTCAGTAAAACATTTGGCTGAAGGCAGCTGAATTCTCTTAAAAAGTGTAGATATAAAGGTTTGTAGAGGAGTTTACTCAGGTGGTCTTAAGAACAACCTTTGATTATCTACAAGTGTATGATTGCTCTCTACTCAGAAGGTCGGTAATGTCAATTACGCTCTAGTGGTCATATGTCCTTGAGGACTTGATTTGTGACCAAGTGGGAGCACTCACTCTTGGTCTCCACCATCAGGGGGAGGAATCATTTTTTAGTCACATTAGGTGACCAGCCTTATCATGGCTGAGAACCTGAGGTTTATTATTTTTTCTTTTGTTTTCCAAATGTGTTAAGCTCCCAGGAGGGCTTGTCATAAGAAATCCCATCCATCTTGGATTTTGGTCATCCCAAGTCTTTTTGCTTGGATAGGGCTGTGGCAACAAGAGTCTTTTGCTTTCCTAAGCCTGTTCCTGAGAGTACATATTTTATTTTGTTGGGGTGGAGGAAAAGATCATTGGGGTTGGTTTTTCACCAAAGAGGCTGTTGGATTGAGTCACTTAGAATCAATACATCACTGGAAATTCTTATTGTCCATGGCCAGAAGATGGATTCTTTACATTGAAACTTCTAAGTTAGAAAATATTTTAGAGCTCTCTTACTCCAAATGGTTGATCAGAGGATTCAATTTCAAAGAGAGATACCTACCTAATAGTGTTATGGCTAGCCTTAAATTTTCTTTTAACTAAATTACAGAGCAAAAATCTGACCTAAAACAAAGTTAGTTTTTTTTGTAAACTCAAACTGCTTGCCTTAGAACCTATGAGAAAATAAGAATAAAATCCACTTTACCTTATCATCGAACAGTTAAAAATTTTATGCTTTTATTGCTGTATCCTGTATTTAATTTCAGATGAAGGAATCAGCCTTATTTTTTTTTGATATTTGTGTGATTCTTCAGTTTTTGAGTTGCTCCTTCACCTCTTTGGAGATGCCTCACAGATGCTTGGCTAAGCCGTAATCTTGGTTAAGGCTTATTAGTTTCATTTGGGAACTAACACTTTTGGTTAAAAAAAAAAAAAAAAAAGAAATCAAAAGCCAGAAATATCAGCTGTTTGTCCTACCTAAAATCTGATAGTAAGAAATCTGAGGCCAGGGGCAGTGGCTCATGCCTGTAATCCCAGCACTTTGGGAGGCCGAGGCGGGCGGATCACTAGGTCTGGAGATTGAGACCATCCTGGTTAACACAGTGAAACCCTGTCTCTGTTAAAAATACAAAAAGTTAGCCAGACATGGTGGTGCGCACCTGTAGGCCCAGCTACAGGGGTGGCTGAGAGAGGAGAATGGTGTGAATCTGGGAGGAAGAGGTTGCGGTGAGTTGAGATTGCGCCACTACATTCCAGCCTGGGAGAGAGAGCAAGACTCCATCTTAAAAAAAAAAAAAAAAAAAAAAAAATCTGAAAGTGTTGCAGTAAGTAGCTGGTCAGACATGAGCAGGGCAGGAGAGATCCTTCCACCTCCACACACTAGAAATGTCAAGTGTTCATCACCAGGTGATGGTCAAGTCAAGTGGTTGTTAATTCTAAAGTAATATTGGTTGCAGTTACCTACAGGGAGATACAGTCTCACAATAGATAGAAAACACCTGAAACAGGTGATCAGCAGCTTCCTGATAAGTTCTCAGAAGTTGAGGAAGTGGGCTCAAATATATGCATTAAGAGGCAACATAATAGAGTTCCTAGTATATGACCTTCAGGAACTTTTTTAAATTTTTTTTATTTTTTTTACATTTTAGAAGAATCTTTTAGTAACTATGTTTTTAAATTTTTTAATGTTTTATTTTATTTTTAAATCTTTCCTTTCCATAGGATTTTGGGGAATTGGTATTTCATTACATTAATTCTCTAGTGGTGATTTGTGAGATTTTGGTGCACCCATCACCAGAGCAGTAGACACTGAACTCAATTTGTAGTCTTTTATCCCTCACCCCCTTCCCACCCTTTTCCCCAAGTCTAATTTATCATTCTTATGCCTTTGCATCCTTATAGCTTAGCTCCCACTTATGAGTGAGAATATTCAGTGTTTGGTTTTCCATTCCTGAGTTACTTCACTTAGAAAAATAGTCTCCAGTTTCTTCCAGGTTGCTACGAATGCCATTAATTCATTCCTTTTATGGCTGAGTAGTATCCAATCATGTGTGTATATATATATATATATATACACACACACAACACAATTTCTTTATCCACTCATTTATAGTTTACATTCCCACCAGTGGTGTAGATGTGTTCCCTTTTCACCGCTTCCACATCAACATCTATTATTTTTATTTATTTATTTTTGAGATGGATGGAGTCTTGCTCTTTCACCCAGGTTGGACTGCAGTGGCATGAACTTGGCTCACTGTAACTTCTGCCTCCCAGGTTCAAGCCGTTCTTCTGCCTCAGCCTCTGGAGTAGCTGAGATTACAGGCATGTGCCACCTCACCCAGGTAATTTTTTTGTATTTTTAGTAGAGACAGGGTTTCACCATGTTTCAGCATGTTGTACACGCTGGTGTCAAACTCCTGACCTTAAGTGATCTGCCCATCTTGGCCACCTTGGATTACAGGTGTAAGCCACTGTGCCTGTCCAACAACTATTATTTTTTCATTTTTTGATTATGAACATTCTTGCAGGAGTAAGGTGGTATCACATTGTGGTTTTCATTTGCATTTCCCTGATCATTAGTGATATTGAGCATTTTTTTCATATGTTTGTCAGCCATTTGTATATCTTCTTTTGAGAATTGTTTATTCACATACTTAGCCCACTTTTTCATGGGATTGTTTGTTTGCTAATTTGTTTGAGTTTCTTATAGATTCTGGATATTGGTTATCTTGCAGATGTACAGATTCTGAAGATTTTCTTTCACTCTGTGGATTATATGTTCGGTCCGCTGACTGTTGCTTTGCTGTGCAGTTCTGTAGTTTAATTCTCACCTATTTATTTTTACTTTTGTTGCATTTGCTTTTGGGTTCTTGGCCATAAACTTTTTGTCTAAGTCAATGTCCAGAAGGATATTTCCAATATCATCTTCTAGAATTTTTATAGTTTCAGGTCTTAGATTTAAGTCCTTGATTCATCTGGAGTCGATTTTTTTATAAGTTGAGAGATGGGGATCTAGATCTAGTTTTATTCTCCTACTTTCGGTTTGCCAATTATTTCAGCACCATTTGTTGAATGAGGTGTCCTTTACCCATTTTATGTTTTGGTGTTCTTTGTCAAAGATAAGTTGGCTGTAAGTATTTAGGTTTATTTCTGGGATCTGTATTCTGTTCCATTGGTCTGTGCGCCTATTTTTATACCAGTACCACGCTATTTGGTGACTATGGACTTAGAGAATTATTTGAAGTCAGGTGATGTGACACCACTAGATTTGTTATTTTTGCTTAGTTTCACTTTCGGTATGTTGGCTCTTGCTTGGTTCCATATGAATTTGAGAATTGTTTTTTCTAGTTCTGTGAAGAATGATGGTGGCATTTTAATGGGAATTGCATTGAATTTGTAGATTGCTTCTGTCAGTGTGGTCATTTTCACAACAATGATTCTATTCATCCATGAGCATGGGGTGCATTTTCATTTTTTGCATCATCTATGATTTCTTTCAGCAGTGTTTTGTAGCTTTTCTTGAGGTCTTTCACCTCCTTGTTTAGATATATTCTGAGTTATTATTTCTTTATGACTGCTGACGTAAAAGGGGTTCAGTTCTTGATTTGATTCTCGCTTGGTCACCTTTGGTGTTAGCAGAGCTTCTGATTTGTGAACATTAATTTTGTGTACTGAAACTTTGCTGAATTCATTTATCAGTTCTGGTAGCTTTTTGGAGAAGTCCTTAGGGTCTTCTAGGTATATGATTATATCATCAGCACACAGCGACAGTTTTATTTCCTCTTTACCAATTTGGATGCCCTTTATTTATTTCCCTTGTTTGATTGATTTGGCTAGGACTTTCAGTACTCTGAATAAAAGTGGTGAGAGTGGCCATCCTTGTTTTGATCCCCTGCTGAGAGTGGATGCTTTCAACGTTCTCTCATTCAGTATTATGTTGGCTGTGGGTTTGTGTGCCAATTATGCTGAGCGTTTTAATCATAAAACTATGTTGGATGTTGTCGAGTAGTTTTTCAGTGTCTACTGAGAGGATCATGAGATTTTTAAATTCTGTTTATGTGGTGTACCACATTTATTGACTCATGTATGTGGAAACATTCCCGCATTCCTAATGTGAAACCTACTTGATTATGGTGGGTTATATTTCTGATTCAGTTAGCTAGTCTTTTGTTAAGAATTTCTGCATCTGTGTGCATCAGGGATTTTGGTCTGTAGTTTTCTTTGTTATGTCCTTTCCTGGGTTTGGTATTAGGGTGATACTGGCTTCTTCGAATGATTTAAGGAGAATTCCATATTTTTCTAGCATGTGGAATAATGTCAAATGAATTGGTACCAACTCTTCTTTGAATGTCTGGTAGAATTCAGCTGTGAATCTGTCTGGTCCTGGAATTTGTTTTGTTGTTAATTTTTAAATTATCTTTTCCATCTTCCTGCTTTTTGTTGGTCTGTTCAGGGTTTTGAATTCTTCCTGATTTAATCTACGAGGGTTTTACATTTCCAGGAATTTATTCATCCCCTCTTGGTTTTCTAATTTATGCACATAAATGTGTTCATACTACTTTTGAATGATCTTTTGTATTTCTGTGACATTGGTGGTAATAGCTCCCATTTCATTTCTAAGTGAGCTAATTTGGATCTTCTCTCTTCTTTTCTTGGTAAATCTTGCAAATGTTCTATCAATTTTATTTACTTTTCCAAAAAGCCAACTTTACATTTTATTTATAGTTTGTATTTTTTTGTTTCAACTTCATTTAGTTCTGCTCTGATCTTTGTTATTTTCTTTCTTCTGCTAGGTTTGGCTTTGGTGTATTCTTGTTTCTTGCATATCTAGAAATGTAAACTTAGACAGTCTATTTGTGCTCTTTCAGTCATTTTGATGTAGGCATTTAAAGCTATGAACTTTTAGCACACTCTTTGCAGAATTCCAGATGTTTTGATAGAATGTGTCACTATTGTTCAGTTCAAAGAGTTTTTAAATTTCCATCTTGATTTCTCATTTGACCCAGTGATCATTCAGGAGCAAGTTATTTAATTTCCATGTGTTTGCATGGTTTTGAAGGTTCCTTTTGTAGTTGATTTCCAGTTTAATTCTACTGTTGTCTGAGTTATTACTTCATATAATTTCAATTTTCTTAAATTTATGGAGACTTGTTTTGTGGCCTATCATATGGCCTATCTTGAAGAAAGTTCCATGTGCTGATGAATAGAATGTATATTCTGGATTGTTGGGTATAATATTCTGTAAATATGTCTTAAGTCTCTTTACTCTAGGGCATAGTTTAAATCCCTTGTTTCTTTTTTGACTTTCTGTCTTGATGACCTGTCTAGTGCTGTCAGTGGAGTACTGAAGTCCCTCACTATTATTGTGTTACTCTCTACCTCATTTCCTAGTTCTAGTAGTAGTATTATATAAATTTGGGAGATCCAGTGTTAGGTGCATATGTATTTAGAATTGTGATATTTTTCTGTTGGACAAGTCCTTTTATTGTTATATAATGTCCCTCTTTGTCTTTTTTAACTGCTGTTGCTTTAAAGTTAGTTTTTTCTGATATCAGAATAGTTACTCCTGCTCACTTTCATGGCCATTTGCATGGGGTATATTTCTCTATACTTTTACCTTAAGTTTATATGACCCTTTATGGTTAGGGGAGTCTCTTGAGGGCAGCAGATACTTGCTTGGTGCATTATTATCTATTCTGAAATTCTGTATCTTTTAAGTGGAGCATTTAGACCACTTACATTCAATGTTAGTATTGAGATGTCAGGTACTGTTCCATTCATCCTGCTATTTGTTGCCTGAATACCTTGGTGTTATTCATTTATTTATTGTATTTTTGTTTTATAGGTCCTGTGAGATTTATGCTTAAACAGGTTCTGTGTTGATGTGTTTCCAGGATTTGTTTCCAGATTTGGAGCTCATTTGAGCAGTTATTGTAGTCCTGGCTTGGTAGAGGCAAATTCTCTCAGCATTTGTTTGTCTGAAAAAGACTGTTTTCTTTCCTTTATTTATGAACTTTAGTTTTGCTGGATATAAAATTCTTGGCTGATAATTTCTTTTAAGGAGGCTGCAGATAGGCATGCATGCTCATTTGAGGTGTTCTTCCGTTATTGAAGATTACTAATATCACATGTGTTGAAAAGCATATGACATTATTAACTTAATTGATGAGTACTCATTTTTTTACATTAATTTGATACCATGTGCAAACAATATATAAACATAGGTACAGACATATACATATATGTGATACCATATGGAACATATGCAAGTACACATAAAGATAAAGGGAGATAGAAATACTTTAGATTTTTTATTTTAAAACTTCATGCATGGAACCCATAAAACTCATTATTAAAAAAAAAGTTGTATTTAAATTGTGGTTTTGTAAATAGAAAAAGGTAGCCTTTATCTGGGGAAGCCTTGCTGAGTTTTAGAGAAAGTAGGTAGTAAATTTACATCTTAAAGCAGAGAGAGAGAGAGAGAGAGAGAAGGAATTTGGGTGTGTTGAAAGAAGATTAAAAATAGATGCCAAGGTAACACAATAATGATAGAAATTTGTAACAGAATTTTATAAGGAGACCAATTTTATTGACATACATAGCTTTTATTTTGGTCTGTGTTTTCCAATTGTACTCCAGGAATCTTACTACACAGGCTCCCTTCTTAAGTGCTGGTGGGCCACTGCACATGCAGACAGCCCACTTGAAGGGAAGAATCAGAGGAGAAGAGATGCAGACCCCAAAATTATGCCAACATAGAAAAGCCTAAGTCAAAGGTCAAACCACACACAGGAAATCTCATCACCGGTTTGGCCCTGTTTTAAGTGTACTTTACTTTCCTTAATTTTTGCTCTAAGGCTTTAAATAAACTTTCACTTCTGCTGCAAAACTTGCCTCAGTCTCTTCTTCTGCCTTATGACCCTTAGTTCAATTCTTTCTTCTGAAGAAAGAAGAATTCAGGCTACTGCAGACTTGTACAGATTTGCTAATATATTTTAGTGCCATTTTACAGAAAGAATATATATATATTCCTATATTTATACATATAATATATATATAACATATATGTATTCATAGAGGCCTTGAATCTACATTCTTGCTGCACTTTATGGAAACAATCCAGGTATAAGACGAAAACTTACTTTGGAAATACTTTGGTCCAATATGATTTCTATTGCATAAAAATGGGAAACAGGAGGGGGAAGATTATTTTTCAGAAGAAAACAACAGAACAACAGTTATTAAATTTTAGATGTGTTCATTTATTTTTTGAATTTGGTTATTTACCTACAATTTGGACTGAATCCTAAATTTTTTCCAGGCTACAAGTTTCAAAACTAATGGTTTCAGAATTTTCTTCCATTTTTCTTCCATTTCGGTATATTATAAATTAAAACTCTGCTTTTAAAATTTGTATCTTTTTTTAAATTGCGCTTTTAAGTTCTGGGATACATATGCAGAACCTGCAGGTTTGTTACATAGGTATACACGTGCCATGGTGTTTTGCTGCACCCACTGACCCATCAGCTACATTAGGTATTTCTCCTAATGTTATCCCTCCCCTAGCCCCCCACCCCTCAACAGGCCCCAGTGCATGATGTTCCCCTCCCTGTGTCCATGTCTTCTCATTGTTCAACTCCCACTTATGAGTGAGAACATGCAGTGTTTGGTTTTCTGTTCCTGTGTTAGTTTGCTGAGAATGATGGTTTCCAGCTGCATCCATGTCCCTGAAAAGGACATGAACTCATCCTTTACTATGGCTGCATCGAATTCCAAGGTGTATATGGACCACATTTTCTTTATTCAGTCTCTCATTGATAGGCATTTGGGTTGGTTCCAGGTTTTTGCTATTGTGAATGGTGCTGCAATAAACATATGCGTGCATGTGTCTTTATAGTAGAATGATCTATAACCCTTTGGGTATACAATCAGTAATGGGATTACTGGGTCAAATGGTATTTGTTGTTCTAGATCCCTGAGGAATTGCCACACTGTCTTCCACAATGGTTGAACTAATTTACACTCCCACCAACAGTGTAAAAGCATTCCTATTTCTCCACATCCTCTCCAGCATCTGTTGTTTCCTGACCTTTTAATGATCACCACTCTAACTGGTGTGGGATGGTGTCTCATTGTGGTTTTGATTTGCATGTCTCTAATGACCAGTGATGGTGAGCTTTTATTCATATGTTTGTTGGTCACATAAATGTCTTATTTTGAGAAGTGTCTGTTCATGTGCTTTGCCCACTGTTTGATGGGGTTGCTTTTTTCTTGTAAATGTGTTTAAGTTTCTTGTAGATTCTGGATATTAGCCTTTTGTCAGATGTGTAGATTAAACGTTGCAAGCTGAAACTAGATGACTTATGTAAACTTCTGGAGAAACCATAGCAACTTATACATAAACAATCTTTATGCCTGTTGATGAGTAGACTAAACAAAAGGTACACATGAACACTGGGTTCAGACTGCAATTCAGAGAATTGTGTCAGATTGCCATTGCAATTGGAAGATGCTTCAGAAACTCTAGGAAACCTAGTATAGACTGCTCCAGACCTTACAGGGGAGCCAACATACAACTGAAAGGGTTAGAGCGATGTTTGCCAAACAAATTACTCTAATTGAAGGAGCAGTTGTGTGACTTTAATACGGTCCCAAGACTATACTGTCCCTTTGTTGCTGTGACTTCCCTTTGCCCTTTTCTGATTTGTCTTCATCCTCTTTTCCATGGGACATGAATTCTTAAGAATGAGCCTTCCTAGTCATGTAGGATCAGATGAAACATACAGCCACAGGGGTCTTTTACAATACTTACTCTGAGAGTTTTTGAAGAATTGTGGGGCCAGGTGTGCTTGCACAAGCCTGTAATCCCAGCCTGAGAGTCCAAGGCAGGAGGACCACTTGAAACCAGCAGTTTAAGACCATCCTAAGCAACAAAGGGAGATCACATCATTACAAAACAAAATAAATCCAATTAGCCAGGTGCAGTGGTGCATGCCTATAGTCTCAGACACTTTGAAGGCTAAGGTGGGAGGACTGCTTCAGTCCAGGAGTTCAAGGCTGCAGTGAGTACACTCTAGGCGACAGAGCAAGATTTTGTCTCTTAAAGAAAAAGAAAAAAAAAGAAGAAGAAAGAAGAGGAAGAAAAGAAGAAAAAGAAGAAGGAAGAAGAAGAAGAAGAAGAAGAAGAAGAAGAAGAAGAAGAAGAAGAAGAAGAAGAAGAAGAAGAAGAAGAAGAAGAAGAAGAAGAAGAAGGAAAGAAGAAGAAGGAAGAAGAAGAAACAAGAAGAAGAAGGAAGAAGAAAGAAGAAGAAAGAAGAAGAAGAAGAAGAAGAAGAAGAAGAAGAAGAAGAAGAAGAAGAAGAAGAAGAAGAAGAAGAAAGAGAGAAAGAAAGAAAGAAAGAAAGAAAGAAAGAAAGAAAGAAAGAAAGAAAGAAAGAAAGAAAGAAAGAAAGAAAGTAAACACGAAAGCCAAAGATGTCAGGCATCTCCGGATGATGGCCTGAACACATTGTTTTTTCTTGGCTTCAAACCTTTCAAGACGTATATTTCTTTGGAAAAGAAAGACATGCTGATTGTAACTTTAGGTAAATAATCAAAATCTAGCTCCTAAAACTCAAGTATTTTAATTTTCATTCTGATAATATTTATTTTCTGAGGCACAGAAGAAAGACAATATTAGATCAATTGTTTTCCTGCCTACTCCATCCCTTCCTACCTTCCTTCTCTCTTTTAATCAAATGTATAAATACTAAGCCTCCTGAAACCTCTTCAGAGAGAACACAAGCCACCGAGGTTTTTTGAAACTTATGTTTTCCCAGGGTGCAGCATCAAGCTCTGGCTCAATAAAACTCGATTGTCCAAGACGCTTGTCTCAGTCAGTCATTCTGGATAACCACCAAGAGTCCTGGAAAGCCCTTCAGTAATCTGTTGCCTGCCTACTTGATGTGTACCTAGGTGAGTCAGGTCTTCATGAGTCAAACACTCTTCTTCCATTTCTGCCTTTCCCAACCCTACCACTTAGTGCTGTGTGCTCTCATCTGACCCCAGCTCTCAGGTTGTTTGTATTGGTCTAAGAAAGCAAGACCAGGAAGGGCAGGTTAAGAAGGAAGAGTTCAACAGCCATGGAACATGGCAAGTGGGGCTGTCATCACTCAAAGCTACACTCCCTGGGAGCATTTTATGAATTCTTCTGGATTTGGAATCTTTTCCCTGTGTGTCTATCTAGAAACTCACTCTCCTCCTGCTTTCTTCTCTCTACATTTTCTGTTTCTAATGCACTTGTTTATCTCCAGAAGATGGTAATGAAAATAGTTGACAATAGAATAAAAAATGACCTTTCGTGAGACTTAGAACCTGGCCTTTTTTTTTTCCAAAAAAGATTGAAGTTTCTAAAAGCTAGCTTTTATGCAGGGCTGTGCAGTTGTGAGAGTAGTGTTAGGGAACAAGTGCATAAGTGAAGGATGAGACAGAACACAAAATGCTGGCTGTCAAATCCTGAAAGTAAATGGGACAAAAATCATTTCTGAAGGTGGACGTCATTCAGGAGACCTTGAAAATGTTAGAGTGCCCTCTCACCAGATGAAGTGGAGGATGAGGTTAACTTATAGAGTTAGGTGACAGTGGGCACATACTTCCCTGCCACAGTTTTTCTTTTTTTAATCTGTAAAAATGGGGATGGTGGCACTTAGGATTTTTTTGTCAGGACTGTAGGTACATGAAAAGCTCTTAGGATAGTGCCTGGTGCATAGTGAGTGCTGCATCAGTGTGTGAGCTATTATAATTATGGGAATAGGCAAAAGTGCCACCCTGGCCATCCAGAGTGTGGAGGTACTTTCCAGTCAGGGTCCAGGCAGGCCAGCTGGAGATAAAGCTGTTTAGTGGGGAAGCTTAACTTCCAGGAGTAGAAGAATTTAGGAGGAATAATTCACGCACAACATTCTGTAAACATTCCTTTACCCAACGGTAGGAATGCTCAGAGTGGGTGTGGCTTCCATGACAATCATTATCTCCAGGTAATCTAAGAATGTGTCCTAGAGTTGAATGGCTTTGATGTAAGCCAAACCCAGAAATGGGCATCAGGGCTGCCTTGCAGATAGCATTCATCTTGAAAAAGAAAACATTCATCTTGCTAAAAGAATACCCTCTTCCGGCCCAGACCATTATTTTTGTTTTTGTACTATCTTAATTTTTAAGGTGTAAGGAGAAAGACTGAAGAATAAATAATGAAGTGCATGTATGAAATCACAGGGTTGAATTGAGACTGGTATGGGTAAGTTAAGAGAAATCATTTATACATTTTGTGCGAACATAAAAAGGATTTCTTGTTGCAAGCAGACCTCTCCATATAAATAATACTCATTGCCTTTAGTGCATAGCAGACTCTATCACAAGAAGACACCATCAGAGTCATGAGAGAATGGGTAGTGTGGCTTCTTTAATTGGCAGGTTAGACTGAGAAAGTTACTGAAGAGAAAGGAGTTGAAGGAGAAGATAGGTGAGGGCAAGAAAAATGGGATGGTGAAAGGAAAGGACTGAAAGGAATGTTTACCGAGGGCTCATCAGGTACCAGGCTCTGTGACTAATGTCTTACACATGTTAATTTACTCTTCCACTGTCATTTTCTGATGCAGTAAGAGTCAGCCTTACACTGCAGATGAGGAAAGAGGCTGAGGGAGGTCAAATGAGGGGCCTAGGGTCATGCAGCCACTTCATAGCAGAGCTAGTATGTTTCACTGTGGTTTGTGCAGACAGAAAAGTGTGATATTGAAGGAAGGCAAAACGTATTTTTGTTGTGGGTAATGTTTATGAAAGTGACCTGTATGAGACAGAATAATGGCCTCTTAAAAATGTTCACAACCGGGCAGGGTGCAGTGGCTCACGCTTGTAATCCCAGTACTTTGGGAAGAGGAGATGGGCAAATCACGAGGTCAGGAATTCGAGACCAACCTTGCCAACACGGTGAAACCCTGTTTCTACTAAAAATTCAAAAATTAGATTGGTGTGGTGGCCGGCACATGTAATCACAGCTACTTGGGAGGCTGAGGCAGAGAATCATTTGAACCTGGGAGGTGGAGGTTGCAGTGAGCTGAGATCACCCCACTGCACTCCAGCCGGGGAAACATGAGTGAAACTCTGTTTCAAAAAAAAAAAAAAATCCACATCCTAACACTTGGAACACATGCATTTATTTTATTGGAAAAAACACTGTTCAACGGTGATGCAGTTGATTATCTTCAGATGGAAAGCTTATTCTCGATTATCTGGGTAGAGCTCAGTGTCATCATAAAGGTCCTCGTAAGTGAAAGACAGAGGCAGGAAGGTCAGGGTGAGAATGATACAGCCTGAGAGACTCCACTGGCCATTGCTTGCTGTGAACATGTGTGACAAGACAAAATTACAACTAATTTAGTTATATGTGGAATTGGCTTTTATTTGTCATTTATGATTTGGGTCAGCTCTCCATCTACAGATACAGTGATGACTCCCCCTGGGCAATACAGTAACATAACAGTGGGTTTTGTCAAATACGGATCAGTAAACAAAGCCATAGAAATAAATTGTTTGGTTAACATCAGAGTACTTCAGGTCACTTTTTTTGGTAAAAGTTAAAGCAGAGGGGACTTCCTGATTATGCTCACTCAGGTAGACTGGAATCTGTGTTTTACAGAAAAATATGATCTGTTTTGAGAGCTATCTACTTCCTTAAATTTTCAGTGGCAGTGTATAACATCTAGCATATGTGATTCTATTTTGGAGTGTCTGTACTCTCACTTAGGTGAGAATATGACGAAAATTTAAAGAATTATCATTAGTCTCAATAAATGTATTTTTGGGCTTCCATCACGTCTTTTCCTTTCTTTTTAATTTCCTTTGTCTTTTAAATAATTTTTTTTATACTTTATGTTCTAGGGTACACGTGCACAATGTGCAGATTTGTTACATATGTATACATGTGCCATGTTTGTGTGCTGCACCCGTTAACTCGTCATTTACATTAGGTATATCTCCTAATGCTATCCCTTCCCCTCCACCCACCCCACAACAGACCCCAGAGTGAGGTTCCCTGTCGTGTGTCCAAGTGTTCTCATTATTCAATTCCCACCTATGAATGAGAACATGCGGTGTTTGGTTTTCTGTTCTTGCGATAGTTTGCTGAGAATGATGGTTTCCAGCTGCATCCATGTCCCTACAAAGGACACGAACTCATCCTTTTTCTTTTTTTTTAATATTTTAAGTTCTAGGGTACATGTGCACAACGTGCAGATTTGTTACATATGTATACATGTGCCGTATTGGTGTGTTGCACCCATTAAGTCGTCATTTACATTAGGTATATCTCCTAATGCTATCCCTACCCCCTACCCCCTCCCCACAATAGAACTCGGTGTGTGATGATCCCCTTCATTGTTCAATTCCCACCTATGAGTAAGAACATGCGGTATTTGGTTTTCTATTCTTACGATAGTTTCCTGAGAATGATGGTTTCCAACTGCATCCATGTCCCTACAAAGGACACCAACTCATGCTGTTTTATGGCTGCATAGTATTCCATGGTGTATATGTGCCACATTTTCTTAATCCAGTCTGTCATTGATTGACATTTGGGTTGGTCCCGAGTCTTTGCTGTTTTGAATAGTGCTGCAATAAATATATGTGTGCATGTGTCTTTATAGCAGCATGATTTATAATCCTTTTGGATTATAAATACGTGTGTCTCTGCGCGTGAGCTAGGTCTTCTGAATACAGCACGCTGATGGCTCTTGACTCTTTATCCAATTTTCCAGTCTGTGTCTTTTAATTGGACCATTTAGCCCATCTACGTTTAAGATTAATATTGTTGTGTGTGAACTTGATCCTTTCATTGTAATGTTAGCTGGTTATTTTGCTCGTTAGTTGATGCAGTTTCCTCCTAGTGTCGATGGTCTTTACATTTTGGCATGTTTTTGCAGCGACTGGTACTGGTTGTTCCTTTCCTGTTTAGTGCTTCCTTCAGGAGCTCTTGTAGGGCAGGCAAGAGATCAGCATTTGCTCGCCTGTAAAGGATTTTATTTCTCCTTCACTTATGAAGCTTAGTTGGGCTGGATAAGAAATTCTGGGATGAAAATTCTTTTCTTTAAGAATGTCGAATATTGGACCCCACTCTCTTCTGGTTTGTAGAGTTTCTGCCGAGAGATCCGCTGTTAGTCTGATGGCTTCCTTTTGTGGGTAACCCGAAATTTCTCTCTGGCTGCCCTTAACATTTTTTCCTTCATTTCAACTTTGGTGAATCTACAATTATGTGTCTTGGAGTTGCTCTTCTCGAGGAGTATCTTTGTGGCATTCTCTGTATTTCCTGAATATGAATATTGGTCTGCCTTGCTAGGTTTGGAAAGTTCTCCTGGATAATATCCTGCAGAGTGTTTTCCAACTTGTTCTATTCTACTAGTCACTTTCAGGTACAGGAATCTGATGTAGATTTGGTCTTTTCACATACTCCCAAATTTTCTGGAGGCTTTGTTCATTTCTTTTTACTCTTTTTTCTCTAAACTTCTCTTCTCACTTCATTTCATTAATTTGACCTTCAATAACTGATACCCTTTCTACCAGTTGATCGAGTTGGTTACTGAAGCTTGTGCATTTGTCACGTAGTTCTCGTTTCATGGTTTTCATTTCTATCAGGTTGTTTAAGGATTTCTCTACATTGGTTATTCTAGTTAGCCATTCGTCAAATCTTTTTTCAAGGTTTTTAGTTTCTTTGCGCTGGGTTTGTACTTCCTCCTTTAGCTCGGAGAAGTTTGATTGTCTGAAGCCTTCTTCTCTCAACTCGTCAAAGTCATTCTCTGTCCAGCTTTGTTCTGTTGCTGTCAAGGAGCTGCGTTCCTTTCGAGGGGGAGAGGCACTCCGAGTTTTAGAATTTTCAGCATTTGTGCACTGCTTTTTCCCTATCTTTGTGGTTTTATCTACCATTGGTCTTTGATGATGGTGATGTACAGATGGGGTTTTGGTGTGGATGTCCTTTCTTTTTTGTTAGTTTCCCTTCTGACAGTCAGGACCCTCAGCTACAGGTCTGTTGGAATTTGCATGAGGTCCACTCCAGACCCTTTTTCCCTGGGTATCGGCAGCGGAAGCTACAGAAGAGTGAATATTGCTGAACAGCCAATGTTGCTGTCTGATCATTCCTCTGGAAGCTTCATCTCAGAGGTGTACCAGCCATGGAGGTGTGGTGTGTCAGTGTGCCCCTAGTGGGGACGTCTCTCACTTAGGCTACTCAGGAGTCAGGGACCCACTTGAGCAGGCAGTCTGTCCGTTCTCAGATCCCAAACTCCATGCTGGGAGAATCACTACTCTCTTCAAAGCTGTCAGACAGGGACATTTACATCTGCAGAGGTTTCTGCAGCCTTTTGTTGGGCTATGCCCTGTCCCCAGAGATGGAGTCTACAGAGGCAGACAGGCCTCCTTGAGCTGCAGTGGGCTCCACCCAGTTCAAGCCTCCTGGCCACTTTGTTTACCTACTTGAACCTCAGCAATGGCAGGTGCCCCTCCCCAAGCCTTCCTGCTGCCTTGCAGTTAGATCTCAGACTGCTGTTCTAGCAATGAAGGAGCCTCCATGGGCATGGGACTCTCCAAGCCAGGTGCAGGATATGATCTGCTGGTGTGTCATTTGCTAAGACCCTTGGTAAAGTACAGTACTAGGATGGGAGTGACCTGATTTTCCAGGTGTTATGTGTCATGGTTTCCCTTGGCTAGGAAAGGGAATTCTCTTCTCCCTTGCACTTCCCAAGTGAGGCGATGCCTCACCCAGCTTCCACTCTCATTTGTTGGGCTGCACCTACTGTCCTGCACCCACTGTCCAAGATGCCCCAGTTAGATGAACCTGGTACCTGTGCTGGAAATGCAGAAATCACCCGTCTTCTGTGTTGCTCATGCTGGGATCTGGAGGCTGGTGCTGTTCCTATTTGGCCATGTTGGCGCTATACCCCCTTTTCTTTTTCTTAAATGGAGGCTTGCTCTGTGGCAAAGGCTGCATTGCAGTGGCACAATCTCAGCTCACTACAGCCTCTGTCTTCTGGGTTCAAGTGATTCTCCCACCTCAGCATCCAAAGTAGCTGGGATTATATTGCGGGATCTGGCCAGCAGCCCACAATGCAACAGACCTCTTTCTTTGTTCCCAGGCGGATTGGCAGGTCAAGAAATAAAACACACACACGATAGTGAAAGCTGGATCCAGGGGGGTCATTACCTTCTGGTCCTGTGATCCTACCAATACACTGGATATATCAGCATTTATTATTAACTTTAGTGAGGGCAGGGGTAGGTTAGTGAGGGATTCAGGGTTGTTTGATTATGAGCTGAGATGGTCACATGGAGATGAAGTAATTTTTTAACATAACGTCGGTATGCAGAAGTACAAGACTATCAATCATGATGAAACTTTTACCTCTCTTAATTTGTCCTTGCTTATGCCTCTCTCCTTTGTTTTCCAGAATAATGCTGTACTTAGGATTTCACAATAAGTAGCTTCTGAGAGTAAGTTAACAGTATTAGATATATCAAGTCAAAAACACTTTTTGTGAAAGATGGAGTTCCTCTCTTGTTGCCCACGCTGGAGTACAATGGCACAATCTTGGCTCACCATAACTTGTGCCTCTTGGGTTCAAGTGATTCTCCTGCTTCAGCCTCCCTAGTAGCTGGGATTATAGGCATGCGCCATGACACCAGGCTAATTGTGTATTTTTAGTAGAGACGGGGTTTCTACATGTTGGTAAGGCTGGTCTCGAACTCCCGACCTCGGGTGATCCACATGCCTTGGCTTCCCAAAGTGCTGGGATTACAGGCGTGAGCCACCACACCTGGTCCACACATTTTTACATAACAAGAGACCCTTTAGTCCACCCGAAGACTACCCTGAGCTGCATCTTTAACTCAACTTTTCCTCAGATGTATGGAGTTTTTTTTTACGCTTCTACTTTTCATTTCAACTTTGGTGAATCTACAATTATGTGTCTTGGAGTTGCTCTTCTCGAGGAGTATCTTTGTGGCATTCTCTGTATTGCCACAGAGAAAAAAGCTGTCCACAGTGTAAAGTCATCAACTTGCTGTCGTGGTTTACAGTTTAAGTGTCTCTAAGTTATGGTGTTGAACATTTGGTGAGCTCTGAAGGGCCCACACCTCAGACACGAGGGTTTTCCCATGAAATTTACATTGGTTGCCCACCTCTAGGTTATATGGCTTCAGGAACAGAGCTGTTGCTGTTCTTAATGATTTCATTGGAGAAAAAAGAATTGAAAGAACTAAAAGAATTCAGGGTCCAGTCCAGTCTACCAATGGATTATAAATACTCAAAGATAATGAACAGTGGTTCAATATGGTAACAGGTGTACTACAGTTTTTCTTTTCAAAATAATGCGTCTCTATATAGGGGTCTCTATTTTAACCAAGGATAATCCCAGTAGGATGAATTTGTTTTCAAAATAGGTTGAGTCTCACCGAACTTGCCTAGATGTTTTTACCTAAATGCAGCAAGAGTAGCAAGGGACCAAGAGGCTCTTTTTAAACTTTGCTTTGCTAGAAGTTTTATAAGATTCTCAGATTAAACTTTCAAAAACCTCTTGAGACTAGGAAGACAAACCAAGGCCAGCTTCAGACTTTGCCTGCATAGAATATGGGTTTATTCTATGTGTATTCTCAAATAGAACATGCCAGTCAAAGCCTTAGTAATATAACCAATGTTTTCTAATGTGTCCTGTTCTAAAGAGAGTAGATTCTTACTGAACTTGTGCAAATAACTTTATTACCCTAAGCATATGAATACTCATGAATAGTTTCCCAATTCTGGGGCACTCAGATTCGGAGCAAAAGCAAATGTTTCCAGTTTTGTTTACAAAAGTACATTTTACCAAGTTGCTGTAAAGTATAAATAGCTTAAAAGAGAAAGTTCATGAATCTGGAGAATAAAACATTCAAAGAATCAGCACATTCTCAAATAAAAAGTTATGAAAACATTATCATTTTGATTATTTAGTGCAATAAAACTGAGGTTTTTTTCTTCTTTGTCTTGAATTTCATGAAGGTATCAGACTGTTCATTAAAAGTTTGAAAGTTCTCAGAGAGTCCAGGGGTATGATCTTGAAGTTATCAGAAACTTGTATTCAAGAGTTGTTGTCAGAGTCTTTTCCATATATCTCCTCAAAGAAAAAGCAATTTTGGACTGTAGCTGATTATAAATACTTCAAGGAAGAATCAAAGCAACTGTCTGGGAATGACAAAGATTTAAAATGACTATGGTTAAAAATCTAAGGAGGTTTTTATTAGGTTGATTATGGTAAAGACACAGCTCACATAGAAATCTACTTACCTCTGTGGCATATAACACTATGACTGATAACATATTCGATTTCCAAATTTCATATAGTGTTTAGAATACTAATTTTTTAAAATTTTTTCATTTTTATTTTTTTGAGATGGAGTCTCGCCCTGTCGCCCAGGCTGGAGTGCAGTGGCACGATGTCTGCTCACTGCAAGCTCCAACTCCCAGGTTCATGCCATTACCTGCCTCAGCCTCCGGAGTAGTTGGAACTACAAGCGCCTGCCACTACTCACGGCTAATTTTGTTTTTGTATTTTTAGTAGAGACGGGGTTTCACCATGTTAGCCAGGATGGTCTCGATCTCCTGACCTCATGATCTGCCGTCTCGGCCTCCCAAAGTGCTGGGATTACAGGCGTGAGCCACCACGCCCAGACTGGAATACTCATATTATTAACATTCCCATAAATATTAATTAGAGAAGGTTTAGCATCACTTATTACTCATTTGAAAATGCTTTATATCTATTATAACATATCAAACAAGGTGACTTTTCCATTCAGCTTCTGTTTCCCAACTGGATTACTGAGTTCTTCATGTAGCCCATTAATAATTACGGCCAAAAAGTATAGTCTTATGTACATTCAAAAAGGTCCTTAGGTAATGCCAGTACTTCTACCTGAAAATCATTGATTTAGTTTTAAGTTCTACCTATTACAACAAGAGTTCTCCATCCTCTTTACATGTTTGTAGTGTCAGGGAAGACTTAAAAATTACCAGTGCCTGGGTCCCTCGTCAGACCTTTAAACTGGAACTAATACACGGGGCTTGAGCATCCATTTTTAAAAATGTTTTCCAGTGATTCCAATGTGTAGCTATATTTCCCATCAGATTTCCCTGGTTTCTTGTGGCCTTCACTTTTTTTCTATTTGGTATCATGATTATTTCCAGGTCTCATTTCCTGTCTTAGGCTTTATGTCTCCTGGGGTAGGGACCTTGCCTTCTTCATTTCTGTATCTTTTTGGAACACGTGAATTGTTCATCAGGAAAAGGTCTCACGCAACATAGGTTTTGTTCTGAGTCTCAGGTTCACAGGCTAATCCTAAAGTCTTTGTTCTGCACGAGGTCAGAGATTACTTGTGATGAAAGGAGTGGTTAAGTCTGTAGTGCAGATGGTGGAGGCGAGTCCACCCTGTTTTTAGGCATAGCATTGGAACTAAGAATGTTTTGTCTATGTGGGTGAAGGGGCAGAGATGTGTAGGAAGACAGTTCTAATTAGGATGGAGGAATTATACTAGGAAGTAGAGGTAAAGGAAGTGAGAAAGATTAGTAAACAGAAGAAATGTGAACTTACCAAATAGGCTAGAGTAGATGCCTGGAGATTCCTGATTAAGTGAATTAACTAGATTTTAGAAAGGTAATGAGGCAGTCCTGTGCAAGGAAGTTTTCAAAGTCTGGGGGCAAAAAGTCAAGCTGCACTTTGAGAAGTGGTTGAGCTTTATGGGAATGGAGAGAATTACACTATTGACAGACGTGAAAAATAATGAAGAGGGTTTCACAATGTGAAATTGTGTTTCTCATTTGAACAAGCAGAGGCTGGAGATAATTATCTCTAAAAGACAGTGGGGTACAGGGAGCATAAAGGCCAGGGAGAAAGGGAACTGCAGGAATTAGTGTTGAGAAGCAGGAGTTTGGTGGAGGAAGAAGATCCAGTTCCAGATACAGGCAAATAAGTCTTCTCCCTCTCCCAAGCATGGCAGTCAGCCCTTCAGGAAATAGGACAAGAGAAAAGGCCATCATACCTGCCAGTCTTCCCGAAATACAGAAATGACATCACGGCTGCTACATCGGATTAATGCCAGGATGGACGTCCTATTCCTGAACGAGCTGTCATGGAAAGAAAAGAAAAAAAAAAAAAAAAAGGAAGGGACTTGATGTTATTTTACGGGGGGAGCCTCAGGAACAAGGATGTAACATGAGGTATTCTATAATTGTTTCTTCAAGGAATACATTGCTTCTGTTGGAAAGTTGATGGGAGATGATTGTATTCTTGCAGTTTTTTTCCCCTCTCGCCATATTTCTAGGTTGGTGTTCAGTCCTCTGTCAATTCTCTACTGCACTCAGATATTTCAGAAAACTTTCAGATGTGAGAAAGGCTGATTACTATTTTCTATGTCATTACAACTTTAGACCTTTCCACCTTTTCATGGTTGCATCTTTTTCTGAGTGTGTCTGCTGTGGCAGCCATCAATGAGACCCTACCAGGTGTCCATGGCAGGGACCTGATTGACAGAAGGCCCAGGTCAGTGCATTTCAAATTCACCACCTCCTTTGCACAGAAAGCTTCCTTCCCACAGGCTCCCAGCAAGGGCGTGAAAGCAAGCCTAGTTCTCTGAGGCTCTCTTTAACTTTAATGGGTGACTGATTGGAGGATTTCCCATCAGCCTTGCAAAAACTCTCTTAGAACTGCATTGAAACCTAAAACTTCTTTCTCTTTCTTTTACACAGGAGTCAGCTCTGCATAGTGGTCTGTGGGTTCTCCCATACTACCTTCATGCCTGCCCCACATTCCCTCACAGGTGTCTTCCATGATAAATTATCTCAAATGTCCAATCCCAAAATGGATACATCTCAGTTGGTAAAAAGTAACATACGAGGCTTGATTCTTTGCACTTAGCTTTTTTCCTTTCTCTCCCACAAGTAGTCAGTAGCCATGTCCTAGTGTTTTTTATGTGGTACTTCTTTTTCTCTATATATATGGAAATGGGTACTGTTGAGGGGCACGTGCTATGTGCCAGGTCCTGTGCTAAATACTTTACCTGTACCTCATTTAATTCACACAGTAACCCTGTCAGGTAGACATTATTTCCATTTTGCCAGTGAAAAGACACAAGCTTAGAGTAGTGTAAAATCTCTCCTGGTGTCATATGGCTAGTAATAGGTGGATCTGAGATTTGATTCTCGGACTATTTGACCTCAAGGCTAATGATGATGGTAGTAATATAGCGCTGACATTGGTTCGTCTGTGTTTGGCATCTTGTTTCATTAACTGCAATAAACCTTTAAAAGAATGGTATGAAACAAGCTCTCTCATACTTCAGGATATGAAAGAAGAACAAACTAAACCCAAGCACAGTGATTGAAGGACACAATACGGATTAGAGTGGATAAAAATAAAATGGAAAATGGAAGAAGAATAGAGGAAATAAATGAAACCAAAGTTGATTCTTCAAAGTAAAATCAACAAAATTGATGACCATTAACTAGACTGAGTAAGAAAAGAAGAGAGAAGATTAAAATTACTAAAATCAGAAATGAAAATGGAGTCCGAGCATGGTGGGTCATCTTTTAATCCTAGCACTTTGGAAGGTCACAATGGGAGGATTTCTTGAGGCCAGGTGTTTGGACCAGCATAGGTAACCTGGGGAGACCCTCCCTCTACAAAAAAAATTTAAAAACCAATTAGCTGGGCATGGAGGCATGCATCTGTAGTCCTAGTATTTTGGGAGGCTGAAGAAGGAGAATTGCTTGAAACCAGGAGGTTGAGGCTGCAGTAAGCCACAATCACGCCACTATATATCAGCCTGGGCTGGCCTACCAAGTGAGAGGCGGTCTCTCTCTCTCTAAAAAAAAAAAAAAAAAAAAAAAAAAAAGGAAGGTAAAGAAAAAGAAAAACAAAAAAGAAAATTAAGTGATTACTACCAATTCTAATGAAACAATGATTATGAAAGTACTGTAAATATTTGTATTCCAATACATTGGGTAACCTAGATGAAATAGATAAATACCTAGAAAAACACAAAAATATGAATAGAACTATAATCAGTAATAAGATTGAATCAATAAAAGCATTTGATGAAATTCAGTATTTTTTCATAATAAAAGCATTCTAACTAAGAATGGAAGGAAACCACCTCAACATAAACGTAATATGTGAAAAACCCAATGCTAACATCATATGCAATGGAGAAAGACTGAAAGCTTTCCCTGTATGAGCAGGAACAAGACAAGGATGCTGCTTTTGACACTTCTATTCAATGTAGTATTGAATTGTCTAGTCAGGAAAATAGGCAAGAATTTTTAAAAAGACATTCAAATTGGAAGAAAGGAGTAAAATTATTTCTGTTTGAAGATAACTTGAACTTATATGTAGAAAATCCTAAAGATGGAACAAACCTATTAGAATTAATAAATGAATTCAGTAATGTTGCACAATACAAAATCAACATTCAAACATCAGTTGTATTTCAACACATTAACCATGAACAATCTGAAGGGAAATTAGGAAAAAAATTTCAATTTGTATTAACATCAAAAAGATTAAAATATTTAGCAATAAGTTTAACCAAAGAGGTGAAATGATTATACCTGAAATCCATAAAATATTGCTTAATGTTGACATCAATAAAACGAGAGACATTTTGTTTTCATGAATTAGAAGACTCACTATTGTCAGGAGGACAATGCCACCCAAAATGAGCTGCAGATTCAATACAATTCCTATCAGAATCTCAGTGACATTTTTGCAGTAAAAGAAAAATCCGTCCTAAAATTTATATTGAATCTTATGACTCTAAGAGACAAACAACTTTGAAGGGGAAGAATGAGGCTGGAGGACTCACACTTCCTGATGTCAGCATTTACTACAAAGCCCCAGTAACCAATACAGTGTGGTACTGGCATAAAGGAGGACATAGAAATTAATAAGATAGAACAGAGAGCCCAAGAAAGAAATACTTGCATATATGGCCAAATGATTTTCATAGAGTGTGCCAAGATCGTTCAATGGGGAAAGGACAGTGTTCTCACTGAATGATATTGGAAAAGCTGGATATCCAAGGGCAAGAATGAGTGGAACCTTTACCTAACATCATATACAAAAATTAACCCACAATTGATCAAAGATCTAAATGTAAGAGCAAAATCTACACAACTCTTAGAAGAAAACAGGAGAAAAACTTCATGATATTGGATTTCACAACGATTTCTTGGTTGTAACAACAAAAGCATAGGCATCAAATAAAATGAATAAATTGGACTTCATAAAAATCAAAACCTTTTATACATTGAAGAACATTATCAAGAAAGTAAAAAGGCAACCCATGAAATGAGAAAAATATTTGCAAATTATAAGTGTGATAAGAAATTAATTTCCAGAATACATGAAAAACTAGAAGTCAATAACAGCAAACATCCAAAAACCCAATTAAAAAACGAACAAAGGATTAAAATAGAGTTTTCTCCAAGGAAGATATGCAAATATCCAATAAGCCCATGCAGAGTTCCTCAGCATCATGAATACGTAGAGATATCCAAATCAAAACCACAATGTGACACCACCTCACACACTTTAGGATGGCTTTGATAAACAACAATGACAGCAACACAAAACAAGTGTTTTCAAATAGATGGAAAAATTGGAGCTCTAGTGCATTGCTGATGGGAATGGGAAATGTTATAGCCACTGTAAAAAGTGGTGTGGCTGTTCCTCAAAAAAGTAAACAATAAATTACCATTCGATCCAGCAATTCCACTTCTGGACATACTGCCTATAGAATGGAAGGAAATTTGAACAAATATTTGCACATTGATGTTCAGAGAAGCATTACTCACAATAGCCAAAAAATGGAAACAATGGAAAAGTCCACTGAAAGATAAGTGGGTAGGCAAATGAGGTATATCTCTTCATTGAAATATTATTCAACCTTAACAAGGAATACAATTCCAATACATCATGCAAAGTGGATGAACCTTGAAGACATTATGCTAACTGAAATAAGCTGGACATTGAAGGACAATTATTCTATAATTCCATTTATAAAAGATAGAATAGCCAGTTACATAGAGACAGAAAGTAGAATGGTATGTGCTAAGAGATAGGGGGAGAAGAAGTGAGAGTTACTGTTTATAGGGTACAGAGGTTTAATATGGTAAAAGGAAAAAGTTCTGGAAATGGATAGTGTGATGATTACTTCCAGATAGTGTGATGGTTACACAACACTAAATTGCACACGTAGAAATAGTTAATGATAAGTCTTAATATTAGATACATATGAAGTGTCCTGGTAGTCTTACACTCTATAAATACACAATTTTTTCATTGCCCCTTTCCTGCCATGCAGAGCCCCAGAGGTGAATCTCCCTATTTATTCAAGTGTGCATCACTCACTGTCCTCTGTGCTGTGTCCCACATGCAGTGCCCACAGCCTCATACAGCCGGTGACTTCAGAGCCAGGACACAGCTCAAGAGTCTGTCCCGAGGCTCCCTCTCTTCTTATTTCCCTGCAGCCTAGGCTTCACTTCAACTGGCAGCTCGATTTAGCCGAATTCAGAACAGGCCACCAGGACTCTTTCTCCATACATTCTGGTCTCACCCCAGGTGGAGTCAGGCAGGGTCAGTCATCAGAAAAGCCCGGAGCAGAGAAGGGAGCAGTCAGAGCTGCTCCTCCCTCATCCAAGGGGCTTCCTCCTCTCACTTGGGGGAAAAATGTGAGCTTGTTTCAAAACCTCAGATGTTCCCTGTAGCTCATGGAGTAGGTAAAAGAAAAAGAAGACGTGGTGGACAGGGATGTGTTGCTGACAGCAAGAAGCAACTTGATCTTGAGGACTCTCCTTCTTGTCCCTCTGTGAAGCCTCTTCCACCACATAGGGCTCAGGGCTGACAAAGCCCCCTCCCTACCCTTGTCAGACTGGACGCAACGTCAGCCATGAGAAAACAGGAAAACAAGGAGAAGAGAGTCTGTAGAGACAATTTGGGAGGGTTCAAAAGGAGAATTTAGGATTTGCTTCTGCCCATGGGACACAGACTGGGAATAAAAATGTTTTCCTGACTCTTCTCTGAAAGCCAGATAGACTCCACCTAAAACCCTATTGCCAATGATGCGGATATCCACTTACCAGAGACTCTGATCCTCTTGAATGTGGAACGTTCGCTGCCAGTGGCTGAGTTACGAACAGAGCAACGATAGAGCCCGCTATGCTTTGTAGTAATTTGGGGGATATAGATCCTTGGTCCTGTTTGCAGAAACGTCCCATTTATCGTCCAAGTATACTCTGCCGGTGGATTAGAGTCCGCGAAGCATGACAAGTAGAGGTTTTGTCCTGAACTGTAGTCGGTCAATGAAGGGAAAATGCTGGGGATGTCTGGACCATCTGGAGTAAAGGGAATAAAGCCACAGGTGATGTCGTCCAAGGGAAGAGGGGATGCTCCTGGTCTCTAAAATTGACACAGTGTCCCCCTGAGCCTAGACACACCCTCAAGTCCCAGCCAAACCCCTTCTGTGTTCACTGAGCCAAGGCCTGAGGTATTCACCAGTTTCTCCCATCACAGGCTGTAGACCCCAAGTCTCCCATGACAAAAGCATCCCTTCCCCTTATATTCTTGGTTAAGGCTGTGCCTACCCAGGTTTTCCCAGGGCAGGGAGTCATGTTCCCCTCGGGTGTCCAGAAACAAAATTGTCTGTAAGTGGACTTGAGACAGACTGAGATGTCTGGTCTTTGGTCGTTTGGATTTAAGCTGGTGGCCTGGCCCACAGAGGAAACAAAGATACAGAGGACATCCAGGGTGACTGGGTCACTGCAGATGCTACCAACTCGGTCCCATATTTCACATTCATAGGGTCCTGTGTCATTTCCTGTGACATTGGGTAGAATGAGGATCCTGTTTTTACCTGGTTACTTTAGCCTGGGACTGACCGGAAGTCTCTGACCATTTACCCACCACATGTAGGTGTAGTCCTGAGTCTTAGGTTCACAAGTTAAGGCTACAGCATTCTTATTCTTAATGGGGTTGATGCTGTTGCTGGTGATGTAGGGCTTGGGCAGCTCTACTGTGTGGACAGCAGAGAGAAGATTGTGCGGTGTGGCACCTTTGATTCCTCCACAGACATCCTTCAATCAGAGTTGGCATCTCCCACCTCTCAGCCCTCCTGAGTCCTTGAAAGTCAATAGCTGGGGCATGTGTCACAAGACACATGCATGATGATCTAAGGACTCAAAGACTGTGAGGCCGCCTGCTCTGTCTTAGGGAAGCACAGACTTTCTCAAGTGTGAATTGAGCAGCAGTGTTGGGTCACAGACACACACATCAGTGGGAGTCACAGGCCCAGGTACCCCTCCCAGTCCCTCTCTAATCAGCTGACTGGCTGGCTCACCTTGGGTTCCTTACCTGCAATGTGCAACTGCTGGGCCCCTTCCAAATTCCATCCTACTTTGCCCCCCTAGATGTGATTTCTCTGCAGTTTCCATTTCCAAGGATATTCTAGAGATGAGTAATAATGGGACTTCCCATTGTCCTGAAACCCTGAAGATACTGAGCAGCCTGGCCTGGGACTGGGTGTTTCAGCAGAAATAAGACAGGGGAGACCAGAGTCAAGCCTGGAGGTCAGTTCAGTCATCAGGCAGTGGAGGCACAAGGTGGGGCAGTTTTCTGCAGGTGTTTCATGATGACTTACTTGTTCCAGTGACCTCCAAAGATAGAGCAGAGTGCAAGGAGTGATCTAGAAAGAGTGAAGGCGTCAGGCAGGAGCTGGTGGCTTGGGAGCAGAACCATGTTCCCTGTTTTGGGTTCTTTAAGTTTCCTCTCCTTCTGCAGAGGACAGGTGAAGACTATGCGGATCTTTCCAGAAACACATGTTGACATTTGCTAATGCAGAACCGACTGGTGGAAAGGGTAGGAATGAACTGCTGGAAATCTGGTCCTCATGGACCATGTGTGTTGGATGGATATGAGACAAATTTGGGGAGAAGTTTTGAATATTTTCTTTCACTGGACCCTCTACTCTCTGATTCCATGGGTTTGACTACTCTAGGGACATCATGTAAGTGGATTCCAGAGTGAATCTGAGAAGAGACTGTTGGTTGCCAGAAACTGGGAGTGGGGAGAATCAGAAGTTTTTCATGTGAGTGCAGTTTCAGTTATGCCAGATGGGGAGGTTCTAGAGATCTGCTGTAGAGCTGGATGCCTATAGTTCACACAGACTGAGTATTTCTTATGCATAAGACTTAGGATAAAAAGTGTTTTGAATTTCTGACATTTCTTGATTCTGAAATATTTGTCGTGCAGTTACTGGTTTAGCATTCCAAATCTGAAGGTTTCAAAATCTGAAATGCTCCAGTGAACATTTCTTTTCAGCATCAGATTAGTACGCCAAAGTGGGAGGTGATAAGCCAAATAAATTCTTGCTCTTTTTTTTTTTTTCTCTCACCACATTTCTAGCTTTGTGATTAGTTTTTGGGCAATTCCATACTGGCCATGCTGCACTCATATATTTTTGAAGGCTTTGGTATGTGAGAGAGGTTAATTGCTATTTTCTATGTCATCAAAAGTTTACAACTTTTCATGGTTGCATCTTTTTCTCAGTGTCTCTCTTGTGGCCATCATTAATAAGAGCCTGTCAGGTCAGATTTAGGACAGATTTTTGTACTTCTGCAAAAAATGTTACTGGGATTCTGGTAGGAGTTGTGTTGAATCTGGAGCTCACTTTGGGTAGTATTGCTTTCCTAACAATATTGATTCTTCCAATCCGTGAAAATGAAATGTCTTTCCATATCTTGATGTTGTCTTTAATTTCTTTCAGTAATATTTTGTAGTTTTCAGGGTATAACCCTTTGACCTTTTTGGTTAAACTTATTCCAAAATATTTTATTCTTTTTGATGTTAATGTGAATGGAAATTCTTTCTGAATTCACATTGTTCATTGTTAGTGCATACTCTAAAGAATGATCTAGAATGAGTGAAGGTTACAGGCAAAAGCTGGTGGTTTTGAAGCAGAAACATATTACCTGTCCTGGGATTTTGATTTTCCCTCTCCCTTTGCAGAGGACACACGGCTCTTCCCTGATAGCCATATAGGCTTCACTGGAAAACATATTGCCAATGCTCCAGGGATCCACTTACCAGAGACTATGATCCTCTTGATTATGAGATTTGTTCCACCAGTGGCTGAGTTATGGATGAACCAGATATAGCACCTTCTATATGTTTTAGTGATTTGGGGCATAAAGAAGACTTGTGCTGATTGCTGGAACTTCCCATCAATCAGCCAAGAATGCTTTGCCAGTGGGTGAGAGTCTGTGAGACAGGAGAGCTTGAGGACTTCCCCTGTATGGTAATAGGTGTATGAAGAAGAAATGGTGGGGGCATCCAGGCCATCTGGAGCAAAGAGAATAAAGTCACAGCTGATGTTGTCAAAGGGAAGGGAAAATCCAGGTCTGTGGAAGGGCCACAGTGACCCTGTGAGCTAAGTCACAACATTAAAGTCCCAGCCAAATCCCTGCTGTGTTCACTGGTCTGGAGCCTGAGGCACTCACCTGTTTTTCCTATCATAAGCTGTGGAACCTGATTCTCCCATGACAGGAGTAGCCTTTTCTCTCCCACTGTTGATCAAGTATAAGCCTACTCTTAGTAGTCATGGCCAGCTTTGATGTCCAGGGGTAAAAGTCTCTGTACTTGCACCTGAGAGGGACTGAGAGGCCTGGCCTTTGCCCATGTGTATTTGGGATGGCAGCCTGGCTCACAGAGGAACAGAAGATACTCACAGAGGAGATTCAGGGTGACTGGGTCACTGCGGCTGGAACTCACTGGGTTCTTCATTTCACATTCATAGGGTCCTGTAGTATCCTTTGTGACAACAAATAGAATGAGGATCCTGTTGTTTTTGGACAGCTGCAATGTGCGACTGTTACGGAGGCTGTGTCCATTTATCCACCACAAGTAGCTTACGTCCTGAGTGTCAGGATCACAGGATAAGATCACAGTCTCCGCGGCCTCCCTGGGGTTTAAGTTGCTGCTGGAGATGTAGGGCTTGGGAGTCTCCACTGTGCAGATAACAGAGAGAAGATTGCACTATGTGGCACCTTTGATTCCACCAAAGACATTTTTCAATCAGAGATAGCCTTTCCCACCTCTCAGCCTACCCCAGTCCTTAAAAGCCCATGGCAGGACTATGTGTTACAAGACAGATGCAAGGCAATCTGAGGGCTCAGAGATTGTGAGGCTGCCTGCTTTATGTGGGAGAAGCACAGACTTTCTCAAGTGTGAATTGAACAGCAGCATTGGGTCATGGAAAGATATGGGACCAGCAGTCACAGCCCCTGGTGCCTCTCTGAGTCCCTCCCTCTCCAACTGCCTGCCTAGCCCACCTTGGGGTCCTCACCTGGAGCATGCAGTACTGGAATCTTCTTAGTTTCAGTCTTACTTTGTCCCCCAAGGTATGCTTTCTCTGCACTTTCCCTTTCCAAGGACATCCTAGAGATAGATGATGGAACTTCCCATTGTCCTTAAACCCTTTGGGTACTGGGAAGCCTGGCCTGTGATTGTGTACTTCAGCAGAAATAACACAGGGGAGACCAGAGTCAAGCCTGTAGGTCAGTTCAGTCATCAGGCAGTGGAGCCACAAGTTGGGGCAGTATTCCCAGCTGTCTCATAGTGAACTGACTTGAGCCAGTGATCTCTAAAGATAGAGCAGAGTCCATGGGATGACCTACAAAAAGTGAAGGCGACAGGCAAGAGCTGATAGCTTTGGACCAAGACCACGTTCCCTGTCCTGTATCCATGATGTTCCCTTCCCCCTGTAGAGGGCAGGTGATTACCATGTGTATCTTTCTAGAAATACATGTGGATGTTTGCAAATGCAGAACTGATTGGTGGAAAGGCCGAACTTGAAGTGATGACGGAAATCTGGCCCTCATGGACCACACGGGTTTGGTGGCTATTAGACCAATATTTGGGAAGAAGTTTTGCAGATACTTTCTCTCATTAGACATTCTACTCTCTGATTCTGTGAGTTTGACTACTCTATGTACCTCATCTCAGTGGATTCCAGAATGAATCGGAGAGTAGAATAATAGTTTCCAGGAGCTGGGGTCGGGGGAATAGGGCATTGTTCCGTGGGTGTGCGGTTTCAGTTACGCAGGATGAAGAGGTTCAGGAGATCTCCAGTACAGCTTCATGCCTATAGTTCATACAGATAAAGTGTTCCATATGCAGAAAGCTTAAAACCAAGTGTTTTGGATTTCTAACTTTTTTTTATTTTGTAATATTTGCAGTAGATATACTGGTTTAGCAACCTACCTCTGAAAAATTTAAAATCCAAAATGCTCCAGTGAGCACTTCTTTCTAGCATCACATCAGTGGTCGGAAGTGTTGGAATTTGGAGCATTTCAGATTTTGGATTTCTGGATTTGGGATGCTCAATTTGTAATACTGTAATTTTTGCATAAAATGTTGTCAGGAGTTTAGAACTCATGTTATGTTCTGACTCTAGTAACAAAACAAGAAAAGATTTGGGGGAAACATTAAAATGTTGTCATAAGTGGAAAGTTTTACTGATAGTCCAAACATCTAAGATCAATTGCTGATAGTAGTATTTGTCTTGATAACCAATTAAATTTTAGGTGTGCCATGAATTCCAGCAGGATTACATGCTCAAAGAAAGATGCCAAAGATGATTTGAAATTAGCAAGTCCTTTAGTAGAGAGAGTCCCGTTAAAAGGACAGAACTGGTCAGTGTGTCAATTACTTAAAGGGAGGAATAATGCTGAATTAAAAGAAGTGATGAGTGTTATGTTAGTAAATATAGAAAGAGCTTCCTGTTTCTAATTTCTGTGCAGAGTTAGGAAAAATGGGGAAGAGCCCAAAACCGGTATGTGAAATGCTTTCTTCATTTTCTCTCAACCTCAGGAAATACAACTCGAGTTTCAGTTTGTGTGAATTAGGAAGAGTCCAAGTGAGACGCCAATGGCTCATGTGCCTCCCACACGAAGAACCCCAACTTATGAAAATGGCATCATCATGAGGAAACAATCATATGTGCCACAGACAGTAAAACCACCAGATAGCACCCACCTGGCCACCACCAACAGGTCCCCAAAACCACCAGTATTCCCATTACGTGTGTGTTACAGCCTTGGTAGTTGTCCCACAACTACAACATTTAAAAATTGCAATTGTCAATACAAAATGTTACATATGAAGTTGAATATGTTGTTCCACTTTTTTTTCATCACTCTTTTTGAACTTTCCTGTTTCAGTTTTGGAAGTTTCTATTGAAACATCCTCAAGTTAGGGATTCTTTCCTCAGCTGTGTGCATTCTACCAGAAAGCATCAAAAGCATTCTTCATTTCTCTAACAGAACTTTTCTTTTTTTTATATCTGAGGTGGAGTCTCGCTCTGTTGCCCAGGCTGGAGTGCAGTGGCACGATCTTAGCTCACTGCAAGCTCTGCCTCCCAGGTTCATGCCATTCTCTTGTCTCAGCCTCCAGAGGAGCTGGAACTACAGGTGCCCGGAAACACACTAGGCTAATTTTTTTGTATTTTTAATGCAGACGGGGTTTCACCATGTTAGCCAGGATGGTCATGATCTCCAGACATCGTGATCCACCCACCTCAGCCTCCCAAAGTGCTGGGATTACAGGCGTGAGCCACTGTGACTGGCCATCTCTGAGGGATTTTAAAGAGTTGTTGACTTTTGAGTTTGTTCAGCTTTTTACTTACTCTTAAAAGAGAGTGACAAATTTGAAGCTTGTTATATGCCTGACAAGAAACCAGAAGTCTCTAGGAAGTGGCTGGAGAATGTGAGCTCCATAGAAGGTTGAGGATGGAGTCACGAATGAAATGGGTGAAATCAGCCCATGGGCTTGGGAAACAGCAGGCCTGTCCAGCCTATGACACCCTGGCGAGTCAGTGCAAAGATTACAACAGTGACAGCAAACTAGCATGGCTGACTCCATCTGGCATCTAGTCTCAGGCTGGCTGTCCTCACTCATTCCTGGACATAGGCCAGGCTAACCATGGGAGGAATTTAGTTTATGCTTTAATTTTGAAGGAAGAAAGGTATTTCATCCATAAAACTAATACCCTTACTTTGCCCAGGGATTGCCTTTGTAAAACTGGTGAAAGACCATGAGACTAAGGTTATAGGAGAGAACTGAATTCTGCTAAAATGTAGGCACAGTTTCTATAATCTCTTACTGCTTAAATGTCATTTGGTCAGAGTTTACAAAATTTGTAACTAATTGCTGCTATAGATAACATCACTATTATAGAAAGTGAGATTGGTCCTTTGAGATGTTTCTCATTCTTTGCATTCTGGCAACCCGCTGATCTCATCCATACCCATGACTAATGACTCACCCAGTCACGTGGTCCCCATCTAGAGTCAGATTCAAGCGCAAACAGATCATTTCCCGCCGCCCGCATGATTCCATCCTCAAACAATCAGCAGTACCCATTTTTTATCCTGTGCCCCTGAAACTATCCTTTAAAATCTCTAACCCCTGATCCACTACGGAAGCTGATTTGTGTAATAATAAACCTCCATCCTCCTGTTTGGCAGACTTGGAGTCATTAAAATCTTTCTTTACTGCAAATCACCATCTGGATAAATTGGTTTTGTTTGTGCAGGAGGCCAGAAGAACTTGTCCGGGAATTGTAAGAGTGGATGGAGGAGATGTCTATCCATGTTCCATGGTCTTGTCCACAGAACAGCCTCACAAAGGGAAAGAGCCCTGGGTGGGGATACAGTAGAAGCTTATTCTCTTAGTGACCTGGGGACACTGGCTCAAGATGAAGCCTGGCAGTAGTGGCAATTCCAGGTGATTTCTGTGCCTTTCCCATTTCCTGGGAGGTGGGCCATTCCACAGTGTTAGCAGGAAGGGAGCAGAACAGTCAGCCTAGTTAGAGGGAGTGTCTGGGGAAGGCCTAGGGGTGGAGGAAGAAGCTGTGCAGGACAGGGCTTGCCAGTTAGAATGAAGTGGGAGAAAGATGAGGGACACAGAGAAGCAGAGCGAGGCAGAGACAGCATGGCAGTGAACAGTGGGGGCTACAGTGACTTCAGAGACCCCCGGGACTAGGTGTCCCCATTTCCACAGTCCAGGACCAAGCAACCCTGAAAACCCTCCAGTGCCCAAGGAGCTTCAGAGTTACATGAGGTGGGGTGTCTTTAATGGCAAGAGGTTGTCAGGGGATGAAACAAGGGCGTCAGCCTCTGAAGGAGAAGGGACAGGTGTGGCTAGAACCTCCTAGTATTCTATATCTGAGATCCAGTCTCTAAAGAGGTTATGGATCACTCATTTCTTCATTCAATTCCTTCATTTGTTATGTGAGAGCACCTGAGTGTGTGTCTCTCACTGGGCCCGTGTTGGTGTGGGGTGTGAGTGGGGAATGAAAACAAGCTCCTCTCCTTTATCTTGTCATGCCAGTGACATGGACACTTTGGGAAACAGGATTTCAGGTTCACTGATAGGGGTTAAGATCTGAGGGGGACGCCTGGACATTTTTTGCACTGACTCTGACAGTTGAGACAGGTGATTTAGTTCTGGAGAACAGACTAATCAGCTGACCATTTGCTCTCACTCCTCTGAGGTTTGGATGCCCAAGAAGAGAGGATTTGAGCCAATGAATGACTATGGGACCCATGGATCCCAGTAATTCATCACTTCTGGTGGAGGAGAGGATGGGCCTGTGGCTGCAGACAGACCTCATGTGACCCTGATCTGCCTTTTGTGTTTGTGTGACTCTGGTTCAGTGACTGTGCCTTCCTGTGCCTCAGTTTTCTCTCAGTCATAAAAGCGAAATGGCAAATGTACTGTGGTTTTTCGTGCTATCTGTGAATAAATTTTAAATTATTCACAGTCACCTAACCTAATGCTTGGCACAGTGGAGGTATTCACACAAACAGCATTTATTATTATTCACTTCCATGAGAGAGCAACTTTAGGTCAGAACTCTGGACAAGCTGCTGCCAGGTACATTTTCTCTCTTCTGTTTCTGCTTCTGGGGACATTAGACTTTCTATGCAGTGTCCTAAGCCTCACAAGGCAGTTGACTGATGGCCTACAAAGCTTGTCTTTCTGTCCTCTCCACTCTGAGTCTCCGGTGAAGAAAGCTCTGTCCTTGCCTAGATGAGGCTCTGAGGGCTGAGCCCTGGCTGGTGAGCAGCTCCAGGAGACACAGTCCTCAGACAGCTGGTAAATCCTTGGTCCCAGTAAGCCCTGCCACAACCCACCCCTGGCACAGGTTCCTCAGCTTTATCTGGAGTAAGGATTTAGGGACAGGGTTCTGGGGTTGAGGTTTCTAGGACTAAGCTTCTCTGAGAGTATCTCAAGGGGCCTCTTAGGCAAAGCCCTACTCAGTTCTCCAGGGTGTTTCTCAGGGTCAAGTTTATGAAGAGGGCATGAGGTGCTTGGCTGAGGCTGATCTCCTCCTGCTGAGCACCCCCCACCCCCATCAGACTGTCCTTCCTGTGCAGCAAGTGTCTGCAGGGTCTGGAGGCAGGAAAGGAATTCTGATCTGCTGAAGTTTGTCTCCTCTGTGTGTGGCCTGCACTAAATGCCAAACCTCAACATGGGACATAACACAGAGAGGGACACAGGCACAGTCTAGGCCTGACAATCCTGTGTGTGCAAAGTAGAAGTGACTCCCAACCCCCAACACCCAGGGATCATGTGGAATCACTCACGGTATAAGGTGTAATGTCCAGTTACTCCTTCAGTCCTATCACCTCGCTTTATGATTTGTATGGTGTAGGATCCTGTGTCATTCTTGGTGACATTCTGGATCAGCAGGGATGCATTGGAATATACTGTTTCTCGTTCATTGTATGCAGGCCCAAATATAATTGTTTCAGTGTCTATCACATATGATGTAATGTAATGGTGGTGGTCCATTATTTGCCCTTTGTACCAGATGTAGCCAGTAAGATTCTGGGGCAAATTGTGGACAAGTAGAAGAACATCCTTCCCCTCGGAAACTTTGGTTGGCTGGGCTTCAATCGTGACTTGAGCAGTGGTGGTCGGGTTCCAGAAGATTAAAAGTGATGCTAGGAGGTGGAGAGAGCATCAGTCAATATTGAGACCTATGTATGGAGGTGAAAGCATTGGGCCCTGGGTCCTGAGAAGATTTCGTCTATCATCAGCCTTGAAGATACACACATACCCCAGTAGGACAGTAGGACACACACACACACCCCTTTGTGTGTGTGTGTGTTTGTGTGTGTGTGTGTGTCCTACTGTCCTACTGGGTGAAGGTCAGCAGCATGACCCCCATTCCTTCAACCCTTCTGACCTTGGCATTTTTGTTTGGAATCCTCTTCCCCAGGGATCTTCATGGCTCCCTCCACAACACCCTCAGGTCCTGCTCACATCAGGGCATCCTTAGACTTCTTTCCTGATACTTCCGTCAGAGACCCTGGGTCTTCCTTTTCTGACCTTTCCCTGCTCTGCTCCCTCCGGAGCTCTTATCAACACCTGACCTCACATTCTAGATCTCTTTGCATGTCTGTCTTCCTCCCCACGACAGTGTGAGCTCCATGAGGACAGTGACTTTTGTGATCTTGGTTGCACCCCAGTGCCTGGGACAGGCTGCAGACTTCTGGAGATGTGAGAGTTCCCAGGGCACTCCATGCCTAGGTTGTTTCTTTTTTCTTTCCCCAATTGTTGAGGTTTTTTGCTGGGGACAGTGTTTCATGCCCTGCTTATATTTTCATTTGAAGTGTCATCTGATAATAGTTATTATTATCACTTTACAAAATGTGGTGTCCAGTGCTGATTAACCAGGAAAACAGAACACTTGAAATTTTCCTACCTCTTACCAATTCCGGTTCAATGTGATTTTCCTGTTTTAACCCCTGTCCCTCTCTGGTGTATTTTCCTCTATCCAGGCTACAACAGAGTCTTCTTTCCTGTTTTCTGTTTCTTCTTTCTTTCTTTCTTTCTTTCTTTTTTTTTTTTTTTTGAGACGGAATCTCGTACTGTCGCCCAGGCTGGCGTGCAGTGGCGTGATCTCGGCTCACTACAATCTCTGCCTCCTAGGTTCATGCAAATTTCCTGCCTCAGCCTCCCAAGTAGCTAGGATTACAGGAGCACACCACCACACCTGGTTAATTTTTGGTATTTTTAGTAGAGACTGGGCTTCACTGTGTTGACCGGACTGGTCTTGAACTCCTGAATTCACAATCCACCCACCTCACCCTCCCAAAGTGCTGGCTTCTTTTATTTCTTAGAACGTCATCCTCTCCAGGAAACCCCATCCAATCATTCTGCTTCCTCCTCCTGTCCTCTCCCAGGAAGTTCTCTCCTCACCTGTGAGCAGGAGATCCTTCCAGGTGATGTGCAGTGTGCAGGGAGGGGCTGAGAGGGGCCCCATGGCCTTTGCTGCCTGCGTGTTCTCCTCTGTGGAGATGAGCCTGGGATCCAGAAACTTTCTGAGCACAACTGTCAGCTGTGCTGTCCTTCCTCCTTCTGTGCTGAGCCTCTTCCCGGGGCAGGAGCACTTCTCAGGCTCATGGGTGGGGTATGTGCCCAGGACACGTCTCTGTCCCCTCCCCTCTCAGTCTTGCCTCCTTGTCCCTCCTTGTCTTTTTCCTTTTGTCTGTGTGTCAAGTCCCTGGGAATTGTGGAGGCCTCTGTCTTTTTCAGCGGTGAGTCTGTCACCAAACCTCGACGCACACTATGTGCAGAAACACAAACACATACACAAAAGAGACACACACAGACACACACAATCACACACATACCCTGTAGGTTGGGCAAACACAGTCCTGGGCCTCAGCCTCCTGCTGTCCCCATGGCTCTGGGTTTGGGTGCACATTCACGTCCTTTGCCCTCTTTCATCCCTATCTGGCTCTCCCCTTCAGTGCAGGAGGCTGGAGCTGCACCAGGTCCCTTTCACAGGGACACCCCATTGTACTGTGGGTGAGTTGTGTGTTGCCTGGTGACAGGGACCCTTCCTTTCTCTAATTGTGTCTAGCTTGGTTGCAGCTTCCAAGGTTGGACATTCAGGACCTGGGTGTCTCAGAGGAAACTATGCTTCCTGGAGCTGTTCAGAGTGAATCTCTCATGCCTCTTGGGAGGAGAGGCCTGTGGTGGTTGCTCAGTGGGAGCTGTGAGTCCCATGGTCAAAGGGACAGTTCTCAGTCACTTTATTGCTCTCTGGGGTCTGGTGGCTGAGCTGGAGCTCAGGGTTTCTCATTTCTTCCTGACCATCTTTGGTGTCCTCTTTTTCTGTCCAGCTGATTGTCCTATGATTACCACACCTTCCCCATGGTGGTGTAGGAGGAAGTGGGGGGTTACCCAAGAATTCCATGGAACATGGCTCGTTGAGATGCAGGAAGGGGAGCCTGGGACAGAGCAGGGGTTCAGAGCTGGAAAAATTCATCCTGACTTACTCTGTGGTCATGATGGGCTCAGCCCTCCATGTGCTGACATACGCAGGGGTCTGTCCTGAGGGTTTTGACCTAGCCAAGTTGCTCTCTGTAGAGGAGGAACAAGCAGTCGCCAGAGAGCCTTTCTGGAGGGACGTTACTCACTCCTGAGAGAGCGGGTGGGGGTGAGTTGTGTTCTGGAAGCAAAGAACAATTTTACCCTCTTCTCCCGGCAGGGACACAAGAGAGGTCTGTCTTCCCAAGAGATAACCGTGGGTAGGTGACCACATCCTGGATGGTGCCTGTGTGTGACGATCACACGTGCTCTTCGCCCCATGGGGTGCAGTGGGCAGACAGGTCACAGGGTGCCGGACTGATTCCCAGGGAGTCTATGGGCCCTTAGGCAACTGCTGTTCTGTGTCAGCGCTAGGCTTGGCCTAGGATGCCACAGAGAACAGGACACATGGAGCAGGGGCGGACATTTAGGGAGCAGTGACAGAAAGAGTTGATGAGGATGGAGAGAGGTCACCAGGGGAAAGCGCCCAGTGTGGTGTCACCTGCAGCAGCGCTGCCCTGGGAGATGTGTTTTTGGCTGATCCCAGGGAAGGAGCAAGTGTGTGGGCAGGAGCTGCCTGCAGAGAGAGTGGTGTTAGGTTGGCGGCCGCCAGGTCAGAGAGGAGCTGACAGAGTCCATGTGGGAGCACGGAGGGCGCTAGGACGTGGGCCGAGGTTATCCCGGTGAGGGTGGACCCTGCTTGGCTATGGGTTCTGCTGAGGGTGGTCTGCATCCCCTGGGAAGGCTCCAGGCTGGGAGGGACTCTGCTGCCCTCTGGTGGACTGGAGGGGAAGTGTGGGTGGCCGAAGTCCCAGGCTAGGCTGCGTGTTTTATTCCACAAGGATCTGCACATTTCACACGAGGTCACACATATGTTATGTTACTGGTCCATCACCTTACAGCCCCGTGAGTCCCAGTCTCTGTGGCTCTACGTTCACTGTTCTCCCTCTTTCACAATGGCAGATTGTCCCAAATGCAGATTTTTGTCACCTTCTGTGAGTTTGTGTTTGTGTGTAGTAGAGGTCACTGTGTATACCCTGGGGACACTGGTGTCCAGGGCTGTGCACTGCACATGGGTTTGGGAGCAGAAGACGGAGCAGCAGCGCGGGAGAATCAATTCCAGGGGAGCGGGGACAAGTCATTTTCATTTTCTCGAGCCAAGGGACCAGAACCCAGGATTCTGACTCCAGGGTGCAGTACCACACCCTGCTGCTGTCCCTGGGTGTCATGAGTGCTTATAGTGTCATGCTGCCTTGGCATTCATTTTTTAAGGTGTAAGTTTATTTGCCTCACATCAGAGGCAGGCCTTGCTCACCATGGCAGTTTTCAATACTGTATCTGGTTCAAGTTTCTCCAGTTGGTGGCCAGAGATAAAATCTTAAAGGCATCTCTCCCACTTGGTGTGCTGGGCTCCCCTCTCTCCAGATGCTTTCTTTAAACTGATAATTCTGACATTTGCCCTTACATTTAAAGTGACCACTTCTCAGTCACAGCATGATCTCCTGGTCCCAGTGTTTGCTGCTTGCTTTACACACATCCATTAAAGCTCCCTGCTGGAAACCTGTCAGATAAGACCTGGACTTACTAAAGCCACTGGCTTACCAGTGTCTTCTCTCCTCCCTGCCCGGGCTCACTGACCTCTGTATCTGTGGTTTCCAGGTGTGCCGGGTGCTCCCCAGTGTCTGTAAGTAGTAAAAACACTTACACTTTCATGTTGTGGTTGTATCAGTATAACCTCACATGCCATCCAGGGCCTGACATCGAGGCTACCCTATGGGACCTGTGCTGATTGAACTCCTGCTTTAGCTCTTGTTTTGCGATCTCTGGATCTTCTGGGGACAGGAGTTTCCAGCTAGCTTGATTGAAAAACTGATACATTTCATTGAAAACACTGGGTCAGATGATGTATTCATGGGCTTCAGCTGCCATAACAGAAATCTTAGCCTGGGTGAAGTAAATAATAGAAAACGATTTTTCACAGTTCTGTGAAAAATGCGCTATTTTAACCACTTTAAATTATGCAATCAAGTGGAATTAACCACATACACAGTGTTTACTTGCCATCACCACTATTTTTCCTAGAAAATTTTTTTTCATTTTAAACTGAAACTTTGTATCTTTGAAACAATAATAACTCCCTGTGTTTTCTACCCTAGACTTTGATCATCTCTACTCTGTCTCTATGAATTTGCCTATTTTTGATGTTTCATATAAATTATTATACATATATGTTATTTTGAATTATACATATATGAATTATACAAATATGTTATTTTGTTTCTGACATATTTCACTTAGCATAATGTTTCCAAAGTCCTTGAATGTAACAGCGGATGTCAGAGCTTCCTTCCTCTTTATGGCAGATTGACATTCTGTTGTATGTGTATGGATGCTGTTTCATATGAGAATTCTATGATTAGCTTCTTGAGGAACAGCACAACTGTTTCTCCTAGTGGTTGTACCTTTTTATAATCTCACCAGCAATGTGTGAGGATTCCAAATTCTACATAAGGCTTTCACTTGTTATTTAACATTTTAAAAGAATGGTAGCCATATTTGTACGTTTAGTGTGGGATCTCATTGTGGCTTTGACTTTGTATTTTCCTAATGACTAATGATGTTGAGTTTCTTTTCAGGTGCCTCTTGATGATTTGCATATCTTCTTTGAAGAAATGTCTATTTGAGTCCTTTGCCCATTTATATAAATTGGGTGGTTGATCTTTTTGTTGTTGAGTTGTAGCCCTTCTTTATATATTCTGGGCATGAAACCATTGTCTATGTGATTCGCAACTATTATGTGTCATTCTGTGTTTGGTCTTTTTATTTTCTTGATAATATCCTTTGATGCACAAAAGGCTTGCATCTTTAGCTGAATTTATCTATTTTTCCTTTTTGTTTCTCATGCATTTGGGTCATACCGGAGAATCCGTGGCACATTTGAGGTCATTAAGTTTTACCCCTATGTCTTTTTCTAAGATGTTTTTATGGTTATGGATCTTATAATTAGCTCACTGATCTATTTTTAGATAATTGTTTGATATGGTTGGAACTTTAGTTGTCTAAGTTTATTGTTTTGCATGTGGTTATCTAGTTGTTTCTGCACCGTTATTTGAGAGGATGATTGTTCCTCCATTAAATTATCTTGAAACCCTTATGCAACAGCAATGAACTATAATGGTGAGGATTTATTTCTGGACTCTCAATTCTATCCCTTTGGTCCCTATTTGTATTCTTACGCCAGAAGCTTCTGTTTTTAATGGTTGTAATGTCTTGTGAGATTTCAAATAAGAAAGTTCAGGTTCTGCAAATTTTTTTGGCAAAATAGTTTTGGCTCTTTCAAGGGCACTTCTTTAAAAAGCAAGGAGGCCAATGTTTTGCAATTGGAAAGCTTTTTCTGTCGTATTTCGGAGGGGAATTTTGCAGTCTAGGGATCTTTTCAGGAACTTTATCACAAGTAGGTAAATTATCACCACTTCCTTTGCTGAGGTACTGGGTTAAAATGTGTGTTGTCTCCCGTTGAGGAATTGAGAGACGCTGGAAGCACTTGCCCATGTGGTGAGGGACAGTGAGCTCCTTAATGAGGGGCACAGAAGACTTAGCTTTGGGACACAATGTTGTCAGGGGAGCTGTGTGCATCTCTGCTTCTTTATTTTTTGTACAGGTTACATCTCTGCTGGACACACTAGATATTGAAATCTTTGTTCATTCTCTTGGTTCTGGGTTGGCTGACATGTCATTTGGAGCTGGAGGACATGCCTGGCAGGGGAGTGACCCCCATGGGAAAAAGCAGGACTCAGCAGAGTGAAAGCAGCTGGGATCCAGAGAAGCCAGGGAGGTCTGACTCTTAAAAGCCAAAGACCAGCAAGTGAGTGTCCTCGGGGGCAAATGGACTACACTGGTACCCATTGCAGTGGATTGGAAAAAGGTAAGAGGCTTTGGATATTCCATTTTCTCTCTCAGCTCTTCAGCAGGAGATTTGGGCCCTGGGCTGGTACTGTCCTGCATCAAAGGCAGGATAGACAGCAATGGCTGCATATCAGGCCTAAGTCCATGTCATCCTCTCAGGCATTGCCACTGAAGATGGAGAATTTTGTTCAGAGTCCCAGCCTGGGCACATGGGAGGAACCACCTTATTAAAATTAAGTTAAGAAAACAGTATGCATGCTTTATTCTTCTAGAATAATTATTAATGTCATGTTTTACAATATATCTCTTAAAGGAATGGTGAGAATCATCTACATAATGCATGTTTTACGTGGTCTTTTCTATAATTGCAGCTTTCACATGTTCTGATAGAAACCATTTCCATTGGGAACACACAGGCAGTATCTCTGTGTTGATTTCTACTGGGAAATCTTTATGCAGGGTGGAGAGAGTCACATTTCCTAATGAAAGATGGAAAGCATCTGACTACCAGATAAAGTGTCCAAACGCTGCTGGTAATGATCATGGTGCTGCAGGTAGAGGTCAGTTTAAGGAGATGTCAGGGAAAGTAATTTTAAAAGTCTTTTTTTTTTCTTCTTTTTTTTTTACACAATCAATGGCAGAAGCCACCACCTGGACCCACCACCTGTTGAAATGAATGAGGGACAGAAATGGAGCTCAGTAAATTGAGAATGAAATTCAGCAGTGGGGAAGAGGTTTGAGAGGTCGACAGGTGTGAGAGGTGAATGAGTGAATGGTGAGAATGTTCAAAACATCTCCTTTCTCCATAAAAAGAGAGCATTTAGGTCCCTAAGCCACACAGTGTCCAGGCCAGGGGGAGCAGGATGTTATCAGCTCTCCTGGCCAAAAGTGAAACTCCAGAGTGTCTAATTAGTTGGTCCAGTTTGGGATTTATTCCTATTTTAAAAATGATCCAACAGTATACAATTTGGAAAATTTACAAAAATCCCTATGCTACCATTCTTAGATAGCCAAGATGGCCCTAAGATGGTGAGAGAATCAGAATGGGGTTTGGGTTTATGTTGTGTATTTTTTTCTCCCAATATCTACAGAATTCCCTACATCCTACTTTTTAATGTAACCCAGTGGGTGTCATTCCTTTTCGTAGTTCCAGACCTTTCTGGTTCACGGTTACAGACCCTTGGAAAACCCATACCCTTTCTGCTGTGAGGTACAGGCCGTCATGTGGCATCACCTCTAAACATGCCTTCTGGGACATCAAATTGCTGAATAAGTAAAAGTCATTTCAGTAGATATTGAAGACCTCCGTTTTACCCCTCTCACACTTGTAATTCTTCTACCAAGAGGTGATGGATTTTAGTGCTGATTTGTTTTTATAGATTAGTGTAGATTAACGCTTCTGCCAGTGGCAATTTTTTCATTGGGAAAAGCATTTGGCAAAGTCTGGAGACATTGCTGGTTGACAGAGCTGGGGGGGAAAGTCCTGCTGGCCTTGAATGGGTAGAGTCCCCAGAGAGTGCTGAACATTCTAGAGCTCACAGAGCCCCACCAGTATGACCACTACAAAGTTCAATGCTGAGGAGGAGTGGAGAGCCCTGATGTGCCTCCCCTAGCTTCCCTGGAGCTTTTTACCTTCTCCTTCCATCAGTCTCTACCGCTTTCTCACCTCAGCTTGCTCTTTGAACTTTAATGCCCTCCACTTGAACTTGCCCTTAGTTTAAGACCTGCTGTAATCTCTGGACTTCCTTGGCCCCTTTCTAATCCTTAGCAGGGTGTCCTCTAGAGGACCCCCTCACCTTTCCTGGAGTTTCCCAGGATTCAGATGCCCCTGCTCTGTGTGGGCACCAAGGGTATGGCGGTGTACTTGTGTCCCTAAAGGTGCTGTCATTAAGGACCTTTGTGTGAGAGCAACTGAGGTGTTACTACCCTCCCCTACTTTTCTTGGAACATAAAAATTTGTGGAAACCTTGTAGAGTAAAATTTCTTAATGCTTGTCAAAATTTAAAATATATATATTTTTGCCTCTCAAACTATACTGGGAAAAATTTATCACAGTCCCAGTCATAAAAAATGACACCTAATCTGGGTTATTCACTGTATTATTTGTTTAACAGCAAAATATTGGGAACAACCTAGACTTTCACCAGCACAATGCTAATTCAACAGATTACCTTATATCTACACAATAGAATATGATGCAGCTGCATAAACAGTAAAGACTCTTTCAGCTATTCCTATGGAAACAGCTCCTAGTTCTGTTTTAATTATAGCATCTAAACATCACAGAATAAGATGCAGTTTTTGTACTAGGTCTGACCTTACAACACTATTTTTAATGTATGTGTGTGTGTGTTTTTTTTTAATTTAAAGAGAGAGTGTCTCACTCTCATAGGCAGGCTGAAGTGCAGTGGCAAGATCATAATTGACTGCAGCCTCAAGCTTCTGAGCTCAAAAGATCCTCCTGTCTCAGCCTCCTGATCAGCTGGAATCACAGGCACGTGCCACCATGCCTAGCTAATTTTTTGTGTTTGTTGCTGTAGAGATGGGGTTTCACCCAGGCTGCTGAAACCCCAGGCTGGTCTCAAACTTCTGGGCTCAAGTTATCTGCCCACTTTCACTCCCAAAATGCTGAAATTACAAGTGTCACCACACCTGATTCTGCCTTTTTTTTTTTTTTTTTTTTTGAAATTGGACAGCAGTCTACTCACTCATCTCTTTCCCCATCTGGTGATTTCTATTTTTCCTCTATTTCTCTACCATATGTCCATGCCAAAGCCAGATGTATTTGCTTTTGTTTAAAATTAGATTTTTTTTTTTTTTTAAAGAGAAGCCTTAGGAATTGTCTCATAGCTGATTTTCAGGATTCTAATCTTCACTGTCTAAGCCATAGGTTTTCAAATCCGGATACTGATTAGAGTCACTTGTAGGTCATTTAAAGCCTACCAATGCCTGTGCCATCCCTCAAGCATATCTGATTTGTCTGATGTGTGGTGTAGCCCAAGGATTGGTTGCTTAAAAATGTTTTCAAGGAAAAGGTTCATTTTGGAGTGGAGGAACTTTAACCCAGTGATCAAAGTTAACATCCCCAGTAATAAGAGATAACGACACCTTAGGGCATTCTAATATAATTGATGGAGAAGGTGCAGAATCATCCCTGTGGTATTCTTGTACAAAGTGTATAACCTGAGCTTAATCATGAGAAAATATTAGAAAAGTCCAAACTGAGGGTCATGCTACAAAATAATTAACCAATACGCTTCAAAAATGTGAAGCTCTTCAAGGTAAATCCTAAGTTTCCCAGATTAAAGGAGACTGAGAGAACAGTACAATGAAGAGCAATATGTGACACTAGATTGGATCCTGGTCCAGAAAAAGGACATTAGTCAGAAGATAGAGGGGATTTGGATAAGGTCTGCACAGACATTCATTTTACACTGTTAATAAACATTTATTGATTTTGATTGGTGCATATCTACAATGTTAATATTTGGGGAAGTTGAATGAAAAGCATGTGAGGACTTTGCCTATTTTTGGAACATTTTAGAAAGTCTGAAATTATTTCAAAATTAAACATGAGAAGAAAAGAAAAGAAATATAGATCTTTTAGATATTTCTATTAAGTTTCCAAAGTTGAAGATCATTTCCCAACTTATCTTGCCTAATACTGGTCAGAGTAATCCTCCAGGAAATGCTGTTTGTCACGTTTGTGACCTTCTCAAAGCTTTCCAGTGACTTCTCTTATCTGTAGGATGAAGTTCCCATTATGTAGGCTGCCATGCAATGTCCTCATAACATGGCCCCAATCTCCCTTTTTTTTTTTTTTATCTGTGTTGAAAGACCTGACCAACATTTTACTTTCTTATGGCCTAACTTGTTCTAGTTCTTTCTTGCTTGTATAATGCCCTTCCCTGTCTTCTCAACTGTGGGACTTCAGTCAAGGTGGTGGGAAATATTTTAGAAGAAAAATTGTAAAGATAGTTATAGGAAATAGTCACAAACCTTCTTGGAAGTCTAGGGGTTTGCATAGCTTCAGTAAAAGGTTTGAGGGAAGGCAGCTGAATTATCTTAAAAGCTTAGGGCTTGGGTACATAGGAATGTAGAGGAGTTTATCTAAATAGTTTGTTTACTCAGGCAGTCCTAAAACCAACATTTAATCTTAGGCTGGGGAAACTACTCTCAGGGAGGTCGGCAGTGTCAATTACCTTGTAGTGGTGTTTACTCAAGACCTTTGTCATTTAATCTGTACTAAATAAATGTGTACTTCCCTGACTGATCAGGGCCAAGGCTGTTAAATCTTTACCAGACCCCTCTTGGTATTGGTGAGTGACTTGGTCACCTAGCCTGCTCTTTCACTGGATATTTGTGTCTGAGTGTATTTGTTCATCCGTTGCTGGGTCAGGGTCTGCCGGTGGGACCCAGACAGTTGGTGCCCAGTGTGAGGACCTTGCATATTGGTTCCCAGGTCTGAGGTAGGGCTGCAAATAATTGCGACAGAACCCTCGAAAATGAAGGTGAAGACTGTGTGGTTGGTAAGCCAAGACTGTGCGGGGCAGACAAAAAGCAGCACAGACAAAAAGTGGCGCCTATGCAAGCACAGTGCGACCACTGCCCAGGACCTGTTTCACTGCCCTCCAGCTCCACGGGCGGCCCACGGTAAAATTTCATGTGTTCATTGTATATAAGGAACATCTCAAATTATAATTCTCTGATGAAATTTAAGCTAAATTTAAATTATAATTATGGCCACTGTTTTTCCTCTGCTACCCCTGATGTGGCTCTTTCAAAATTTTAATTGGGTAGAACAGGGAACTCTGAAGGGAGAGAAATTACAAAGACCCCATGAATTAGTTGAGGAACAATTAAAAGCCGGCCATATAGAACCATCTAACAGTCCTTGGAATTCACCCATTTCCTCATTCCCAAAAGTCTGGCAAATGGAAACTTTTGCATAACTTATGTGCTATTAATGCTAATCTACAGCCTATGGCACCCCTTCCCTCATGGCAATTCGTCAAGACTGGCCTATAATTGTGATTGACTTAAAAGATTGTTTTTATACTATTCTTCTTGCAGAACAAAACAGAGAAAAATTTGCATTTACATTACCAGCTATTAATAATGAAAGGCCAGCTTGCCGATTTTATTGGAAAGTGCTACCTCAGGGATTGCTGAATAGTCCTACCATGTATCAGTAACATGTAGATCAGCCTTGCTCCCCAGTGGAAAAGAATTTTGTAATAGCAAGATCATTCATTTTATGGATGATATATTACTGGCAACCCCAAGAGAGCCAGCACATTTAAGTTTATATGCCTGTGTCATAAAGAATACACAGTTGGCCGGATGCTGTGGCTCACGCCTGTAATCCCAGCACTTTGGGAGGCCGAGGCGGGTGGATCGCGAGGTCAGGAGATCGAGACCATCCTAGCTAACATGGTGAAACCCCGACTCTACTAAAAATACAAAAAATTAGCCGCGCATGGTGGCGTGCACCTGTAGTCTCAGTTACTCGGGAGGCTGAGGCAGGAGAATGGTGTGAACCCGGGAGGCAGAGGTTGCAGTGAGCTGAGACCGTGCCACTGCACTCCAGCCTAGGTGATAGAGTGAGACTCTGTCTTCAACAACAACAACAACAAAAAAAAAACATCTGAAAGTGTTACAGTAGGTAGCTGGTCAGACATGAGCAGGGCAGGAGAGATCCTTCCACCACCACCATATTAGAAATGGCAAGTGATCATCACCAGGTGATGGTCAGGTCAGTTGCTTGTTAACTGTGTCTATAAAGTAATAATTGGCTGCAGGTAGTGCCAGGGAGATACAGTCTCGCAATAGATAGAAAAGAGCGGAAACAGGTGATCAGTAGCTTCCCGATAAGTTCTCAGAAGTTGAGCCAGTGGGCTCAAACATATGCACTAAGAGGCAACATAATAGAGTTTTCTGGTATGTGACCTTCAGGGTCTTTTTTTTTATTTTATTTTATTTTTCTTTTTAAATTTTAGAATTTTGTAGGAACCCTGTTTTTAAATTTTTTGTCATTTTTATTTTTAAATCTATTTTTCCATAGGTTTTTGGGGATTTGGTATTTAATTATATAAGTTCTCTAGTGGTGATTTGTGAGATTTTGGTGCACCCATCACCAGAGCAGTATACACTCAAATCAATTTGTAGTCTTTTGTCGTTCACCCGCTTCCCACCCTTTTCCATAAGTCTATTGTGCCATTCTTATGCCTTTGCATCCTCATAACTTAGCACCCACTTATGAGTGAGAACATACAGTGTTTGGTTTTCCATTCCTGAGTTACTTCACTTAGAATAAGAGTCTCCAGTTTCTTCCAGGTTGCTGGGAATGCCATTAATTCATTCCTTTTATGGCTGAGTAGTATTCCATCATGTATATATGACAATTTCTTTACCCACTCATTTATAGTTTACGTTCCCACCAGCAATGTAGACGTGTTCCCCTTTCACCGCTTCCACATCGACATCTATTACTTTTATTTATTTATTTTTGAGATGGATGGAGTCTTGCTCTTTCACCCAGGTTGCAGGGCAGTGGCATAACTTTGTCTCACTGTAACTTCTGCCTCCCAGGTTCAAGCCATTCTTCTGCCTCAGTCTCTGGAGTAGCTGGGATTACAGGCAAGTGCCACCTCATCCGGGTAATTTTCTTGTATTTTTAGTAGAGACAGGGTTTCACCATGCCGTGCACACTGGGGTCAAACCCCTGACCTTAAGTGATCCGCCCATCTTGGACTCCCAAAGTGTTGGTATTACAGGTGTCAGCCACTGTGCCTGCCCAACAACTGTTATTTTTTCTTTTTTTGATTATGAACATTCTTGCAGGAGTAAGGTGGTATCACATTGTGGTTTTCATTTGCATTTCCCTGATCATTAGTGATATTGAGAATTTTTTCTTATGTTTGTTAACCATTTGTGTATCTTCTTTTGAGAATTCTTTATTCACGTACTTAGCCCACTTTCTCATGGGATTGTTTGTTTACTAATTTGTTTGAGTTTCTTGTACATTCTGGATATTGGTTATCTTTCAGACGTATAGATTGTGAAGATTTTCTTTCACTCTGTGGGTTATATGTTTAGTCCGCTGACTGTTGCTTTGCTGTGCAGAAGCTCTTTAGTTTAATTCTCACCTATTTATTTTTGCTTTTGTTGCATTTGCTTTTGGGTTCTTGGTCATTAACTTTTCACCTAAGCCAATGTCCAGAAGGATTTTTCCAATGTCATCTTCTAGAATTTTTATAGTTTCAGGTCTTAGTTTTTAAGTCCTTGATTCATTTTGAGTTGATTTTTGTATAAGGTGAGAGATGAGGATCCAGTTTTATTCTTCTACTTTGGCTTGCCAATTATTTCAGCACCATTTGTTGAATAAGGGGTCCTTTACCTATTTTATGTTTTGGTTTTCTTTGTCAACGGTAAGTTGGCTGTAAGTATTTAGGTTTATTTCTGGGATCGGTATTCTGTTCCATTGGTCTATGTGCCTATTTTTATACCAGCACCAAGCTGTTTTGGTGACTTTGGACATAGAGTATTGTTTGAAGTCAGGTGATGTGACACCACCAGATTTGTTCTTTTTGTTTAGTCTCCCTTTGGGTATGTTGGCTCTTGTTTGGTTCCATACGAATTTTAGAATTGTTTTTTCTAGTTCTGTGAAAAATGATGGTAGCATTTTAATGGGAATTGCACTGAATTTGTAGATTGCTTCTGTCAGTGTGGTCATTTTCACAATAATGATTCTATTCATCCATGAGGAAGGGGTCCATTTTCATTTTTTGCATCATCTATGATTTCTTTCAGCAGTGTTTTGTAGTTTTTCTTGAGGTCTTTCACCGCCTTGTTTAGATATATTCCTAGTTATTATTTCTTTATAACTACTATCCTAAAAGGGGTTCAGTTCTTGATTTGATTCTCTGCTTGGTCACTGTTGGTGTGTAGCAGAGCTACTGATTTGTGCACATTAATTTTGTATACTGAAACTTTGCTGAATTCAGTTATCAGTTTTAGCAGCTTTCTGGAGGAGTCTTTAGGGTCTTCTAGGTATACAATTATATCATCAGTAAACAGAATCATTTTTACTTCCTCTTTATCAATTTGGATGTCCTTTATTATCTCCCTTGTTTGATTGATTTGGTTAGGGCTTTCAGTACACTGTTGAATAAAAGTGAGAGCGAGCGGCCATCCTTGTGTTGTTCCCCTGCTGAGAGTGAATGCTTTCAACTTTTTCTCATTCAGTATTATGTTGGCTGTGGGTTTGTGTGCCAATTTTGCTGAGCGTTTTAATCATAAAACGATGCTGGATGTTGTCAAGTACCTTTTCAGTGTCTATTGAGAGGATCATGTGATTTATAAATCCTGTTTATGTGCTGTACCACATTTAATCACTTGTGTATATAGAACCATTCCTGCATCCCTATTATGAAACCTATTTGATCAGGGTGGATTATGTTTTTGATTTGCTGTTGGATTCAGTTAGCTAGTATTTTGTTAAGATGTGTGCATCAGGGATACTGGTCTGTAGTTTCCTTTGTTATGTTTTTTTCTGGTTTTGATATTAGGGTGATACTGGCTTCATAGAGTGATTTAGGAAGAATTCCATCTTTTTCTAGAATATGGAGTAGTGTCAAATGAATTGGTAACAACTCTTCTTTGAATATCTAGTAGAATTCAGCTGTGAAACAGTCTGGTCCTGGAATTTGTTTTGTTGTTAATTTTTAAATTATCTTTTCAATCTTGCTGCTTTTTGTCGGTCTGTTCAGGGTTTCGAATTCTTTCTGATTTAATCTAGGAGGCTTTTATATTTCCAGGAATTTATTCATCCCCTCTAGGTTTTCTAGTTTATGCACATAAATGTGTTCATACTACCTTTCAATGATTTTTTGTATTTATGTGGCTTTGGTGGTAATAGCTCCCATTTCATTTCTAAATGAGCTTATTTGGCTCTTCTCTCTTCTTTTCTTGGTTAACCTTGCCAATGGTCTATCAATTTTATTTATTTTTCCAAAAAGCCAGCTTTACATTTTATTTATAGTTTTTATTATTTTGTTTCCACTTCATTTAGTTCTGCTCTGATCTTGGTTATTTTCTTTCTTCTGCTGGGTTTGGCTTTGGTGTGGTCTTGTTTCTTGAATTTCTAGAAATGTAACCTTAGATTATCTATTTGGGCTCTTTCAGTCTTTTTGATGTAGGCATTTAAAGCTATGAACTTTTAGCACACTCTGCAGAATTCCAGATGTTTTGATAGGATGCATCACTATTGTTCAGTTCAAAGAATTTTCAAATTTCCATATTGGTTTCATATTTGGCCCAATGATCATTCAGGAGCAAGTTATTTAATTTCCATGTGTTTTCATGGTTTTGAACTTTCCTTTTGGAGTTGATTTCCAGTTTTATTCTACTGTTGTCTGAGAGAGTACTTCATAGAATTTCAGTTTTCTTAGATTTTTTGAGACTTGTTTTGTGGACTATCATATGGCCTATCTTGAAGAAAGTTCCATGTGCTGATGAATAGAATGTATATTCTGGGATGTTGGATAGAATATTCTGTAAATATGTCTTAAGTCTCTTTGCTCTAGGGCATAGTTTAAATCCACTGTTTGTTTCTTGACTTTCTGTCTTGATGACCTGTCTAGTGCTGTCAGTGGAGTTCTGAAGTGCCTCACTATTATTGTGTTACTGTCTATCTCATTTCTTAGTTCTAGTAGTAATAGTTATATAAATTTGGGAATTCCAGTGTTAGGTGTATATATACTTAGGATTGTGATATTTTCATGTGGGACAAGTCCTTTTATTATTATATAATGTCCCTCTTTGTCTTTTTTAACTGCTTTTGCTTTAAAGTTAGTTTTTCCTGATATAGGAATAGCTACTCCTGCTCATGTTGGTCACATTTCCATGGGGCATCTTCTTCTATCCTTTTACCTTAAGTTTATATGACCCTTTATGGTTAGGGAAATCTCTTGAGGGCAGTAGACACTTGCTTGGTGAATTATTATCAATTCTGAAATTCCGTATCTTTTAAGTGGAGCATTTAGACCACTTACATTTAATGTTAGTATTGAGATGTGAGGCACTGTTCCTTTCATCCTGCTATTTGTTGCCTGGATACTTTGGTTTTATTCATTTATTTATTGTATTTTTGTTTTATAGGTTCTGTGAGATTCATGCTTATAGAGGTTCTGGGTTGATGTGTTTCCAAGATTTGTTTCAAGATTTGGAGCTCCTTTGAGCAGTTATTGTAGTGCTGGCTTGGTAGTGGCAAATTCTCTCAGCATTTGTTTGTCTGAAAAAGTCTGTTATCTTTCCTTTATTTATGAACTTTAGTTTTGTTGGATATAAAATTCATGGCTGATAATTTTTTTAAGGAGGCTGCAGATAGGTATGCATGCTCATTTGAGGTGTTCTTCTGTTATTGAAGATTACTAAAATCACATGTGTTGAAAAGCATATGGGATTATTCACTTAATTGATGAGTACTCATTTATTTTTACATTATTTTGATAACATGTACAAACAATATATAAACATAGGTACAGACATATTCATATATGTGATACCACATAGAACATATGCATGTATACATAAAGATAGAGGTAGATAGAAATACTTTAGATTTTTTATTTTAAAACTTTATGCATGGAACCCATAAAACTCACTTTAAAAAAAAACTGTTGGATTTAAATTGTGCTTTTGTAAATAGAAAAAGTTAAAATTTATCCGAGGAAGCCCTTCCTGAGTTTTAGAGAAAGTAGGTAGTAAATTTACATCTCCAAGCAGAGAGAGAAAGAGAAAGAAGGAATTTGGGTGTGTTCAAGGAGATTAAAAATAGATGCCAAGGTAACACAAAAATGATAGAAATTTATAAGAGGATTTTATTAGGAGACCAATTTTATTTACATACATAGCTTTTATTTTGGTCTCTGTTTTCCACCTGTACTCCAGGAAACACATTACACAGGCTGCCTTCTCAAGTGCTGGTGGGCCACTGCACATGCAGACAGCCCACTTTAAGGAAAGAATCAGGGGAGAAGAGATGCAGACCTCAGAATTATTCCATCATACAAAAACTTAGTCAAAGGTCAAACCACACACCTGAAATCTCATCACCTGTTTGGCCCTGTTTTCAGTGTACTTTACTTTCTTTAATTTCTGCTCTAAAGCTTTTAAATAAACTTTCACTCTTGCTGTAAAACTTGCCTCAGTCTCTTCTTTTGCCTTACGAGCGTTAGTTGAATCCTTTCTTCTGAAGAAACAAGAATTGTGGCTGCTGCAGACTTGTACAGATTTGCTGCCATTAATATACTTTAGTGCCATTCTACATGATAGAATATGTGTATATTCTTATATTTATACATATATATATATACACACACAACATGTATGTATTCATAGAGGCTTTGAATCTACACTCTTGCTGCACTTTGTGTAAACAATCCAGGTATGAGAATAAAACGTATTTTGGAAATAAGGTTGTCCCATATGATTTCCATTTCATAAAAATGGGAAACAGGAGGGGGAAAATTGTTTTGCAGAAGAAAACAACAGAACAACAGTTATTAAATTTTAGATGTGTTCATTTTTCTTTTGAATTTTGTTATTTAACTATAATTTGGACTGAATCCCAAATTTTTTCCTGGGTACAAGTTTCAAAACTAATCGTTTCAGAATTTTCTTCCATTTCTCTTCCATTTTGGTATATTGTAAATTAAAACTGTGCTTTTATAATTTTTATCATTTTTTAAAATTATACTTTTAAGTTCTGGGATACATGTGCAGAACCTACAGGTTTGTTACATAGGTATACACGTGCCATGGTGTTTTGCTGCACCCACTAACCCATCAACTACATTAGGTATTTCTCCTAAAGCTATCCCACCCCTAGTCCCCACCCCCTAACAGGCCCCAGTGTATGATGTTCCCCTCCCTCTGTCCCTGTGTTCTCGTTGTTCAACTCCCACTTATGAGTGAGAATATGCAGTGTTTGGTTTTCTGTTCCTGTGTTAGTTTGCTGAGAATGGTGGTTTCCAGCTTCATCCATGTCCCTGCAAAAGACGTGAACTCAACCTTTATTATGGCTCCGTTGAATTCCATGATATATATGTATCACATTTCCTTTATCTAGTCTGTCATTGATAGGCATTTGGGTTGGTTCCAAGTCTTTGCTATTGTGAATAGTGCCACAATAAACATATGTGCACATGTGTCTTTATAGTAGAATGTTCTATAATCCTTTGGGTATATATCCAGTAATGGGATTCCTGGGTCAAATGATATTTTTTGTTCCAGATCCTTGAGGAATCGCCACACTGTCTTCCACAATGGTTGAACTAATTTACACTCCCACCAACAGTGTAAAATCGTTCGTATTTCTCCACATTCTCTCCAGCATCTGTGTTTTCCTGACCTTTTAATGATCACCATTCTAACTGGCATGAGATGGTATCTCATTGTGGTTTTGATTGGCATGTCTCTAATGACCAGTGATGACGGGCATTTTTTGATATGTTTCTTGGTCACACAAATGTCTTATTTTGAGAAGTGTCTGTTCGTGTGCTTCGCCCACTTTTCGATGGGGTTGTTCATTTTTTTTTTCTTGTAAATTTGTTTAAGTTTCTTGTAGATTCTGGATATTAGCCTTTTGTCAGATGGATACATTAAACCTTACAAGCTGAAACTGGATGGCTTATGTAAACTTCTGGAGAAATCATAGCAACTTATATATAAACAACCTTTATGCCTGCTGATGTGTAGACTGCACCAAAGGTACACATGAACGCTGGACTCAGACTGCAATTCAGAGAATTGTGTCAGATTGCCATTGCAATTGGGAGATGCTTCCGAAACTCTAGAAAAACTAGTCTATAGACTGCTCCAGACATTACAGGTGAGCCAATATACAACTGAAAGGTTTAGAGCAATGTTTGCCAAACAAATTGCTCTAACTGAAGCAGCAATTTTGTGACTTTAATAAGATTCCAGGATTATACTGCCCCCATTTTTCTCTGATTTCCCTTCGCCCTTTTCTGATTTGACTTCATCTCCTTTTCCATGAGATGTGACTTCTCCAGAATGAGCCTTCCTAATCAGGTAGGATCAGATGAAACATACAGCCACAAAAGTCTTCTACAATGCATTCTCTGAGAGCTTTTGAAGAATTGGGGTGCCAGCTGTGCTGTCACAGGCCTGTAATCCCAGCACTTTGAGAGTCCAAGGCAGGAGGATCACTTGAAACCAGGAGTTTAAGACCAGCCTAAGCAACAAAGGGAGACCACGTCTTTACTAAACAAAATAAATCAAATTAGCCAGGTGCAGTGGTGCATGCCTATAGTCTCAGATACTTGGGAGGCTAAAGTGGGAGGACTGCTTCAGCCCAGGAGTTCAAGACTGCAGTGAGTACTCTCTAGTCTACGTGACAGAGCAAGAGTGTGTCTCTCTTTTAATTATTATTATTATTATTATTATTATTATTATACTTTAAGTTCTAGGTTACATGTGCATAACGTGCAGGTTTTTTACATGTATATACTTGTGCCATATTGGTGTGCTACAATCATCAACTCGTCAGCACCCATCAACTCATCATTTACATCAGGTATAACTCCCAATGCAATCCCTCCCTCCTCCCCCCTCCCCATGATAGGCCCCGGTGTGTGATGTTCCCCTTCCCGAGTCAAAGTGATCTCATTGTTCTTTTTCCACCTATGAGTGAGAACACACGGTGTTTGGTTTTCTGTTCTTGCGATAGTTTGCTGAGAATCATGGTTTCCAGCTGCATCCATGTTCCTACAAAGGACATGAACTCATCCTTTTTTATGGCTACATAGTATTCCATGGTGTATATGTGCGAAATTTTCTTAATGCAGTCTGTCACTGATGGACATTTGGGTTGATTCCAAGTCTTTGCTATTGTGAAGAGTGCCACAATAAGCATACGTGTGCATGTGTCTTTATAGCAGCACGATTTATAATCCTTTGGGTATATACCCAGTAATGGGATGGCTGAGTCATATGGTATTTCTAGTTCTAGATCCTTGAGGAATCGCCTTACTGTTTTCCACAATGGTTGAACTAGTTTACAATCCCACCAACAGTGTAAAAATGTTCCTATTTCTCCACATCCTCTCCAGCACCTGTTGTTTCCTGACTTTTTAATGATCGCCATTCTAACTGGTGTGAGATGGTATCTCATTGTGGTTTTGATTTGCATTTCTCTGATGGCCAGTGATGATGAGCATTTTTTCATGTGTCTGTTGGCTGTATGAATGTCTTCTTTTGAGAAATGTCTGTTCATATCCTTTGCCTACTTTTTGATGGGGTTGTTTGTCTTTTTCTTGTAAATTTGTTTGAGTTCTTGGTAGGTTCTGGATATTAGCCCTTTGTCAGATGAGTAGATTACAAAAATGTTCTCCCATTCTGTAGGTTGCCTGTTCACTCTGATAGTAGTCTCTTGTTGTGCAGAAGCTTTTTAGTTTAATTAGATCTCATTTGTCAATTGTGGCTTTTGTTGTCATTGCTTTTGGTGTTTTAGACATGAAGTCTTTGCCCATGCCTATGTCCTGAATGGTATTACCTCGGTTTTCTTCTAGGGTTTTTATGGTATTAGGTCTAACATTTAAGTCTCTAATCCATCTTGAATTAATTTTCGTATAGGGAGTAAGGAAAGGATCCAGTTTCAACTTTCTACTTACGGCTAGCCAATTTTCCCAGCACCATTTGTTAAATAGGGAATCCTTTCCCCCATTTCTTGTTTTTCTCAAGTTTGTCAAAGATCAGATGGCTGTAGAACTGTGGTAGTATTTCTGAGGGATCTGTTCTGTTCCATTGGTCTATATCTCTGTTTTGGTACCAGTACTATGATGTTTTGGTTACTGTAGCCATGTAGTATAGTTTGAAGTCAGGTTCCGTGATGCCTCCAGCTTTGTTCTTTTTGCTTAGGATTGTCTTGGCAATGCAGGCTCTTTTTTTGTTCCATATGAACTTTAAAGTAGTTTTTTCCAATTCTGTGAAGAAACTCATTGGTAGCTTGATGGGGATGGCATTGAATCTATAAATGACCTTGGGCAGTATGGCCATTTTCACGATATTGATTCTTCCTATCCATGAGCATGATATGTTCTTCCGTTTGTTTGTGTCCTCTTTTATTTCACTGAACAGTGGTTTGTAGTTCTCCTTGAAGAGGTCCTTCACATCCCTTGTAAGTTGGATTCCTAGGTATTTGATTCTCTTTGAAGCAATTGTGAATGGAAGTTCATTCATGATTTAGCTTTCTTTTTCTCTGTTACTGGCATATAAGAATGCTTGTGATTTTTGCACATTAATTTTGCATCCTGAGACTTTGCTGAAGTTTCTTATCAGCTTAAGGAGATTTTGGTCTGAGACAATGGGGTTTTCTAAATATACAATCATGTCATCTGCAAACAGGGACAATTTGACTTCTTTTCCTAACTGAATACGATTTATTTCTTTCTCTTGCCTGATTGCCCTAGCCAGAACTTCCAACACTATGTTGAATGGGAGTGGTGAGAGAGGGCATCCCTGTCTTGTGCCAGTTTTCAAAGGGAATTTTTCCAGTTTTTGCCCATTCAGTATGATATTGGCTGTGGGTTTGTCATAAATCGTTCTTATTATTTGGAGATGCATTCCATCAATACCGAATTTATTGAGCATTTTTAGCATGAAGGGCTCTTGAATTTTGTCAAAGGCCTTTTCTGCATCTATTGAGATAATCATGTGGTTTTTGCGTTTGGTTCTGTTTATATGCTGGATTACGTTTATTGATTTGCGTATGTTGAACCAGCCTTGCATCCCAGGGATGAAGCCCACTTGATCATGGTGGATAAGCTTTTTGATGGGCTGCTGGATCCAGTTTGCCAGTATTTTATTGAGGATTCTTGCATCGATATTCATCAGGAATATGGGTCTAAAATTCTCTTTTTTTATTGTGTCTCTGCCAGGCTTTGGTATCAGGATGATATTGGCCTCATAAAATGAGTTAGGGAGGATTCCCTCTTTTTCTATTGATTGGAATAGTTTCAGAAGGAATGGTACCAGCTACTCCTTGTACCTCTGGTAGAATTCAGCTGTGAATCCATCTGGTCCTGGACTTTTTTTCGTTGATAGGCAATTAATTATTGCCTCAATTTCATAGCCTGCTGTTGGTCTATTCAGGGATTCAGCTTCTTCCTGGTTTGGTCTTGGGAGAGTGTAAGTGTCCAGGAAATTATCCATTTCTTCTAGATTTTCTAGTTTATTGGCGTAGAGGTGTTTATAGTATTCTCTGATGGTAGTTTGTATTTCTGTGGGGTCAGTGGTGATATTCCCTTTATCATTTTTTTATTGCATCTCTTTGATTCGTCTCTATTTTCTTCTTTATTAGTCTTGCTAGCAGTCTATCAATTTTGTTGATCTTTTCAAAAAACCAACTCCTGGATTCATTGATTTTTTGGAGGGTTTTTTGGGTCTCTATCTCCTTTAGTTCTGCTCCGATCTTCGTTATTTCTTGCCTTCTGCTAGCTTTTGAATGTGTTTGCTCTTGCTTCTCTAGTTCTTTTAATTGTGATGTTAGAGTGTCAATTTTAGATCTTTCCAGCTTTCTCTTGTGGGTATTTAGTTCTATAAATTTCCCTCTACACACTGCTTTAAATGTGTTCCAGAGATTCTGGTATGTTGTCTCTTTGTTCTCATTGGTTTCAAAGAACATCTTTATTTCTGCCTTCATTTCCTTATGAACCCAGTAGTTATTCAAGAGCAGGTTATTCATTTTCCATGTAGTTGAGCGGTTTTGATTGAGTTTCTTAGTCCTGAGTTCTAGTTTGATTGCACTGTGGTCTGAGAGACAGTTTGTTATAATTTCTGTTCTTGTACATTTGCTGAGGAGTGCTTTACTTCCAAATATATGGTCAATTTTGGAATAAGTGTGATGTGGTGCTGAGAAGAATGTATATTCTGTTCATTTAGGGTGGAGATTTCTGTAGATGTCTATTAGGTCTGCTTGCTGCAGAGATGAGTTCAATTCCTGGATATCCTTGTTAACTTTCTGTCTCATTGATCTGTCTAATATTGACAGTGGGGTGTTGAAGTCTCTCATTATTATTGTAAGGGAGTCAAAGTCTCTTTGTAAGTCTCTAAGGACTTGCTATATGAATCTGGGTGCTCCTGTATTGGGTGCATATGTATTTAGGATAGTTAGCTCTTCCTGTTGAATTGATCCCTTTACCATTATGTAATGGCCTTCTTTGTCTCTTTTGATCTTTGATGGTTTAAAGTCTGTTTTATCAGAGACTGGGATTGCAACCCCTGCTTTTTTTTGTTCTCTATTTGCTTGGTAGATCTTCCTCCATCCCTTTATTTTGAGCCTATGTATGTCTCTGCATGTGAGACGGGTCTCCTGAATACAGCAAACTGATGGGTCTTGACTCTTTATCCAGTTTGCCAGTCTGTGTCTTTTAATTGGAGCATTTAGTCCATTTACATTTAAGGTTAATATTGTTATGTGTGAACTTGATCCTGCCATTATGATAATAACGGGTTATTATGCTCGTTAGTTGATGCAGTTTCTTCCTAGCCTCGATGGTCTTTACATTTTTACATGTTTTTGCAATGGCTGGTACCGGTTTTTCCTTTCCATGTTTAGTGCTTCCTTCAGGGTCTCTTGTAAGGCAGGCCTGGTGGTGACAAAATCTCTAAGCATTTGCTTATCTCTAAAGAATTTTATTTCCCCTTCACTTATGAAACTTATTTGGGCAGGATATGAAATTCCGGGTTGAAAATTCTTTTCTTTAAGAATGTTGACTATTGGCCCCCACTCTCTTCCGGCTTGTAGAGTTTCTGCCGAAAGATCTGCTGTTAGTCTGATGGGCTTTCCCCTGTGGGTAATCCGACCTTTCTCTCTGGATGCCCTTAAGATTTTTTCCTTCATTTCAACTTTGCTGAATATGGCAATTATGTGTCTTGAAGTTGTTCTTCTCGAGGAGTATCTCTGTGGCGTTCTCTGTATTTCCTGAATTTGAATGTTGGCCTTCCCTACTAGGTTGGGGAAGTTCTCCTGGATGATATCCTGAAGAGTGTTTTCCAACTTGGTTCCATTTTCCCCCTCACTTTCAGGCACCACAATCAGACGTAGATTTGGTCTTTTCACATAATCCCATACTTCTTGCAGGCTTTGTTCATTTCTTTTTCTACTTTTTTCTTTAGATTTCTCTTCTCACTTCATTTCATTCATTTGATCTTTAATCACGGATACTCTTTCTTCCAGTTGATTGAGTCAGTTACTGAAGCTTGTGCATTTGTCACGTATTTCTTGTGTCATGGTTTTCATCTCTGTCAGTTCATTTATGGTCTTCTCTGCACTAATTATTCTAGTTATCAATTCTTCCACTCTTTTTCCAAGATTTTTAGTTTCTTTGCGCTGGGTACATAATTCCTCCTTTAGCTCTGAGAAGCTTGATGGACTAAAACCTTCTCTCATCTCGTCAAAGTCATTCTCCGTCCAGCTTTGATCCATTGCTGGTGATGAGCTGCGTTCCTTTGCAGGGGGAGATGTGCTCTTATTTTTTGAATTTCCAGCTTTTCTGCCCTGCTTTTTCCCCATCTTTGTGGTTTTATCTGCCTCTGGTCTTTGATGATGGTGATGTACTGATGGGGTTTTTGTGTGGGTGTCTTTCCTGTTTGTTAGTTTTCCTTCTAACAGTCAGGACCCTCAGCTGTAGGTCTGTTAGAGATTGCTTGAGGTCCACTCCAGACTCTGTTTGCCTGGGTATCAGCAGCAGAGGCTGCAGAAGATAGAATATTGCTGAACAGCACGTGTACCTGTCTGATTCTTGCTTTGGAAGCTTCCTCTCAGGGGTGTACTCTACCATGTGAGGTGTGGGGTGTCGGTCTGCCCTTAGTGGGGGATGTCTCCCAGTTAGGCTACTCAGGATTCAGGGACCCACTTGAGCAGGCAGTCTGTCCGTTATCAGATCTCAACCTCCGTGTTGGGAGATCCACTGCTCTCTTCAAAACTGTCAGACAGAGTCGTCTGCATCTGCAGAGATTTCTGCTGCCTTTTTTGTTGTGGTTGTTGTTGTTGTTGTTTAGCTGTACCCTGTCCCCAGAGGTGGAGTCTACAGAGACAGGCAGGCCTACTTGAGCTGCTGTGGGCTCTACCCAGTTCGAGCTTCCCAGCGGCTTTGTTTACCTACTTGAGCCTCAGCAATGGTGGACACCCCTCTCCCAGCCTGGCTGCTGCCGTGCCCTTAGATCACAGACTGTTGTGCTAGTAATGAAGGAGGCTCCGTGGGCATGGGACCCTCCCGGCCAGTTGTGGGATGTAATCTCCTGGTGTGCCCGTTTGCTCAGACCCTTCGTAAAGTGCAGTATTGGGGTGGGAGTTACCCAATTTTCCAGGTGTTGTATATCTCAGTTCCCCTTGCTAGGAAAAGGGATTCCCTTCCCCCTTGCACTTCCCAGGTGAGGTAATGCCTCACCCTGCTTCAGCTCCCACTGGTCTTGCTGCAGCAACTGACCAGCACCGATTGTCTGGCACTCCCTAGTGAGATGAACACAGTACCTCAGTTGAAAATGCAGAAATCACCTGTCTTCTGTGTCACTGGCGCTGGGAGCTGGAAACTGGAGCTGTTCCTATTCGGCCATCTTGCTCCACCCCTCCAGATTTTTGATTTTAAAACTTTATGCATGGAACGCATAAAACTCACTATTTTTTAAAAAAGTTGTATTTAAACTGTGCTTTTGTAAATAGAAAAAGGTAACATTTATCTGAGGAAGCCCTTGCTGAGTTTTAGAAATAGTAGGTAATAAATTTACATCTCAAAGCAGAGAGAGAGAGAGAGAGAGAGAGAGAGAGAGAAGGAATGTGAGTGTGTTCAAAGAAGATTAAAGATAGATGCCAAGGTAACACATAAATGATAGAAATTTATAACAGGATTTTATAAGGAGACCAATTTTGTTGACATACATAGCTTTTATTTCGAGATCTGTTTTCCAACTGTACTCCAGGAAACACACTACACAGGCTCCATTCTTAAGTGCTGGTGGGCCACTGCACATGCAGACAGCCCACTTTAAGGGAAAAATCAGGGAAGAAGAGATGCAGACTTCAGAATTATTCCAACATACAAAAGCCTAAGTCCAAAGTCAAACCACACGTGTGAAATCTCATTGTCTGTTTGGTCCTCTTTTAAGTGTACTTTACTTTCTTTAATTTCTGCTCTAAAGCTTTTAAATAAACTTTCACTCTTGCTGTAAAACTTGCCTCAGTCTCTTCTGCTTTATGACCCTTAGTTGAATCCTTTCTTCTGAAGAAAGAAGAATTCAGGCTGCTGAAAACCTGTACAGATTTGTTAATATACATTAGTGCCATTCTACATCATAGAATATATATATATTCTTATATTTATACATATATAAATATATATATAACATATAGGTACTAATACAGGCCTTGAATCTACATACTTCCTGCACTTTATGTAAACAATCCAAGTATAAGACTAAAGCTTATTTTGGAAATACATTGGTCCCATGTTATTTCTGTTTCATAAAAATGGGAAACAGGAGGGGAAGATTATTTTCCAAAAGAAAACAACAGAACAACAATTATTGAATTTTAGACGTGCTCTTTTTTTTTTTTTTTTTTTTTTTTGAATTTTGTTATTTACCTACAATATGAATTGAATCCTAAATTTTTTTCTGGCTACAAGTTTCAAAACTAATGGTTTCAGAATTTTCTTCCATTTTTCTTCCATTTTGGTATATTATACCTTAAAACTGTGCTTTTAAAATTTGTATCATTTTTTCAAATTGCACTTTTAAGTTCTACGATACATGTGCAGAACCTGCAGGTTTGTTACATAGGTATACACGTGCCATGGTATTTTGCTGCACCCACTAATCCATCATCTACATTAGGAATTTTTCCTAATGCTATCCCTCCCTTAGCCTCCCACCCCTCAACAGGCCCCAGTGTATGATGTTCCCCTCCCTGTGTCCACGAGTTCTCATTGTTCAACTACCACTTATAAGTGAGAAAATGTGGTGTTTGGTTTTCTGTTCCTGTGTTAGTTTGCTGAGAATGATGGTTTCCAGCTGCATCCATGTCCCTGCAAAGGAAATGAATTCATCCTTTATTATGGCTGCATCAAATTCCATGGTGTACATGTACCACATTTTCTTTATTCAGTCTCTCATTGATAGGCATTTGGATTGGTTCCAAGTCTTTGCTATTGTGAATAGTGCCGCAATAAACATACGTGCGCATGTGTCTTTTTACACTCCCACCCACAGTGTAAAAGCATTCATATTTCTCCACAATTCTCTCCAGCATCTGTTGTTTCCTGGCCTTTTCATGATCACCATTCTAACTGGCATGAGATGGTATCTCCTTGTGATTTTGATTTGCATGTCTCTAATCACCAGTGATAATGAGTTTTTTATCATTATCTTTGTATTTCTATCATTATATTTGTTGGTCACATAAATGTCTCTTTTTGAAAAGTGTCTGTTCATATGCTTCACCCACTTTTTGATGGGGTTGTTCATTTTTTTCTCTTGTAAATTCGTTTAAGTTTCTTGTAGATTCTGGATATTAGCCTTTTGTCTGATTGATAGATTAAACCTTACAAGCTGAAACTAGATGACTTACATAAAATTCTGGAGAAATCATAGCAACTTATATATAAACAACGTTTAGCCTGCTGATGTGTAGACTACACAAAAGGTACACATGAACACTGGGTTCAGACTGCAATTCAGAGAATTGTGTCAGATTGTAATTGCAATTGGAAGATGCTTCAGAAACTCTAGAAAATCTAGTCTATAGACTTCTCCAGACATTACAGGTGAGCCAACATACAACAGAAAGGGTTAGAGCCATGTTTGCCAAACAAATTGCTATAATTGAAGCAACAGTTGTGTGACTGTAATGAGGTTCCAGGATTATACTGTCGCCTTTTAGCTTCCCTTTGCCCTTTCTGATTTGACTTCATCCCCTTTACCATGGGACGTGACTTCTTAAGAATAAGCTTTCCTAGTCATGTAGGATCAGATTTAACATACAGCCACAAACATCTTCTACAATGCTTTCTCTGAGAGCTTTTGAAGAATTGGGATGGCAGGTGTGCTGTCACAGGCCTGTCATCTCAGCACTTTGAGAGTCCAAGGCAGGAGGATCACTTGAAACCAGGAGTTTAAGACCAGCCTAAGCAACAAAGAGAGACACATCTTTACTAAACAAAATAAATCAAGTTACCCAGGTTCAGTGGTGCATGCCTATAGTCTCAGATACTTGGGAGGCTAAGGTGGGAGGACGCTTCAGCACAGGGGTTCAAGGCTGCAGTGAGTACACTCTAGTCTAGGTGACAGAGCAAGATTGCATCTCTTAAAAAAAAAAAGAAAGAAAAGATAAAGAATGGAGTAAACAGGAAAGCCAAAGATCTGAGGCATCTCTGGATGATTGCCTGAACAAATTGTGTTTTCTTGACCTCAAAACATTTCACGATGTGTATTTCTTTGTGAAAGAAAGACATGCTGATTATAACTTTATCATTTTCTGAGGCAGAGAAGGAAGAGAAGATTAGATCAATTGTTTCTCTGCCCACTCCATCTCTTCCTACGTGCCTTCTCTCCCTTAATCAAATGTATAAATACTAAGCCTCCTGAAACCTCTTCAGAGAGAACACAAGCCACCGAGGTTTTTTGCAATTCATGTTTTCCCAGGGTGCACCTTCGAGCTATGGCTCAATAAAACTCAATTGTTCAAGAACCTTGCCTCAGTCAGTCATTCTGGATAACAACCATGAGTCCTGTAAAGCCTTTCAGTAATCTATTACCTGCCCAGGTGATATGTACCTAGGTGAGTCAGGTCTTCATGAGTCAAACACTCTTCTTCCTTTTCTGCCTTTACCAACCCTACCACTCGGTGCTGTGTGTTCTGATCTGGCCCCAGCTCCCAGGTTGTTTGTATTGGTCTAAGAAAGCAAGACCAGGAAGGGCAGGTTGAGAAGGAAGTAAGAGGCCAACACCGTGGAACGTGACAGGTGAGGCTGTCATTGGTCAAAGACACACACCCTGGGTGCATTTTATGAATTTTTCTGGATTTGGAATCTTTTCCCTGTGTGTCTATCTAGAAACTCACCCTCCTCCTACTTTCTTCTCATTACACTTTCTGTTTCTAGTGCACTTGTTTATGGCCAGAGAATGGCCATGCAAATAGTTGACAATAGAATAAAAAATGACTTTTTGTGAGACTTGGAACCTGGCCTTTCTTTTTTCCAAAACAGATTGAGGTCTCTAAAAGCTAGCTTTTATGCAGGACTGTGCAGTTGTGAGTATAGTGTTAGGGAACAGGTGCATAAGTGAAGGATGAGACAGAAAACAAAATGCTGGCTGTCAAATAATGAAAGCAAATGGGACAGAAATCATTTTTGAAGGTGCATGTCATTCAGGAGACCTTGTTAATTTTAGAGTGTCATCTTAGCAGATGAAGTGAAGGATGAGGTTAAATTATGGAGTTAGGTGACAATGGGCACATACTTCTCTGCCACAGGTTTTTTTTTTTTTTTTTTTTTTTAATCTCCAAAAATGGGGTGGTGGCACTTAGGATATTTTTGTTAGGACTGTAGCTACATGAAAAGCCCTTAGGATAGTGCCTGGAGCATAGTGAGTGCTGTATCACTTTGTGAGATATTATAATGATGGGAATAGGCAAAAGTACCACCCTGGCCATGCAGAGTGGGGAGGTACTTTCCAGTCAGGGTCCAGGCAGGCCAGTTGGAGACGAAGCTGGTTAGTAGGGAAGCTTAACTTGCAGGAGTAGAAGAATTTAGGAGGAGTAACTCATGCACAACATTCCGAAAGCATTCATTTACCTAAGAGTAGGAATGCTCAGAGTGGATGTGGCTTCAGTGACAATCATTCTCTTCTGGGAATCTAAGGATGTGTCCTAGAGTGGAATGGCTGTAATGTAAGCCAAACCCAGAAATGGGCTTCAGGGCTGCCTTGCAGACAGCATTCATCTTGCTAAAGGAATACCCTCTTCTGGCCCAGGCCATTATTTTTGTTTTTGTACTATCCTAATTTTCAGGGCCTAAGGAGAAAGACTGAAGAATAAAATAATGAAGTGCATGTATGAAATAACAGGGTAGAATTGAGACTGGTATGTGTAAGTTAAGACAAATCGTGTATAAATTTTGTGTGAACATAAAAAGGATTTCTTGTTGCAAATAGACCTCTCCATATACATAATACCATTGCCTTGAATGGGAAACAGACTCTGTCACGAGAACACACCATCAGAGTCATGAGAGAATGGGTAGTGTGGTGTCTTTAATTGGCAGGATAGACTGAGAAAGTTATTGAAGAGAAAGGAGTTGAAGGAAAAGATGAGTGAGGGCAAGAAAAATGGGATGGTGAAAGGAAAGGACTGAAAGGAATGTTTACCGAGGGCTCATCGGGTACCAGTCTCTGTGACTAATGTATTACACTTGTTAATTTACTCTTCCACTGTCATTTTCTGATGCAGTAAGAGTCAACCGTACACCGCAGATGAGGAAAGAGGCTGAGGGAGGTCAAATGAGCAACTTAGGTTCATTCAGCCACTTCATAGCAGAGCAAGTATGTTTCACTGTGGTTTGTGCAGACAGAAAAGTGAGACATGGAAGGAAGGCAAAACGTGCTTTTGTTGTGGGTAATGTTTATGAAAGTGACCTGTATGAGACAGAACAATGGCCTCTTAAAAATGTCTACATCCGGGCTGGGTGCGGTGGCTCACACCTGTAATCCCAACACTTTGGGAGGACAAGATGGGCAAATCACGAGATCAGGAGTTCGAGACCAGCCTTGCCAACATGGTGAAACCTGTTTCTACTAAAAATGCAAAAATTAGCTGGGCATGGTGTCGGGCATCTGTAATCCCAGCTACTTGGGAGGCTGAGGCAGGAGAATAACTTGAACCTGGGAGGTGGAGGTTGCAGTGAGCTGAGATCACCCCACTGCATTCCAGCTGGGGCAACATGAGTGAAACTCTGTCTCAAAAAAAAAAAAAAAAAAAAAAAATTCCCATCCTAACCCTTGGAACACATGCATTTACTTTTCTTGGAAAAAACACTGTTCAACGGTGATACAGCTGAGTATGTTGAGATGGAAAGCTTATTCTGGGTTATCTGGGTTTTTCCCAGTGTCATCATAAAGGTCCTTGTAAGTGAAAGAGAAAGGTAGGAGAGTCAGAGTGAGAACGATGCAGGCTGAGAGACTCCACTTGCCATTGCTTTCTGTGAACATGTGTGACAAGACAAAATTTCAACAAATTTAGTTATACATGGAATTGGGTTTAATTTGTCATTTATGATTTGGGGCAGCTCCCCTCTACAGATACAGTGATAACTCCCCCTGGGCAATACAATAACAAAACAGTGGGTTTTGTCAAATGCGAATCAGTAAACAAAGCCATAGAAATAAATTGATTGGTTAACATCAGAGTACTTCAGGTCACTTATTTTGGTAAAAGTTAAAGCAGAGGGGACTTCCTTATTATGCTCACTCATGTAGACTGGAATCTTCTATTTACAGGAAAATATGATCTGTTTTGAGAGCTATCCGAATCCTTAAAATTTCAGTGGGAGTATATAACATCCAGCCTGTGTGGCTCTATTTTGAAGTGTCTGTACTCTCACTTAGGTGAAAATATGATCAAAACTTAAAGAATTAACATCAGTCTCAGTAACTGTAGTTTTGGGCTTTCATAATTTCTCTTCTTTTCTTTTTTTAATTTCCTTTGTCTTTTAAAAAAATTTTTATTCTTTATGTTCTAGGGTACATATGCACAACATGCAGGTTTGTTGCGTATGTATACATGTGTCATGTTGGTGTGCTGAACACCTTAAGTCGTCATTTACATTAGGTATATCTACTTATGCTTTCTCTCTCCACTTCCCCCACCCCATAACAGACTCTGCTGCATGATGTTCCCCATCCGGTGTCCAAGTGTTCTCATTGTTCAATTCCCACCTATGAGTGAGAACATGTGGTGTTTGGTTTTCTGTCTTTCTGATAGTTTGCTCCAAATGATGGCTTGCAACTTCATCCTTGTCATTGCAAAGGACGTGAACTCATCCTTTTTCATGGCTGCATAGTATTCCATGGTGTATATGTGCCACATTTTCTTAATCCAGTCTGTCGTTAATGGACATTTGGGTTGGTACCAAGTCTTTACTATTGTGAATAGTGCCACCATAAACATACGTGTGCATGTGTCATTATAGTAGCATGACTTATAATCCTTTGGGTATATACCCAGTAATGGGATGGCTGGGTCAAATGATATTTCTAGTTCTAGATCCTTGAGGAATCGCCACACTGTCTTCCACAATGGTTGAACTAGTTTACAGTCCCACCAACAGTGTAAAAGTGTTCCTATTTCTCCACATCCTCTCCAGCACCTATTGTTTCCCGACTTTTTCATGTTCGCCACTTTAACTGGTGTGAGTTGGTATATCATTGTGGTTTTGATTTGCATTTCTCTAATGGCCAGTGATGATGAGCATTTCTTCCTGTGTCTGTTGGCTAAACGAATGTCTTCTTTTGAGACTGTCTATTCATATCTTTTGCCCACTTTTTGATGGGGTTGTTTGCTTTTTCCTGTAAATTTGTTTGAGTTCTTTGTAGGTTCTGGATATTAGCCCTTTGTCAGATGAGTAGATTGCAAATATGTTCTCCCATTCTGTAGGTTGCCTGTTCACTCTGATGGTAGTTTCTTTTGCTATGCAGAAGATCTTTAGTTTAATTAGATCACATTTGTCAATTTTGGCTTTTGTTGTCATTGCTTTTCGTGTTTCAGACATGTAGTCCTTGCCCATGCCTATGTCCTGAATGGTATTGCCCAGGTTTTCTTCTAGGGTTTTTTGGTTTTTTAGGTCTAACATTTAAGTCATTATTCCATCTTCAATTAATTTTTGTATAAGTTGTAAGGAAGGGATTCAGTTTCAGCTTTCTACTTATGGCTAGCCAGTTTTCCCAGCACCATTTATTAAATAGGGAATTCTTTCCCCATGTCTTGTTTTTGTCAGGATTGTCAAAGGTCAGATGATTGCAGATGTGTGGTATTATTTCTGAGGGCTCTGTTCTGCTCCATTGGTCTATCTCTGGGTGTCAATTTTAGATCTTTCCTGCTTTACTTATGGGCATTTAGTGCTAGAAATTTCCCTCTACACACTACTTTAAATATGTCAGAGATTCTGGAATGTTGTATCTTTGTTTTCATTGGTTTCAAACAATATCTTTATTTCTGTCTTCATTACGTTATGTATCCAGTAGTCATTCAGTAGCAGATTATTCAGTTTCCATGTAGTTTTGTGGTTTTGAGTGAGTTTCTTAGTCCTGAGTTCTAGTTTGATTGCACTGTGGTCTGAGAGACAGTTTGTTATAACTTCTGTTCCTGTACATTTGCTGAGGAGTGCTTTACTTCCAACTATATGGTCAATATTGGAATAAGTATGATGTGGTGCTGAGAAGAATGTATATTCTGTTGATTTGTGGTGGAGAGTTCTGTATATGTCTATTAGGTCTGCTTGGTGCAGAGTTGAGTTCAATTCCTGGATATCCTTGTTAATTTTCTGTCTCGTTGATCTGTCTAATGTTGACTGTTGGGTTTTAAAATCTCCCATTATTATTGTGTGAGAGTCCAAGTCTCTTTTTAAGTCTCTAAGTCTTGCTGTATGCATCTGGGTGCTCCTGTATTGGGTGCATATATATTTAGGATAGTTAGCTCTTGTTGTTGGATTGATCCCTTTACCATTCTGTAATGGCCTTCTTTATCTCTTTTGATCTTTGTTGGTTTAAAGTCTGTTTTGTCAGAGACTAGGATTGCAACCTCTGCCTTTTTTGTTTTCCATTTGCTTGGTAGATCTTCCTCCATCCCTTTATTTTAATCCTATGTGTGTCTCTGCACGTGAGATGGGTCTCCTGAATACAGCAGGCTGATGGCTCTTGACTCTGTATCCAATTTGCCAGTCTGTGTCTTTTAATTGGACCATTTAGCCCACTTACATTTAAGGTTGATATTGTTATCTGTGAACTTGATCCTGTCATTATGATGTTGTATGGTTATTTTGCTCATTAGTTGATGCGGTTTCTTCCTAGCATCGACGGCCTTTACATTTTGGCATGTTTTTGCAGTGACTGGTACCAGTTGTTCCTTTCCATGTTTAGCGCTTCCTTTAGGAGCTCTCGTAGGGCAGGCCTGGTGGTGAAAAAATCTCTCAGCATTTGCTCATCTGTAAAGGATTTTATTTATCCTTCACTTATAAAGCAGAGTTTGGCTGAATATGAAATTCTGTATGAAAATTCTTTTCTTTTTTTTTTTAATTTATTTCTTTTTTTAAATTTATTTATTATTATTATACTTTAAGTTGTAGGGTACATGTGCATAACGTGCAGGTTTGTTACATATGTATACTTGTGCCATGTTGGTGTGCTGCACCCATCAACTCGTCATTTACATCAGGTATAACTCCCAATGCAATCCCTCCCCCCTCCCCCCTCCCCATGCCATCAGAGAAATGCAAATCAAAACCACAATGAGATACCATCTCACACCAGTTAGAATGGCGACCATTAAAAAGTCAGGAAACAACAAGTGCTGGAGAGGATGTGGAGAAATAGGAACGCTTTTACACTGTTGGTGGGATTCTAAACTAGTTCAACCATTATGGAAAACAGTATGGTGATTCCTCAAGGATCTAGAACTAGATGTACCATATGACCCAGCCATCCCATTACTGGGTATATACCCAAAGGATTATAAATTATGCTGCTATAAAGACACATGCACACGTATGTTTATTGCAGCAGTATTCACAATAGCAAAGACTTGGAATCAACCCAAATGTCCATCAGTGACAGATTGGATTAAGAAAATGCTTTTCTTTAAGAATGTTGACTATTGGCCGCCACTCTCTTCTGGCTTGTAGAGTTTCTGCTGAGAGATCAGCTCTTAGTCTGATGGCTTCCGTTTGTTGGGAAACCGACCTTTCTCTCTGGCTGCCCTTAACATTGTTTCCTTCATTTCAAATTTGGAGAATCTGACAATTATGTGTCTTGGAGTTGCTCTTCTCGAGGAGTATCTTTGTGGCATTCTCTGTATTTCCTGAATTTGAATGTTGACCTGCCTTGCTAGGTTGAGGAAGTTCTCCTGGATAATATCCTGCAGAGTGTGTTCCAACTTGGTTCCATTCTCCCCGTCACTTTCAGGTACACCAATCAGATATAGATTTGGGGTTTTCACATAGTCCCAAATTTCCTGGAGGCTTTGCTCATTTATTTATACTCCTTTTTTTCTGAACTTCTCTTCTCACTTATTTTCATTCATTTGAGCTTCAGTCGCTGATACCCTTTCTACCAGTTGATCGAGTTGGTTACGGAAACTTTTGCATTTGTCACGTAGTTCTTTTTTCATGGTTTTCATTTCTATCAGGTTGTTTAAGGACTTCTCTACATTGGTTACTCTAGTTAGCCGTTTGTCAAATCTTTTTTCAAGGTTTTTAGTTTCTTTGCACTGGGTTCGTACTTCCTCCTTTAGCTCGGAGACGTTTGATTGAAGTCTTCTTCTCTCAACTCGTCAAAGTCATTCTCTGTCCAGCTTTATTCCGTTGCTAGCGAGGAGCTGTGTTCCTTTGGAGGGGGAGAAGCTCTCTGAGTTTTAGAATTTTCAGCTTTTCTGCACTGCTTTTTTGCCATCTTTGTTGTTTTATCTACCTTTGGTCCTTGATGATGGTGACGTACAGATGGGATTTTGGTGTGGATGTCCTTTCTCTTTGTTAGTTTTCCTTCTAACAGTGAGGACCCTCAGCTGCAGGTCTGTTGGAGTTTCCTTGAGGTCCACTCCAGACCCTTTTTGCCTGGGTATCAGCAGCGGAAGCTGCAGAAGAGTGAATATTGCTGAACAGCGAGTCTGATCATTCTTCTGGAAGCTTCCTCTGGAAGCTTCATCTGAGAGGTGTACCTGGCCGTGTGAGGTGTGGGGTGTCAGTCTGCCCCTAGTGGGGATGTCTCCCAGTTAGGCTACTCAGGAGTCAGGGACCCACTTGAGTAGACAGTCTGTCCGTTCTCAGATCCCAAACTCCATGCTGGGAGAACCACTACTCTTTTCAAAACTGTTAGACAGGGACATTTACGTTGGCAGAGGTTTCTGCTGCCTTTTGTTTGGCTATGCCCTGTCCCCAGAGGTAGAGTCTACAGAGGCATGCAGGCCTCCCTGAGCTCCGGTGGGCTCCACCCAGTTTAAGCTTCCTGGCAACTTTGTTTACCTACTTAAACCTCAGCAATGGCAGGTGCCCCTTCCCCAGCCTTACTGCTGCCTTGCAGTTAGATCTCAGACTGCTGTGCTAGCAATGAGGGGGCCTCCATGGGCAAGGGACCCTCCGAGCCAGGTGCGGGATATGATCTCCTGATGTGCCGTTTCCTAAGACCCTTGGTAAAGCACATTACTAGGGTGGGAGTGACCTGATTATCCAAGTGTTGTGTGTCACAGTTTCCCTTGGCTAGGAAAGGGAATTCCCTTCCCCGTTGTGATGCCTCACCCTGCTTCTGCTCTCATTCGTTGGGCTGCATCCACTGTCCTGCACCCACTATCCAAGACGCCCCAGTGAGATGAACCTGGTACCTCTCTTGGAAAAGCAGAAATCACTCGACTTCTGTGTTGCTGGTGCTGGGAGCTGCAGGCTGCTGCTGTGCCTTTTCGGTCATCTTGGCGCCATCCCCCCTTTTCTTTTTTTTAAATGGAGTCTCACTCTGTGGCCCAGGCTGGATTGCAGTGGCATGAACTCGGCTCACTGCAGCCTCCATCTTCTGGATTCAAGTGATTCTCCCACCTCAGCATCCCAAGTTGCTGGGATTATATTGTGGGATCTGGCCAGCAGCCCATAGTGTAACAGGCCTCTTTCTTTGTTCCCAGGTGGATTGGCTGGTCAAGAAATAAAAGACACACCCATGATAGTGAAAGTGGGTTCAGGTGGGGCATTGCCATCTGGTCCTGTGATGCCACCAATGCACTGGATAAACCAGCAATTATTATTAAGCTTAGTGAGGGCGGGGGTAGGTTAGTGAGGGATTTAGGGTCGTTTGATTATTAGGTGAGATGGTCACATGGGGTTGAAATAATTCTTTAACATAACATCGGTATGCAGAAGTACAGTATACAGAGATAAGAATTTACATCATAGTGTGTGCATCAGTAATTTCTAACAGAGCCTTAAAACACAGTAAATTCATATCCTATGATTAGCAAGATATTAATCAGCAGTAACAGTTGCAGGAAAAGCTGGTTGCAAACAATCAATAGAAACAGGACGTGAAGCTAGACAACCAGTTAAACCAAAAAATTCTCAGAAGGGAGTATGCGTAAACCCTGAAGAGACCTAGAAGAGCTGTGGCAAGATAAGGGTATTTATAACCCTATCTTATCCATATGAACATACGCCCCTCATGTGTCAATTTGTAGACTCTCCACAAGGGTTGCATCTCATTCCCAGAGCTATGAACATCTACTTTTCTGAGATAGGAATCTTGGTGATGTGAAACCTCCCTGACTACACGTCCATTTATAGGCTCTCTGCAGGGGGATGTACATCACGCGCTGTTGGCTCATTCTGGCAGCCCATCCTGGCATTGTCTTTACACAATCCTGCATGCAATTTTGAATTTACAACAATCAGGAGCCTTTCATCTTTTGTTCCATAGCAATGATTTCAGGGGGGTCTCCCTACAGGACTACAGGTGCGCACCACTACACCCGGATAATTTTTGTATTTTTAGTAGAGACAGGGTTTCGCCATATTGACGAAGCTGGCCTCAAATTCTTGACCTTGTGATCCACCTGCCGTGGCCTCTGAAAGAACTGGGATTACAGACGTGAGCCACTGCATCCGGCACATAAACCACACATTTCTTTGGGTTTTCGAATTTCAGCCCAAGAGAAACAATTTGATATTTGAGGAATGGCTGCACACAAATATTTGCACACAAATAAAAATGTTTGTAGATTGCACCACACGAGGGAGACTACCAGTATGACTATCAGGATGAAAATATCAAGAGTTTGGAATATGCGCCTTAGGCAAGATGCAAACCAACTACAATAGAATAGATCAAAGAAGAAGCCAGAAGAGTCTAGTCATTTTAACCAGGCAACACATTTGTTGATTTTTACAACTGAGTCTCTATAATGCCCGATGTATTTGTCCATATGCAACGAGAAGTGTCAGAAACTGCACAGTCTCCCCCCTGCTTAGCTGGTAGAGAGCAATTCTATTTTCTAGCATTGCATGTCTATGTTAAATTAAAACAGGAGTGAGAAGAATAGGCAAGTATACAAGCAGAAGCCTAAAAAAACTCTCCATATACTTGGGGAAAAAGTTGTGTTAAAGATGCAGCTAAGGGCAGCCTTTAGGTGGACTAAAGGATCTCCTGTTATGTAAAAATGTGTTAGCCAGGTGCAGTGGCTCGTGCCTGTAATCCCAGCACTTTGGGAATCCAAGGCTTCCGGATCACCTGAGGTCGGGAGTTCAAGACCAGCCTGACCAATATGTAGAAACCCGGACTCTACTAAAAATACAAAATTAGCCTGGTGTCGTGGTGCATGCCTATAATCCCAGCTACTAGGGAGGTTGGAGCAGGAGATTCACTTGAACCCAGGAGGCAGAGGTTGTGGTGAGCCAAGATTTTGCCATGGCACCCCAGCTTGGGCAACAACAGAGAAACTCCATCTTAAAAAAAAAAATGTGGTTGACATGATATATCTGACACTGTTAACTTACTCTCAGAAGCTACTTCTTGTGAAATCCTAAGTACAGCATTATTCTGGGAAGCAAACGAGACAGGCATAAGCAAGAACAAATTAAGAGGGGTAAGAGTCTCATCATGATTGACAGTCTTTTTCTGACATCTTGAGAAAAGCTGTCCACAGTATACAGTCATCAACTTGTTGCCGTGCTTTGCAGTATAAGTGTCTCTAAGTGATGGTGTTGAGCATTTCGTGAACTCTGAGTGGCCCACACCTCAGACACGAGGGTTTTCCCATGAAATTTACGTTGAGTTGTCCACCACTAGCTTATATGGCTTCAGGAACAGAGCTGTTCTTGTTCTTAGTGATTTCATTAGAGAAAATTTAATTGGAAGAACTAAAAGAATTCAGGGTCCAGTCCAGTCTACCAGTAGATTGTAAATGCTCAAAGATAATGAACAGTGGTTCAATCTGGTAACAGGTATACTACAGTTTTTCTTTTCAACATAATTTTTCTCTAAATAGGAGTCTGTATTTTTACCAAAGATAATTCCAGTAGGATGAATTGTTTGCAAAATAGGTTGACTCTCACCAAACTTGCCTAGATTTTTTACCTAAGTTCAGCAAGAGTGGCAATGGACCATAGAAGATCTTTTTAAACTTTGCGTTCTTAGAAGTTTTATAAGACTCTCAGATTAAGTTTCCAAAAACCTCTTGAGACTCGGAAGCCAAATCAAGGCCAACTTCAGACTTTCCCTGCATTCCATATGGGTTTATTCTATGTATATTCTCAAATAGAACATCCCAGTCAAAGCCTTAGTAATATAACCAAAGTTTTCAAATGTGTCATGTTATAAAGAGAGTAGGTTTTTACTGAACTTGTGCAAATAACTTTATTACCATAAGCATATGAATACTCACAAATAGTTTCCCAATTCTGAGGTACTCAGATTGGGAACAAAAGCAAATGTTTTGACTTTTGTTTACAAAAGCATACTTTATCAAATTTCTGTAAAGTATAAAGAGCTTAAAAGAGAAAGTCCATAAATCTGGAGAATAAAACATTCAATGAATCAGCACGTTTTCAAATAAAAAATTATGAGAATATTATCCTTTTGATTATTAAGTCCAATATAACTGAGCTTTTTTCCTCTTTGTCTTGAATTTCATGAAGGTATCAGCCTCTTCATTAAAATTTTGAAAGTTCTCAGAGAGTCCAGTGGTATGATCCTGAAGTTATCAGAAACTTGTATTCAAGAGTCGTTGTCAGAGTCTTTTCCATATATCTCCTTGAAGAAAAAGCAATTTTGGACTGTAGCTGATTGTAAATACTTCGAGGAAGAATCAAAGCAACGGTCTGGGAATGACAAAGATTTAAAATGATCATGGTTAAAAATCTAATGAGATTTTTATTAGGTTGATTATGGAAAAGACACAACTCACATAGAAACCTAGTTACTTCTGTGGCATACGACACTATGACTGATAACATGTTCGATTTCCAGAAATTTCATACGGTTTTTGGAACTCTTTTTTTTTTTTAATTTTTTTTTCCTTGAGATGGAATCTCACTCTGTTGCCCAGGATCTCCGCTCACTGCAAACTCCACCTCCGGGTGCACGCCATTCTCCTGCCTCAGACTCCGGAGTAGTTGGGACTACAGGTGCCTGCCACCACACACGGTGAATTTTGTTTTTGTGTTTTCAGTAGAGACGGGGTCTCACCGTGTTAGCCAGGATGGTCCCGATCTCCTGACCTCATGATCTGCCAGCCTTGCCTCCCAAAGTGCTGGGATTACAGACATAAACCACTGCGCCCAGCCTAGAATACTCACATTATTAACATTCCCATAAACGTTATTTAGAGAAGGTTTAGCAACACTTATCACTTATTTGACAATGCTTTATATATATTTTAACATATAAAATAAGGTGGCTTTTCCATTCAGCTTCTGCTTAGCTGGATTCCTGAGTTCTTGGTGTAGCCCATTAATAATTAGGGCCAAAAACGCACAGTCTTACATATGTTCAAAAACGTCCTTAGGTAATTCCAGTACTTCTACTTCAAAATCATTGACTTAGTTGTAAGTTCTACCTTTTATAATAAGAGTTCTCCACCCTCATTACATGTTAGTAGTGTCAGGGAAGACTTAAAAATTATCAATGCCTGGTCCCTCTCCAGACCTTTAAACTGGAACTCATGGGTGGGGCTAGAGCATCCACTTTTAAAAATGTTTTCCAGTGATTCCAAAGTGTAGCTATATTTCCCATCAGATTTCTCTGATTTCTTGTGGCCTTCACTTTTTTTCTATTTTGGTATCTTGATGAATTTCAGATCTCATTTCCTGTCTTATGCTTTATGTCCCCTGGGGTAGGGACCTTGCCTTCTTCGTTTCTGTATCTTTTTTGAACAAGTGAATTAGTCATCAGGAAAAGGTCTCCACCACACATACATTGTGTTCTGAGTCTCAGGTTCACAGGCTAATCCTAAAGTCTTTTTCCTCCACGAGGTCAGAGGTTGCTTGTGATGAAGGGAGTGGTTAAGTCTGTAGTGCAGATGGTGGAGGGGAGTTCATCCTGTTTTTAGACATAGCATTGGAACTAAGAATTTTATGTCTATGTGGGTGAAGGGGCAGGGATGTGTAGGAAGACAGTTCTGATTAGGATGGAGGAATTATACTAGGAAGTAGAGGTAAAAGAAGTGAGAAGGATTAGTAAATAGAAGAAATGTGAACTTACCAAATAGGCTAGTGCAGACCCCTGGAGATTCTTGATTAAGTGAATTAACTAGATTTTAGAAAGGTAATGAGGCAGTCATATGCAAGGAAGGTTTCAAAGTCTGGACACAAGAAGTCAAGCAACACTTTGAGAAGAGGTTGAGCTTTATGGGAATGGAGAGAATTACACTATTGAGAGATGTGAAAAATAATGAAGAGGGTTTCACAATGTGAAATTGTGTTTCTCATTTGAATCTGAGAAATAAACGAGACAATTATGGCTAAAAGACATTGGGGTAGAGGGAGCATAAAGGCCAGGGAGAAAGGGAACTGCAGGAATTAGTGCTGAGAAGCAGGAGTTTAGTGGACGGAGGAGATCCAGTCCCAGATACAGGCCAATAAGTCTTTTCCCTCTCCCAAGCATGGCAGTCAGCCTGCAGGAAGCGGTACAAGAGAAAAGGCCATCATACCTGCCAGACTTCCTGAAATACAGAAATGACATCATGGCTGCTATGTCAGATCAATGCCAGGATAGATGTCCTCTTCCTGAAGAACCTGTCATGGAAAGAAAAGAAGGAATGGAGATGATGTTACTTTACAGGGGGGAACCTCAGGAACCAGCATGTAACATGAGGTAGTCTATAATTGTTTCTTCAAGGAAAGCATTATTTCTTTTGGAAAGTTGATGGGAGATGATTATATTCCTGCAGTTTTTTTTTTCCTCTCTCACCTTGTTTCTAGGTTTTTTATCAGTCCTCTGTCAATTCTCTACTGCACTCAGATATTTCAGAAATATTTCGGATTTGTGAAAGGCTGATCGTTATTTTCTATGTCAGTAGAACTATCCACCTTTACAACTTTTCATGGTTGCACCTTTGTCTCAGTGTCTCTGTGGTGGCAGCCATGAATGAGACCCTGCCAGGACTCCATGGCAGGGACCTGATTGACAGAAGGCCCAGGTCAGTGCATTTCAAATTCACAACCTCCTTTGCACAGAAAGCTTTCTTCCCACAGGCTCACAGCAAGGGCGTGTAAGCAAGCATAGTTCTCTGAGGCTCTCTTTAACTCTAATGGGTGACTGGTTGGAGGACTCCCCATCAGCCTTGCGAAAACTGTCTTAAGAACTGCATTGATACCTAAAATTTCTTTCCCTTTCCTTTTCACAGGTGTCAGCTTTGCATAGTGGTCTGTGGGTTCTCCCATACTACCTTCATGCCTGCCCCACATTCCCTCACAGGTGTCTTCTCTGATAATTTATCTTATTTGTCTAGTCCTATCCTGGATGCATCTCAGTTGGTAAAAAAAAAACAAAACAAAAAAGCATACCAGGATTGATTCTTTACACTTAGATTTTTTCCTTTCTCTCCCACAAGTAGTCAGTAACCATGTCCTACTGTTTTATGTGTTACCTTTTTTTCTATATATATATATGGAAATAGGTGCTGTTGAGGGGCACATCTTATGTGTCAGGCCCTGTGCTAAATACTTTACCTGTACCTCATTTAATTCACACAATAACCCTGTCAGTTACATATTATTTTATTTTATTTTATTTTATTTGAGACGGAGTCTTGCTCTGTCGCCCAGGCTGGGGTGCAGTGGCCGGATCTCAGCTCACTGCAAGCTCCGCCTCCTGGGTTTATGCCATTCTCCTGCCTCAGCCTTCCAACTAGCTGGGAGTACAGGCGCCTGCCACCTCGCCCAGCTAGTTTTTTGTATTTTAGTAGAGAGGGGGTTTCATCGTGATAGCCAGGATGGTCTCGATCTCCTGACCTCGTGATCCACCCGTCTCGGCCTCCCAAAGTGCTGGGATTACAGGCTTGAGCCACCACGCCCGGCCTACATATTATTTTCATATTACCGATGAAATGACAGAAGCTTAGAGTAGTGTAAAAACTTTCCTGGTGTCATATGGCTACTAATAGGAGGATGTGAGATTTCATTCTGGGACTATTTGACCTCAAGGCTAAGGATGACAATAGTAATAGAGCAGCTGACATTGGTTCATCTGTGTGGCATCTTGTTTCATTGACTGCAATAAACCTTTAAAAGAATCGTATGAAGCAAGCTCTCTCATGCTTCAGGATATGAAAGAAGAACAAACTAAACCCAAGCACAGTGAATGAAGTAAACAATATGGCTTAGAGCGGATAAAAATAAAATGGAGAATGAGAAAAGAATACAGTAAATTAATGAAACCAAAGTTGATCCTTCAAAATAAATCAACAAAATTGACAACCATTAACTGGACTAAGAAAAAAAGAGAGAAGATTAAAATTACTAAAATCAGAAATGGAAATGGAGTCCGAGAATGGTGGGTCATATTTTAATCCTAGCACTTTGGAAGGTCACAATGGGAGGATTTCTTGAGACCAGGTGTTTGGACGAGCATAGATAACCTCAGGAGACCCGGTGTCTACAAAAAAAATTTAAAACCAATTAGCTGGGCATGGTGGCATGCATCTGTAGTCCTAGTATCTTGGGGGGCTGAAGAAGGAGAATTTCTTCAGCCCAGGAGTTTGAGGCTGCAGTGAGGCATATTCACACCACTGTATTTCAGCCTGGGCTGGCCTACAGAGTGAGTGGCTCTCTCTCTTTCTCTCAAAAAAAATATAAGAAAAGAAAAGTAAAAATGAAAAAACAGAAAATGAAATGATTACTACCAATTCTAATAAAATAATGATTTTGAAATTACTGTAAGTATTTGTATTCCAATAAATTGTATAAACTAGATGGAATAGACAAATTCCTAGAAAAACACAAAAAATATGACTACAACTATAATCAGTAATAAGATTGAATCAATAAAAGCATTTGATGAAATTCAATATTTTTTCATAATAAAAACATTCTAACTAAGAATGTAAGGAAACCACCTCAACATAAAGGCAATATATGAAAAACCCAATGCTAACATCATACTCAACGGAGAAAGACTGAAAGCTTTCCCTGTTTGAGCAGGAACAAGACAAGGTTGCTGCTTTGGACACTTCTATTCAATGTAGTATTGAAAGGTCTAGTCAGAAAAATTAGGCAAGTATTTTTAAAAAGACATTCAAATTGGAAGAAAGGAGTAAAATTATTTCTGTTCGCAGATAACTTGAACTTATATCTAGAAAATCCTAAAGATGGACAAACCTATTAGAATTGATAAATGAATTCAGTAATGTTCCACAATACAAAATCAACATTCAAACATCAGTCGTATTTCAATACACTAACCATGGACCATCTGAAGGGAAATTAAGAAAAAAATTTTAATTTGAATTAATATCAAAAAGAATAAAATACTTAGGAATAAGTTTAACCAAAGAGGTGAAATGATTATACCTGAAATCCATAAAATGTTGCTTAATGATGACATCAATAAAATGAAAGACATTTTGTTTCCATGAATTAGAAGACTCACTATTGTCAAGAGGACAATGAAACCCAAAGTGAGCTGCAGATTCAATATAATTCTTCTCAGAATCTCAGTGACATTTTTGCAGTAAAAGAAAAATCCGTCCTAAAATTTATATTGAAACTCATGACCCTAAATAGATAAACAACTTTGAAAAGGAAGAATGAAGCTGGAGGACTCACACTTTCTGATCTCAGCATTTACTACAAAGCCCCCGTAACCAATACAGTGTGGTACTGGCATAAAAGAGGACATAGAAATTAATAAGATAGAACAGAGAGCCCAGAAAGAAATACTTGCATATATGGCCAAATGATTTTCATCGAGTGTGCCAAGATCATTCAATGGGGAAAGGATAGTGTTCTCATCAAAAGATATTGGAAAAGCTGGATATCCAAGGGCAAGAATGAGTGGAACATTTACCTAGCATCATATACAAAAATTAACCCACAATAGATCAGATATCTAAATGTAAGAGCAAAATCTATACAACTCTTAGAAGAAAACATAGGATAAAAACTTCATGATATTGCATTTCACAATGATTTCTTGGTTGTAACAACAAAAGCATAGGCAACAAATAAAATGGATAAATTGGACTTCATAAAAATCAAAACGTTTTATATATCGAAGAACATTATCAAGAGAGTAAGAAGGCAACCCCTGAAATGAGAAAAATATTTGCAAATTATAAGTGTGATAAGAAATTAATTTCCAGAATATACAAAAAACGACGAGTTAACAACAGCAAACATCCAAAAACACAATTACAAAATGAACCAAGGATTAAAATAGAGTTTTCTCCAAGGAAGATATACAAATATCCGATAAGACCAAGCAAAGCTCCTCAGCATCACGAATACTTAGAGACATGCAAATCAAAACCACAATGTGACACCACCTCATACACTTTAGGATGGCTTTGATAAACAACAACAATGACAGCAACACAAAACGACAAGTATTTTCAAATAGACAGAAAAGTTGGAGCTCGAGTGCATTGCTGATGGGAATGGGAAATGTTATAGCCACTGTAAAAAGTGGTGTGGCTGTTTCTCAAAAATTTAAACAATAAATTACCATTTGATACAGCAATTCCACTTCTGGACATACTCCCTATAGAATTGAAAGAAATGTGAACAAATATTTGCACATTGATGTTCAGAGAAGCATTACACACAATAGCCAAAAATGGAAACAATGGAAAAGTCCATTGAAAGAAAAGTGGGTAGGCAAATGAGATATATCTATACATCGAAATGTTATTCAACCTTAAAAAGGAATAAAATTCCAATACATCGTGCAAAGTGGATGAACGTTGAAGACATGCTAACTGAAATAAGCCAGACACGAAAGGATAATTATTCTATAATTCCATTTATAAAATAGAATAGCCAGTTACATAGAGACAGAAAGTAGAATGGTATGTGCTAAGGGTTAGGGGGAGAAGGAGTGAGAGTTACTGTTTATTGGGTACAGAGGTTTAATATGGTAAAAGGAAAAAGTTCCGGAAATGGATAGTGTGATGGTTACACAACACTAAATGGCACACTTAGAAATAGTTAATCATAAGCCTTATACTGGATATATATAAAGTGTCCTGGTAGTCTTACACTCTATAAATACACACTTTTTGGCATAGCCCCTTTCCTGCCATGCAGAACCCCAGAGGTGAATCTCCCTATGTCTCCAAGTGTGCATCACTCACTGTCCTCTGTGCTGTGTCCCACGTGCTGTGCCAACAGCCTCATAGCGCCGGTGACTTCAGAGCCAGGACACAGCTCAAGAGTCTGCCCCGAGGCTCCCTCTCTTTTAATTTCCCTGCAGCCTAGCCTTCACATCAACTGGCAGTTCGATTTAGCCGAAATCAGGACAGGCCACCAGGGCTCTTTCTCCACACATGCTGGTCCCACACCAGGTGGAGTCAGGCAGGGCCAGTCACCGGAGAAGCCCAGAGCAGATTAGGGAGTGGTCTGAGCTGCCCCTTTCTCATCCAAGGGCTTTCCTACTCTCATTTGGGGGAAAAATGTGAGCTTGTTTCAAAGCCTCGGATGCTCCTTGTAGCTCATGCAGTAGGGGAAAAAAATAAAGACGTGGCAGAAAGGGATGTGTTGGTGACAGCGAGAAGCAACTTGACCTTGAGGACACTCCTTCTTGTCCCTCTGTGAAGCCTCTTCCACCACATAGGGCTCAGGGCTGACAAAGCCCCCTCCCTACCTTTCTCAGTCTGGACACAAGGTCAACCATGAGAAAACAGAAAAACAAGGAGAAGAGAGTCTGTAGAGACAAATTGGGAGGGTTCAGGAGGAGAATTTAGGATTTGCTTCTGCCAATGGGACAAAGGCTGGGAATTAAAATGTTTTCCTGGGTCTTCTCTGAAAGGCAGATAGACATCATCTAAAACCCTATTGCCAGTGATGCAGGGATCCACTTACCAGAGACTTTGATCATCTTGAATGCGGAACTTGAGCTGCCAGTGGCTGGGTTACGAGCCGAGCAACCATACATTCCGCCATGCTTTCTAGTAATTTCGCGGATAGAGAGCTCTTGTCCTGATTGCAGAAACTTCCCATCAATCGTCCAAGAATACTCTGCCGGTGGGTTAGAGTCCGCGAAGCAGTACAAGTAGAGTTTTTCTCCTGAACGGTAATAGGGGGATGAAGAGAAAATGCTGGGGATGCGTGGACCATCTGGAGTAAAGAGAATAAAGTCACAGGTGATGTCATCTGAAGGAAGGGGATGTTCCTGGTCTCTTAAAGGGACATAGTGTCCCTCTGAGCCAAGACACACCCTCAAGGCCTAGCCAAACCGCTCCTGTGTTCACTGGGCCAAAGCCTGGGATATTCTCCTGTTTCTCCCATCACAGGCTGTAGACTCCAAGTCTCCCATGACAAGAGCATCTCTTCCCCTTATATTTTTGTTTAAGGCTATGCATACCCAGAATTTCCCAGGGCAGGGAGCCATGGCCAGCCCTGGTGTCCAGAAATAAAAGTGTCTCTACTTGGACCTGAGAGAGACTGAGATGCGTGGCCTGTGTTCCTTTGGATTTTAGTGGGTGGCCTGGTCCACACAGGAACCTAAGATACAAAGGACATCCAGCGTGACTGGGTCACTGGGGATGCTACCAACTTGGTCCCATATTTCACATTCATACGGGCCTGTGTCATTTCTTGTGACATTGGCTAGAATGAGGATCCTGTTTTCACTGGGTTGCTTTAGCCTGGGACTGTGTGGATAACAGAGAGAAGATTGTCCTGTGGCACCTTTGATTCCTCCACAGGCATCTTTCAATCAGAGTTGGGATCTCCCTCCCCTCAGCCCACCCGAGTCCTTGAAAACCAATAGCTCGTGTGTGTGTGTCACAAGACAGATGCATGATGATCTAAGAGCTCAAAGACTGTGAGGCCACCTGCTCTGTCTTAGGGAAGCACAGACATTCTCAAGTGTGAATTGAGCAGCAGTGTTGGGTCATGGACAGATACATCAGTGGGAGTCACAGGCCCTGATACACCTCCCAGTCCCTCTCTAATCAGCTGACTGGCTGGCTCACCTTGGGTTCCTTACCTGCAATGTGCAACTGCCGGGCTCCTTACAAATTCCATCCTACTTTGCCCCCCTAGATGTGATTTCTCTGCAGCTTCCATTTCCAAGGACATTCTAGAGATGAGTAATAATGGGACTTCCCATTGTCTTGAAACCCTGAAGATACTGAGCAGCCTGGCCTGGGACTGGATGTTTCAGCAGAAATAAAACAGGGGAGACCAGAGTCAAGCCTGGAGGTCAGTTCAGTCATCAGGCCATGGAGACACAAGGTGGGGCAGTTTTCTGCAGGTGTTCCATGATGACTTACTTGAGCCAGTGACCTCCAAAGATAGAGCAGAGTGCAAGGAATGATCTAGAAAGACTGAAGGGGACAGGCAAGAGCTGGTGGCTTTGGAGCAGAACCATGTTCCCTGTTCTGGGTTCTTTAAGTTTCCTCTCCTTCTGCAGAGGGCAGGTGAGGACTAAATGGATCTTTCCAGAAATACATGTGGACATTTGCAAATGCAGAATGGACTGGTGGAAAGGGTGGGAATTAACTGCTGGAAATCTGGTCCTTGTGGACCATACGTGTTTGATGGATATGAGACAAAGTTGGGGAGAAATTTTGCAAATATTTTCCTTCATTGGACACTCTACTCTCCGATTCCATGGGTTTGACTACTCTAGGGACATCATGTAAGTGGATTCCAGAGTGAATCTGAGAAGAGACTGCTGGTAGCCGGGAGCTGGGAGTGGGGAGAATCAGAAGTTGTTCATGTGTGTGCAGTTTCAGTTATGCCAGATGGGGAGGTTCTAGAGATCTGCTGTACAGCTTGATGCCTATAGTTCACACAGATTGAGTGTTTCTTACGCATCAGACTTAGGACAGAAAGTGTTTTGGATTTCTGACATTTTTTGATTCGAAATATTTGTCACATACTTACTGGTTTAGCATCCCAAATCTGAAAGATTCAAAATCTAAAATGCTCCAGTGAGCATTTCTTTTCAGCATCACATTAGTCAGCAAAAGTGGGTGGTGATAGGCTAAATACATTCTTGCCCTTTTTTTTCCTAACCACTTTTATAGCTTGGTGATTAGTTTTTGGTCAATTCCATACTGGCCATGCTGCACTTGTATGTTTTTGAAGGCTTTGGGATGTGAGAAGTAATGATTGCTATTTTCTATGTTGTCAACACTTTCCACCTTTCCTTGTTTGCATCTTTTTCTCAGTGTCTCTGTTGTGGCAGTCATCAGTAAGAGCCTATCAGGTCAGATTTATGACAGATTTTTGTAATTCTGCAAAAAAATGTTACTGAGATTCTGGTAGGGGTTGCGTTGAATCTGCAGCTCACTTTGGGTAGTATTGTCATCCTAACAATGTTGATTTTTCCAATCCATGAAAATGAAATGTCTTCCCACATATTGATGTCGTCTTTAATTTCATTCAGTAACGTTTTGTAGTTTTCACGGTATAACCCTTAGACCTTTTTGATTAAACTTATTCCAAAATATTTTATACCTTTTGATGTTAGTGAGAATGGAAATTCTTTTCTGAATTTCCTTTCACATTGTTCATTGTTACTGTATAGTCTAAAGAATGATCTAGAAAGAGTGAAGGCCACAGGCAAAAGCTTGTGGTTTTCGAGCAGAAACATATTCCCTGTCCTGGGTTTTTGATTTTCCCTCTCCCTTAGCAAAGGGCAGATGGCTCTTCCCTGATAGCCAGATAGACTTCACTGAAAAACATATTGCCAGTGCTCCAGGGATCCACTTACTAGGGACTATGATCCTCTTGATTATGAGATTTGTTCCACCAGTGACTGACTTATGCATGAAACAGACATAGACCCCTCTCTATGTTGTAGTGGTTTGGAGGATAAAGAACACTTGTGCTGATTGCTGGAACTTCCCATCAATCAGCCAAGAATGCTCTGTCAGTGGGTGAGAGTCTGTGAGGCAGGAGAGCTTGGGGAGTTCCCCTGGATGGTAATAGGTGTATGAAGAAGAAATGGTGGGGGCGTCCAGGCCAACTGGAGCAAAGAGAATAAAATCACAGCTGATGTTGTCAGAGGGAAGGGAAAATCCTGGTCTATGGAAGGGCCACGGTGACCCTGTGAGCTAAGACACAACACTGAAGTCCCAGCCAAATCCCTGCTGTGTTCACTGATCAGGAGCCTGAGACATTCACCTACTTCTCCCATCATAAGCTTTGGTCCCTGAGTCTCCCATGACAGGAGCAGCCTCTTCTCTCCCATTGGTGATCAAGCCTGAGCCTACTCTTAGGACTCATGGCCAGCTTTGATATCCGGGGAGAAGGGTCTCTGTACTTGCACCTGAGAAGGACTGGGAGGCCTGGCCTCTGGCCATGTGTATTTGGGATGGCAGCCTGGCTCACAGAGGAACAGAAGATACTCACAGAGGAGATTCAAGGTGACTGGATCACTGTGGCTGGAACTCACTGGGTTCTTCATTTCACATTCATAGGGTCCTGCAGTATCCTTTGTGACACCAAATAGAACGAGGGTCCTGTTGTTTTTGGACAGCTGCAACTTGTGACTGATAGGGAGGCTCTGACCATTTATCCGCCACAGGTAGCTTACATCCTGAGTGTCAGGATCACAGGATAAGATCACAATCTCCGTACCCTCCCTGGGGTTTAAGTTGCTGCTGTTGATGGAGGGCTTGGGAGTCTCCACTGTGCAGATAACAGAGAGAAGATTGTCCTGTGTGGCACCTTTGATTCCTCCAAACACATTTTTCAATCAGAGATGGCATTTCCCACTTCAGCCCACCCAAGTCCTTAAAAATCCATGGCAGGAGTGTGTGTTACAAGACACATGCATGGCAATCTGAGGGCTCAGAGATTGTGAGGCTGCCTTCTGTATGTGGGAGAAGCACAGACTTTCTCAAGTGTGAATTGAGCAGCATCACTGCATCATGGAAAAACATGGGTCCAGCAGTCAGAGCCCCTGGTGCCTCTCTGAGTCCCTCCCTCTCCAACTGCCTGCCTGGCCCACCTTGTGATCCTCACCTGGAGCATGCAGTGCTAGAATCTTCTTAGTTTCAATCTTACTTTGCTCCCAAGGTATGTTTTCCCTGCAGCTTCCCTTTCCAAGGGCATCCTAGAGATGGATGATGGAACTTCCCATTGTTCTTAAACCCTTTGGGTAGTGGGAAACCTGGCCTGGGACTGGGTACTTCAGTAGAAATAACACAGGGGAGACCAGAGTCAAGCCTGGAGGTCAATTTAGTCATCAGGGAGTGGAGCTACAAGTTGGGGCAGTTTTCCCAGCTGTCTCTTAGTGACTGACTTGAGCCAGCGACCTCTAAAGATAGAGCAGAGTCCAAGGAATGAGCTTGAATGGGACAGGCAAGAGTGAATGGGACAGGCAAGAGCTGATAGCTTTGGACCAAGACCATGTTCCCTGTCCTGTGTCCATGCCCTCACCTGCCCTTCCCCCTGTAAAGGGCAGGTGAGGACCGTGTGGATCTTTCTAGAAATACATGTGGATTTTTGCAAATGCAGAACTGACTGGTGGAAAGGGCAAGCATGAACTGATGATGGAAGTCTGGCCCTCATGGACCACTTGTGTTTGGTGGCTATTAGACTAATATTTGGGAAGAAGTCTTGCAGATACTTTCTGTCGTTAGACATTCTACTCTCTGATTCTGTGCATTTGACTACTCTATGTACCTCATCTCAGTGGATTCCAGAGTAAATCAGAGAGTAGAATAGTAGTTTCCAGGAGCTGGGGTGAGGGGAATAGGGCATTGTTCCGTGGGTGTGAGCTTTCAGTTATGCAGGATGAGGAGGTTCCAGAGATCTCCTGTAGATCTTCATACCTATAGTTCATACAGATAAAGTGTTCCTTATGCAGAAAGCTTAAAACCAGGTGTTTTGGATTTCTAACTTTTTTTATTTTGGAATATTTGCAGTAGAGGTACTGGGTCAGCATCCCACATCTGAAAAATTTTAAATCCAAAATGCTCCAGTTAGCACTTCTTTTTAGCACCACATCAGTGGTCAGAAGTGTTGGATTTTGGTGCATTTCAGATTTTGGATTTCTGGATTTGGGATGCTCAATTTGTAATATTGTAATTTTCCCATAAAAAGTTGTCAGGAGTTTAGACCTCATGTTATGATGTGACTCTAGTAACAAAACAAAACAAAACAAAATTTGAAGGAAACATTAAAATGTTGTCATCAGTGGAAATTTTTACTGATGGTCCAAGTATCTAAGATGAATTGCTGGTAGTAGTATTTCTCTTGATACCCAATTAAGGTTTAGGTGTGGGGTGAATTCAGCAGGATCACATTATGCTGAAAGAAAGATGCCAAAGGTGATTTGAAATTAGCAAGTCCTTGAGTAGAAAGAGACCCGTTAAAGAGACAGAACTGGTTAGTGTGTCAATTACATAAAGGGAGAAATGATGCCGAATTAAAAGAAGTGATGTTTGTTATGTTAGTAAATATAGAAAGAACTCCCTGTTTCTAATTTCTGTGCAGAGTTAGGAAAAATGGGGAGGAGCCCAAAACAGGTATGTGAAGTGCTGTCTTCATTTTCTCTCAACCTAAGGAAATACAACTAGAGTTTAAGTTTGTGTGAATTAAGAAGAGTCTAAGTGAGATGCCATTGGGTCATGTGTCCCCCACAAGAAGAATCCCAACTTATGAAGATGGCATCATCATGAAGCAACAATCGAATGTGCCCCAGGCAGGAAAACCATCAGGTAGCACCCCCTGGTCACCTCCAACAGGTCCCCGAACCCACCAGTATTCCCATTCCATGAATGTTCCAGCCTTGGTAGTTGTTCCATAACTACAAAATTTTAAAATTGCGATTGTCAATACAAAATGGTAAATATGAAGTTGAATATATTGCTCCACTTTTTTCCCCTACTCCTTTTGAACTTTCGTGTTTCATTTTTGGAAGTTTCTATTGAAACATCCTCAAGCTAGGGATTCTTTCCTCAGCTGTGTGCATTCTACCAGTAAGCATCAAAAGCATTCTTCATTTCTCTAACAGCATTTTTTTTCTTTTTCTGAGACGGAGTCTAGCTCCATTGCCCAGGCTGGAGTGCAGTGGTACGATCTTGGCTCACGGCAAGCTCTGCCTCCCGGGTTCACGCCATTCTCCTGCCTCAGCCTCGCATGTAGCTGGGACTATGGGCACCCGCCAGCACGCCCAGCTCATTTGTTTGTATTTTTAGTAGAGATGGGGTTTCACCGTGTTCGCCAAGATGGTCTCGATCTCTTGACCTCGTGATCCGCCCGCCTCAGCCTCCCAAAGTGTTGGGATTACAGATGTGAGCCACTGTGCCAGGCCATCTCTGAGGGATTTTAACGAGTTGTCGACTTTTGAGTTTGTTCAGCTGTTTACTTACTGTTAGAACCGAGTGACAAATTTCAAGAAATTTGTCCAAAACAAGAAATGGGGAAAGGATTCCCTATTTAATAAATGGTGCTGGGAAAATTGGCTTGCCATAAGAAGAAAGCTGAAGCTGGATCCTTTCCTTATTCCTTATACGAAAATTAATTCAAGATGGATTAGAGACTTAAATGTTAGACCTAATACCATAAAAAGCCTAGAAGAAAACTTAGGTACTACCATTCAGGACATAGGCATGGGCTAAGACTTCATGTCTAAAACACCAGAAGCAAAGGCAACAAAAGCCACAATTGACAAATGGGATCTAATTACACTAAAGAGCTTCTGCACAGCAAGAGAAACTATCATCAGAGTGAACAGGCAACCTACAGAATGGGAAAAAAATTTTGCAATCTACTCATCTGACAAAGAGCTAATATCCAGAACCTACAAAGAATTGAAACAAATTTACAAGAAAAAGACAAACAACACCATCAAAAAGTGGGCAAAGGATATGAACAGACAGTTCGCAAAAGAAGACATTCATACAGCCAACAGACACATGAAAAAATACTCGTCATCACTGGCCATCAGAGAAATGCATATCAAAACCACAATGAGATACCGTCTCACACCAGTTAGAATGGCAATCATTAAAAAGTCAGGAAACAACAGGTGCTGGAGAGGATGTGGAGAAATAGCAATATTTTTACACTGTTAGTGGGATTGTAAACTAGTTTAACCATTGTGGAAAACAGTATGGCGATTCCTCAAGGATCTAGAACTAGAAATACCATATGACTCAACCATCCCATTACTGGGTATATACCCAAAGGATTCTAAATCATGCTGCTATAAAGACACATGCACACGTATGCTTATTGTGGCACTCTTCACAATAGCAAAGACTTGGAATCAACCCAAATGTCCATCAGTGACAGACCACATTAAGAAAATTTCGCATATATACACCATGGAATACTATGTAGCCATAAAAAAGAATGAGTTCGGCCAGGCGCGGTGGCTCAAGCCTGAAATCCCAGCACTTTGGGAGGCCGAGACGGGCGGATCACAAGGTCAGGAGATCGAGACCATCCTGGCTAACACGGTGAAACCCCGTCTCTACTAAAAAATACAAAAACCTAGCCGGGCGAGGTGGCGGGCGTCTGTAGTCCCAGCTACTCGGGAGGCTGAGGCAGGAGAATGACGTGAACCCAGGAGGCGGAGCTTGCAGTGAGCTGAGATCCGGCCACTGCACTCCAGTCTGGGCGACAAAGCGAGACTCTGTCTCAACAAAAAAAAAAAAAAAAAAAAAAAAAGGATGAGTTCGTGTCCTTTGTAGGGACATGGATGCAGCTGGAAACCATCATTCTCAGCAAACTATCGCAAGAACAGAAAACCAAACACCGTGTGTTCTCACTCATAGGTGGGAATTGAACAATAAGATCACTTGGACACGAGAAGGGGAACATCACACACGGGGGCCTATTATGGGGAGGGGTTCGGGGTGGGGTTGTAATGACAGTTATACCTGATGTAAATGACGGGTTGATGGGTGTTGACGAGTTGATGAGTGCAGCACACTAACATGGCAAATATATACATATGTAACAAACCTGCACGTTGTGCACATGTACCCTAGAACTTAAAGTATATTTTTAAAAAAAGATTTTAAAATTAAAAAAAGAAAAACTCTAACCCCTGTTCCACTAGGGAGGCTGATTTGAGTAATAATATACCTCCGTCCTCCTATTTGGCAGACTTGGAGTCATTAAAATATTTCTTTACTGCAAAACACCATCTGGATAAATTGGTTTTGTTTGTGCAGGAGGCCAGAAGAACATGTCTGGGAATTATAAGAATGGATGGAGGAGCTGCCTATCCCTGTCCCACAGTCTTGTGCACAGATCAGTCTCACAACAGGAAAGAGCCCTGGATGGGTATACAGTGGAAGCTTATTCTCTTAGTGACTTGGGGACATTGGCTCGAGATGAAGCCTGGCAGGAGTGGAAACTCCAGGTCATTTCTATGCCGTTCCTATTACCTGGGAGGTGGACCATTCCACAGTGTTAGCAGGAAGGGATTAGAAGGCAACCTAGTTAGAGCAAGTGTCTGGGGAAGGCCTAGGGGTGGAGGAAGAAGCTGTGCAGGACAGGGCTTGCCAGGTAGAATGAAGTGGGAGGAAGATGAGGGACACAGAGAAGCAGAGAGAGGCAGAGACAGCATGGCAGTGAACAGTGGGGGCTACAGTGACTTCAGAGACCCCAGGGACCAGGTGTCCCAGTTCAACAGTCCAGGACCAGGGAGCCCTGAAAACCCTCCAGTTGCCAAAGGGTTTCAACTTACATGAGGTGGGGTGTCTTTAGGGGCAAGAGGTAGTGGGGGGATGAAACATGGGTGTCAGCCTCTGAAGGACAAGGGAAAGGTGTGGCCTAGACCTCCTAGGATTCTGCATCTGAGATCCAGTCTCTAAAGAGGTTATGGATCATTCATTTCTTCATTCAATTCCTTCATTTGTTATGCAAGAGCTCCTGAGTGTGTGTCTCTCACTGGGCCTGTGCTGGTGCGGGGTGTGAGTGGGGAAAGAATACAAGCTCCTCTCCTTTATCCTGTCATGCCAGTGACATGGACACTTTGGGAAACACAGGATTTCAGGTTCAGTGATAGGGGTTAAGATCTGAGGGGGATGCCTGGAAATTTTTTGCACTGACTCTGACAGTTGGGGCAGGTGATTTAGTTCTGGAGAACAGACTAATCAGCTGACCATTTGCTCTCACTCCTCTGAGGTTTGGATGCCCAAGAAGAGAGGATTTGAGCCAAGAAACGACTACGGGGCCCATGGATCCCAGTAATCCCTCACTTCTGGTGGAGGAGAGGATGGACCTGTGGCTGCAGACAGACCTCATGTGACCCTGATCTGTCTTTTATGTTTGTGTGACTCTGGTTCAGTGACTGTGCCTTCCTGTGCCTCAGTTTTCTCTCAGTCAAATAAGCTAAATGGCGAATGGACTGTGGCTTTTCATGCTTTCTGTGAATAAATTGTAAATTCTTCACAGTCACCTGACCTAATGCTTGGCACAGTGGAGGTGTTCACACAAACAGCATTTATTATTATTCACTTCCATGAGAGAGCAACTTTAGGTCAGATCCCAGTGGATAAGTTGTTGCCAAGTACATTTTCTGTCTTCTGTTTCTGCTTCTGGGGACTTTAGACTTTCTATGGAGTGTCCTAAGCCACACAAGGCAGTTGACTGATGGTCTACAAGGCTTGTCTTTCTGTCCTCTCCACTCTGAGTCTCAGGTGAAGAAAGCTCTGTCCTTGCCTAGATGAGGCTCTGAGGGCTGAGCCCTGGCAGTGAGCAGCTCCAGGAGACACAGTCCTCAGACAGCTGGTGAATCCTTGGTCCCAGTAAGCCCTGCCACAACCCAGCCCTGGCACAGGCTCCTCAGCTTTATCTGGAGTAAGGATTTAGGGACAACTGTCTGGGGTTCAGGTTTCTAGGGCTGAGCTTTTCTGAGGGTATCTCAAGGGGCCTCTTAGGCAAAGCCCTACTCAGTTCTCCAGGGTGTTTCTCAGGGTCAAGTTTATGAAGAGGACATGAGGTGCTTGGCTGAGACTGATCTCCTCCTGCTGAACACCCCCCCCCCCAATCAGACTGTCCTTCCTGTGCAGCAAGTGTCTGCAGGGTCTGGAGGCAGGAAAGGAATTCTGATCTGTTGAGGTTTGTCTCCTCTGTGTGTGTCCTCCACTAAATGCCAAAACACCAACGTGGGACATAATGCAGAGAGGGACACAGGCACAGTCCAGGCCTGACCATCCTGTGTGTGCAAAGTAGAAGTGACCCCGCCCCCTAACACCCAGGGATCATGTGGAATCACTCACGGTATAAGGTGAAATGTCCAGTTACTCCTTCAGTCCTATGACCTCGCTTTATGATTTGTATGGTGTAGGATCCTGTGTCATTCTTGGTGACACTCTGGATCAGCAGGGATGCATTGGAATATACTGTTTCCCGTCCACTGTATGCAGGCCCAAATATAATCATTTCAGTGTCTATTGTATATGCTGTAATGTAATGCTGGAGGTCCATTATTTGCCCTTTGTACCAGATGTAGCCAACAACGTTCGTGGGCAAATTGTGGACAAGTAGAAAAACATCCTTCCCCTCAGAAACTTTGGTTGGCTGAGCTTCAATCGTGACTTGGGCAGTGGTGGGCGGGCTCCAGAAGATTAAAAGTGATGCTAGGAGGTGGAGAGAGCATCAGTCAATATTGAGACCTATGTATTGGGATGAAAAGATGGAGCCTTGGGTCCTGAGAAGATTTCTTCAATCATCAGCCTTGTAGACACACACACACAAACACACACACCCCTTTTTGTGTGTGTGTGTGTGTGTGTGTGTTTGTCCTACTGTCCTACTGGGTCAAGGTCAGCAGCACGACCCCCATTCCTTCAATCCTTCTGACCTCGGCATTTTTCTCTTTGAAATCCTCTTCCCAGGGGTCTGCATGGCTCCCTCCACACTGCCCTCAGGTCCTGTTCACATCAGGGCGTACTTAGACTTCTTTCCTGACACCTCCTTCAGAGCCCCTGGGTCTTCCATTTCTGACCTTTTCATGCTCCGCTCCCTCCGGAGCTCTTGCCAACACCTGACCTCACATTCTAGATCTCTTTGCATGTCTGTCTTCCTGCCCATGACAGCATGAGCTCCGTGAAGACAGGGACATTTGTTTTCTTGATTGCACCCCAGTGCCTGGGACAGACTGCAGACTCCTGCAGATGTGAAGGTTCCCAGGGATCTCCAAGCCAGGGCTATTTTTTTTGTCTTTCCCCAATTGTTGAGGTTTTTTGTTGAGGACAGTGTTTCATGTCCTGCTTATATTTTCATCTGAAGTGTCATCTGATAATAGTTATTATTATCATTTTTCAAAATATTGTGGCCAGTGATGCTTAACCAGCAGAACAGAACACTTGAGATTTTCCTGCCTATTACCAATTCCAGTTCAATGTGATTTTCCTGTTGTGACCCTGTCTCTCTCTGGCATATTATCCCCAATCCAGACTCCAACAGAGCCTTATTTCCTTTATTTTTTTTTTTTTTCTTTTTGAGACGGAGTCTCATACTGTCTCCCAGGCTGGCTTGCAGTGGCGCCATCTCAGCTCACTGCAACCTCTGCCTCCCAGATTCATGCAATTCTCCTGCCTCAGCCTCCTGAGTAGCTAGGATTACAGGAGCTCACCACCACACATGGTTAATTTTTTCTGTTTTTAGTAGAGACGGGGCTTCACTGTGTTGATCAGACTGGTCTTGAACTCCTGACCTCATGATCCATCCATCTCAGCCTCCCAAAGTGCTGGCTTATTTTATTTTTTAGAACCCCATCCCCTCCAGGAGACCCCATCCAATCATTCTGCTTCCTCCTCCTGTCCTCTCCCAGGAAGTTCTCTCCTCACCTGTGAGTAGAAGCTCCTTCCAGGTGATGTGCAGTGTGTGGGGAGGCACTGAGAGGGGCCCCATGGCCTCTTCTGCCTGTGTGTTCTCCTCTGTGGAGATGAGTCTGGGATCCAGAATCTTTCCGAGCACAGCTGTCAGCTGTGCTGTCCTTCCTCCTTCTGTGCTGAGCCTCTTCCCGGGGCAGGAGCACTTCTCAGGCTTATGGGCGGGGTCTGTGCCCAGGTCACCTCTCTATCCCCTCCCCTCTCAATCCTGCCTCTTTGTCCCTCCTTCTCTTTTTCCTTTTGTCTGTGTGTCAGATCCCTGGGAATTGTGGAGGCCTCTGCCTTTTTCAGCAGTGATTCTGTCACCAAACCTCGGTACACACTATGTGCAAAAACACAAACATACACACAAAAGAGACGTGCACAGACACAGAGTGTCACACACATACCCTGTAGGTTGGGCAAGCACAGTTTTGGGCCTCAACCTTCTGCTGTACCAGTGGCTCTGGGTCGGGGTGCACATTCACACCCCTCACCCTCTTTCATCCCCATCTGGCTCTCCCCTTCAGTGCAGGAGGCTAGAGCTGCATCAGGTCCCTGTTATAGGGACACCACATTGTGCTGTGGGTGAGCTGTGTGTTGCCTGGTGACAGGGACCCTTCCTTTCTCTAATTGTGTCTAGCTTGGCTGCAACTTCCAAGGATGGACATTCGTGACCTGGGTGTCCCAGAGGAAACTGTCCTTCCTGGAGGTGTGCAGGGTGAATCTCTCATGCCTCTTGGGAGGAGAGGCCTGTGCCGGTTGCTCAGTGGGGGCTGTGACTCCCACGGTGAAAGGGACAGTTCTGTCACTCTATTGCTCCCTTGGGACGGGTGGTGGGTCTCTCATCTCTTCCTGACCATCTTTGGTGTCCTCTCTTCCCTGGCCGTCTGATTGTCCTGTGGACACCACATCTTCCCCGTGGTGGTGCAGGAGGAAGTGGGGAGCTACCCAGGAACCCCGTGGAACATGACTCGTTGAGATACAGGAAAGGGAACCTGGGACACAGCAGGGATTCAGAGCTGGAGAGATTCATCCAGACTTACTCCGTGGCCGTGATGGGCTCAGCCCTCCATGTGCTGACATACCCACGGTTCTGTCCTGAGGGTTTTCACCCGGCCAAGATGCTCTCTGTAGAGGAGGAACAGGCACTCACCAGAGAGCCTCTCTGGAGGGACATAGCTCACACCTGAGAAGGCGGGTGGGGGTGAGTTGTGTTCTCAGAGCAAAGAGCAATAATACCCCCTTCTCCCGGCAGGGACACAGGAGAGGTCTGTTTCCCAAGGGACAGCCGGGGGTAGGTGGTCACATCCTATGTGGTGCCTGTGTGTGAGCATCACGCGCGCTCTGAGCCCCACGGGGTGCAGCGGGCAGGCAGGTCACAGGGTGCCTGACTGATTCCCGGGGAGGCTGTGAGCCCTCAGGCAGCCGCTGTTCTGTGTCAGCGTTAGGCTTGGCCTAGGATGTCCCACAGAACAGGACAGATGGAGCAGAGGCGGGCATTTAGGGAGCAGTGACAGAAAGAGTTGATGAGGATGGAGGGAAGTCTCGAGGGGAAAGGGCTTAGTGCGGTGTCGCGTGCACCAGCGCTGCCCTGGGAGATGTCTTTTTAACTGAGCCCAGGGAAGAAGCAGGTGTGTGGGGCAGGAGCTGCCTGCAGAGGGTGTGGTGTTACGTTGGCGGCCGCCAGGTCAGGAAGGAGCTGACAGAGTCCGTGTGGGGAGCATGGAGGACGTTGAGGACTTGGGCCAAGGTGACCCTGATGAGGGTGGACCCTGCTTGGCTACGGGTTCTGCTGAGGGAGGTCGGCATCCCCTGGGAAGGCCTCAGGCTGGAGGGACTCTGCCGCCCTCTGGTGGACTGGAAGGGAAGTGTGGGGGGCCGAGTCCAAGGCCAGGCTGCGTGTTTTAATCCACAACGATCTGCACGTTTCAAACGAGGTCACACATATGCTATGTTACAGTTCCATCACCTTTCAGCCCTGTGAGTGCCAGTCTCTGTGTCTCTACGTTCACTGTTCTCCCTCTTTCACGATCGGATGTCCCGAACGCAGATTTTTGTCACCTTCTATGAGTTTGTGTGTGTGTGCAGTAGGCGGCACTGTGTATACCCTGGGGACAGTGATGTCTGGGGCTGAGCACTGCACATGGGCTTGGGAGCAGAAGACGGAGCAGCAGGGTGGGAGGATCAATGAAAGGGGAACAGGGACAAGTCATTTTCATTTTCTCACTCCCAGGGACCAGAACCCAGGATTCTGACTCCAGGGCGCAGTAGCACACCCTGCTGGTGTCCCTGGATGTCATGAGTGCTCATAGTGTCATGCTGCCTTGGCATTCCTTTCTTAAGGTGTAAATTTATTTGCCTCACATCAGAGGCAGGCCTTGCTCACCATGGCAGTTTCCAATACTGTATCTGGTTCAAGTGACTGCAGTTGGTGGCCAGCGATAAAATCTAAGAGGCATCTCTCCTGCTTGGTGTGCTGGGCTCCTCTCTCTCCAACTACTTTCTTTAAACTGATATTCTGACATTTGCCCTTACCTTTAAAGTGACCACTTCTCAATCACAGCCTGATCTCCTGGTCCCAGTGTTTGCTACTTTCTTTAATCACATCCATTAAAGCTCCCTGCTGGAAACCTGTCAGATAACACCTGGATTTACTAAAGCCATCGGCTTACCGGTCTCTTCTGTCCTCCCTGCCTGGGCTCGCTGACCTCTGTATCTGTGGTCTCCACGTGTGCCGAGTGCTCCCCAGTGTGTGTAAGTAGTAAAAATACTTATACTTTCATGTTGTGGTTGTATCATTATAGCCTCACATACCATCCAGGGCCTGACATCGAGGCTGCCCTATGGGACCTGTGCTCGTTGAACCCCTGCTGGAGCTCTTGTTTTGGGACCTCTGGTTCTTCTGGGGACAGGAGCTTCCAGCTAACTTGATTGAAAATGTGATACCTTTCATTGAAAACACTGGGTCAGATGATGTATTCATGGGCTTCAGCTGCCATAACAAACACCTTAGCCTGGGTGAACTAAATAATAGAAATCGATTTTTCACACTTCGGTGAATAATGTGCTATTTTAATCAATTTAAAATGTGCAGTCAAATGGAGTTAACTACATACACAGTGTTAAGTTACCATCACCACTATTTTTCCTAGAAAATTTTTATCATTTTAAACTGAAACTTTGTATCTTTGAAACTATAATAACTCCCTGTATTGTCCACCTTAGACCTTGATCATCTCTACTCTGTCTCTGTGAATTTGCCTATTCTTGATGTTTCATATAAATGGAATTATATATATATATGTTATTTAGTTTCTGACATATTTCACTTAGCATAATGTTTCCAAAGTCCATGCATTTTCCAGTGGATGTCAGAGCTTCATTCCTCTTTGTGGCAGATTAACATTCTGTTTTATGTGTGACCACATTTGTTTATTCATGTGCTGATGAACACTTGGATTGTTTTCATAGTTTATCTTTTGTGAGTAATGCTACAATCAACATTCCCATGCGAGTACCTGTTTCAGTCCCTGGATTCAATTCTTTGGGTATATACCTAGGAATGGATGCTGTTTCACATGAGAATTCAAGATTAGCTTCTTAAGGAACAGCACAACTATTTCTCCTAGTGGCTGCACAGTTTTATAATCTCACCAGCAATGTATGAGGATTCCAAATTCTACATAAGGCTTTCACTTGTTATTTAACATTTGAAATGAATGGTAGCCATATTTGTAGGTTTAGTGTGGGATTCCATTGTGGCTTTGACTTTGTGTTTTCCTAATGACTAATGATGTTGAATTTCTTTTCATGTCCCTCTTGATGATTTGCATATCTTCTTTGAAGAAATGTCTATTTGCGTCCTTTGCCCATTTATATAAATTGGGAGGTTTGTCTCTTTGTTAATGAGTTGTAGCAGTTCTTTATATATTCTGGGCATGAAACCATTGTCTCTGTGATTTGCAACTATGATGTCTCATTCTGTGTTTGGTCTTTTTATTTTCTTGATAATATCCTTTGATGCACAAAAGGCTTGCATCTTTAGCCCAATTTATCTATTTTTGCTTTTTCTTTCTCATGCATTTGGGTCATACCTGAGAATCCACTGCACATTTGAGGTCATTAAGTTTTACCCCTATGTCTTTTTCTAAGTTGTTTTTGTGGTTATAGATCTTATAATTAACTCACTCATCCACTTTAAGATAATTGCTTGATATGGTTGGAAGTATAGTTCTCTAAGTTTATTGCTTTGCATGTGGTTATCTAGTTGTTTGTGCACCATTATTTGAGAGGATGATTGTTCCTCCATTAAATTATCTTGACACCCTTATTCAAGAGAAATGAACTATAAGGGTGAGGGTTTACTTGTGGACTCTCAATTCTATCCCTTTGGTCCCTATTTGTATTCTCATGCCAGCAGCTTCTGTTTTTAGTACTTGTAATGTTTTGTGAGATTTCAAATAAGAAAGTTGGAGTTCTGCAATTTATTTTGGCAAAATTGTTTTGGCTCTTTCAGGGGTACTTTTTTAAAAGCAAGGAGGTCAACGTTTTGCAATTGAAAAGCTTTTTCTGTCATATTTCAGGGAAGAATTTTGCAGTCTGGGGATCTTTTCAGGAACTTTATCACAAATAGATAAATTATCTCCACTTCCTTTGCTGAAGTACTGGGTTGAAATGTGTGTTGCCTCCCGTTGAGGAATTGAGAGACCCTGGAAGCACTTGCGTATGTGGTGAGAGACAGTGAGCTCCTTAATGAGGGGCACAGAAGATATTGCTTTGGGACACAATGTTGTCAGGGGAGCTGTGTGCCTCTCTACTTCTCTATTTTTTTGTGCAGTTGAGATCTCTGCTGGATACACTAGATATTGAAATCTTTGTTGATTCTCTTGGTTCTGGTTTGGCTGACCTGTCAGCTGGAGCTGGAGGACATGCCTGGAAGGGGAGTGACCCCCATGGCAAAGACCAGGGCTCCGCAGACTAAAGCAGCTGGGACCCAGAGAAGCCAGTGAGGTCTGACTCTTAAAAGCCAAAGACCAGCAGGTGGTGTCCTCAGGGGCAAGTGGACTGCACTGGTACCCATTCAAGTGGACTGGAAAAAGGTAAGAGGCTTTGGACACTCCATTTTCTCTCTCAGCTCTTCAGCAGGAGATTTAGGCCCTGGGCTGGTACTGTCCTGCAGCAGGGGCAGGATGGACAGCAATGGCTGCATATCAGGCCTAAGTCCATGTCATCCTCTCAGGCATTGCCCCAGAAGACGGAGAATTTTGTTCAGAATCCCAGCCTGGGCACATGGGAGGAACCACCTTATTAAAATTAATTTAAGAAAACAGCATGCGTGCTTTATTCTTCTAGAATAATTATTAATGTCATGTTTTACAATGTATCTCTTAAAGGAATGGTGAGAATCATCTACATAATGCATGTTTTACGTGGTCTTTTCTATAATTGCAGCTTTCACATGTTCTTATAGAATCCATTTCCTTTGGGATCACACAGGCAGTATCTCTGTGTTGATTTCTACTGGGAAACCTTTATGCAGCGTGGAGAGAGTCACATTTCCTAATGAAAGATGGAAAGCATCTGATTACCTGAAAAAGTGTCCAAATTCTGCTGGTATGATCATGGTGCTGCAGGTAGAGGTCAGTTTAAGGAGGATTCAGGCAAAGCAATTTTGAAAGTCTTTTTTGTTGTTTTTGTTTCTTTGTTTGTTTCTTGTTTTGTGTTCTTGTTTTTTACAAAACCATGGGCAGAAGCCACCATCTGGACCCACCTCATGTTGGAATGGATGAGGGACAGAAATGGAGCTCAGTAAATTGAGAATGAAATTCAGGAGTGGGGAAGAGGTTTCAGAGGTCAACGGGTGTGAGAGGTGAATGGGTGAATGATGAGAATGTTCAAAACATCTCCTTTCTCCATAATAAGAGACCATTTATGCCCCTGAGTCAGACAGTGTCCAGGCCAGGGGGGGCAGGATGTTGTCAGCTCTCCTGGGCAAAAGTGAGACTCCAGCAGTGTCCAGCTACCTCATCCAGTTTGGGATTTATTCCTATTTTTAAAATGATCCAACAGTATACCATTTTGAAAATATACAAAAATCTCTATGCTACCATTCACAGATAGACAAGATGGCCCTAACATGGTGAGAGAATCAGAATGGGGTTTGTGTTTACATTATGAATTTTTTCTCCCAATATCTACAGAATTCCCTACCTCAATTTTTTAATTTAACTCAGTCGGTGTCATTCCCTTTTACAGTTACAGACATATACAGTTTACGGTTAAAACCCTTGGAAAACCCACACCCCTTCTGCTGTGAGGTACAGGCAGCCATGTGGCATCACCTCTAAACATGCCTTCTGGGACATCAAATTGCGGATTAAGTAAAAGTCATTTCTGTAGATATTGACGACCTCCATTTTACCCCTCTCACACTTGTAAATCTTCTACCAAGAGGTGATGGATTTTAGTGGTGATTTGCTTTTATAGATTAGTGGAGTTTAATGCTTCTGCCAGGGGAAAATTTTTCATTGGGAAAAGCATTTGGCAAAGTCTGGAGACATTGCTGGTTGTCAGAGCTGGGGGAGGGAGTCCTGCTGGCCTTGAGTGGGTAGAGCCCCAGATTGTGTTGAACATGCTAGAGCTCACAGAGCCCCACCAGCATGACCACTACAAAGTTCAATGCTGAGGAGGAGTGGAGAGTCCTCATGTGCCTTCCCTAGCTTCCCTGGAGCTTTTTACCTTCTCTTTCCATCAGTCTCTACCCCTGTCTCACCTCAGCTTGCTCCTTGAACCTTAATGCCCTCCACTTGAACTTTCGCATAGTTTAAGACGTGCCGTAATCTCTTGACTCCCTGGCCCCTTTCTGATCCTTAGTAGGGTGTCTTCTGGAGGGGATCCTCACCTTTCCTGGAGCATCCCAGGATCCAGATGCCCCTGCCCTGTGTGGGCACCAGAGATATGACCGTGTGCCTGTGTCTCTAAAGGTCCTGTCACTCAGGACTTTTGTGTGAGAGCAGCTGAGGTGATATTACCCTCCCCTACTTTTCTTGGAACATAAAAATATGTACAAACCTTGGAGAGTAAAATGTCTTAATGCATGTCAAAATTTTAAAAAATACGTATTTTTCCCTCCCAAACTTTACTGGGAAAAATTTGTCACACTACCAGTCTTGAAAAATGACACCTAATCAGGGTTATTCACTGTATTGTTTGTTTAACAGCAAAATGTTGGGAACAACCTAGACTTTCACCAGCACGATGCTAGTTAAACAGATTACCTTATATCTGCACAATAGAATATGATGCAGCTGCATAAAAAGTATAGAATCTGTCAGCTATTCATATGGAAACACCTCCATGTTCTATTTTAATTATAGCATCTAAACGTCACAGAATAAGATGCAGTTTTTGTACTAGATCTGACCTTAGAACATTATTTTTACTGTTTTTTTTGTTGTTTTTCTGTTTTTGTTTTTGTTTTTAAAGAGTGAGTGTCTCACTCTCACACCCAGGCTGAAGTGCAGTGGTGAGATCATAATTGACTGCAGCCTCATCGTTGTGAGCCCAAGCAATCCTCCTGCCTCAGCCTCCTGAGTAGCTGGAATAACAGGCACATGCCCCCATGCTTAGCTAACTTTTGTGATTGTTTCTGTAGAGATGTGGTTTCACCCAGGCTGGTGAAATCCCAGGCTTTTCTCAAACTTCTGGGCCCAAGTGATCTGCCCACTTTCACTCCCGAAATGCTGGAATTACAAGCAAGTGTCACCACACCTGATTCTGTCTTTTCTTTTTTTAATTGGACTGCAGTCTACTCACGCATCTCTTTCCCCATCAGGTGATTTCTATTTCTCCTCAATGTCTCAACCATTTGTCCATGCCAAAATCCAGATGGATTTGCTTTTGTTTAGAATTAGATTTTTTTTTTTTTAAGAGAAGCCTTGGGAATGGTATCCAGGCTGATTTTCAGGATTCTAATCTTCACTATCTAAGCCATATGTTTGCATTTCCAGATATTGATTACAGTCACTTGTAGAGCATTTAAACCCTACCAATGACTGTACCATCCCTCAAGCCTATCTGATTTGGCTGATGTGTGGTGTAGCCCAGGAATTGGTTGTTTAAAAATGCTTTCAAGGAAAAGGGTCATTTTGCAGTGGAGGAACTTTAACCCAGTGATCAAAGTTAATGTCTCCAGTAGTCAAAGATAACGACATATTAGGACATTCTAATACAATGGATGGAGAAGGTGCAGCATCATCCCTGTGGTATTCTTCTACAAACTGTATAACCTGAGTTTAAACGTGAGAAAATATTAGAAAAGTCCAAAATGAGGGTCTGCTACAAAATAAGTAACCAATACTCTTCAAAATTGTGAAGCTCTTAAAGGTAAATCCTAACTTCCCCAGATTAAAGAAGACTGAAAGAACAGTACAATGAAGAGCAATGTGTGATACTACATTGGATCCTGGTCCACAAAAAGGACATTAGTCAGAACATAGAGGGGATTTGGATAAGGTCTGTACAGGCATTCATTTTACAGTGTTAATAATCATTTATTGATTTTGATTATTAGGTGCATATCTATAATGTTAATATTTGGGGAAGTTGAATGAAAAGCATATGAGGACTTTGCCTATTTTTGGAACATTTTAGAAAGTCTGAAATTATTTCAAAATTAAACATGAAAAGGAAAGAAAAGAAATATAGGTCTTTTAGATATTTCTATTAAGTGTCCAAAGTTGAAGATCATTTCCCAACTTCTCTTGCCTAATATTGGTCACAGCAATCTTCCTGGAAATGCTGTTTGTCATGTTTGTGACCTTCTCAAAGCGTTCCAGTGACCTCTCTTATCTGTGGGATGAAGTTCCCATTACGCAGGCTGCCATTCAGTGTCCTCATAGCATGGCCCTAATCTCCCTTTTTTTTTATCCGTGTTGAAAGACCTGACCAACATTTTACTTTATAATGGCCAAACTTGTTCTAATTTTTTCATGCTTCTCTGCTGCCCTTCCCTGTCTTCTCAACTTTGGGACTTCAGTCAAGGTGGTGGGAAATATTTTAGAAGAAAAATTATAAAGATAGTTAGAGGAAATAGTCACAAATCTTCTTGGAAGCTGAGAGTTTGCATAGCTGCAGTAAAAGGTTTGGCTGAAGGCAGCTGAATTATCTTAAAAGCTTAGGGCATAGATACACAAGAATGTAGAGGAGTTTATCTAAATAGCTTGTTTACTCAGGAGGTCCTAAAGCCAACATTTAATCTTATGCTGAGGGAACTACTCTTGGGGAGATCTGCAATGTCAATTATCTTCTAGTGGTGTTTACTCAAGACCTTTGTTATTTAATCTGTACTAAATAAATGCGAATTTCACTGGCAGATCAGGGCCACTGCTGTTAACTCTTTACTGGGCCCTTCTAGGTATCCCTGAGTTACTTGGCCACCTAGCCTGCTCTTTCACTGGATATTAGTGTCTGAGTGTATTTGTTCATCCATTGCTGGGTCAGGGTCTGCCGGTTGGACCCAGACACTTGGTGCCCAGGTCTGAGGTATACCGGCAAATAATCATGACAGAACCTTTGAAAACTAAGGAGAAGACTGTGTGGTTGGTAAGCCAGTAAGTCGATAAGTCATTAAGTCAGTAGGTCATCAGTGCCTGCTTGGGATCTCCAATTTCGAGGGAATTGTTCAGGGTAGGCTTTTATCATGGGACAACAGTTATCAGCACAACAGGAGCAGTATATAAAAGTATTCAAACAGCTGCTTAAAGCCACTGGAGCCTGGGTTTTGCAGGATCAATTAAGGGATCTAATGCAAATTGTATCACTTAACCCGTGGTTCCCGAAATAAGATAAGCTAGACATAGACCTTTGGGAACAAGTGGGGAGAAATCTTTTTGTTTTATTCTCTTTTCTTTTCTTTTCTTTTGAGATAGACACAAGAAACAGAAAAGGGGGAGATGTGGGAGTTCAGTCAGGGTGGTGGAAACGATTTTAGAGGAAAAATTATAAAGATAGTTATAGGAGATAGTCACAAAACTTCTTGGAAGGCTGGGGAAGTTGCATAGCTTCAGTAAAAGATTTGGCTGAAGGCAGCTGAATTCTCTTAAAAAGTGTAGATACAAAGGATTGTAGAGGAGTTTACTCAGGTGGTCTTAAGAACAACCTATGATTATCTACAGGTGTATGATTGCTCTCTACTCAGAAGGTCGGTAATGTCAATTATGCTCTAGTGGTCCTATGTCCTTGAGGACTTGATTTGTGACCAAGTCGGAGCACTCACTCTTGGTCTCCACCATCAGGGGGAGGAATCATTTTTGAGTCACATTAGGTGACCAGCCTTAACATGGCTGAGAACCTGAGGTTTTTTATTTTTTCTTTTGTTTTCCAAATGTGTTAAGCTCCCAGGAGGGCTTGTCATAAGAAATCCCATCCATCTTGGACTTTGGTCATCCCACGTCTTTTTGCTTGGATAAGGCAGTGGCAATATGAGTCTTTTGCTTTCCTAAGCCTGTTCCTGAGAGTACATATTTTATTTTGTTGGGTTGGGGGAAAAGATCACTGGGGTTGGTTTTTCACCAAAGAGGCTCTTGGATTGAGTCACTTAGAATCAATACATCACTGGAAATTCTAATTGTCCATGGCCAGAAGATGGATTCTTTACATTGGGACTTCTAAATTAAAAAATATTTGAGAGCTCTCTTACTCCAAACGGTTGATCAGAGGATTCAATTTCAAAGAGAGATACCTACCTAATAGTGTTATGGCTAGCCTACAATTTTATTTTAACTGCATTACAGAGCAAAAATCTGACCTAAAACAAAGTTAGTTTTTTTTGTAAACTCCAACTGCTTGCCTTAGAACCTATGAGAAAATAAGAATAAAATCCACTTTACCTTATCATCGAACAGTTAAAAATTTTATGCTTTTACTGTTGTATCCTGTATTTAATTTCAGATGAAGGAATCAGCCTTATTTGTTTTGATATTTGTGTGATTTTTGAGTTTTTGAGGTGCTCCTTCACATCTTTGGAGATGCCTCACAGATGCTTGGCTAAGCCGTAATCTTGGTTAAGGCTTATTAGTTTCATTTAGGAACTAACACTTTTGGTTAAAAAAAAAATGAAAAGCCAGAAATATCAGCTGTTTGTCCTACATAAAATCCAATAATAAGAAATCTGAGGCCAGGGGCAGTGGCTCATGCCTGTAATCCCAGCACTTTGGGAGGCCGAGGCAGGCGGATCACTAGGTTTGGAGATTGAGACCATCCTGGTTAACACAGTGAAACCCTGTCTCTGTTAAAAATGCATAAAGTTCGCCAGACATGGTGGTGCGCACCTGTAGGCCCAGCTACAGGGGAGGCTGAGAGAGGAGAATGGTGTGAATCTGGGAGGAAGAGGTTGCGGTGAGTTGAGATTGCACCACTACATTCCAGCCTGGGAGAGAGAGCAAGACTCCATCTTCAAAAAAAAAAAAAAAAAAATCTGAAAGTGTTGCAGTAGGTAGCTGGTCAGACATGAGCAGGGCAGGAGAGATCCTTCCACATCCACACACTAGAAATGTCAAGTGTTCATCACCAGGTGATGGTCAAGTCAAGTGGTTGTAAATTCTAAAGTAATATTGGTTGCAGTTACGTACAGGGAGATACAGGCTCACTATAGATAGAAAACACCTGAAACAGGTGATCAGCAGCTTCCTGATAAGTTCTCAGAAGTTGGGGAAGTGGGCTCAAATATATGCATTAAGAGGCAACATAATAGAGTTTCTGGTATATGACCTTCAGGAACTTTTTTAAATTTTTTTTATTTTTTTTACATTTTAGAAGAATTTCTTAGTAACTATGTTTTTAAATTTTTTGATGTTTTATTTATTTTTAAATCTTTTCTTACCATAGGATTTTGAGGAATTGATATTTCATTACATTAATTCTCTAGTGGTGATTTGTGAGATTTTGGTGCACCCATCACCAGAGCAGTAGACACTGAACTCAATTTGTAGTCTTTTATCCCTCACCCCCTTCTCACCGTTTTCCCCAAGTCTAATTTATCATTCTTATGCCTTTGCATCCTCGTAGCTTAGCTCCCACTTATGAGCGAGAATATTCAGTGTTTGGTTTTCAATTCCTGGGTTACTTCACTTAGAATAATAGTCTCCAGTTTCTTCCAGGTTGCTACGAATGCCATTAATTCATTCCTTTTATTGCTGAGTAGTATCCAATCATGTGTGTACATATATATATACACACACACCAAAATTTCTTTATCCACTCATTTATAGTTTACATTCCCACCAGCGGTGTAGATGTGTTCCCTTTTCACCGCTTCCACATCAACATCTATTATTTTTATTTATTTATTTTTGAGATGGATGGAGTCTTGCTCTTTCACCCAGGTTGGAGTGCAGTGGCATGAACTTGGCTCACTGTAACTTCTGCCTCCCAGGTTCAAGCCGTTTTTCTGCCTCAGCCTCTGGAGTAGCTGAGATTACAGGCATGTGCCACCTCACCCAGGTAATTTTTTTGTATTTTTAGTAGAGACAGGGTTTCACCATGTTTCAGCATATTGTACACGCTGGTGTCAAGCTCCTGACCTTAAGTGATCCGCCCATCTTGGCCACCTTGGATGACAGGTGTAAGCCACTGTGCCTGTCCAACAACTATTATTTTTTCATTTTTTGATTATGAACATTCTTGCAGGAGTAAGGTGGCATCACATTGTGGTTTTCGTTTGCATTTCCCTGATCATTAGTGATATTGAGCATTTTTTCCTATGTTTGTCAGCCATTTGTATATCTTCTTTTGAGAATTGTTTATTCACGTACTTAGCCCACTTTTTCATGGGATTGTTTGTTTGCTAATTTGTTTGAGATTCTTGTAGATTCTGGATATTGGTTATCTTGCAGATGTATGGATTGTGAAGATTTTCTTTCACTCTGTGGATTATATGTTTAGCCCGCTGACTGTTGCTTTGCTGTGCAGAAGGTCTTTAGTTTAATTCTCACCTATTTATTTTTGCTTTTGTTGCATTTGCTTTTGTGTTCTTGGACATAAACTTTTTGTCTAAGTCAATGTCCAGAAGGATATTTCCAATATCATTTTCTAGAATTTTTATAGTTTCACGTCGTAGATTTAAGTCCTTGATTCATCTTGAGTTGATTTTTTTACAAGTTGAGAGATGGGGATCTAGATCTAGTTTTATTCTCCTACTTTCGGTCTGCCAATTATTTCAGCACCATTTATTGAATGAGGTGTCCTTTACCCGTTTTATGTTTTGGTTTGCTTTGTCAAAGATAAGTTGGCTGTAAGTATTTAGGTTTATTTCTGGGATCTGTATTCTGTTCCATTGGTCTATGCGCCTATTTTTATACCAGTACCACGCTATTTGGTGACTATGGACTTAGAGAATTATTTGAAGTCAGGTGATGTGACACCACTAGATTTGTTATTTTTGCTTAGTTTCACTTTCGGTATGTTGGCTCTTGTTTGGTTCCAAATGAATTTTAGAATTGTTTTTTCTAGTTCTGTGAAGAATGATGGTGGCATTTTAATGGGAATTGCATTGAATTTGTAGATTGCTTCTGTCAGTGTGGTCATTTTCACAATAATGATTCTATTCATCCATGAGCATGGGGTGCATTTTCATTTTTTACGTCATCTATGATTTCTTTCAGCAGTGTTTTGTAGCTTTTCTTGAGGTCTTTCACCTCCTTGTTTAGATATATTCTGAGTTATTATTTCTTTATGACTGCTGTCAGGAAAGGGGTTCAGTTCTTGATTTGATTCTCTGCTTGGTCACCCTTGGTGTGTAGCAGAGCTTCTGATTTGTGCACATTAATTTTGTATACTGAAACTTTGCTGAATTCATTTATCAGTTCTAGCAGCTTTTTGGAGAAGTCCTTAGGGTCTTCTAGTTATATGATTATATCATCAGCACACAGCGACAGTTTTATTTCCTCTTTACCAATTTGGATGCCCTTTATTTATTTCCCTTGTTTGATTGATTTGGTTAGGACTTTCAGTACTCTGTTGAATAAAAGTGGTGAGAGTGGCCATCCTTGTTTTGATCCCCTGCTGAGAGTGGATGCTTTCTACGTTCTCTCATTCAGTATTATGTTGGCTGTGGGTTTGTGTGCCAATTATGCTGAGCGTTTTAATCATAAAACGATGTTGGATGTTGTCGAGTACTTTTTCAGTGTCTACTGTGAGAATCATGAGATTTTTAAATTCTGTTTATGTGGTGTACCACATTTATTGACTCATGTATGTGGAACCATTCCCGCATCCCTAATGTGAAACCTACTTGATCATGGTGGGTTATATTTCTGAATCTGTTAGCTAGTCTTTTGTTAAGAATTTCTGCATCTGTGTATATCAGGGATTTTGGTCTGTAGTTTTCTTTGTTATGTCCTTTTCTGGGTTTGGTATTAGGGTGATACTGGCTTCATAGAGTGATTTAGGGAGAATTCCATCTTTTTCTAGCATGTGGAATAGAGTCAAATGAATTGCTACCAACTCTTCTTTGAATGTCTGGTAGAATTCAGCTGTGAATCCGTCTGGTCCTGGAATTTGTTTTGTTGTTAATTTTTAAATTATCTTTTCCATCTTGCTGCTTTTTGTTGGCCTGTTCAGGGTTTTGAATTTTTCCTGATTTAATCTAGGAGGGTTTTACATTTCCAGGAATTATTCATCCCCTCTAGGTTTTCTAGTTTATGCACATAAATGTGTTCATACTACTTTTGAATGATCTCTTGTATTTCTGTGGCATTGGTGGCAATAGCTCCCATTTCATTTCTAAGTGAGCTAATTTGGTTCTTCTCTCTTGTTTTCTTGGTTAATCTTGCCAATGGTCTATCAATTTTATTTACTTTTCCAAAAAGCCAGGTTTACATTTTATTTCTTGTTTGTATTACTTTGTTTCAACTTCATTTAGTTCTGCTCTGATCTTGGTTATTTTCTTTCTTCTGCTAGGTTTGGCTTTGGTGTGTTCTTGTTTCTTAAATTTCTAGAAATGTAACCTTAGACAGTCTATTTGTGCTCTTTCAGTCATTTTGATGTAGGCATTTAAAGCTATGAACTTTTAGCACGCTGTTTGCAGAATTCCAGAGGTTTTGATAGAATGTGTCACTATTGTTCAGTTCAAAGAGTTTTTAAATTTCCATCTTGATTTCTCATTTGACCCAGTGATCATTCAGGAACAAGTTATTTAATTTCCTTGTGTTTGCATGGTTTTGAAGATTCCTTTTGGAGTTGATTTCCAGTTTAATTCTACTGTTGTCTGAGAGATTACTCATATAACTTCAATTTTCTTAAATTTTTTGAGACTTGTTTTGTGGCTTATCATATGGCCTATCTTGAAGAAAGTTCCATGTGCTGATGAATAGAATGTATATTCTGGGTTGTTGGGTAGAATATTCTGTAAATATGTCTTAAGTCTCTTTACTCTAGGGCATAGTTTAAATCCCTTGTTTCTTTCTTGACTTTCTGTCTTGATGACTTGTCTAGTGCTGTCAGTGGAGTACTGAAGTCCCTCACTATTATTGTGTTACTCTCTATCTCATTTCCTAGTTCTAGTAGTAATAGTTATATAAATTTGGGAGATCCAGTGTTAGGTGCATATGTATTTAGAATTGTGATATTTTTCTGTTGGACAAGTCCTTTTATTGTTATATAATGTCCCTCTTTGTCTTTTTTAACTGCTGTTGCTTTAAAGTTAGTTTTTTCTGATATCAGAATAGTTACTCCTGCTCCCTTTCATGGCCATTTGCATGGGATATATTTCTCTACCCTTTTACCTTAAGTTTATATGACCCTTTATGGTTAGGGGAGTCTCTTGAGGGCAGCAGATACTTGCTTGGTGCATTATTATCTATTCTGCAATTCTGTATCTTTTAAGTGGAGCATTTAGACCACTTACATTCAATGTTAGTATTGAGATGTCAGGTACTGTTCCATTCATCCTGCTATTTGTTGCCTGAATACCTTGGTTTTATTCATTTATTTATTGTATTTTTGTTTTATAGGTCCTGTGAGATTCATGCTTAAAAAGGTTCTGTGTTGATGTGTTTCCAGAATTTGTTTCCAGATTTGGAGCTCATTTGAGCAGTTATTGTAGTCCTGGCTTGGTAGAGGCAAATTGTCTCAGCATTTGTTTCTCTGAAAAAGACTGTTATCTTTCCTTTATTTATGAACTTTAGTTTTGCTGGATATAAAATTCTTGGCTGATAATTTCTTTTAAGGAGGCTGCAGATAGGCATGCATGCTCATTTGAGGTGTTCTTCCGTTATTGAAGATTACTAATATCACATGGGTTGAAAAGCATATGAGATTATTCACTTAATTGATGAGTACTCATTTATTTTTACATTAATTTGATACCATGTGCTAACAATATATAAACATAGGTACAGACATATACACATATGCGATACCATATAGAACATATGTAAGTACACATAAAGATAAAGGGAGATAGAAATACTTTAGATTTTTAATTTTAAAACTTTATGCATTGAACCCATAAAACTCATTATTTTAAAAAAAAAAGTTGTATTTAAATTGTGGTTTTGTAAATAGAAAAAGGTAGCATTTATCTGGGGAAGCCCTTGCTGAGTTTTAGAGAAAGTAGATAGTAAATTTACATCTTAAAGCAGAGAGAGAGAGAGAGAGAAGGAATTTGGGTGTGTTGAAAGAAGATTAAAAATAGATGCCAAGGTAACACAATAATGATAGAAATTTGTAACAGAATTTTATAAGGAGATCGATTTTATTGACATACATGGCTTTTATTTTGGTCTGTGTTTTCCAATTGTACTCCAGGAATCTTACTACACAGGCTCCCTTCTAAAGTGCTGGTGGGCCACTGCACATGCAGACAGCCCACTTGAAGGGAAGAGTCAGGGGAGAAGAGATGCAGACCCCAGAATTATGCCAACATAGAAAAGCCTAAGTCAAAGGTCAAACCACACACAGGAAATCTCATCACCGGTTTGGCCCTGTTTTAAGTGTACTTTACTTTCCTTAATTTTTGCTCTAAGGCTTTAAATAAACTTTCACTTCTGCTGTAAAACTTGCCTCAGTCTCTTCTTCTGCCTTATGACCCTTAGTTGAATTCTTTCTTCTGAAGAAACAAGAATTCAGGCTACTGCAGACTTGTACAGATTTGCTAATATATTTTAGTGCCATTTTATGGAAAGAATATATATATATTCCTATATTTATACATATAATATATATATAACATATATGTATTCATACAGGCCTTGAATCTACATTCTTGTTGTACTTTATGTAAACAATCCAGGTATAAGACTAAAACTTACTTTGGAAATACTTTGGTCCCATATGATTTCTATTGCATAAAAATGGGAAACAGGAGGGGGAAGATTATTTTTCAGAAGAAAACAACAGAACAACAGTTATTAAATTTTAGATGTGTTCATTTATTTTTTGAATTTGGTTATTTACCTACAATTTGGACTGAATCCTAAATTTTTTCCAGGCTACTAGTTTCAAAACTAATGGTTTCAGAATTTTCTTCCATTTTTCTTCCATTTCGGTATATTATAAATTAAAACTCTGCTTTTAAAATTTGTATCTTTTTTTAAATTATGCTTTTAAGTTCTGGGATACATATGCAGAACCTGCAGGTTTGTTACATAGGTATACACGTGCCATGGTGTTTTGCTGCACCCACTAACCCATCAGCTACATTAGGTATTTCTCCTAATGCTATCCCTCCCCTAGCCCCCCACCCCTCAACAGGCCCCAGTGTATGATGTTCCCCTCCCTGTGTCCATGTCTTCTCATTGTTCAACTCCCACTTATGAGTGAGAACATGCAGTGTTAGGTTTTCTGTTCCTGTGTTAGTTTGCTGAGAATGATGGTTTCCAGCTGCATCCATGTCCCTGCAAAGGACATGAATTCATCCTTTATTATGTCTGCATCGAATTCCAAGGTGTATATGGACCACATTTTCTTATTCAGTCTCTCATTGATAGGCATTTGGGTTGGTTCCAAGTTTTTGCTATTGTGAATGGTGCTGCAGTAAACATATGCATGCATGTGTCTTTATAGTAGAATGATCTATAACCCTTTGGGTATACAATCAGTAATGGGATTACTGGGTCAAATGGTATTTCTTCTTCTACATCCCTGAGGAATCGCCACACTGTCTTCCACAATGGTTGAACTAATTTACACTCCCACCAACAGTGTAAAAGCATTCCTGTTTCTCCACATCCTCTCCAGCATCTGTTGTTTCCTGACCTTTTAATGATCACCACTCTAACTGGTGTGAGATGGTGTCTCATTGTGGTTTTGATTTGCATGTCTAATGACCAATGATGGTGAGCTTTTATTTATATGTTTGTTGGTCACATAAATGTCTTATTTTGAGAAGTGTCTGTTCATGTGCTTTGCCCACTTTTTGATGGGGTTGCTTTTTTCTTGTAAATGTGTTTAAGTTTCTTGTAGATTCTGGATGTTAGCCTTTTGTCATATGTGTAGATTAAACGTTGCAAGCTGAAACTAGATGACTTATGTAAACTTCTGGAGAAACCATAGCAACTTATACATAAACCTTTATGCCTGTTGATGAATAGACTACACAAAAGGTACACATGAACACTGGGTTCAGACTGCAATTCAGAGAATTGTGTCAGATTGCCATTGCAATTGGAAGATGCTTCAGAAACTCTAGGAAACCTAGTCTATAGTCTGCTCCAGACATTACAGGGGAGCCAACATACAACTGAAAGGGTTAGAGCGATGTTTGCCAAACAAATTACTCTAATTGAAGCAGCAGTTGTGTGACTTGAATACGGTTCCAAGACTATACTGTCCCTTTGTTACTGTGACTTCCCTTTGCCCTTTTCTGATTTGTCTTCATCCTCTTTTCCATGGGACATGAATTATTAAGAATGAACCTTCCTAGTCATGTAGGATCAGATGAAACATACAGCCACAGGGGTCTTCTACAATGCTTTCTCTGAGAGCTTTTGAAGAATTGTGGGGCCAGGTGTGCTGACTCAGGCCTGTAATCCCAGCCTGAGAGTCCAAGGCTGGAGGACCACTTGATACCAGGGGTTTAAAACCAGCCTAAGCAACAAAGGGGGATCACATCTTTACAAAACAAAATAAATCCAATTAGCCAGGTGCAGTGGTGCATGCCTATAGTCTCAGACACTTTGAAGGCTAAGATGGGAGGACCTCTTCAGTCCAGGAGTTCTAGGCTGCAGTGAGTACACTCTAGGCGACAGAGCAAGATTGTGTCTCTTAAAAAAAAAGAAAATAGAAGAAGAAGAAGAAAAGAAGAAGAAGGAAGAAGAAGAAGAAGAAGAAGAAGAAGAAGAAGAAGAAGAAGAAGAAGAAGAAGAAGAAGAAGAAAGAAGAAGAAGAAGAAGAAGAAGAAGAAGAAGAAGAAGAAGAAGAAGAAGAAGAAAGAAAGAAAAAGAAAGAAAGAAAGAAGGAAAGAAAGAAGGAAAGAAAGAAAGAAAGAAAGAAAGAAAGAAAGAAAGAAAGAAAGAAAGAAAGAAAGAAAGAAAGAAAGAAAGAAGGGAGGGAGGGAGGGAGGGAGGGAGGGAGGGAGGGAGGAAGGAAGGAAGGAAGGAAGGAAGAAAGAAGAAGAAGAAAGAAGAAGAAGAAAGTAAAAACGAAAGCCAAAGATGTCAGGCATCTCCGGATGATGGCCTGAACACATTGTTTTTTCTTGGCTTCAAACCTTTCAAGATGTATATTTCTTTGTAAAAGAAAGACATGCTGATTGTAACTTTAGGTAAACAATCAAAATCTAGCTCCTAAAACTCAAGTATTTTAACTCTCATTCTGATAATATTTATTTTCTGAGGCACAGAAGAAAGACAAGATTAGATCAATTGTTTTCCTGCCCACTCCGTCTCTTCCTACCTGCCTTCTCTCTTTTAATCAAATGTATAAATACTAAGCCTCCAGAAACCTCTTCAGAGAGAACACAAGCCACCGAGGTTTTTTGAAACTTATGTTTTCCCAGGGTGCAGCATCAAGCTCTGGCTCAATAAAACTCGATTGTCCAAGACCCTTGTGTCAATCAGTCATTCTGGATAACCACCATGAGTCCTGGAAAGCCCTTCAGTAATCTGTTGCCTGCCTACTTGATGTGTACCTAGGTGAGCCAGGTCTTCATGAGTCAAACACTCTTCTTCCATTTCTGCCTTTCCCAACCCTACCACTCAGTGCTGTGTGCTCTCATCTGACACCAGCTCCCAGGTTGTTTGTATTGGTCTAAGAAAGCAAGACCAGGAAGGGCAGGTTCAGAAGGAAGTAAGAGGTCAACAGCCATGGAACGTGGCAAGTGGGGCTGTCATCGCTCAAAGCCACACTCCCTGGGTGCATTTTATGAATTCTTCTGGATTTGGAATCTTTTCCCTTTGTGTCTATCTAGCAACTCACCCTCCTCCTGCTTTCTTCTCTTTACATTTTCTGTTTCTAATGCACTTTTTTATCTCCAGAGGATGGTAATGAAAATAGTTGACAATAGAATAAAAAATGACCTTTTGTGAGACTTAAAACCTGGCCTTTTTTTTTTCAAAAAAGATAGAAGTTTCTCAAAGCTAGCTTTTATGGAGGGCTGTGCAGTTGTGAGTGTAGTGTTAGGGAACAAGTGCATAAGTGAAGGATGAGACAGAAAACAAAATGCTGGCTGTCAAATCCTGAATGTAAATGGGACAAAAAATCATTTCTGAAGGTGGATGTCATTCAGGAGACCTTGTAAATCTTAGAGTGCCCTCTTACCAGATGAAGTGGAGGATGAGGTTAAATTATGGAGTGAGGAGACAGTGGGCACATACTTCCCTGCCACAGTTTTTTTTTTTTTTAATCTGTAAAAATGGGGATGGTGGCACTTAGGATTTTTTTGTCAGGACTGTAGGTACATGCAAAGCTCTTAGGATAGTGCCTGGTGCATAGTGAGTGCTGCATCAGTGTATGAGCTATTATAGTTATGGGAATAGGCAAAGGTGCCACCCTGGCCATCCAGAGTGTGGAGGTACTTTCCAGTCAGGGTCCAGGCAGGCCAGCTGGAGATAAAGCTGGTTCGTGGGGAAGCTCAACTTCCAGGAGTAGAAGAATTTAGGAGGAGTAACTCATGCACAACTTTCCCTAAACATTCCTTTACCCAACAGTAGGAATGCTCAGAGTGGGTGGGCTTCCGTGACAATCATTATCTCCTGGGAATCTAAGACTGTGTCCTAGAGTTGACTGGCTTTGATGTAAGCCAAACCCAGAAATGGGCTTCAGGGCTGCCTTGCAGATAGCATTCATCTTGAAAAAGAAAACATTCATCTTGCTAAAGGAATACCCTCTTCCGGCCCAGACAATTATTTTTGTTTTTGTACTATGCTAATTTTTAAGGTATAAGGAGAAAGACTGAAGAATAAACTAATAAAGTGCATGTATGAAATAACAGGTTGAATTGAGACTGGTATGCGTAAGTTAAGAGAAATCGTGTATACATTTTGTGCGAACATAAAAAGGATTTCTTGTTGCAATCAGACCTCTCCATAAAAATAATACTCATTGCCTTTAGTGCATAGCAGACTCTATCACAAGAAGACACCATCAGAGTCATGAGAGAATGGGTAGTGTGGCTTCTTTAATTGGCAGGTTAGACTGAGAAAGTTACTGAAGAGAAAGGAGTTGAAGGAAAAGATGAATGAGGGCAAGAAAAATGGGATGGTGAAAGGAAAGGACTGAAAGGAATGTTTACCGAGGGCTCATCAGGTACCAGGCTCTGTGACTAATGTCTTACACATGTTAATTTACTCTTCGCCTGTCATTTTCTGATGCAGTAAGAGTCAGCCTTACACTGCAGATGAGGAAAGAGGCTGAGGGAGGTCAAATGAGGGGCCTAGGGTCCTCCAGCCACTTCATAGCAGAGTTAGTATGTTTCACTGTCTTTTGTGCAGACAGAAAAGTGAGACATGGAAGGAAGGCAAAACGTATTTTTGTTGTGGGTGATGTTTATGAAAGTGACCTGTATAAGACAGAATAATGGCCTCTTAAAAATGTTCACAACCGGGCAGGGTGCAGTGGCTCACGCTTGTAATCCCAGTACTTTGGGAAGATGAGATGAGCAAATCACGAGGTTAGGAATTCGAGACCAACCTTGCCAACATGGTGAAACCCTGTTTCTACTAAAAATGCAAAAACTAGATTGGTGTGGTGGCCGGCACATGTAATCCCAGCTACTTGGGAGGCTGAGGCAGGAGAATCATTTGAACCTGGGAGGTGGAGGTTACAGTGAGCTGAGATCACCCCACTGCACTCCAGCTGGGGCAACATGAGTGAAACTCTGTTTCAAAAAAAAAAAAAAAAAAAATCCACATCCTAACACTTGGAACACATGCATTTATTTTCTTGGAAAAAGCACTGTTCAACGGTGATGCAGTTGATTATATTCAGATGGAAAGCTTATTCTCGATTATCTGGGTAGAGCTCAGTGTCATCATAAAGGTCCTCGTAAGTGAAAGACAGAGGCAGGAAGGTCAGAGTGAGAATGATACCGCCTGAGAGACTCCACTGGCCATTGCTTGCTGTGAACATGTGTGACAAGACAGAATTACAACTAATTTAGTTATATGTGGAATTGGCTTTTATTTGTCATTTATGATTTGGGTCAGCTCTCCATCTACAGATACAGTGATGACTCCCCCTGGGCAATACAGTAACATAACAGTGGGTTTTGTCAAATACGGATCACTAAACAAAGCCATCGAAATAAATTGATTGGTTAACATCAGAGTACTTCAGGTCACTTTTTTTGGTAAAAGTTAAAGCAGAGGGGACTTCCTGATTATGCTCACTCAGGTAGACTGGAATCTGTTTTTTACTGAAAAATATGATCTGTTTTGAGAGCGACCTGCTTCCTTAAATTTTCAGTGGCAGTGTATAACATCTAGCACGTGTGGTTCTATTTTGGAGTGTCTGTACTCTCTCTTAGGTGAGAATATGACCAAAACTTAAAGAATTATCATTAGTATCAATAAAAGTATTTTTGGGCTTCCATCACGTCTTTTCCTTTCTTTTTAATTTCCTTTGTCTTTTAAAATTTTTTTTATACTTTATGTTCTAGGGTACATGTGCACAATGTGCAGATTTGTTACATATGTATACATGTGCCATGTTGGTGTGCTGCACCCGTTAACTCGTCATTTACATTAGGTATATCTCCTAATGCTGTCCCTTCCCCTCCACCCACCCCACAACAGACCCCAGAGTGAGGTTCCCCGTCGTGTGTCCAAGTGTTCTCATTATTGAATTCCCACCTATGAATGAGAACATACGGTGTTTGGTTTTCTGTTCTTGCGATAGTTTGCTAAGAATGATGGTTTCCAGCTGCAACCATGGTATTTTCTATAATTGCAGGTTTCAGTTGTTCTTATAGAATCCATTTCCTTTGGGAACACACAGGCAGTATCTCTGTGTTGATTTCTACTGGGAAATCTTTATGCAGGGTGGAGAGAGTCACATTTCCTAATGAGAGATGGAAAGCATCTGATTACCAGAAAAAGTGTTCAAATTCTGCTGGTATGATCACGGTGCTGCAGGTGGAGGTCAGTTTAAGGAGGATTCAGGCAAAGCAATTTTGAAAGTCTTTTTCATTGTTTCTGTTTCTTTGTTTGTTTTTTGTTTTGTTTTTTTGTTTTTTTACAAAACCATGGGCAGAAGCCACCACCTGGACCCATCACATGTTGGAATGAATGAGGGACAGAAATGGAGCTCAGTAATTGAGATTGAAATTCAGGAGTGAGGAAGAGGTTTGAGAGGTCAACGGGTGTGAGAGGTGAATGGGTGAAGGATGAGAATGTTCAAAACATCTTCTTTCTCCATAATAAGAGAGCATTTAGGCCTCTGAGTCAGACAATGTCCAGGCCAGGGGGAGCAGGATGTTGTTGGCTCTCCTGGGCAAAAGTGAAACTCCATCAGTGTCCAGGTACCTCATCCAGGTTGGGATTTGTTCCCATTTTAAAAATGATCCAACAGTATACAATTTTGAAAATATACAAAAATCTCTATGCTATCATTCGTAGATAGACAAGATGGCCCTAAGATGGTGAGAGAATCACAATGGGGTTTGGGTTTACATTGTGTATTTTTTTCTCCCAATATCTACAAAATTCCCTACATCAATTCTTTAATGTAACCCAGTGGGTGTCATTCCCTTTCACAATTACAGACATTTCCAGTTCACGGTTAAAACCCTCGGAAAACCCACACCCTTTCTGCTGTGAGGTACAGGCAGCCATGGGGCATCACCTCTAAACATGCCTTCTGGGTCATCAAATTACTGATTTAAAAAGTCATCTCAGTAGATATTGAAGACCTCCATTTTACCCCTCTCACACTTGCAATTCTTCTACCAAGAGATGATGGATTTTAGTGGTGATTTGCTTTTATAAATTAGTTTAGATTAATGCTTCTGCCAGGGGAAAATTTTTCATTGAGAAAAGCATTTGGCAAAGTCTGGAGACATTGCTGGTTGTCAGAGCTGGGGGAGGGAGCCCTGCTGGCCTTGAGTGGGTAGAGTCCCCGGATAGTGTTGAACATTCTAGAGCTCACAGAGCCCCACCAGCATGACCACTACAAAGTTCAATGCTGAGGAGGAGTGGAGAGCCCTCATGTGCCTTCCCTAGCTTCCCTAGAGTTTTTCACCTTCTCCTTCCATCAGTCTCTACCACTTTCTCACCTCAGCTTGCTCCTTGAACCTTAATACCCTCCAGTTGAACTTTCCCATAGTTTAAGACCTGCTGTAATCTCTTGACTTCCTCAGCCCCTTTCTGATCCTTAGTAGAGTGTCCTCTAGAGGGGATCCTCACCTTTCCTGGAGCTTCCCAGGATCCAGATGCCCCTGCCCTGTGTGAGCACCAGGGATATGGCCATGTGCCTGTGTTCCTAAAGATCCTGTCACTCAGGACTTTAGTGTGAGAGCAGCTGAGGTGATATTACCCTCCCCTACTTTTCTTGGAACATAAAAATATGTACAAACCTTGGAGAGTAAAATTTCTTAATGCATGTCAAAATTTTAAAAATACATATTTTTGCTTCCCAAACTTTACTGGAAAAATTTATCACACTACCAGTCATGAAAAATGACACCTAATCAGGATTATTCACTATATTGTTTGTTTAACAGCAAAATGTTGGGAACAACCTAGACTTTCACCAGCACGATGCTAATTCAATAGATTACCTTATATCTACACAATAGAATATGAAGCAGCTGTATAAAAAGTATAGAATCTGTCAGCTATTCATATGGAAACACCACCATGTTCTATTTTAATTATAGCATCTAAACATCGCAGAATAAGATGCGGTTTTTGTACTAGATCTCACCTTAAAACATTTTTTTTACTGGTTTTTTTTTTTTTTTTTTTTTTTTTTTTTTTTTTTTTTTAATTGCGAGTGTCTCACTCTCATACCCAGGCTGAAGTGCAGTGGCGAGATCATAATTGACTGCAGCCTCAATCTTGTGAGCTCAAGCAATCCTCCTGCCTTGGCCTGCTGAGTAGCTGGAATCACAGGCACGTGCCCCCATGCCTAGCTAATTTTTTGTGTTTGTTTCTGGAGAGATGGGGTTTCACCCAGGCTGGTGTAATCCCAGGCTTTTCTCAAACTTCTGGGCTCAAGAGATCTGCCCTCTTTCCCTCCCAAAATGCTGGAATTACAAGCAAGTGTCACCACACCTGATTCTGCCTTTTCTTTTTTTAACTGGACTGCAGTCTACTCACGCATCTCTTTCCTCATCAGGTGATTTACATTTTTCCTCAATGTCTCAACCACATGTCCATGCCAAAATCCACATGTATTTGCTTTTGTTTAGAATTAGATTTTTTTTTTTTTTTAAGAGAAGCCTTAGGAATGGTCTCCTAGCTGATTTTCAGGATTCTAATCTTCACTGTCTAAGCCATATGTTTCCATTTCCAGATATTGATTACAGTCACCTGTAGAGCATTTAAAGCCTACCAATGCCTGTACCATCCCTCAAGCATTTCTGATTTGGCTAATGTGTGGTGTAGCCCAGAGATTGGTTGTTTAAAAATGTTTTCAAGGAAAAGGGTCATTTTGCAGTGGAGGAACTTTAACCCAATAATCAAAGTTAATGTCTTCAGTAGTCAGAGATGATGACATCTTAGGGCATTCTAATATAATGGATGGAGAAGGTGCAGCATCATCCCTGTGGTATTCTTCTACAAACTGTTTAACCTGAGTTTAATCGTGAGAAAATATTAGAAAAGTCCAAAATGAGGGTCTGCTACGAAATAAGTAACCAATACTCTTCAAAATTGTGAAGCTCTTAAAGGTAAATCCTAACTTCCCCAGATTAAAGAAGATTGAAAGAACAGTACAATGAAGAGCAATATGTGATATTAGATTGGATCCTGGTCCAGTAAAGGGACATTAGTCAGAACATAGAGGGGATTTGGATAAGTTCTCTACAGGCTTTCATTTTACGTGTTAATAATCATTAACTGATTTTGATTATTAGGTGCATATCTATAATGTTAATATTTGGGGAAGTTGAATGAAAAGCATATGAGGACTTTGCCTATTTTTGGAACATTTTAGAAAGTCTGAAATTATTTCAAAATTGAACGTGAAAAGAAAAGAAAAGAAATATAGATCTTTTAAATATTTCTATTAAGTGTCCAAAGTTGAAGATCATTTCCCAACTTCTCTTGCCTAGTGCTGGTCACAGTAATCTTCTTGGAAATGCTGTTTGTCATGTTTGTGACCTTCTCAAAGCTTTCCAGTGACTTCTCTTATCTGTAGGATGAAGTTCCCGTTACGTAGGCTGCCATTCGGTGTCCTCATAGCCTGGCCCTAATCTCCCTTTTTTTCTGGATCTGTGTTGAAAGACCTGACCAACATTTTACTTTCTTATGGTCAAACTTGTTCTAATTTTTTCTTGCCCGTTTGATGCCCTTTCCTGTCTTCTCAACTTTGGGACTTTAGTCAAGGTGGTGGGAAATATTTTAAGAGAAAAATTATAAAGATATTTATAGGAAATAGTCGCAAACCTTCTTGGAACCTGGGGGTTTGCATAGCTTCAGTAAAAGGTTTGGCTGAAGGCAGCTGAATTATCTTAACAGCTTAGGGCATAGATACACAGGAATGTAGAGGAGTTTATCTAAATAGCTTGTTTACTCAGGCAGTCCTAAAACCAACATTTAATCTTATGCTGGGGGAACTACTCTCTGGGAGGTCGGCAATGTCAATTACCTTCTAGTGGTGTTTACTCAAGACCTTTGTTATTTAATCTGTACTAAATAAATGCTAATTACACTGGCAGATGAGGGCCTCTGCTGTTAACTCTTTTTTTTTTTTTTTAAATATTATTATACTTTAAGTTGTAGGGTACATGTGCATAACGTCCAGGTTTGTTACATATGTATACTTGTGCCATGTTGGTGTGCTGCACCCATCAACTCGTCAGCACCCATCAACTCGTCATTTACATCAGGTATAACTCCCTGATGTAATGCTCCCTCCCCGCCTCTATGATAGGTCCCGGTGTGTGATGACCCCCTTCCCAAGTCCAAGTGATCTCATTGTTCAGTTCCCACCTATGAGTGAGAACATGCGGTGTTTGGTTTTCTGTTCTTGTGATAGTTTGCTAAGAATGATGGTTTCCAGCTGCATCCATGTCCCTACAAAGGACACAAACTCATCCTTTTTGATGGCTGCATAGTATTCCATGGTGTATATGTGCCACATTTTCTTAATCCAGACTGTCACTGATGGACATTTGGGTTGATTCCAAGTCTTTGCTATTGTGAATAGTGCCGCAATCAACATACATGTGCATGTGTCTTAATAGCAGCATGATTTAGAATCCTTTGGGTATATACCCAGTAATGGGATGGCTGGGTCATACGGTACATCTAGTTCTAGATCCTTGAGGAATCGCCATACTGTTTTCCACAATGGTTGAACTAGTTTACAATCCCACCAACAGTGTAAAAGTGTTCCTATTTCTCCACATCCTGTCCAGCACCTGTTGTTTCCTGACTTTTTAATGATCACCATTCTAACTGGTGTGAGATGGTATCTCATTGTGGTTTTCATTTGCATTTCTCTGATGGCCAGTGATGATGAGCATTTTTTCATGTGTCTGTTGGCTGTATGAATGTCTTCTTTTGAGAAATGTCTGTTCATATCCTTTACCAACTTTTTGATGGGGTTGTTTGTTTTTTTCTTGTAAATTTGTTTGAATTCTTTGTAGGTTCTGGATATTAGCCCTTTGTCAGATGAGTAGATTGCAAAAATGTTCTCCCATTCTGTAGGTTGCCTGTTCACTCTGATGGTAGTTTCTTTTGCTGTGCAGAAGCTTTTTAGTTTAATGAGATCCCATTTGTCAATTTTGGCTTTTGCTGCCATTGCTTTTGGTGTTTTAGACATGAAGTCTTTGCCCATGCCTATGTCCTGAATGGTACTACCTAGGTTTTCCTCTAGGGTTTTTATGGTATTAGGTCTAACATTTAAGTCTCTAATCCATCTTGAATTAATTTTTGTATAAGGAGTAAGGAAAGAATCCAGTTTCAGCTTTCTACTTATGGCTAGACAATTTTCCCAGCACCATTTATTGAATAGGGAATCCATTCCCCATTTCTTGTGTCTCTCAGGTTTGTCAAAGATCAGATGGCTGTAGATGTGTGGTATGATTTCTGAGGACTCTGTTCTGTTCCATTGGTCTATATCTCTGTTTTGGTACCAGTACCATGCTGTTTTGGTTACTGTAGCCTTGTAGTATAGTTTGAAGTCAGGTAGCGTGATGCCTCCAGCTTTGTTCTTTTGACTTAGGATTGTCTTGGAGATGCGGGCTCTTTTTTGGTTCCATATGAACTTTAAAGCAGTTTTTTCCAATTCTGTGAAGAAACTCATTGGTAGCTTGATGGGGATGGCATTGAATCTATAAATAACCTTGGGCAGTATGGCCATTTTCACAATATTGATTCTTCCTATCCATGAGCATGGTATGTTTTCCATTTGTTTGTGTTCCCTTTTTTTCACTGAGCAGTGGTTTGTAGTTCTCCTTGAAGAGGTCCTTTACATCCCTTGGAAGTTGGATTCCCAGGTATTTTATTCTCTTTGAAGCAATTGTGAATGGAAGTTCATTCATGATTTGGCTCTCTGTTTGTCTGTTACTGGTGTATAAGAATGCTTGTGATTTTTGCACGTTAATTTTGTATCCTGAGACTTTGCTGAAGTTGCTTATCAGCTTAAGAAGATTTTGGGCTGAGACAATAGGGTTTTCTGAAGACACAATCATGTCATCTTCAAACAGGGACAATTTGACTTCCTCTTTTCCTAACTGAATACCCTTGATTTCTTTCTCTTGCCTGAATGCCCTAGCCAGAACTTCCAACACTATGTTGAATGGGAGTGGTGAGAGAGGGCATCCCTGTCTTGTGCCAGTTTTCAAAGGGAATTTTTCCAGTTTTTGCCCATTCAGTATGATATTGGCTGTGGGTTTGTCATAAATAGCTCTTATTATTTTGAGGTACGTTCCATCAATACCGAATTTATTGAGTGTTTTTAGGATGAAGGGCTGTTGAATTTTGTCAAAGGCCTTTTCTGCATCTATTGAGATAATCATGTGGTTCTTGTCTTTGGTTCTGTTTATATGCAGGATTATATTTAATGATTTGCAAATGTTGAACCAGCCTTGCATCCCAGGGATGAAGCCCACTTGATCATGGTGGATAAGCTTTTTGATGTGTTGCTGAATCCAGTTTGCCATTATTTTATTGAGGATTTTTGCATCGATGTTCATCAGGGATATTGGTCTAAAATTCTCTTTTTTTGTTGTGTCTCTGCCAGGCTTTGGTATCAGGATGATGTTGGCCTCATAAAATGAGTTAGGGAGGATTCCCTCTTTTTCTATTGATTGGAATAGTTTCAGAAGGAATGGTACCAGCTCCTCCTTGTACCTCTGGTAGAATTCACCTGTGAATCCATCTGGTCCTGGACTTTTTTTGGTTGGTAGGCTCTTAATTATTGCCTCAATTTCAAAGCCTGCTATTGGTCTATTCAGGGATTCAACTTCTTTCTGGTTTAGACTTGGAAGAGTGTAAGTGTCCAGGAAATTATCCATTTCTTCTAGATTTTCTAGTTTATTTGCGTAGAGGTGTTTATAGTATTCTCTGATGGTAGTTTGTATTTCTGTGGGGTCGGTGGTGATATCCCCCTTATCATTTTTAATTGCATCGATTTGATTCTTCTCTCTTTTCTTCTTTATTTGTCTTGCTAGCGGTCTGTCAATTTTGTTGATCTTTTCAAAAAACCAACTCCTGGATTCATTGATTTTTTGGAGGGTTTTTTGGGTCTCTATCTCCTTCAGTTCTGCTCCGATCTTAGTTATTTCTTGCCTTCTGCTAGCTTTTGAATGTATTTGCTCTTGCTTCTCTAGTTCTTTTAATTGTGATGTTAGAGTGTCAATTTTAGATTTTTCCAGCTTTCTCTTGTGGGCATTTAGTGCTATAAATTTCCCTCTACACACTGCTTTAAATGTGTCCCAGAGATTCTGCTATGTTGTATCTTTGTTCTCATTGGTTTCAAAAACATCTTTATTTCTGCCTTCACTATGCACATGTACCCTAAAACTTAAAGTATAATAATAATAAGAAATAAAATAAAATAAAAAAATTAAAAAAACAACCTTTGATTACCTGCAGGTGTATTATTGCTCTCTACTCAGGAGGTTGGTAATGTCAATTACGCTCTAGTGGTCATATGTCCTTGAGGACTTGATTTGTGACCAAGTCGGAGCATTCACTCTTGGTCCACCATCAGGGGGAGGAATCATTTTTGAGTCACATTAGGTGACCAGCCTTAACAGGGCTGAGAACCTGAGGTTTTTTATTTTTTCTTTTGTTTTCCATATGTGTTAAGCTCCCAGGAGAACTTGTCTTAACATGACTGAGAACCTGAGGTTTTTTATTTTTTCTTTTAATTTCCAAATGTGTTAAGCTCCCAGGAGAACTTGTCACAACAAATCCCTTCCATCTTGGACTTTTGTCATCCCAAGTCTTTTTGCTTGGATAGGGCAGTGGCAACGCCAGTCTTTTGCTTTCCTAAGCCTGTTCCTGAGAGTACATATTTTGTTGGTGTGGAGGAAAAGATCATTGGGGTTGGTTTTTCACCAAAGAGGCTGTTGGATTGAGTCACTTAGAATCAATACATCACTGGAAATTCTATTTGTCCATGGCCAGAAGATGGATTCTTTACTTTGGGACTTCTAAGTTAAAAAATATTTTAGAGCTCTCTTATTCCAAATGGTTGATCAGAGGATTTAATTTCAAAGAAAGATACCTACCTAATAGTGTTATGGCTAGCCTTAAATTTTCTTTTTACTAAATTACAGAACAAAAATCTGACCTAAACAAAGTTAATTTTTTTTGTAAACTCAAACTGCTTGCCTTACAACCTATGAGAAAATAAGAATAAAATCCACTTTACCTTGCCATCGAATAGTTAAAAATTTTATGCTTTTACTGCTGCATCCTGGATTTAATTTCAGATAAAGGAACCAGCCTTATTTGTTTTGATATTTGTGTGATTTTTTGAGTTTTTGAGGTGCTCCTTCACCTCTTTGGAGATGCCTCATAGATGCTTGGCTAAGCCGTAATCTTGGTTGAGGCTTATTAGCTTCATTTCGGAACTAATATTTTCGGTTAAAAAAAAAAAATCAAAAGCTAGAAATATCAGTTGTTTGTCCTACCTAAAATCTGATAATAAGAAATCTGAGGCCAGGGACAGTGGCTCATGCCTGTAATCCCAGCACTTTGGGAGGCCGAGACAGGCAGATCGCTAGGTCTGGAGATTGAGACCATCCTGGTTAACACAGTGAAACCCTGTCTCTGTTAAAAATACAAAAAAATTAGCCACACATGGTGGCGTGCACCTGTAGTCCCAGCTACAGGGGAGGCTGAGGCAGGAGAATGGTGTGAATCCGGGAGGAAGAGGTTGCGGTGAGTTGAGATTGCGCCACTACATTTCAGCCTGGGTGAGAGAGCGAGACTCCATCTTCAAAAAGAAAAAAAAAAAATCTAAAACTGTTGCAGTAGGTAGCTGGACAGACATGAGCAAGGCAGGAGAGATCCTTCCACCTCCACACATTAGAAATGTCAAGTGTTCATCACCAGGTGATGGTCAAGTCAAGTGACTGTTAATTCTAAAGTAATATTGGTTGCAGTTATGTACAGGGAGATACAGGCTCACTATAGATAGAAAACACCTGAAACAGGTGATCAGCAGCTTCCTGATAAGTTCTCAAAAGTTGAGGAAGTGGGCTCAAATATACACATTAAGAGGCAACATAATGGAGTTTCTGGTATATGACCTTCAGAAACTTTTTTAATTTTTTTTTATGTTTTTTACATTTTAGAAGAATTTTTTAGTAACTATGTTTTTAAATTTTTTACTATTTTATTTTATTTTTAATTATTTTATTTCCATAGGTTTTTGGGGATTTGGTATTTAATTACCTGAATTCTCTAGTGGTGATTTGTGAGATTTTGGTGACCCATCACCAGAGCAGTATACACTGAACTCAATTTGTACTCTTTTATCCCTCACCCTCTTCCCACCCTTTTCCCCAAGTCTATTTTATCATTCCTATGCCTTTGCATCCTTGTAGCTTAGCTGCCACTTATGAGTAAGAACATAGAGTGTTTGGTTTGCCATTCCTGAGTTACTTCACTTAGAATAATGGTCTCCAGCTTCTTTCAGGTTGCTGCGAATGCCATTAATTCATTCCTTTTATGGCTCAGTAGTATTCAATTGTATATACACCACAATTTCTTTATCAACTCATTTATAGTTTACATTCCCAGCAGCAATGTAGATGTGTTCCCTTTGCACCACTTCCACATCAACATCTATTATTTTTATTTATTTATTTTTGAGATGGATGGAGTCTTGCTCTTTCACCCAGGTTGCAGTGCAGTGGCATGAACTTGACTCACTGTAACTTCTGCCTCCCAGGTTCAAGCCGTTCTTCTGCCTCACCCTCTGGAGTAGCTGGGATTACAGGCACGTGCCACCTCACTCAGGTAATTTTTTTGTATTTTTAGTAGAGACAGGGTTTCACCATGTTGTACACGCTGGTGTCAAACCACTGACCTTAAGTGATTCACCCATCTTGGCCACCTTGGATTACAGGTGTAAGCCACCATGCCTGTCCAACAACTATTATTTTTTCATTTTTTGATTATGGACATTCTTGCAGGAGTAAGGTGGTATCACATTGTGGTTTTCATTTGCATTCGCCTGATCATTAGTGATATTGAGCATTTTTTCCTATGTTTGTTAGCCATTTGTATATCTTCTTTTGAGAATTGTTTATTCACGTACTTAGCCCACTTTTTCATGGGATTGTTTGTTTGCTAATTTGTTTGAGTTTCTTGTAGATTCTGGATATTGGTTATCTTGCAGATGTATAGATTGTGAAGATTTTCTTTCACTCTGTGGGTTATATGCTTAGTCTGCTGACTGTTGCTTTGCTGTGCAGAAGCTCTTTAGTTTAACGAAGTCTCACCTATTTATTTTTGCTGTTGTTGCATTTGCTTTTGGGTTCTTGGTTGTGAAGTTTTTGCCTAAGCCAATGTCTACAAGGGATTTTCCAATATCATCTTCTAGAATTTTTATAGTTTCAGGTCTTAGATTTAAGTCCTTGATTCATGACTTGATTTTTGTATAAGGTGAGAGATGGGGATCTAGTTTTATTCTCCTACATTCGGTTTGCCAATTATTTCTGCACCATGTGTTGAATAAGGTGTCCTTTTCCCGTTTTATGTTTTTGTTTGCTTTGTCAAAGATAAGTTGGCTGTAAGTATTCAGGTTTATTTCTGGGATCTGTATTCTGTTTCATTGGTCTATGTACCTATTTTTATACCAGTACCACGCTATTTGGTGACTATGGACTTAGAGTATTGTTTGAAGTCAGGTGATGTGACACCACCAGATTTGTTCTTTCTGCTTAGTCTGGCTTGGGGTATGTTGGCTCTTGTTTGGTTCCGTACGAATTTTAGAATTATTTTTTCTAGTCTGTGAAGAATGATGGTGGCATTTTAATGAGAATTGCATTGAATTTGTAGATTGCTTTTGTCACTGTGGTCATTTTCACAATAATATTTCTATTCATGAATGTGCATGGGGTACATTTTCATTTTTTATGTCATCTGTGGTTTTTTTCAGCAGTGTTTTCTAGTTTTTCTTGATGTCTTTCACCTCCTTGTTTAGATATATTCCAAGTTATTATTTCTTTATAACTGCTGTCGTAAAAGGAGTTCAGTTCTTGATTTGATTTTCTGCTTGGTCACTGTTGGTGTGTAGCAGAGCTACTGATTTGTGCACATTAATTTTGTATCCTGAAACTTTGCTGAGTTCATTTATCTGTTCTAGCAGCTTTTTGGGGGAGTCTTTAGGGTCTTCTAGGTATATGATTATATCATCAGCAGACAGCGACAGCTTTACTTCCTCTTTATCAATTTGGATGCCCTTTATTTATTTCCCTTATTTGCTTGATTTGGCTAGGACTTTCAGTACTCTGTTGAATAAAAGTGGTGAGAGCGAGCAGCCATCCTTGTGTTGTTCCCCTGCTGAGAGTGAATGCTTTCAACTTTTTCTCATTCAGTATTATGTTGGCTGTGGGTTTGTGTGCCAATTTTGCTGAGTGTTGTAATCATAAAATGATGCTGGATGTTGTCATGTACCTTTTCAGTGTCTACTGAGAGGACCATGTGATTTTTAAATTCTGTTTATGTGGTGTACCACATTTATTAACTTGTGTATGTGAAACCATTCCTGTATCCCTAAAGTGAAACCTACTTGATCATGGTGAGTTATGTTTTTGATTCAGTTAGCTACTCTTTTGTTAAGAATTTCTGCATCTGTGTGCACCAGGGATTTTGGTCTCCAGTTTTCTTTGTTGCATCCTTTTCTGAGTTTGGTATTAGGGTGATTCTGGCTTCATAGAATGATTTAGGGAGAATTCCATCTTTTTCTAGCATGTGGAATAGTGTCAAATGAATTGCTACCAACTCTTCTTAGAATGTCTGATAGAATTCAGCTGTGAATCTGTCTGGTCCTGGAATTTGCTTTGTTGTTAATTTTTAAATTATCTTTTCCATCTTGCTGCTTTTGTCGGTCTGCTGAGGCTTTTGAATTCTTTCTGATTAAATTTAGGAGGGTTTTATATTTCCAGGAATTTATTCATTCCCTCTTGGTTTTCTAATTTATGCACATACATGTGTTCATAGTACCTTTGAAGGATATTTTGTGTGGTAATAGCTCCATTTTATTTCTAAATGAGCTTATTGGGCTCTTCTCTCTTCATTTCTTGGTTAGTCTTGCAAATGGTCTATCAATTTTATTTATTTTTCCAAAAAGGCAGCTTTATATTTTATTTATAGTTTGTATTATTTTGTTTCAACTTCATTTAGTTCTGCTCTGATCTTGGTTATTTTCTTTCTTCTGCTAGGCTTGGCTTTGGTGTGTTCTTGTTTCTTGAATTTCTAGAAATGTAACCTTAGACTGTCTATTTGCGCTCTTTCAGTCATTTTGATGTAGGCATTTAAAGCTATGAACTTTTAGCACACTCTTGGCAGAATTCCAGAGGTTTTGATAGGATGTGTCACTATTATTCAGTTCAGAGTTTTTAAATTTCCGTCTTGATTTCACATCTGACTAAGTGATCATTCAGGAGCAAGTTATTTAATTTCCATGTGTTTGCATGGTTTTGAAGGTTCCTTTTGTAGTTGATTTCCAGTTTAATTCTACTGTTGTCTAAAAGAGTACTTCATATAATTTCAATTTTCTTAAATTTTTTGAGACTTGTTTTGTGGCCTATCATATGGCCTATCTTGAAGAAAGTTCCATGTGCTGATGAATAGAATGTATATTCTGGGATGTTGGGTAGAATATTCTGTAAATATGTCTTAAGTCTCTTTGCTCTAGGGCATAGTTTAAATCCCTTGTTTCTTTGTTGACTTTCTGTCTTGATGACCTGTCTAGTGCTGTCAGTGGAGTACTGAAGTCCCTCACTATTATTGTGTTACTCTCTATCTCATTTCTTAGTTCTAGTAGTAACAGTTATATAAATTTGAGAGCTCCAGTGTTAGGTGCATGTATATTTAGGATTGTGATATCTTCCTGTTGAACAAGTCCTTTTATAATTATATAATGTCCCTCTTTGTCTTTTTTAACTGCTGTTGCTTTAAAGTTAGTTTTTTCTGATATCAGAATAGTTACTCCTGCTCACTTTTGTGGTCATTTGCATGGGGTATCTTTATTTATCCTTTTACTTCAAGTTTATATGACCCTTTATGGTTAGGAGAGTCTCTTGAGGGCAGCAGATACTTGCTTGGTGCATTATTATCAATTCTGCAATTATGTATCGTTTAAGTGGAGCATTTACACCACTTACAATCAATGTTAGTATTGAGATGTCAGGTACTGTTCCATTCATCCTGCTATTTGTTGCCTGACTACCTTGACTTTATTCGTTTATTTATTGTATTTTTTTTTACAGGTCCTGTGAAATTCATGCTAAAAGAGGTTCTGTGTTGATGTGTTTCCAGGATTTGTTTCAAGATTTGGAGCTCCTTTGAGCAGTTATTGTAGTGCTGGCTTGGTGATGGCAAATTCTCTCAGCATTTGTTTGTCTGAAAAAGACTCTCATCTTTCCTTTATTTATGAACTTTAGTTTTGCTGGATATAAAATTCTTGGCTGATAATTTCTTTTAAGGAGGCTGCAGATAGGTATGCATGCTCTTTTGAGGTGTTCTTCCGTTATTGAACATTACTAATATCGCATGTGTTGGAATGCATTTGGGATTATTCACTTAATTGATGAGTACTCATTTATTTTTACATTAATTTGATACCATGTACAAACAATATGTAAACATAGGTACAGACATATACATATCTGTGATACCACATAGAACATATGCATGTACACATAAAGATAGAGGGAGACAGAAATACTTTAGATTTTTCATTTTAAAACTTTATGGATGGAACCCATAAAACTCACTTTAAAAAAAAACTGTTGGATTTAAATTGTGCTTTTGTAAATAGAAAAACGTAAAATTTATCCGAGGAAGCCCTTGCTGAGTTTTAGAGAAAGTAGGTAGTAAATTTACATCTCCAAGCAGAGAGAGAAAGAGAAAGAAGGAATTTGGGTGTGTTCAAGGAGATTAAAAATAGATGCCAAGGTAACACAAAAATGATAGAAATTTATAAGAGGATTTTATTAGGAGACCAATTTTATTTACATACATAGCTTTTATTTTGGTCTCTGTTTTCCAACTGTACTCAGGAAACACATTACACAGGCTCCCTTCTCAAGTGCTGGTGGGCCACTGCATATGCAGACAGCCCACTTTAAGGAAAGAATCAGGGGAGAAGAGATGCAGACCTCAGAATTATTCCATCATACAAAAACCTAAGTCAAAGGTCAAACCACACACCTGAAATCTCATCACCTGTTTGGCCCTGTTTTCAGTGTACTTTACTTTCTTTAATTTCTGCTCTAAAGCTTTTAAATAAACTTTCTCTCGTGCTGTAAAACTTGCCTCATTCTCTTCTTTTGCCTTACGACCGTTAGTTGAATCCTTTCTTCTGAAGAAACAAGAATTGAGGCTGCTGCAGACTTGTACAGATTTGCTGCCATTAATATACTTTAGTGCCATTCTACATGATAGAATATGTGTATATTCTTATATTTATACATATATATATACACACAACATATATGTATTCATAGAGGCTTTGATTCTACACTCTTGCTGCACTTTGTGTAAACAATCCAGTTATGAGAATAAAACTTATTTTGGAAATACGTTTGTCCCATATGATTTCCATTTCATAAAAATGGGAAACAGGAGGGGGAAAATTGTTTTGCAGAAGAAAACAACAGAACAACAGTTATTAAATTTTAGATATGTTCATTTTTCTTTTGAATTTTGTTATTTACCTGTAATTTGGACTGAATCCCAAATTTTTTCCTGGGTACAAGTTTCAAAACTAATCGTTTCAGAATTTTCTTCCATTTCTCTTCCATTTTGGTATATTGTAAATTAAAACTGTGCTTTTATAATTTTTATCATTTTTTAAAATTACGCTTTTAAGTTCTGGGATACATGTGCAGAACCTGCAGGTTTGTTACATAGGTATACATGTGCCATGGTGTTTTGCTGCACCCAATAACCCATCATCTACATTAGGTATTTCTCCTAATGCTATCCCACCCCTAGTCCCCACCCCCTAACAGGCCCCAGTGTATGATGTTCCCCTCCCTCTGTCCCTGTGTTCTCGTTGTTCAACTCCCACTTACGAGTGAGAACATGCAGTGTTTGGTTTTCTGTTCCTGTGTTAGTTTGCTGAGAATGATGGTTTCCAGCTTCATCCATGTCCCTGCAAAAGACGTGAACTCATCCTTTATTGTGGCTCATTGAATTCCATGATGTATATGTATCACATTTTCTTTATCTAGTCTGTCATTGATAGGCATTTGAGTTGGTTCCAAGTCTTTACCTTTGTGAACAGTGCCACAATAAACATATGTGCACATGTGTCTTTATAGTAGAATGTTCTATAATCCTTTGGGTATATACCCAGTAATGGGATTACTGGGTCAAATGATATTATTTGTTCCAGATCCTTGAGGAACCGCCACACTGTCTTCCACAATGGTTGAACTAATTTACACTCCCACCAACAGTGTAAAATCGTTTGTATTTCTCCACAATTCTCTCCAGCGTCTGTGTTTTCCTGACCTTTTAATGATCACTATTCTAACTGGCGTGAGATGGTATCTCATTGTGGTTTTAATTGGCATGTCTCTAATGACGAGTGATGACGAGCATTTTTTGATATGTTTCTTGGTCACACAAATGTCTTATTTTGAGAAGTGTCTGTTCGTGTGCTTCGCCCACTTTTCGATGGGGTTGTTCATTTTTTTTTCTTGTAAAATTGTTTAAGTTTCTTGTAGATTCTGGATATTAGCCTTTTGTCAGATGGATAGATTAAACTTACAAGCTGAAACTGGATGTCTTATGTAAACTTCTAGAGAAATCATAGCAACTTATATATAAACAACCTTTATGCCTGCTGATGTGTAGGCTGCACCAAAGGTACACATGAACGCTGGATTCAGACTGCAATTCAGAGAATTGTGTCAGATTGCCATTGCAATTGGGAGATGCTTCCGAAACTCTAGAAAAACTAGTCTATAGACTGCTCCAGACATTACAGGTGAGCCAATATACAACTGAAAGTTTTAGAGCAATGTTTGCCAAACAAATTGCTCTAACTGAAGCAGCAATTTTGTGACTTTAATAAGATTCCAGGATTATACTGTCCCCATTTTTCTCTGATTTCCCTTTGCCCTTTTCTGATTTGACTTCATCTCCTTTTCCATGAGATGTGACTTCTCCAGAATAAGCCTTCCTAGTCAGGTAGGATCAGATGAAACATACAGGCACAAAAGTCTTCTACAATGCATTCTCTGAGAGCTTTTGAAGAATTGTTGGGCCAGCTATGCTGTCACAGGCTTCTAATCCGAGCACTTTGAGAGTCCAAGGCAGGAGGATCACTTGAAACCAGGAGTTTAAGACCAGCCTAAGCAACAAAGGGAGACCACGTCTTTACTAAACAAAATAAATCAAATTAGCCTGGTGCAGTGGTGCATGCCTATAGTCTCAGACACTTGGGAGGCTAAGGTGGGATGACTGCTTCAGCCCAGGAGTTCAAGACTGCAGTGAGTACTCTCTAGTCTACGTGACAGAGCAAGAGTGTGTCTCTCTTTTTATTATTATTATTATTATACTTTAAGTTCTAGGGTACATGTGCATAACGTGCAGGTTTTTTACATATGTATATTTGTGCCATATTGGTGTGCTACAATCATCAACTCGTCAGCACCCATCAACTCATCATTTAAATCAGGTATAACTCCCAATGCAATCCCTCCCTCCTCCCTCCTCCCCATGATAGGCCCCGGTGTGTGATGTTCCCCTTCCCGAGTAAAAGTGATCTCATTGTTCATTTACCACCTTGAGTGAGAACACACGGTGTTTGGTTTTCTGTTCTTGCAATAGTTTGCTGAGAATCATGGTTTCCAGCTGCATCCATGTTCCTACAAAGGAAATGAACTCATCCTTTTTTATGGCTACATAGTATTCCATGGTGTATATGTGCCAAATTTTCTTAATGCAGTCTGTCACTGATGCACATTTGCGTTGATTCCAAGTCTTTGCTATTGTGAAGCGTGCCACAATAAGCATATGTGTGCATGTGTCTTTATAGCAGCATGATTTATAATCCTTTGGGTATATACCCAGTAATGGGATGGCTGAGTCATATGGTATTTCTAGTTCTAGATCCTTGAGGAATCGCCATACTGTTTTCCACAATGGTTGAACTAGTTTACAATCCCACCAACAGTGTAAAAATGTTCCTATTTCTCCACATCCTCTCCAGCACCTGTTGTTTCCTGACTTTTTAATGATTGCCATTCTAACTGGTGTGAGATGGTATCTCATTGTGGTTTTCATTTGCATTTCTCTGATGGCCAGTGATGATGAGCATTTTTTCATGTGTCTGTTGGCTGTATGAATGTCTTCTTTTGAGAAATGTCTGTTCATATCCTTTGCCCACTTTTTGATGGGGTTGTTTGTCTTTTTCTTGTAAATTTGTTTGAGTTCTTTGTAGGTTTTGGATATTAGCCCTTTGTCAGATGAGTAGATTGCAAATATGTTCTCCCATTCTGTAGGTTGCCTGTTCACTCTGATGGTAGTTTCTTTTGCTGTGCAGAAGCTCTTTAGTTTAATTAGATCTAATTTGTCAATTTTGGCTTTTGTTGCCATTGCTTTTGGTGTTTTAGACATGAAGTCCTTGCCCATGCCTATGTCCTGAATGGTATTACCTAGGTTTTCTTCTAGGGTTTTTATGGTATTAGGTCTAACATTTAAGTCTCTAATCCATCTTGAATTAATTTTTGTATAAGGAGTAAGGAAAGGATCCAGTTTCAACTTCCTACTTACAGCTAGCCAATTTTCCCAGCACTAGTTATTAAATAGGGAATCCTTTCCCCATTTCTTGTTTTTCTCAGGTATGTCAAAGGTCAGATGGATGTAGATGTGTGGTATTATTTCTGAGGACTCTGTTCTGTTCCATTGGTCTATATCTCTGTTTTGGTGCCCGTACTATGATGTTTTGGTTACTGTAGCCATGTAGTATAGTTTGAAGTCAGGTAGCGTGATGCCTCCAGCTTTGTTCTTTTTGCTTATGATTGTCTTGGCAATGCAGGCTCTTTTTTGGTTCCATATGAACTTTAAAGCAGTTTTTTCCAATTCTGTGAAGAAACTCATTGGTAGCTTGATGGGGATGGCATTGAATCTATAAATTACCTTGGGCAGTATGGCCATTTTCACAATATTGATTCTTCCTATCCATGAGCATGATATGTTCTTCCATTTGTTTGTGTCCTCTTTTATTTCACTGAACCGTGGTTTGTAGTTCTCCTTGAAGAGGTCCTTCACATCCCTTGTAAGTTGGATTCCTAGGTATTTTATTCTCTTTGAAGCAATTGTGAATGGAAGTTCATTCATGATTTGGCTCTCTGTTTGTCTGTTACTGGTGTATACGAATGCTTGTGATTCTTACACATTAATTTTGTATCCTGAGACTTTGCTGAAGTTTCTTATCAGGTTAAGGAGATTTTGGTCTGAGACAATGGGGTTTTCTAAATATACAATCATGTCATCTGCAAACAAGGACAATTTGACTTCTTTTCCTAACTGAATACACTTTATTTCTTTCTCTTGCCTGATTGCCCTAGCCAGAACTTCCAACACTATGTTGAATAGGAGTGGTGAGAGAGGGCATCCCTGTCTTGTGCCAGTTTTCAAAGGGAATTTTTCCAGTTTTTGCCCATTCAGTATGATATTGGCTGTGGGTTTGTCATAAATAGCTCTTATTATTTTGAGATACGTTCAATCAATACCGAATTTATTGAGCGTTTTTAGCATGAAGGGCTGTTGAGTTTTGTCAAAGGCCTTTTCTGCATCTATTGAGATAATCATGTGGTTTTTGCCTTTGGTTCTGTTTATATGCTCGATTACGTTTATTGATTTGCGTATGTGGAACCAGCCTTGCATCCCTGTGAATAAGCCCACTTGATCATGGTGGATAAGCTTTTTGATGGGCTGCTGGATCCAGTTTGCCATTATTTTATTGAGGATTTTTGCATCGATGTTCATCAGGGATATTGGTCTAAAATTCTCTTTTTTTGTTGTGTCTCTGCCAGGCGTTGGTATCAGGATGATATTGGCCTCATAAAATGAGTTAGGGAGGATTCCCTCTTTTTCTCTTGATTGAAATATTTTCAGAAGGAATGGTACCAGCTCCTCCTTGTACCTCTGGTAGAATTCACCTGTGAATCCATCTGGTCCTGGACTTTTTTTCGTTGGTAGGCTATTAATTATTCCCTCAATTTCAGAGCCTGCTCTTTGTCTATTCAGGAATTCAGCTTCTTCCTGGTTTGGTCTTGGGAGAGTGTAAGTGTCCAGGAAATTATCCATTTCTTCTAGATTTTCTAGTTTACTTGCATAGAGGTGTTTATAGTATTCTCTGATGGTAGTTTGTATTTCTGTGGGTTTGGTGGTGATATCCCCTTTATCATTTTTTTCTTGCATCTCTTTGATTCGTCTCTATTTTCTTCTTTATTAGTCTTGCTAGCAGTCTATCAATTTTGTTGATCTTTTCAAAAAACCAACTCTTGGATTCATTGATTTTTTGGAGGGTTTTTTGGGTCTCTATCTCCTTTAGTTCTGCTCCGATCTTCATTATTTCTTGCCTTCTGCTAGCTTTTGAATGTGTTTGCTCTTGCTTCTCTAGTTCTTTTAATTGTGCTGTTAGAGTGTCAATTTTAGATCTTTCCAGCTTTCTCTTGTGGGCATTTAGTGCTATAAATTTCCCTCTACACACTGCTTTAAATGTGTCCCAGGTATTCTGGTATGTTGTATCTTTGTTCTCATTGGTTTCAAAGAACATCTTTATTTCTGCATTCATTTCCTTATGAACCCAGTAGTCATTCAGGAGCAGGTTATTCGGTTTCCATATAGTTGAGAGGTTTTGATTGAGTTTCTTAGTCCTGAGTTCTAGTTTGATTGCACTGTGGTCTGAGAGACAGTTTGTTATAATTTCTGTTCTTGTACATTTGCTGAGGAGTGCTTTACTTCCAACTATATGGTCAATTTTGGAATAAGTGTGATGTGGTGCTGAGAAGAATGTATATTCTGTTGATTTCAGGTGGAGAGTTCTGCAGATGTCTATTAGGTCTGCTTGCTGCAGAGATGAGTTCAATTTCTGGATATCCTTGTTAACTTTCTGTCTCATTAATCTGTCTAATGTTGACAGTGGGGTGGTGAAGTCTCCCATTATTATTGTAAGGGAGTCTAAGTCTCTTTGTAAGTCTCTAAGGACTTGCTTTATGAATCTGGGTGCTCCTCTATTGGGTGCATATGTATTTAGGATAGTTAGCGCTTCCTGTTGAATTGATCCCTTTACCATTATGTAATGGCCTTCTTTGTCTCTTTTGATCTTTGATGGTTGAAAGTCTGTTTTATCAGAGACTGGTATTGCAACCCCTGCCTTTTTTTGATCTCTATTTGCTTGGTAGATCTTCCTCCATCCCTTTATTTTGAGCCTATGTATGTCTCTGCATGTGAGATGGGTCTCCTGAATACAGCAAACTGATGGGTCTTGACTCTTTATCCAGTTTGCCAGTCTGTGTCTTTTAATTGGAGCATTTAGTCCATTTACATTTAAGGTTAATAATGTTATATGTGACCTTGATCCTGCCATTATGATATTAACGGGTTATTATGCTCATTAGTTGATGCAGTTATTTCCTAGCCTCGATGGTCTTTACATTTTGGCATGTTTTTGCAATGGCTGGTACCGGCTGTTCCTTTCCATCTTTAGTGCTTCCTTCAGGGTCTCTTGTAAGGCAGGCCTGGTGGTGACAAAATCTCTAAGCATTTGCTTATCTGTAAAGAATTTTATTTCTTTTTCACTTATGAAACTTAATTTGGCTGGATATGAAATTCTGGGTTTAAAATTCTTTTCTTTAAGAATGTTGAATATTGGCCCCACTCTCTTCTGGCTTGTAGAGTTTCTGCCGAGAGATCTGCTGTTAGTCTGATGGGCTTTCCTTTGTGGGTAACCCGACCTTTCTCTCTGGCTGCCCTTAAGATTTTTTCCTTCATTTCACCTTTGGTGAATCTGGCAATTATGTGTCTTGGAGTTGCTCTTCCCGAGAAGTATCTGTGTGGCGTTCTCTGTATTTCCTGAATTTGAATGTTGGCCTGCCCTACTAGGTTGGGGAAGTTCTCCTGGATGATATCCTGAGAACTTCTTGCAGGCTTTGTTCATTTCTTTTTCTTCTTTTTTCTTTAGATTTCTCTTCTCACTTCATTTCGTTCCTTTGATCTTCAATCACTGATACTCTTTCTTCCAGTTGATCAAGTCGGTTACTGAAGCTTGTGCATTTGTCACGTATTTCTCGTGTCATGTTTTTCATCTCTGTCAGTTCGTTTATGGTCTTCTCTGCACTAATTATTCTAGTTATCAATTCTTCCACTCTTTTTTCAAGATTTTTAGTTTCTTTGCACTGGGTACGTAATTCCTTCTTTAGCTCTGAGAAGTTTGGTGGACTAAAACCTTCTCTCATCTCGTCAAAGTCATTCTCCATCCAGGATTGATCCATTGCTGGCAATGAGCTGCATTCCTTTGCAGGGGGAGATGTGCTCTTATTTTTTGATTTTCCAGATTTTCGGTTGCTTTTTCCCCATCTTTGTGGTTTAATCTGCCTCTGGTCTTTGATGATGGTGATGTACTGATGGGGTTTTTGTATGGGTGTCCTTCCTGTTTGTTAGTTTTCCTTCTAACGGTCAGGACCCTCAGCTGTAGGTCTGTTAGAGATTGCTTGAGGTCCACTCCAGACTCTGTTTGCCTGGGTATCAGCAGCAGAGGCTGCAGAAGATAGAATATTGCTGAACAGCAAGTGTACCTGTCTGATTCTTGCTTTGGAAGCTTCCTCTCAGGGGTGTACTCCACCGTGTGAGGTGTGGGGTGTCGGTCTGCCCTTAGTGGTGGATGTCTCCCAGTTAGGCTACTCAGGGGTCAGAGACCCACTTGAGCAGGCAGTCTGTCCGTTCTCAGATCTCAGCCTCCATGTTGGGAGATCCACTGCTCTCTTCAAAACTGTCAGACAAAGTCGTTTGAATCTGCAGAGGTTTCTGCTGCCTTTTTTGTTGTGGTGGTTGTTGTTGTTGTTTAGCTGTGCCCTGTCCCCAGAGGTGGAGTTTACAGAGACAGGTAGGCCTACTTGAGCTGCTGTGAACTCCACCCAGTTCGAGATTCCCAGTGGCTTTGTTTACCTACTTGAGCCTCAGCAATGGTGGACACCCCTCCCCCAGCCTGGCTGCTGCCTTGCCGTTAGATCACAGACTGTTGTGCTAGTAATGAAGGAGGCTCCGTGGGCATGGGACCCTCCCAGCCAGGTGTGGGATATAATCTCCTGGTGTGCACGTTTGCTAAGACCCTTAGTAAAGCGCACTATTGGAGTGGGAGTTACCCAATTTTCCAGGTGTTGTATATCTCAGTTCCCCTCGCTAGGAAAAAGGGATTTCCTTCCCCTTTGCACTTCCCAGGTGAGGCGATGCCTCACCCTGATTCAGCTCCCACTGGTCGTGCTGCAGCAACTGACCAGCACCGATTGTCTGGCACTCCCTAGTGCGATGAACACAGTACCTCAGTTGAAAATGCAGTAATCACCTGTCTTCTGTGTCACTGGTGCTGGGAGCTGGAGACTGGAGCTGTTCCTATTCGACGATCTTGCTCCACCCCTCCAGATTTTTGATTTTAAAACTTTATGCATGGAACCCATAAAACTCACTATTTAAAAAAAAGTTTTATTTACATTGTGCTTTTGTAAATAGAAAAAGGTAACATTTATCTGAGGAAGCCCTTGCTGAGTTTTAGAGAAAGTAGGTAATAAATTTACATCTCAAAGCAGAGAAAGAGAGAGAGAGAGAAGGAATGTGGGTGTGTTCAAAGAAGATTAAAAATAGATGCCAAGGTAACACAAAAATGATAGAAATTTATAACAGGATTTTATAAGGAGACCAATTTTGTTGACATACATAGCTTTTATTTGGATATCCGTTTTCCAACTGTACTCCAGGAAACACACTACACAGGCTCCATTCTTAAGTGCTGGTGGGCCACTACACATGCAGACAGCCCACTTTAAGGGAAAAATCAGGGAATAAGAGATGCAGACTTCAGAATTATTCCAACATACAAAAGCCTAAGTCCAAAGTCAAACCACACGCATGAAATCTCATTGCCTGTTTGGCCCTCTTTTAAGTGTACTTTACTTTCTTTAATTTCTGCTCTAAAGCTTTTAAATAAACTTTCACTCTTGCTGTAAAACTTGCCTCACTCTCTTCTTCTGCCTTATGACCCTTAGTTGAATCCTTTCTTCTGAAGAAACAAGAATTGAGGCTGCTGAAAACCTGTACAGATTTGCTAATATACATTAGTGCCATTCTACATGATAGAATATATATATATTCTTATATTTATACATATATAAATATATATAACATATAGTTACTAATACAGGCCTTGAATCTACATACTTCCTTCAATTTATGTAAACAATCCAGGTATAAGACTAAAGCTTATTTTGGAAATACATTGGTCCCACGTTATTTCTGTTTCATTAAAATGGGAAACAGGAGGGGAAGATTATTTTTCAGAAGAAAACAACAGAACAACAATTATTGAATTTTAGACGTGCTCATTTTTTTTTTTAATTTTGTTATTTACCTACAATTTGAACTGAATCCTAAATTTTTTCCTTCCTACAAGTTTCAAAACTAATGGTTTCAGAATTTTCTTCCATTTTTCTTCCATTTTGGTATATTATAACTTAAAACTGTGCTTTTAAAATTTGTATCATTTTTTTAAATTGCACTTTTAAGTTCTAGGATACATGTGCAGAACCTGCAGGTTTGTTACATAGGTATACACGTGCCATGGTGTTTTGCTGCACCCACTAATCCATCATCTACATTAGGAATTTTTCCTAATGCTATCCCTCCCTTAGCCTCCCACCCCTCAACAGGCCCCAGTGTATGATGTTCCCCTCCCTGTGTCCACGTGTTCTCATTGTTCAACTACCACTTATAAGTGAGAAAATGTGGTGTTTGGTTTTCTGTTCCTGTGTTAGTTTGCTGAGAATGATGGTTTCCAGCTTCATCCATGTCCCTGCAAAGGACATGAACTCATCCTTTATTATGGCTGCATCAAATTCCATGGTGTACATGTACCACATTTTCTTTATTCAGTCTCTCATTGATAGGCATTTGGATTGGTTCCAAGTCTTTGCTATTGTGAATAGTGCCGCAATAAACATACGTGCGCATGTGTCTTTTTACACTCCCACCCACAGTGTAAAAGCATTCATATTTCTCCACAATTCTCTCCAGCATCTGTTGTTTCCTGACCTTTTAATGATCACCATTCTAACTGGCATGAGATGGTATCTCCTTGTGATTTTGATTTGCATGTCTCTAATCACCAGTGATAATGAGTTTTTTTATCATTCTCTTTGTATTTCTATCATTATATTTGTTGGTCACAAAAATGTCTCTTTTTGAAAAGTGTCTGTTCATATGCTTCACCCACTTTTTGATGCGGTTGTTCATTTTTTTTCCTTGCAAATTCGTTTAAGTTTCTTATAGATTCTGGATATTAGCCTTTTGTCAGATGGATAGATTAAACCTTGCAAGTTGAAACTAGATGACTTATATAAAATTCTGGAGAAATCATAGCAACTTATATATAAACAACGTTTAGCCTGCTGATGTGTAGACTACACAAAAGGTACACATGAACACTGGGTTCAGACTGCAATTCAGAGAATTGTGTCAGATTGTAATTGCAATTGGAAGATGCTTCAGAATCTCTAGAAAATCTAGTCTATAGACTGCTCCAGACATTACAGGTGAGCCAACATACAACAGAAAGGGTTAGAGCCATGTTTGCCAAACAAATTGCTATAATTGAAGCAACAGTTGTGTGGCTTTAATGAGGTTCCAGGATTATACTCTCGCCTTTTAGCTTCCCTTTGCCCTTTCTGATTTGACTTCATCCCCTTTACCATGGGACGTGACATCTTAAGAATGAGCTTTCCTAGTCATGTAGGATCAGATTTAACATACAGCCACAAACATCTTCTACAATGCTTTCTCTGAGAGCTTTTGAAGAATTGGGATGTCAGGTGTGCTGTCACCGGCCTGTCATCTCAGCACTTTGGGAGTCCAAGGCAGGAGGATCACTTGAAACCAGGAGTTTAAGACCAGCCTAAGCAACAAAGAGAGACACATCTTTACTAAACAAAATAAATCAAGTTACCCAGGTTCAGTGGTGCATGCCTATAGTCTCAGATACTTGGGAGTCTAAGGTGGGAGGACCGCTTCAGCACAGGGGTTCAAGGCTGCAGTGAGTACACTCTAGTCTAGGTGACAGAGCAAGATTGCATCTCTTAAAAAAAAAAGAAAGAAAAGATAAAGAATGGAGTAAACAGGAAAGCCAAAGATCTGAGGCATCTCTGGATGATTGCCTGAACAAATTGTGTTTTCTTGACCTCAAAACCTTTCACGATGTGTATTTCTTTGTGAAAGAAAGACATGCTGATTATAACTTTATCATTTTCTGAGGCAGAGAAGGAAGAGAAGATTAGATCAATTGTTTCTCTGCCCACTCCATCTCTTCCTATGTTCCTTCTCTTCCTTAATCAAATGTATAAATACTAAGCCTCCTGAAACCTCTTCAGAGAGAACACAAGCCACCGAGGTTTTTTGCAATTCATGTTTTCCCAGGGTGCACCTTCGAGCTATGGCTCAATAAAACTCAATTGTTCAAGACCCTTGCCTCAGTCAGTCATTCCGGATAACAACCATGAGTCCTGCAAAGCCCTTCAGTAATCTATTACCTGCCTAGGTGATATGTACCTAGGTGAGTCAGGTCTTCATGAGTCAAACACTCTTCTTCCTTTTCTGCCTTTACCAACCCTACCACTCAGTGCTGTGTGCTCTGATCTGGCCCCAGCTCCCAGGTTGTTTGTATTGGTCTAAGAAAGCAAGACCAGGAAGGGCAGGTTGAGAAGGAAGTAAGAGGCCAACACCGTGGAACATGGCAAGTGAGGCTGTCATTGCTCAAAGCCACACACCCTGGGTGCATTTTATGAATTTTTCTGGATTTGGAATCTTTTCCCTGTGTGTCTATCTAGAAACTCACCCTCCTCCTACTTTCTTCTCATTACACTTTCTGTTTCTAGTGCACTTGTTTATGGCCAGAGAATGGCCATGCAAATAGTTGACAATAGAATAAAAAATGACTTTTTGTGAGACTTGGAACCTGGCCTTTCCTTTTTCCAAAACAGATTGAGTTCTCTAAAAACTAGCTTTTATGCAGGACTGTGCAGTTGTGAGTATAGTGTTAGGGAACAGGTGCATAAGTGAAGGATGAGACAGAAAACAAAATGCTGGCTGTCAAATAATGAAAGCAAATGGGACAGAAATCATTTTTGAAGGTGGATGTCATTCAGGAGACCTTGTTAATTTTAGAGTGTCATCTTAGCAGATGAAGTGGAGGATGAGGTTAAATTATGGAGTTAGGTTACAGTGGGCACATACTTCTCTGCCACATGTTTTTTTTTTTCTTTTTTTTTAATCTCCAAAAACGGGGTGGTGGCACTTAGGATATTTTTGTTAGGACTGTAGCTACATGAAAAGCTCTTAGGATAGTGCCTGGTGCATAGTGAGTGCTGTATCACTGTGTGAGATATTATAATGATGGGAATAGGCAAAAGTGCCACCCTGGCCATGCAGAGTTCGGAGGTACTTTCCAGTCAGGGTCCAGGCAGGCCAGTTGGAGACGAAGCTGGTTAGTAGGGAAGTTTAACTTCCAGGAGTAGAAGAATTTAGGAGGAGTAACTCATGCACAACATTCTGTAAACATTCATTTACCTAACAGGAGGAATGCTCAGAGTGGGTGTGGCTTCTGTGACAATCATTATCTCCTGGGAATCTAAGGATGTGTCCTAGAGTGGAATGGCTGTGATGTAAGCCGAACCCAGAAATGGGCTTCAGGGCTGCCTTGCAGACAGCATTCATCTTGCTAAAGGAATACCCTCTTCTGGCCCAGGCCATTATTTTTGTTTTTGTACTATCCTAATTTTTAGGGCATAAGGAGAAAGACTGAAGAATAAAATAATGAAGTGCATGTATGAAATAACAGGGTAGAATTGAGACTGGTATGTGTAAGTTAAGACAAATCGTGTATAAATTTTGTGTGAACATAAAAATGATTTCCTGTTGCAAACAGACCTCTCCATATACATAATACCATTGCCTTGAGTGGGAAACAGACTCTGTCACGAGAACACACCATCAGCATCATGAGAGAATGGGTAGTGTGGCATCTTTAATTCGCAGGATAGACTGAGAAAGTTATTGAAGAGAAAGGAGTTGAAGGAAAAGATGAGTGAGGGCAAGAAAAATGGGATGGTGAAAGGAAAGGACTGAAAGGAATGTTGACCGAGGGCTCATCAGGTACCAGGCTCTGTGACTAATGTCTTACACATGTTAATTTACTCTTCCACTGTCATTTTCTGATGCAGTAAGAGTCAACCTTACACTGCAGATGAGGAAAGAGGCTGAGGGAGGTCAAATGAGGAACTTAGGTTCATTCAGCCACTTCATAGCAGAGTGAGTATGTTTCGCTGTGGTTTGTGCAGACAGAAAAGTGAGACTTGGAAGGAAGGCAAAGCGTACTTTTGTTGTGGGTAATGTTTATGAAAGTGACCTGTATGAGACAGAACAATGGCCTCTTAAAAATGTCCACATCTGGGCTGGGTGCAGTGGCTCACACCTGTAATCCCAGCACTTTGGGAGGACGAGATGGGCAAATCACGAGATCAGGAGTTCGAGACCAGCCTTGCCAACATGGTGGAACCTGTTTCTACTAAAAATGCAATAGCTGGGCATGGTGTCGGGCATCTGTAATCCCAGCTACTTGGGAGGCTGAGGCAGGAGAATCATTTGAACCTGGGAGGTGGAGGTTGCAGTGAGCTGAGATCACCCCACTGCATTCCAGCTGGGGCAACATGAGTGAAACTCTGTCTCAAAAAAAAAAAAAAAAAAAAAATCCCATCCTAACCCTTGGAACACATGCATTTACTTTTCTTGGAAAAAACACTGTTCAACGGTGACACAGTTGAGTATGTTGAGATGGAAAGCTTATTCTGGGTTATCTGGGTTTTTCCCAGTGTCATCATAAAGGTCCTTGTAAGTGAAAGAGAAAGATAGGAGAGTCAGAGTGAGAACGATGCAGGCTGAGAGACTCCACTTGCCATTGCTTGCTGTGAACATGTGTGACAAGACAAAATTTCAACAAATTTAGTTATACATGGAATTGGGTTTAATTTGTCATTTATGATTTGGAGCAGCTCTCCCTCTACAGATACAGTGATAACTCCCCCTGGGCAATACAATAACAAAACAGTGGGTTTTGTCAAATGCGAATCAGTAAACAAAGCCATAGAAATAAATTGATTGGTTAACATCAGAGTACTTCAGGTCACTTATTTTGGTAAAAGTTAAAGCAGAGGGGACTTCCTTATTATGCTCACTCATGTAGACTGGAATCTTCTATTTACAGGAAAATATGATCTGTTTTGAGAGCTATCTGAATCCTTAAAATTTCAGTGGGAGTATATAACATCCAGCCTGTGTGGCTCTATTTTGAAGTGTCTGTACTCTCACTTAGGTGAAAATATGATCAAAACTTAAAGAATTAACATTAGTCTCAGTAACTGTAGTTTTGGGCTTTCATAATTTCTCTTCTTTTCTTTTTTTAATTTCCTTTGTCTTTTAAAAAAATTTTTTATTCTTTATGTTCTAGGGTACATATGCACAACATGCAGGTTTGTTGCGTATGTATACATGTGCCATGTTGGTGTGCTGCACACCTTAAGTCGTCATTTACATTAGGTATATCTACTTATGCTTTCTCTCTCCACTTCCCCCACCCCACAACAGACTCTGGTGCGTGATGTTCCCCATCCTGTGTCCAAGTGTTCTCATTGTTCTATTCTCACCTATGAGTGAGAACATGTGGTGTTTCGTTTTCTGTCTTTCTGATAGTTTGCTCCAAATGATGGCTTGCAACGTCATCCTTGTCGCTGCAAAGGACGTGAACTTATCCTTTTTTATGGCTGCATAGTATTCCATAGTGTATATGTGCCACATTTTCTTAATCCAGTCTCTCGTTAATGGACATTTGGATTGGTTCCAAGTCTTTACTATTGTGAATAGTGCCACCATAAACATACGTGTGCATGTGTCATTATAGTAGCATGACTTATAATCCTTTGGGTATATACCCAGTAATGGGATGGCTGAGTCAAATGATATTTCTAGTTCTAGATCCCTGAGGAATCGCCACACTGTCTTCCACAATGGTTGAACTAGTTTACAGTCCCACCAACAGTGTAAAAGTGTTCCTATTTCTCCACATCCTCTCCAGCACCTATTGTTTCCTGACTTTTTCATGTTCGCCACTTTAACTGGTGTGAGTTGGTATATCATTGTGGTTTTGATTTGCATTTCTCTAATGGCCAGTGATGATCAGCATTTCTTCCTGTGTCTGTTGGCTAAACGAATGTCTTCTTTTGAGAACTGTCTATTCATATCTTTTGCCCACTTTTTGATGGGGTTGTTTGCTTTTTCCTGTAAATTTGTTTGAGTTCTTTGTAGGTTCTGGATATTAGCCCTTTGTCAGATGAGTAGATTGCAAAAATTTTCTCCCATTCTGTAGGTTGCCTGTTCACTCTGATGGTAGTTTCTTTTGCTACGCAGAAGCTCTTTAGTTTAATTAGATCCCATTTGTCAATTTTGGCTTTTGTTGTCATTGCTTTTCGTGTTTCAGACATGTAGTCCTTGCCCATGCCTATGTCCTGAATGGTATTGCCCAGGTTTTCTTCTACGGTTTTTGGTTTTTTATGTCTAACATTTAAGTCATTAATCCATCTTCAATTAATTTTTGTATAAGTTGTAAGGAAGGGATTCAGTTTCAGCTTTCTACTTATGGCTAGCCAGTTTTCCCAGCACCATTTATTAAATAGGGAATTCTTTCCCCATGTCTTGTTTTTGTCAGGATTGTCAAAGGTCAGATGATTGCAGATGTGTGGTATTATTTCTGAGGGCTCTGTTCTGCTCCATTGGTCTATCTCTGGGTGTCAATTTTAGATCTTTCCTGCTTTACTTATGGGCATTTAGTGCTAGAAATTTCGCTCTACACACTGCTTTAAATATGTCAGAGATTCTGGAATGTTGTATCTTTGTTTTCATTGGTTTCAAACAATATCTTTATTTCTGTCTTCATTACGTTATGTATCCAGTAGTCATTCAGTAGCAGATTATTCAGTTTCCATGTAGTTTTGTGGTTTTGAGTGAGTTTCTTAGTCCTGAGTTCTAGTTTGATTGCACTGTGGTCTGAGAGACAGTTTGTTATACCTTCTGTTCTTGTACATTTGCTGAGGAGTTCTTTACTTCCAACTATATGGTCAATATTGGAATAAGTATAATGTGGTGCTGAGAAGAATGTACATTCTGTTGATTTGTGGTGGAGAGTTCTGTAGATGTCTATTAGGTCCGCTTGGTGGAGAGTTGAGTTCAATTTCTGAATATCCTTGTTATTTTTCTGTCTCGTTGATCTGTCTAATGTTGACTGTTGGGTTTTCAAATCTCCCATTATTATTGTGTGAGAGTCTAAGTCTCTTTGTAAGTCTCTAAGGGCTTGCTGTATGCATCTGGGTGCTCCTGTATTGGGTGCATATGTATTTAGGATGGTTAGCTCTTGTTGTTGGATTGATCCCTTTACCATTATGTAATGGCCTTCTTTATCTCTTTTGATCTTTGTTGGTTTAAAGTCTGTTTTATCAGAGACTAGGATTGCAACTTCTGCCTTTTTTTGTTTTCCATTTGCTTGGTAGATCTTCCTCCATCCCTTTATTTTAAGCCTATGTGTGTCTCTGCACGTGAGATGGGTCTCCTCAATACAGCAGGCTGATGGCTCTTGACTCTGTATCCAATTTGCCAGTCTGTGTCTTTTAATTGGATCATTTAGCCCATTTACATTTAAGGTTAATATTGCTATGTGTGAACTTGATCCTGTCATTATGATGTTGTATGGTTATTTTGCTCATTAGTTGATGCAGTTTCTTCCTAGCATCGACGACCTTTACATTTTGGCATGTTTTTGCAGTGACTGGTACCGGTTTTTCCCTTCCATGTTTAGCACTTCCTTTAGGAGCTCTCGTAGGGCAGGCCTGGTGATGAAAAAATCTCTCAGCATTTGCTCGTCTGTAAAGGATTTTATTTATCCTTCACTTATAAAGCAGAGTTTGGCTGAATATGAAATTCTGGGATGAAAATTCTTTTCTTTAAGAATGTTGACTATTGGCCACCACTCTCTTCTGGCTTGTAGAGTTTCTGCTGAGGGATCAGCTGTTAGTCTGATGGCTTCCTTTTGTTGGAAACCCGACCTTTCTCTCTGGCTGCCCTTAACATTGTTTCCTTCATTTCAACTTCGGAGAATCTGACCATTATGTGTCTTGGAGTTGCTCTTCTCGAGGAGTATCTTTGTGGCATTCTCTGTATTTCCTGAATTTGTATGTTGGCCTGCCTTGCTAGGTTGAGGAAGTTCTCCTGGATAATATCCTGCAGAGTGTGTTCCAACTTGGTTCCATTCTCCCCGTCACTTTCAGGTACACCAATCAGATATAGATTTGGGGTTTTCACGTAGTCTCAAATTTCCCGGAGGCTTTGCTCATTTATTTATACTCCTTTTTCTCTGAACTTCTCTTCTCGATTATTTTCATTCATTTGATATTCAATCACTGATACCCTTTCTACCAGTTGATCGAGTTGGTTACGGAAGCTTGTGCATTTGTCACATAGTTCTTTTTTCATGGTTTTCATTTCTATCAGGTCTTTTAAGGACTTCTCTACATTGGTTACTCTAGTTAGCCGTTTCTCAAATCTTTTTTCAAGGTTTTTAGTTTCTTTGCACTGGGTTCGTACTTCCTCCTTTAGCTCGGAGAAGTTTGATTGAAGTCTTCTTCTCTCAACTCGTCAAAGTCATTCTCTGTCCAGCTTTATTCCGTTGCTAGCGAGGAGCTGTGTTCCTTTGGAGGGGGAGAGGCTCTCCGAGTTTTAGAATTTTCAGCTTTTCTGCACTGCTTTTTCGCCATCTTTGTTGTTTTATCTACTTTTGGTCCTTGATGATGGTGACGTACAGATGGGGTTTTGGTGTGGATGTCCTTTCTCTTTGTTAGTTTTCCTTTTAACAGTGAGGACCCTCAGCTGCAGGTCTGTTGGAGTTTCCTTGAGGTCCACTCCAGACCCTTTTTGCCTGGGTATCAGCAGCGGAAGCTGCAGAAGAGTGAATATTGCTGAACAGCGAGTCTGATCATTCTTCTGGAAGCTTCCTCTGGAAGCTTCATCTGAGAGGTGTACCTGGCCGTGTGAGGTGTGGGGTGTCAGTCTGCCCCTAGTGGGTATGTCTCCCAGTTAGGCTACTCAGGAGTCAGGGACCCACTTGAGTAGACAGTCTGTCCGTTCTCAGATCCCAAACTCCATGCTGGGAGAACCACTACTCTCTTCAAAACTGTTAGACAGGGACATTTACATTGGCAGAGGTTTCTGCTGCCTTTTGTTTGGCTATGCCCTGACCCCAGAGGTAGAGTCTACAGAGGCAGGCAGGCCTCCCTCAACTCCGGTGGGCTCCACCCAGTTTAAGCTTCCTGGCAACTTTGTTTACCTACTTAAACTTCAGCAATTGCAGGTGCCCCTCCCCCAGCCTTACTGCTGCCTTGCAGTTAGATCTCAGACTGCTGTGTTAGCAATGAGGGAGCCTCCATGGGCATGGGACTCTCGGAGCCAGGTGCAGGATATGATCTCCTGATGTGCCGTTTCCTAAGACCCTTGGTAAAGCACATTACTAGGGTGGGAGTGACCTGATTTTCCAAGTGTTGTGTGTCACAGTTTCCCTTGGCTAGGAAAGGGAATTCCCTTCCGCCTTGTGATGCCTCACCCTTCTTCTGCTCTCATTCGTTGGGCTGCATCCACTGTCCTGCACCCACTGTCTAAGACGCCCCAGTGAGATGAACCTGGTACCTCTCTTGGAAATGCAGAAATTACTCGACTTCTGTGTTGCTGGTGCTGGGAGCGGCAGGCTGGTGCTGTTTCTTTTCGGCCATCTTGGCGCCACCTCCCCTTTTCTTTTTTTTAAATGGAGTCTCACTCTATGGCCCAGGCTGGATTGCAGTGGCATGAACTCGGCTCACTGCAGCCTCCATCTTCTGGATTCAAGTGATTCTCCCACCTCAGCATCCCAAGTTGCTGGGATTATATTGTGGGATCTGGCCAGCAGCCCACAGTGTAACAGGCCTCTTTCTCTGTTCCCAGTTGGATGGGCAGGTCAAGAAATAAAAGACACACCCATGATAGTGAAAGTGGGTCCAGGTGGGGCATTGCCATCTGGTCCTGTGATGCCACCAATGCACTGGATAAACCAGCATTTATTATTAAGCTTAGTGAGGGCGGGGGTAGGTTAGTGAGGGATTTAGGGTCGTTTGATTATGAGGTGAGATGGTCACATGGGGTTGAAATAATTCTTTAACATAACATCGGTATGCAGAAGTACAGTATACAGATATAAGAATTTACATCATAGTGTGTGCATCAGTAATTTCTAACAGAGCCTTAAAACACAGTCAATCCATATCCTATGATTAGCAAGATATTAATCAGCAGTAACAGTTGCAGGAAAAGCTGGTTACAAACAATCAATAGAAACAGGACGTGAAGCTAGACAACCAGTTAAACCAAAAAATTCTCAGAAGGGAGTATGCCTAAACCCTGAAGAGACCTAGAAGAGCTGTGGCAAGATAAGGGGATTTATAACCCTATCTTATCCATATGAACACACGCCCCTCATGTGTCAATTTATAGGCTCTCCACAAGGGTTGCATCCCATTCCCAGAGCTATGAACATCTACTTTTCTGAGATAGGAATCTTGGTGATGTGAAACCTCCCTGACTACACGTCCATTTATAGGCTCTCTGCAGGGAGATGTATATCACGTGCTGTTGGCTCATTCTGGCAGCCCATCCTGGCATTGTCTTTACACAATCCTGCATGCAATTTTGAATTTACAACAATCAGGAGCCTTTCATCTTTTGTTCCATAGCAATGGTTTCAGGGGGGTCTCCCTACAGGACTACAGGTGCGCACCACTACACCCAGATAATTTTTGTATTTTTAGTAGAGACAGGGTTTTGCCATATTGACGAGGCTGGCCTCAAATTCTTGACCTTGTGATCCACCTGCCGTGGCCTCTGAAAGTACTGGGATTACAGACGTGAGCCACTGTACCCGGCATATAAACCACACATTTCTTTGGGTTTTCGAATTCCAGCCCAAGAGAAACAATTTGATATTTGAGGAATGGCTGCACACAAATATTTGCACACAAATAAAAATGTTTGTAGATTGCACCACACGAGGGAGACTACCAGTATGACTATCAGGATGAAAATATCAAGAGTTTGGAATATGCGCCTTAGGCAAGATGCAAACCAACTACAATAGAATAGATCAAAGAAGAAGCCAGAAGAGTCTAGTCATTTTAACCAGGCAGCACATTTGTTGATTTTTACAACTGAGTCTCTATAATACCCGATGTATTTATCCATGTGCACGAGAAGTGTCAGAAACTGCACAGTCTCCCCCCTGCTTAGCTGGTAGAGAGCAATTCTATTTTCTAGCATTGCATGTCTATGGTAAATTAAAACAGGGAGTGAGAAGAATAGGCAAGTATACAAGTAGAAGCCTAAAAAAAATCTCCATATACTTGAGGAAAAAGTTGTGTTAAAGATGCAGCTAAGGTCAGCATTTGGGTGGACTAAAGGATCTCCTGTTATGTAAAAATGTGTGGGCCAGGTGCAGTGGCTCGTGCCTGTAATCCCAGCACTTTGGGAATCCAAGGCTTCCGGATCACCTGAGGTCGGGAGTTCAAGACCAGCCTGACCAGTATGTAGAAACCCGGTCTCTACTAAAAATACAAAATTAGCCTGGTGTCGTGGTGCATGCCTATAATCCCAGCTACTAGGGAGGCTGGAGCAGGAGATTCACTTGAACCCAGGAGGCAGAGGTTGTGGTGAGCCAAGATTTTGCCATGGCACCCCAGCTTGGGCAACAACAGAGAAACTCCATCTTAAAAAAATAATAATGTGGTTGACATGATATATCTGACACTGTTAACTTACTCTCAGAAGCTACTTCTTGTGAAATCCTAAGTACAGCATTATTCTGGGAAGCAAACGAGACAGGCATAAGCAAGGACAAATTAAGAGAGGTAAGAGTCTCATCATGATTGACAGTCTTTTTCTGACATCTTGAGAAAAGCTGTCCACAGTGTACAGTCATCAACTTGTTGTCGTGCTTTGCAGTATAAGTGTCTCTAAGTGATGGTGTTGAACATTTGGTGAGCTCTGAGTGGCCCACACATCAAACACGACGGTTTTCCCATGAAATTTACGTTGAGTTGTCCACCACTAGCTTATATGGCTTCAGGAACAGAGCTGTTCTTGTTCTTAGTGATTTCATTAGAGAAAATTTAATTGGAAGAACTAAAAGAATTCAGGGTCCAGTCCAGTCTACCAGTAGATTGTAAATGCTCAAAGATAATGAACAGTGGTTCAATCTGGTAACAGGTATACTACAGTTTTTCTTTTCAACATAATTTTTCTCTAAATAGGAGTCTGTATTTTTACCAAAGATAATTCCAGTAGGATGAATTGTTTGCAAACTAGGTTGACTCTCACCAAACGTGCCTAGAATTTTTACCTAAGTTCAGCAAGAGTGACAATGGACCATAGAAGATCTTTTTAAACTTTGCGTTCTTAGAAGTTTTATAAGACTCTCAGATTAAGTTTCCAAAAACCTCTTGAGACTCGGAAGCCAAATCAAGGCCAACTTCAGACTTTCCCTGCATTCCATATGGGTTTATTCTATGTATATTCTCAAATAGAACATCCCAGTCAAAACCTTAGTAATATAACCAATGTTTTCAAATGTGTCATGTTATAAAGAGAGTAGATTCTTTCTGAACTTGTGCAAATAACTTTATTACCATAAGTATATGAATACTCACAAATAGTTTCCCAATTCTGAGGTACTCAGATTGGGAACAAAAGCAAATGTTTTGACTTTTGCTTACAAAAGTATACTTTATCAAATTTCTGTAAAGTATAAAGAGCTTAAAAGAGAAAGTCCATAAATCTGGAGAGTAAAACATTCAATGAATCAGCACGTTTTCAAATAAAAAATTATGAGAATATTATCCTTTTGATTATTAAGTCCAATATAACTGAGTTTTTTTTCCTCTTTGTCTTGAATTTCATGAAGGTATCAGCCTCTTCATTAAAATTTTGAAAGTTCTCAGAGAGTCCAGTGGTATGATCCTGAAGTTATCAGAAACTTGTATTCAAGAGTCATTGTCAGAGTCTTTTCCATATATCTCCTTGAAGAAAAAGCAATTTTGGACTGCAGCTAACTGTAAATACTTCGAGGAAGAATCAAAGTAACGGTCTGGGAATGACAAAGATTTAAAATGATCATGGTTAAAAATCTAATGAGATTTTTATCAGGTTGATTATGGTAAAGACACACCTCACATAGAAATCTAGTTACTTCTGTGGAATACGAAACTATGACTGATAACATATTCGATTTCCAGAAATTTCATACAGTTTTTAGAACTCTTTTTTTTTTTTTAATTTTTTTTTTCCTTGAGATGGAATCTCACTCTGTCGCCCAGGCTGGAGTGCAGTGGCAGGATCTCCGCTCACTGCAAACTCCACCTCCGGGTTCACGCCATTCTCCTGCCTCAGACTCCGGAGTAGTTGGGACTACAGGTGCCTACCACCACACCCGGCGAATTTTGTTTTTGTGTTTTCAGTAGAGACGGGGTCTCACCGTGTTAGCCAGGGTGGTCTCGATCTCCTGACCTCATGATCTGCCAGCCTTGCCTTCCAAAGTGCTGGGATTACAGGCATAAGCCACTGCGCCCAGCCTAGAATACTCATATTATTAACATTCCCATAAACGTTATTTAGAGAAGGTTTAGCAACACTTATCACTTATTTGAAAATGCTTTATAAATATTTTAACATATAAAATAAGGTGGCTTTCCCATTCAGCTTCTGTTTACCAGCTGGATTCCTGAGTTCTTGGTGTAGCCCATTAATAATTAGGGCCAAAAACTCATAGTCCTACGTATGTTCAAAAACGTCCTTATGTAATTCCAGTACTTCTACTTCAAAATCATTGACTTAGTTGTAAGTTCTACCTTTTATAATAAGAGTTCTCCATCCTCATTACATGTTAGTAGTGTCAGGGAAGACTTAAAAATTATCAATGCCTGGGTCCCTCTCCAGACCTTTAAACTGGAACTCATGGGTGGGGCTTGAGCATCCACTTTTAAAAATGTTTTCCAGTGATTCCAAAGTGTAGCTTTATTTCCCATCAGATTTCTCTGATTTCTTGTGGCCTTCACTTTTTTTCTATTTTGGTATCATGATGAATTTCAGATCTCATTTCCTGTCTTATGCTTTATGTCCCCTAGGGTAGGGACCTTGCCTTCTTCGTTTCTGTATCTTTTTTGAACAAGTGAATTAGTCATCAGGAAAAGGTCTCCACCACACATACATTGTGTTCTGAGTCTCAGGTTCACAGGCTGATCCTAAAGTCTTTTTCCTCCACGAGGTCACAGGTTGCTTGTGATGAAGGGAGTGGTTAAGTCTGTAGTGCAGATGATGGAGGGGAGTTCACCCCGTTTTTAGACATAGCATTGGAACTAAGAATTTTATGTCTATATGGGTGAAGGGGCGGAGATGTGTAGGAAGACAGTTCTAATTAGGATGGAGGAATTATACTAGGAAGTAGAGGTAAAGGAAGTGAGAAGGATTAGTAAATAGAAGAAATGTGAACTTACCAAATAGGCTAGTGCAGACCCCTGGAGATTCTTGATTAAGTGAATTAACTAGATTTTAGAAAGGTAATGAGGCAGTCATATGCAAGGAAGGTTTCAAAGTCTGGACACAAGAAGTCAAGCAACACTTTGAGAAGTGGTTGGTCTTAATGGAAATGGAGAGAATTACACTATTGAGAGATGTGAAAAATAATGAAGAGGGTTTCACAATGTGAAATTGTGTTTCTCATTTGAATCTGAGAAATAAACGAGACAATTATGGCTAAAAGACATTGGGGTGGAGGGAGCATAAAGGCCAGGGAGAAAGGGAACTGCAGGAATTAGTGCTGAGAAGCAGCAGTTTAGTGGAAGAAGGAGGAGATCCAGTCCCAGATACAGGCCAATAAGTCTTTTCCCTCTCCCAAGCATGGCAGTCAGCCTGCAGGAAGCGGTACAAGAGAAAAGGCCATCATACCTGCCAGTCTTCCTGAAATACAGAAATGACATCACGGCTGCTATGTCGGATCAATGCCAGGATAGATGTCCTCTTCCTGAAGAAGCTGTCATGGAAAGAAAAGAAAACAAGGAATGGAGATGATGTTACTTTACAGGGGGGAACCTCAGGAACCAGCATGTAACATGAGGTAGTCTATAATTGTTTCTTCAAGGAAAGCATTATTTCTGTTGGAAAGTTGATGGGAGATGATTATATTCCTGCAGTTTTTTTTCCTCTCTCACCTTGTTTCTAGGTTTTTTATCAGTCCTCTGTCAATTATCTACTGCACTCAGATATTTCAGAAAGACTTCGGATGTGTGAAAGGCTGATCGCTATTTTCTATGTCAGTAGAACTATCCACCTTTATAACTTTTCATGGTTGCATCTTTTTCACAGTGTCTCTGTGGTGGCAGCCGTGAATGAGACCCTGCCAGGTCTCCGTGGCAGGGACCTGATTGACAGAAGGCCCAGGTCAGCGCATTTCAAATTCACCACCTCCTTTGCACAGAAAGCTTCCTTCCCACAGGCTTGCAGCAAGGGCGTGTAAGCAAGCCTAGTTCTCTGAGGCTCTCTTTAACTCTAATGTGTGACTGGTTGGAGGACTCCCCATCAGCCTTGTAAAAACTCTCTTAGAACTGCATTGATAACTAAAATTTCTTTCCCTTTCTTTTTCACGGGAGTCAGCTTTGCATAGTGGTCTGTGGGTTCTCCCACACTACCTTCATGCCTGCCCCACATTCCCTCACAGGTGTCCTCCCTGATAATTTATCTTATTTGTCTAGTCCTATCCTGGATGCATCTCAGTTGGTAAAAAAAAAAAAAAAAAAAAAAAAAACCAGGATTGATTCTTTACACTTAGATTTTTTCCTTTCTCTCCCACAAGCAGTCAGTAACCATGTCCTAGTGTTTTATGTGTTACCTCTTTTTCTATATATATATGGAAATAGGTACTGCTGAGGGGCACATCTTATGTGCCAGGCCCTGTGCTAAATACTTTACCTGTACCTCCTTTAATTCACACGATAACCCTGTGAGTTACATATTATTTCCATATTGCCGATGAAAAGACAGAAGCTTAGATTAGTGTAAAAACTTTCCTGGTGTCATATGGCTACTAATAGGAGGATCTGAGATTTCATTCTGGGACTATTAGACCTCAAGACTAATGACGATAGTAGTAATATAGCAGCTGAAGTTGGTTCGTCTGTGTGTGGCATCTTGTTTCATTGACTGCAATAAACCTTTAAAAGAATCGTATGAAGCAAGCTCTCTCATGCTTCAGGATATGAAAGAAGAACAAACTAAACCCAAGCACAGTGAATGAAGTAAACAATATGGATTAGAGTGGATAAAAGTAAAATGGAAAATGGAAAAAGAATACAGTAAATTAATGAAACCAAAGTTGATTCTTCAAAATAAAATCAACAAAATTGACAACCATTAACTAGACTGAGAAAAAGAGAGAGAAGATTAAAATTACTAAAATCAGAAATGAAAATGGAGTCCAAGCATGGTGGGTCATATTTTAATCCTAGCACTTTGGAAGGTCACATGGGAGGATTTCTTGAGGCCAGGTGTTTGGACCAGCATAGGTAACCTCAGGAGACCCTGTCTCTACAAAAAAAAATTTTTAAACCAATTAGCTGGGCATGGTGGCATGCATCTGTAGTCCTAGTATCTTGGGGGGCTGAAGAAGGAGAATTTCTACAGCCCAGGAGGTTGAGGCTGCAGTGAGGCATATTCACACCACTGTATTTCAGCCTGGGCTGGCCTACAGAGTGAGTGGCTCTCTCTCATTCTCTCAAAAAAAAAAATAAGAAAAGAAAAGTAAAAATGAAAAAACAGAAAATGAAATGATTACTACCAATTCTAATAAATAATGATTATGAAATTACTGTAAATAATTGTATGCCAATAAATTGTATAACCCAGATGGAATACACAAATTCCTAGAAAAACACAAAAATATGAATAGAACTATAATTAGTAATAAGATTGAATCAATAAAAGCATTTGATGAAATTCAATATTTTTTCATAATAAAAACATTCTAACTAAGAACGTAAGGAAACCACCTCAACATAAAGGTAATATGTGAAAAACCCAATGCTAACATCATACTCAATGGAGAAAGACTGAAAGCTTTCCCTGTTTGAGCAGGAACAAGACAAGGTTGCTGCTTTGGACACTTCCATTCAATGTAGTATTGAAAGGTCTAGTCAGAAAAATTAGGCAAGAATTTTTTAAAAGACATTCAAATTGGAAGAAAGGAGTAAAATTATTTCTGTTCACAGATAACTTGAACTTATATCTAGAAAATCCTAAAGATGGACAAACCTATTAGAATTGATAAATGAATTCAGTAATGTTCCACAATACAAAATCAACATTCAAACATCAGTCGTATTTCAATACACTAACCATGAACAATCCGAAGGGAAATTAAGAAAAAAATTTTAATTTGTATTAATATCAAAAACAATAAAATGCTTAGGAATAAGTTTAACCAAAGAGGTGAAATGATTATACCTGAAATCCGTAAAATATTGCTTAATGACAACATCAATAAAATGAAAGACATTTTATTTTCATGAATTAGAAGACTCACTATTGTCAGGAGGACAATACTACTCAAAGTGAGCTGCAGATTCAATATAATTCCTCTCAGAATCTCAGTGACATTTATGCAGTAAAAGAAAAATCCATCCTAAAATTTATATTGAAACTCATGACCCTAAATAGACAAACAACTTTGAACAGGAAGAATGAAGCTGGAAGACTCACACTTCCTGATCTCAGCATTTACTACAAAGCCCCAGTAACCAATACAGTGTGGTACTGGCATAAAAGTGGACATAGAAATTAATGAAATACTTGCATATATGGCCAAATGAAATACTTGCATATATGGCCAAATGATTTTCATCTAGTGTGCCAAGATCGTTCAATGGGGAAAGGACAGTGTTCTCACCAAATGATATTGGAAAAGCTGGATATCCAAGGGCAAGAATGAGTGGAACCTTTACCTAGCATCATATACAAAAATTAACCCACAATAGATCAGATATCTAAATGTAAGAGCAAAATCTATACAACTCTTAGAAGAAAACAGGATAAAAACTTCATGATATTGGATTTCACAATGATTTCTTGGTTGTAACAACAAAAGCATAGGCAACAAATAAAATGGATAAATTGGACTTCATAAAAATCAAAACCTTTTATAAATCAAAGAACAGTATCAAGAAAGTAAGAAGGCAATCCATGAAATGAGATAGATATTTCCAAATTATAAGTGTGATAAGAAATTAATTTCCAGAATACACAAAAAACTACAAGTCAACAACAGCAAATATCCAGAAACCCAATTAAAAAATGAACAAAGGATTAAAATAGAGTTTTCTCCAAGGAAGATATACAAATATCCAATAAGCCCAAGCAAAGCTCCTCAGCATCACGAATACTTAGAGATCAAATCAAAACCACAATGTGACACCACCTCACACACTTTAGGATGGCTTTGATAAACAACAATGACAGCAACACAAAACAACAAGTGTTTTCAAATAGATGGAAAAATTGGAGCTCTAGTGCATTGCTGATGGGAATGGAAAATGTTATAGCCACTGTAAAAAGTGGTGTGGCTGTTTCTCAAAAATTTAAACAATAAATTACCATTTGATACAGCAATTCCACTTCTGGACATACTCCCTATAGAACTGAAAGAAATGTGAACAAATATTTGCACATTGATGTTCAGAGAAGCATTACACACAATAGCCAAAAATGGAAACAATGGAAAAGTCCATTGAAAGATAAGTGGGTAGGGAAATGAGGTGTATCTATACATCGAAATGTTATTCAAACTTAACAAGGAATACAATTCCAATACATCGTGCAAAGTGGATGAACCTTGAAGACATTATGCTAACTGAAATAAGCCAGACACGAAAGGATAATTATTCTATAATTCCATTTATAAAAGATAGAATAGCCAGTTACATAGAGACAGAAAGTAGAATGGTATGTGCTAAGGGATAGGGGGAGAAGGAGTGAGAGTTACTGTTTATTGGGTACAGAGGTTTAATATGGCAAAAGGAAAAAGTTCTGGAAATGGATAGTGTGATGGTTACACAACACTAAATTGCACACTTAGAAATAGTTAATGATAAGCCTTATATTGGATATATATAAAGTGTCCTGGTAGTCTTACACTCTATAAATACACACTTTTTGGCATAGCCCCTTTCCTGCCATGCAGAGCCCCAGAGGTGAATCTCCCTATTTATTCAAGTGTGCATCACTCACTGTCCTCTGTGCTGTGTCCCACGTGCTGTGCCCACAGCCTCATACAGCTGGTGATTTCAGAGCCAGGACACAGCTCAAGAGTCTGCCCTGAGGCTCCCTCTCCTTTAATTTCCCTGCAGCCTAGCCTTCACATCAACTGGCAGTTCGATTTAGCCGAATTCAGGACAGGCCACCAGGGCTCTTTCTCCACACATGCTGGTCCCACACCAGGTGGAGTCAGGCAGGGCCAGTCACTGGAGAAGCCCGGAGCAGATTAGGGAGCGGTCTGAGCTGCTCCTCTCTCATCCAAGGGGTTTCCTACTCTCATTTGGGGGAAAAATGTGAGCTTGTTTCAAAGCCTCTGATGCTCCTTGTAGATCATGCGGTAGAGAAAAAAAATAAAGACGTGACAGAAAGGGATGTGTTGGTGACAGCGAGAAGCAACTTGACCTTGAGGACTCTCCTTCTTGTCCCTCTGTGAAGCCTCTTCCATCACATAGGGCTCAGGGCTGACAAAACCCCCTCCCTACCTTTCTCAGACTGGACACAAGGTCAGCCATGAGAAAACAGTAAAACAAGGAGAAGAGAGTCTGTAGAGACAAATTGGGAGGGTTCAGGAGGAGAATTTAGGATTTGCTTCTGCCCATGGGACACAGGCTGGGAATTAAAATGTTTTCCTGGGTCTCCTCTGAAAGCCAGATAGACTCCACCTAAAACCCTATTACCACTGATTCAGGATCCACTTACCAGAGACTTTGATCGTCTTGAATGCGGAACTTTCGCTGCCAGTGGCTGGATTACGAGCGGAGCAACTATAGAGCCCGCTATGCTTTGTAGTAATTTCGCGGATAGAGAGCTCTTGTCCTGATTGCAGAAACTTCCCATTAATCGTCCAAGAATACTCTGCCGGTGGGTTAGAGATCGCAAAGCAGTACAAGTAGAGTTTTTCTCCTGAACGGTAATAGGGGGATGAGAAAATGCTGGGGATGTATGGACCATCTGGAGTAAAGAGAATAAAGTCACAGGTGATGTCATCTGAAGGAAGGGGATGGTCCTTGTCTCTTAAAGGGACATAGTGTCCCTCTGAGCCAAGACACACCCTCAAGGCCCAGCCAAACGGCTCCTGTGTTCCCTGGGCCAAAGCCTGAGGTATTCTCCTGTTTCTCCCATCACAGGCTGTAGACTCCAAGTCTCCCATGACAAGAGCATCTCTTCCCCTTATATTTTTATCTAAGGCTGTGCATACCCAGGATTTTCCAGGGCAGGGAGTCATGGCCAACCCTGGTGTCCAGAAATAAAAGTGTCTGTACTTGGACCTCAGAGAGACTGAGAGGCCTGGCCTGTGTTCATTTGGATTTTAGCGGGTGGCCTGGTTCACACAAAAACCAAAGATACAAAGGACATCCAGTGTGACTGGGTCACTGGGGGTGCTATCAACTTGGTCCCATATTTCACATTCATAGGGGTCTGTGTCATTTCTTGTGACATTGCCTAGAATGAGGATCCTGTTTTCACCGGGTTCTTTAACCTGGGACTGTGTGGATAACAGAGAGAAGATTGTCCTGTGTGGCACCTTTGATTCCTCCACAGGAATCCTTCAATCAGAGTTAACATCTCCCACCTCTCAGCCCACCCGAGTCCTTGAAAGTCAATAGCTGGTGTGTGTGTCACAAGACAGATGCATGATGATCTAAGGGCTCAAAGACTGTGAGGCCACCTGCTCTGTCTTAGGGAAGCACAGACTTTCTCAAGTGTGAATTGAGCAGCAGTGTTGGGTCATGGATAGATACATCAGTGGGAGTCACAGTCCCTGATACACCTCCCAGTCCCTCTCTAATCAGCTGACTGGCTGGCTCACCTTGGGTTCCTTACCTGGAATGTGCAACTGCTGGGCCCCTTCCAAATTCCATCCTACTTTGCCCCCCTAGATGTGATTTCTCTGCAGCTTCCATTTCTAAGGACATTCTAGAGATGAGTAATAATGGGACTTCCCATTGTCCTGAAACCCTGAAGACATTGAGAAGCCTGGCCTGGACTGGATGTTTCAGCAGAAATAAGACAGGGGAGACCAGAGTCAAACCTGGAGGTCAGTTCAGTCATCAGGCCGTGGAGGTGCAAGGTGGGGCACTTTTCTGCAGATGTTTCATGATGACTTACTTGAGCCAGTGACCTCCAAAGATAGAGCAGAGTGCAAGGAATGATCTAGAAAGAGTGAAGGGAACAGACAAGAGCTGGTGGCTTTGGAGCAGAACCATGTTCCCTGTTCTGGGTTCTTTAAGTTTCCTCTCCTTCTGCAGAGGGCAGGTGAGGACTAAATGGATCTTTCCAGAAATACATGTGGACATTTGCAAATGCAGAACGGACTGGTGGAAAGGGTGGGAATGAACTTCTGGAAATCTAGTCCTCATGGACCATACGTGTTTGATGGATATGAGACAAATTTGGGGAGAAATTTTGCAAATATTTTCTTTCATTGGACACTCTACTCTCCGATTCCATGGGCTTGACTACTCAAGGGACATCATGTAAGTGGATTCCACAGTGAATCTGAGAAGAGACTGCTGGTTGCCAGGAGCTGGGAGTGGGGAGAATCAGAAGTTGTTCACCGCGGTGCAGTTTCAGTTATGCCAGATGGGGAGGTTCTAGAGATCTGCTGTACAGCTCGATGCCTATAGTTCACACAGATTGAGTGTTTCTTATGCATAAGACTTAGGACAAAAAGTGTTTTGGATTTCTGACATTTGTTGATTCGAAATATTTGTCACATACTTACTGGTTTAGCATCCCAAATCTGAAAGATTCAAAATCTAAAATGCTCCAGTGAGCATTTCTTTTCAGCATCACATTAGTCAGCAAAAGTGGGAGGTGATAGGCTAAATATATTCTTGCCCCTTTCTTTTCTCACAACGTTTCTAGCTTGGTGATTAGTATTTGGTCAATTCCATACTGGCCATGCTGCACTTGTATGTTTTTGAAGGCTTTGGGATGTGAGAAATAATGATTGCTATTTTCTCTGTCATGAACACTTTCCACCTTTCCATGGTTGCATTTTTTCTCAGTGTCTCTGTTGTGGCAGTCATCAGTAAGAGCCTGTCAGGTCAGATTTAGGACAGATTTTTGTAATTCTGCAAAAAAAAAAAAATGTTTCTGGGATTCTGCTGGGGGTTGTGTTGAATCTGCAGCTCACTTTGGGTAGTATTGTCATCCTAACAATATTCATTTTTCCAATCCATGAAAATGAAATATCCTCCCACATATTGATGTCATCTTTAATTTCATTCAGTAAAGATTTGTTTTGCCGGGCGCGGTGGCTCAAGCCTGTAATCCCAGCACTTTGGGAGGCCGAGACGGGCGGATCACGAGGTCAGGAGATCGAGACCATCCTGGCTAACACGGTGAAACGCCGTCTCTAATAAAAATACAAAAAAACAAGCCGGGCGAGGTGGCGGGCGCCTGTAGTCCCAGCTACTCGGGAGGCTGAGGCAGGAGAATGGCGTGAACCCGGGAGGCGGAGCTTGCAGTGAGCCGAGATCCAGCCACTGCACTCCAGCCTGGGCGACAGAGCGAGACTCCGTTTCAAAAAAAAAAAAAAAAAAAGATTTGTAGTTTTCAGGGTATAACCCTTAGACCTTTTTGGTTAAACTTATTCCAAAATATTTTATTCCTTTTGATGTTAATGAGAATGGAAATTCTTTTCTGAATTTCCTTTCACATTGTTCATTGTTACTGTATAGTCTAAAGAATGATCTAGAAAGAGTGAAGGGCACAGGCAAAAGCTCGTGGTTTTCGAGCAGAAACATATTCCCTGTCCTGGGTATTTGATTTTCCCTCTCCATTAGCAGAGGGCAGGTGGTTCTTCCCTGATAGCCAGATAGACTTCACTGGAAAACATATTGCCAGTGCTTCAGGGATCCACTTACCAGGGACTATGATCCTCTTGATTATGAGATTTGTTCCACCAGTGACAGAGTTATGCATGAAACAGACATACACCCCTCTATATGTTTTAGTGATTTGGAGGATAAAAAACACTTGTGCTGTTTGCTGAAACTTCCTGTCAATCAGCCAAGAATGCTCTGTCAGTGGGTGAGAGTCTGTGAGGCAAGAGAGCTTGGGGAGTTCCCCTGGATGGTAATAGGTGTATGAAGAAGAAAGGGTGGCGGCTTCCAGGCCATCTGGAGCAAAGAAAATAAAATCACAGCTGATGTTGTCAGAGGGAAGGGAAAATCCTGGTCTGTGGAAGGGCCACAGTGACCCTGTGAGCTAAGTCACAACACTGAAGTCCCAGCCAAATCCCTGCTGTGTTCACTGATCAGGAGCCTGAGACATTCACCTACTTCTCCCATCATAAACTGTGGACCCTGAGTCTCCCATGACAGGAGCAGCCTCTTCTCTCCCATTGGTGATCAAGCCTAAGCCTACTCTTAGGACTCATGGCCAGCTTTGATGTCCGGGGAGAAGGGTCTCTGTACTTGCACCTGAGAGGGACTGGGAGGCCTGGCCTCTGGCCATGTGTATTTGGGATGGCAGCCTGGCTCACAGAGGAACAGAAGATACTCACAGAGGAGATTCAAGGTGACTGGGTCACTGCGGCTGGAACTCACTGGGTTCTTCATTTCACATTCATAGGGTCCTGCAGTATCCTTTGTAACACCAAATAGACTGAGGGTCCTGTTGTTTTCGGACAGCTGCAACTTGCGACTGATAGGGAGTCTCTGACCTTTTATCCACCACAGGTAGCTTACATCCTGAGTGTCAGGATCACAGGATAAGATCACAGTCTCCGTGCCCTCCTTGGGGTTTAAGTTGCTGCTGGAGATGTAGGGCTTGGGAGTCTCCACTGTGCAGATAACAGAGAGAAGATTGTCCTGTGTGGCACCTTTGATTCCTCCAAACACATTTTTCAATCAGAGATGGCATTTCCCACTTCAGCCCACCCAAGTCCTTAAAAATCCATGGCAGGAGTGTGTGTTACAAGACACATGCATGGCAATCTGAGGGCTCAGAGATTGTGAGGCTGCCTTCTGTATGTGGGAGAAGCACAGACTTTCTCCAGTGTGAATTGAGCAGCATCATTGCATCATGGAAAAACATGGGTCCAGCAGTCAGAGCCCCTGGTGCCTCTCTGAGTCCCTCCCTCTCCAACTGCCTGCCTGGCCCACCTTGTGATCCTCACCTGGAGCATGCAGTGCTAGAATCTTCTTAGTTTCAGTCTTACTTTGCTCCCAAGGTATGTTTTCTCTGCAGCTTCCCTTTCCAAGGGCATCCTAGAGACGGATGATGGAACTTCCCATTGTCCTTAAACCCTTTGGGTAGTGGGAAAACTGGCCTGGGACTGGGTACTTCAGCAGAAATAACACAGGGGAGACCAGAGTCAAGCCTGGAGGTCAATTCAGTCATCAGGGAGTGGAGCAACAAGGTGGGGCAGTTTTCCCAGCTGTCTCATAGTGACTGACTTGAGCCAGTGACCTCTAAAGATAGAGCAGAGTCCAAGGAATGACCTAGAAAGAGTGAAGGGGACAGGCAAGAGCTGATAGCTTTGGACCAAGACCATGTTCCCTGTCCTGTGTCCATGATGTTCCCTTCCCCCTGTAGAGGGCAGGTGAGGACCATGTGGATCTTTCTAGAAATACATGTGGATGTTTGCAAATGCAGAACTGACTCGTGGAAAGCGCGAGCATGAACTGATGATGGAAGTCTGGCCCTCATGGACCATATGTGTTTGGTGGCTATTAGACCAATATTTGGGAAGAAGTCTTGCAGATACTTTCTGTCGTTAGACATTCTACTCTCTGATTCTGTGAGTTTGACTACTCTATGTACCTAATCTCAGTGGATTCCAGTGAATCAGAGAGTAGAATAGTAGTTTCCAGGAGCTGGGGTGAGGGGAATAGGGCATTGTTCCACGGGTGTGCGCTTTCAGTTATGCAGGATGAGGAGGTTCCAGAGATCTCCTGTAGATCTTCATACCTATAGTTCATACAGATAAAGTGTTCCTTATGCAGAAAGCTTAAAACCAGATGTTTTGGAGTTCCAGCTTTTTTTATTTTGGAATATTTGCAGTAGATGCACTGGGTTAGCATCCCACATCTGAAAAATTTTAAATCCAAAATGCTCCAGTTAGCACTTCTTTTTAGCACCACATCAGTGGTCAGAAGTGTTGGATTTTGGTGCATTTCAGATTTTGGATTTCTGAATTTGGGATGCTCAATTTGTAATATTGTAATTTTCCCATAAAAAGTTGTCAGGCGTTTAGACCTCATGTTATGGTGTGACTCTAGTAACAAAACAAAACAAAACAAAATTTGAAGGAAACATTAAAATGTCATAAGTGGAAATTTTTACTGATTGTCCAAACATCTAAGATCAATTGCTGGTAGTAGTATTTCTCTTGATACCCAATTAAGGTTTAGGTGTGGGGTGAATTCCAGCAAGATCACATTATGCTCAAAGAAAGATGCCAGAGGTGATTTGAAATTAGCAAGTTCTTAAGTAGAAAGAGACCCGTTAAAAGGGCAGAACTTGTCAGTGTGTCAATTACATAAAGGGAGGAATGATGCTGAATTAAAAGAAGTTATGTGTGTTATGTTAGTAAATATAGAAGGAACTCCCTGTTTCTAATTTCTGTGCAGAGTTAGGAAAAATGGGGAGGAGCCCAAAACAGGTATGTGAAGTGCTGTTTTCATTTTCTCTCAACCTCAGGAAATACAACTAGAGTTTAAGTTTGTGTGAATTAAGAAGAGTCTAAGTGAGATGTCATTGGGTCATGTGTCCCCCACACGAAGAATCCCAACTTATGAAAATGGCATCATCATGAAGAAACAATCGAATGTGGCCCAGGCAGGAAAACCATCAGATAGCACCCCCTGGCCACTTCCAACAGGTCCCCGAACCCAGCAGTATTCCCATTATGTGAATGTTACAGCCTTGGTAGTTGTCCCATACCTACAAAATTTAAAAATTGCTATTGTCAATACAAAATGATAAATATGAAGTTGAATATATTGCTCCATTTTTTTCCACCTACTCTTTTTGAACTTTCCTGTTTCAGTTTTGGAAGTTTCTATTGACACATCCTCAAGCTAGGGATTCTTTTCTAAGCTGTTTGCATTCTACCAGTAAGCATCAAAAGCATTCTTCATTTCTCTAACAGCATTTTTTTTTTCTTCTGAGATGGAGTCTCGCTCTATTGCCCAGGCTGGAGTGCAGTGGCACGATCTTGGCTCACGGCAAGCTCTGCTTCCCGGGTTCATGCCATTCTCCTGCCTCAGCCTCGCGTGTAGCTGGGACTACAGGCAGCCGCCAGCACGCCGAGATCATTTCTTTGTATTTTTAGTAGAGATGGGGTTTCACCGTGTTCGTCAGGAAGGTCTCGATCTCCTGACCACTTGATCCGCCCGCCTCGGCCACCCAAAGTGTTGGGATTACAGACGTGAGCCACTATGCCTGGCCATCTCTGAGGTATTTTAACTAGTTGTGGACTTTTGAGTTTGTTCAACTGTTTACTTACTGTTAGAACCGAGTGACAAATTTCAACCTTCTTATATGCCTGACAGGAAACCTGAAGTCTCTAGAAAGTGACTGGAGAATGCGAGTTCCATAGTAGGCTGAGGATGGAGTCACGAGTGAAATGGGTGAAATCAGCCCATGGGCTTTGGAGACTACAAGCCTGTTCAGCCTCTGACACCCTGGTGAGTCACTGCAAAGATTACAACAGTGACAGCAAACTAGCATGGCTGACTCCATCTGGCATCTAGTCTCAGGCTGGCTGTCCTCACTCATTCCTGGACATAGGCCAGGCTAACCATGGAAGGAATTTAGTTTATGGTTTAACTTTGAAGAAACAATGATAATAGTTCCTCCATAACACCAATACCCTTATTTTGCTCAGGGATTGCCTTTGCAAAACTGGTGAAAGACCGTGAGAGTAAGATTATAGGAGAGCAGTGAATTCTGCTAAAATGTAGGCACAGTTTCTATAATCCCTTACTGCTCAAATATCATTTGCCCAGAGTTTGCAAAATTCGTAATCAATTGCTCCTATAGATAACATCACTATTGTAGAACCTGAGATTGGTCTTTTGAGATGTTTCTCATTCTTTGCATTCTGGCAACCCGCTGATCTCATCCATACCCATGACTAATGGCTCAGCCAGTCACGTGGTCCCCACCTAGAGTCAGATTCAACTACAAACAGATCATTTCCCTCTGCCCCCGTGATTCCATCCCCAAACAATCAGCAGTACTGATTTTTTAGTCCTGTGCCTCTGAAACTATCCTTGAATATCGCTGTCTAATGTTGACAGCTGGTACCATTCCTTCTGAAACTATTCCAATCAATAGAAAGAGGGAATCCTCCCTGACTCATTTTATGAGGCCAGCATCATCCTGATACCAAAGCCTGGCAGAGACACAACAAAAAAAGAGAATTTTAGACCAATACCCCTGATGAACATCGATGCAAAAATCCTCAATAAAATACTGACAAACCGAATCTAGCAGCACATCAAAAAGCTTATCCACCATGATCAAGAGGGCTTCATCCCTGGGATGCAAGGCTGGTTCAACCTACACAAATCAATAAACGTAATCCAGCATATTAACAGAATCAAAGACAAAAATCACATGACTATCTCGATAGATGAAGATAAGGCCTTGGACAAAATTCAAAAGTTCTTCATGCTAAAGACTTTCAATAAATTCTGTATTGATGGAACGTATCTCAAAATAATAAGAGCTATTTGTAATAAACCCACAACCAATATCATACTGAATGGGCAAAAACTGGAAGCATTCCCTTTGAAAACTGGCACAAGACAGGGATGCCCTCTCTCTCCACTCCTATTCAACATAGTGTTGGAAGTTGTGGCTAGGACAATCAGGCAAGAGAAAGAAATAAAGGGTATTCAGTTAGGAAAGGAAGAAGTCAAATTGTCCCTGTGTGCAGATGACATGATTGTATATTTAGAAAACCCCATTGTCTCAGCCCAAAATCTCCTTAAGCTGATAAGCAACTTCAGCAAAGTCTCTGGACACAAAATTAATGTGCAAAAATCACAAGCATTCTTATACACCAGTAACAGACAAACAGAGAGCCAAATCATGAATGAACTTCCATTCACAATTGCTTCAAAGAGAATAAAATACCTAGGAATCCAACTTGCAACAGATGTAGAGGACCTCTTCAAGGAGAACTACAAACCACTGCTCAGTGAAATAAAAGAGGACACAAACAAATGGAAAAACATACCATGCTCATGGATAGGAAGAATCAACATCGTGAAAATGGCCATACTGCCCAAGGTCATTTATAGATTCAATGCCATCCCCATCAAGCTACCAATGAGTTTCTTCACAGAATTGGAAAAAACTACCTTAAAGTTCATATGGAACCAAAAAAGAGCCTGCACTGTCAAGACAATCCTAAGTCAAAAGAACAAAGCTGGAGGCATCACGCTACCTGACTTCAAACTATACTACATGGCTACAGTAACCAAAACATCATGGTACTGGTACCAAAACAGAGATATAGAGCAATGGAACAGAACAGGTCCCTCAGAAATACTACCACAGATCTACAGCCATCTGAACTTTGACAAACCTGACAAAAACAAGAAATGGGGAAAGGATTCCCTATTTAATAAATGGTGCTAGGAAAATTGGCTAGCCATAAGAAGAAAGCTGAAACTAAATCCTTTCCTTACTCCTTATATCAAAATTAATTCAAGATGGATTAGAGACTTAAATGTTAGACCTAATACCATAAAAAGCCTAGAAGAAAACCTATGTACTACCATTCAGGACATAGGCATCGGCTAAGACTTCATGTCTAAAACACCAAAAGCAAAGGCAACAAAAGCCAAACTTGACAAATGGGATCTAATTATACTAAAGAACTTCTGCACAGCAAGAGAAACTATCATCAGAGTGAACAGGTAACCTACAGAATAGGAAAAAATTTTTGCAATCTACTCATCTGACAAAGAGTTAATATCCAGCACCTACAAAGAATGCAAACAAATTTACAAGAAAAAAACAAACAACCCCATCAAAAAGCTGGTAAAGGATATGAACAGACACTTCTCGAAAGAAGACATTCACACAGCCAACAGACACATGAGAAAATGCTCTTCATCACTGGCCATGAGAGAAATTCAAATCAAAACCACAATGAGATACCATCTCACACCAGTTAGAATGGCAATCATTAAAAAGTCAGGAAACAACAAGTGCTGGAGAGGATGTGGAGAAATATTAACATTTTTACACTGTTGGTGGGATTGTAAACTAGTTCAACCATTGTGGAATACAGTAAGGCGATTCCTCAAGGATCTAGAACTAGAAATACCATATGACTCAGCCATCCCATTACTGGGTATATACCCAAAGGATTATAAATCGTGCTGCTATAAAGACACATGCACACATATGCTTATTGTGGCACTCTTCACAATAGCAAAGACTTGGAATCAACCCAAATGTCCATCAGTGACAGACTGCATTAAGAAAATTTGGCACATATACACCATGGAATACTATGTAGCCATAAAAAAGGATGAGTTCATGTCCTTTGTAGGAACATGGATGCAGCTGGAAACCATGATTCTCAGCAAACTATCGCAAGAACAGAAAACCAAACACCGTGTGTTCTCACTCATAGGTGGGAATTGAACAATAAGATCACTTGGACACGAGAAGGGGAACATCACACACGGGGGCCTATTATAGGGAGGGGTTGGGGGTGGGGTTGCAATGACAGTTATACCTGATGTAAATGACGAGTTGATGGGTGCTGACGAGTTGATGGGTGCAGCACACTAACAATGCAAATATATACATATGTAACAAACCTGCACGTTGTGCACATGTACCCTAGAACTTAAAGTATATTTTTTAAAAAAATTTTTTAATTAAAAAAAGAGAAAATCTCTAACCCCTGATCCACTAGGGAGGCTGATTTGAGTAATAATATACCTCCGTCCTCCTATTTGGCAGACTTGGAGTCATTAAAATATTTCGTTACTGCAAATCACCATCTGGATAAATTGGTTTTGTTTGTGCAGGAGGCCAGAAGAACAGGTCTGGGAATTATAAGAATGGATGGAGGAGCTGCCTATCCCTGTCCCACAGTGTTGTGCACAGATCAGCCTCACAACAGGAAAGAGCCCTGGATGGGGATACAGTGGAAGTTAATTCTCTTAGTGACTTGCGGACATTGGCTCGAGATGAAGCCTGGTAGGAGTGGAAACTCCAGGTCATTTCTATGCCTTTCCTATTACCTGGGAGGTGGACAATTCCACAGTGTTAGCAGGAAGGAAATAGAAGGCAGCTTAGTTAGAGGGAGTGTCTGGGGAAGGCCTAGGGGTGGAGGAAGAAGCTGTGCAGGGCAGGCCTTGCCAGTTAGAATGAAGTGGGAGGAAGATGAAGGACACAGAGAAGCAGAGAGAGGCAGAGACAGCCTGGCAGTGAACAGTGGGGGCTACAGTGACGTCAGAGACCCCAGGGACTAGGTGTCCCCATTTCCACAGTCCAGGACCAGGGAGCCCTGAAAATCCTCCAGTGGCCAAAGGGTTTTGACTTACAAGAGGTGGGGTGTCTTTAGGGGCAAGAGGTAGTGGGGGGATGAAAGATGGGTGTCAGCCACTGAAGGACAAGGGAAAGGTGTGACCTAGACCGACTAGGATTCTGCATCTGAGATCCAGTCTCTAAAGAGGTTATGGATCATTCATTTCTTCATTCAATTCCTTCATTTGTTATGTGAGAGCACCTGAGTGTGTGTCTCTCACTGGGCCCGTGATGGTGCAGGGTGTGGGTGGGGAAAGAAAACAAGGTCCTGTCCTTTGTCCGGTAAGCCAGTGACATGGACACTTTGGGAAACAGGATTTCAGGTTCAGTGATAGGGGTTAAGATCTCAGGGGGAGGCCTGGACATTTTTTGCACTGACTCTGACGGTTGAGGCAGGTGATTTAGTTTGGAGAACAGACTAATCAGCTGACCATTTGTTCTCACTCCTCTGAGGTTTGGATGCCTAAGAAGAGAGGATTTGAGCCAATAAATGACTATGGGGTCGTTGGAACCCAGTAATCCCTCACTTCTGGTGGAGGAGAGGATGGGCCTGTGGCTGCAGACAGACCTCATGTGACCCTGATCTGCCTTTTGTGTTTGTGTGACTCTGGTTCAGTGACTGTGCCTTCCTGTGCCTCTGTTTTCTCTCAGTCAAATAAGCTAAATGGCAAATGGACTGTGGCTTTTCATGCTATCTGTGAATAAATTGTAAATTCTTCACAGTCACGTGACCTAATGCTTGGCACAGTGAAGGTGTTCACACAAACAGCATTTATTATTATTCACTTCCATGAGAGAGCACCTTTAGGTCAGATCCCTGTGGACAAGCTGCTGCCAGGTACATTTTCTCTCTTCTGCTTCTGCTTCTGGGGACTTTAGACTTTCTATGGAGTGTCCTAAGCCTCACAAGGCAGTTGACTGATGGCCTACAAAGCTTGTCTTTCTGTCCTCTCCACTCTGAGTCTCAGGTGAAGAAAGCTCTGTGTTTGCCCAGATGAGGCTCTGAAGGCTGAGCCCTGGCAGTGAGCAGCTCCAGGAGACACAGTCCTCAGACAGCTGGTGAATCCTTGGTCCCAGTAAGCCCTGCCACAACCCAGCCCTGGCACAGGCTCCTCAGCTTTATCTGGAGTAAGGATTTGGGTACAGCGGTCTGGGGTTGAGGTCTCTAGGGCTGAGCTTTTCTGAGAGTATCTCAAGGGACCTCTTAGGCAAAGCCCTACTCAGTTCTCCAGGGTCTTTCTCAGGGTCAAGTTTATGAAGAGGACATGAAGTGCTTGGCTGAGACTGATCTCGTCCTGCTGAGCACCCCCCCATCAGACTGTCCTTCCTGTGCAGCAAGTGTCTGCAGGGTCTGGAGGCAGGAAAGGAATTCTGATCTGTTGAGGTTTGTCTCCTCTGTGTGTGTCCTGCACTAAATACCAAAACCCCAACATGGGACATAATGCAGAGAGGGACACAGGCACCGTCCAGGCCTGACCTTCCTGTGTGTGCAAAGTAGAAGGGACCCCCAACCCCCAACACCCAGGGATCATGTGGAATCACTCACGGTATAAGGTGAAATGTCCAGTTACTCCTTCAGTCCCTTCACCTCGCTTTGTGATTTGAATGGTGTAGGATCCTGTGTCATTCTTGGTGACATTCTGGATCAGCAGGGATGCATTGGAATATACTGTTTCTCGTCCACTGTATGCAGGCCCAAGTACAATCATTTCAGTGTCTATTGTATATGCTGTAATGTAATGCTGGAGGTCTATTATTTGCCCTTTGTACCAGCTGTAGCCAGTAAGATTCTGGGGCAAATTGTGGACAAGTAGGAGAACATCCTTCCCCTCAGAAAGTTTGGTTGGCTGGGCTTCAATCGTGACTTGGGCAGTGGTGGGAGGGTTCCAGAAGATTAAAAGTGATGCTAGGAGGTGGAGAGAGCATCAGTCAATATTGAGACCTATGTATTGGGATGAAAAGATGGGGCCTTGGGTCCTGAGAAGATCTCTTCAATCATCAGCCTTGTAGACACACACACACAAACACACACACCCCTTTTTGTGTGTATGTGTGTGTGTGTGTTTTTGTCCTACTGTCCTACTGGGTCAAGGTCAGCAGCACGACCCCCATTCATCCAACACTTCTGACCTCGGCATTTTTCTCTTTGAAATCCTCTTCCCCAGGGGTCTGCATGGCTTCCTCCACACTGCCCTCAGGTCCTGCTCACATCAGGGCATCCTTAGACTTCTTTCCTGACACCTCCTTCAGAGACCCTGGATCTTCCCTTTCTGATCTTTCCCTTCTCTGCTCCCTCTGGAGCTCTTGTCAACACCTGACCTCACATTCCAGATCTCTTTGCATGTCTGCCTTACTGCCCATGAGAGCATGAGCTCCATGAGGACAGGGACGTTAGTGATCTTGGTTACACCCCAGCGCCTGGGACAGGCTACAGACTCCTGCAGATGTGAGGGTTCCCAGGGACCTCCAAGCCAAGGATTTTTTTTTTCTTTCCCCAATTGTTGAGGTTTTTTGCTGAGGACAGTGTTTCATGTCCTGCTTATATTTTCATCTGAAGTGTCATCTGATAATAGTTATTATTATCATTTTTCAAAATATGGTGGCCAGTGATGCTAAACCAGGAGAACAGAACACTTGAGATTTTCCTACCTATTACCAGTTCCACTTAAATGTGATTTTCCTGTTGTGACCCTGTCTCTCTCTGGTATATTATCCCCAATCCAGGCTCCAACAGAGCCTTCTTTCCTTTATTTATTTCTCTTTTTTTCTTTTTGAGACGGAGTCTCATACAGTCTCCCAGGCTGGCATGCAGTGGCGCCATCTCGGCTCACTGCAACCTCTGCCTCCCAGATTCATACAATTCTCCTGCCTCAGCCTCCTGAGTAGCTAGGATTACAGGAGGACACCACCACACCTGGTTAATTTTTTCTGTTTTTAGTAGAGACGGGGCTTCACTGTGTTGATCAGACCGGTCTTGAACTCTTGACCTCATGATCCATCCACCTCAGCCTCCCAAAGTGCTGGCTTATTTTATTTTTTAGAACTCCATCCTCTCCAGGAGACCCCATCCAATCATTCTGCTTCCTCCTCCTGTCCTCTCCCAGGAAGTTCTCTCCTCACCTGTGAGTAGAAGCTCCTTCCAGGTGATGTGCAGTGTGTAGGGAGGCACTGAGAGGGGCCCCATGGCCTCTTCTGCCTGTGTGTTCTCCTCTGTGGAGATGACCTTGGATCCAAAATCTTTCCGAGCACAGCTGTCAGCTGTGCTGTCCTTCCTCCTTCTGTGCTGAGCCTCTTCCCGGGGCAGGAGCACTTCTCAGGCTTATGGGCGGGGTCTGAGCCCAGGACACCTCTCTATCCCCTCCCCTCTCAGTCCTGCCTCTTTGTCCCTCCTTCTCTTTTTCCTTTTGTCTGTGTGTCAAGTCCCTGGGAATTGTGGAGGCCTCTACCTTTTTCAGCAGTGATTTTGTCACCAAACCTCGGTACACACTATGTGCAAAACCACAAACATACACAAAAAAGAGGCGCGCACAGACACACAGAGTCACATATCCTGTAGGTTGGGCAAGCACAGTTCTGGGCCTCAGCCTCCTGCTGACCCAGTGGCTCTGGGTCGGGGTGTACATTCACACCCCTTGCCCTCTTTCATCCCCATCTGGCTCTCCCCTTCAGTGCAGGAGGCTGGAGCTGCATCAGGTCCCTGTTATAGGGACACCACATTGTGCTGTGGGTGAGCTGTGTGTTGCCTGGTGACAGGGACCCTTCCTTTCTCTAATTGTGTCTAGCTTGGCTGCAACTTCCAAGGATGGACATTCATGACCTGGGTGTCCCAGAGGAAACTGTCCTTCCTGGAGGTGTGCAGGGTGAGTCTCTCATGCCTCTTGGGAGGAGAGGCCTGTGCTGGTTGCTCAGTGGGGGCTGTGACTCCCATGGTCAAAGGACAGTTCTCAGTCACTCTATTGCTCCCTTAGGACTGCTGGATGTGTTTCTCATCTCTTCCTGACCATCTTTGGTGTCCTCTCTTCCCTGCCGTCTGATTGTCCTGTGGTCACCACATCTTCCCCGTGGTGGTGCAGGAGGAAGTGGGACGTTACCCAGGAACCCCGTGGAACATGGCTCGTTGAGATACAGGAAGGGGAGCCTGGGACAGAGCAGGGGTTCAGAGCTGGAGAGATTCATCCCGACTTCCTCCGTGGCCGTGATGGGCTCAGCCCTCCATGTGCTGACATACCCAGGGGTCTGTCCTGAGGGTTTTCACCTGGCCAAGATGCTCTCTGTAGAGGAGGAACAGGCAGTCACCAGAGAGCCTCTCTGGAGGGACGTCGCTCACACCTGAGAAGGCGGGTGGGGGTGAGTTGTGTTCTCAGAGCAAAGAGCAATAATACCCCCTTCTCCCAGCAGGGACACAGGAGAGGTCTGTTTCCCAAGGGACAGCCGGGGGTAGGTGGCCACATCCTATGTGGTGCCTGTGTGTGACCATCACACGCGCTCTGGGCCCCACCAGGTGCAGCGGGCAAGCAGGTCACAGGGTTCCTGACCGATTCCCGGGGAGGCTGTGGGCCCTCAGGCAGCCGGTGTTCTGTGTCGGCACTAGGCTTGGCCTGGGATGCCCCACAGAACAGGACAGATGGAGCGTGGGCGGGCATTTAGGGAGCAGTGACAGAAAGAGTTGATGAGGATGGAGGGAGGTCACGAGGGGAAGGCGCGCAGTGTGGTGTCCCGTGCACCAGCGCTGCCCTAGGAGATGTCTTTTTAACTGAGCCCAGGGAAGGAGCAGGTGTGTGGGGCAGGAGCTGCCTGCAGAGGGAGTGGTGTTAGGTTGGCGGCCGCCAGGTCAGGGAGGAGCTGACACAGTCCGTGTGGGGAGCATGGAAGACGTTGAGGACTTGGGCCGAGGTGACCCTGGTGAGGGTGGACCCTGCTTGGCTACAGGTTCTGCTGAGGGAGGTCGGCATCCCCTGGGAAGGCTCCAGGCTGGAGGGACTCTGCCGCCCTCTGGTGGAATGGAAGGGAAGTGTGGGTGGCCAAAGTCCCAGGCCAGGCTGCGTGTTTTATTCCACAAGGATCTGCACGTTTCAAACGAGGTCACACATATGTTATGTTACAGCTCCATCACCTTCCAGTCCTGTAAGTCCCAGTCTCTGTGGCTCCACGTTCACTGTTCTCCCTCTTTCACGATCGGATGTCCGGAACAGATTTTTGTCACCTTCAGTGAGTTTGTGTTTGCGTGCAGTAGGCGGCACTGTGTATTCTCTGGGGGCAGTGATGTCTGGGGCTGAACACTGCACATGGGCTTGGGAACAGAAGACGGAGCAGCAGGGCGGGAGGATCAATGCCAGGGGAGTAGGGACAAGTCCTTTTCATTTTCTCACTCCCAGGGACCAGAACCCAGGATTCTGACTCCAGGGCACAGTAGCACACCCTGCTGGTGTCCCTGGATGTCAGGAGTGCTCATAGTGTCATGTTGCCTTGGCATTCATTTTTTAAGGTGTAAATTTATTTGCCTCACATCAGAAGCAGGCCTTGCTCACCATGGCAGTTTTCAATACTGTATCTGGTTCAAGTGACTGCAGTTGGTGGCCAGCGATAAAATCTAAGAGGCATCTCTCCTGCTTGGTGTGCTGGGCTCCTCTCTCTCCATCTACTTTCTTTAAACTGATATTCTGACATTTGTCCTCACATTTAAAGAGACCACTTCTCAATCACAGCGTGATCTCCTGATCTCAGTGTTTGCTACTTGCTTTAAACACATCCATTAAAGCTCCCTGCTGGAAACCTGTCAGATAACACCTGGACTTACTAAAGACATTGGCTTACCATTCTCTTCTCTCCTCCCTGCCTGGGCTTGCTGACCTCTGTATCTGTGGTCTCCAGGTGTGCTGAGTGCTCCCCAGTGTCTCTAAGTAGTAAAAACACTTACACTTTCACGTAGTGGTTGTATCATTATAGCCTCACATGCCATCCAGGGCCTGACATCGAGGCTGCCCTGTGGGACCTGTGCTCATTGAACCCCTGCTGGAGCTCTTGTTTTGGTACCTGCAGTTCTTCTGGAGACAGGAGCTTCCAGCTAACTTGATTGAAAAACTGATACGTTTCATTGAAAACAGTGGGTCAGATTATGTATTCATGGGCTTCAGCTGCCATAACAAACACCTTAGCCTGGGTGAATTAAATAATAGAAATCGATTTTGCACAGTTCTGTGAATAATGTGCTATTTTAACCACTTTAAAATGTGCAATCAAATGCAATTAACCACAAACACAGTGTTTGTGTGTCACCACTATTTTTCCTAGAAAATTTTTATCATTTTAAACTGAAACTTTGTATAATTGAAACAATAATAACTCCCTATATTTTCCACCCTAGACCTTGATCATCTCTACTCTGTCTCTGTGAATTTGCCAATTCTTGATGTTTCATATAAATGGAATTACATGTATATGTTCTTTAGTTTCTGACATATTTCACTTAGCATAAATGTTTCCAAAGTCCATGCATCTTCCAGCGGATGTCAGAGCTTCATTCCTCTTTATGGCAGATTAATATTCTGTTGTGTGTGTGACCACATTTGTTTATTCGTGTGCTGATGAACACTTGGATTGTTTTCATATTTTATCTTTTGTGAGTAATGCTACAATCAACATTCCCATGCGAGTACCTGTTTCAGTCCCTGGATTCAATTCTTTGGGTATATACCTAGGAATAGATGCTGTTTCACATGAGAATTCTATGATTAGCTTCTTGAGGAACAGCACAACTATTTCTCCTAGTGGCTGCACAGTTTTATAATCTCACCAGCAATGTATGAGGATTCCAAATTCTACATAAGGCTTTCACTTGTTATTTAACATTTGAAAAGTATGGTAGCCATATTTGTAGGTTTAGTGTGGGATCCCATAGTGGCTTTGACTTTGTATTTTCCTAATGACTAATGATGTTGAGTTTCTTTTCATGTCCCTCTTGATGATTTGCATATCTTCTTTGAAGAAATGTCTATTTGCGTCCTTTGCCCATTCATATAAATTGGAAGGTTTGTCTCTTTGTTACTGAGTTGTAGCAGTGCTTTATATATTCTGGGCATGAAACCATTGTCTATGTGATTTACAACTGTTGTGTCTCATTCTGTGTTTGGTTTTTTATTTTCTTTATAATATACTTTGATGCACAAAAGGCTTGCATCTGTAGCCCAATTTATCTATTTTTCCTTTTTCTTTCTCATGCATTTGGGTCATACCTGAGAATCCATTGCACATTTGAGATCATTAAGTTTCACCCCTATGTCTTTTTCTAAGATGTTCTTGTAGTTACAGATTTTATAATTAACTCACCCATCCACTTTAAGATAATTGTTTGATATGGTTGGAAGTATAGTTCTCTAAGTTTATTGCTTTGCATGTGGTTATCCAGTTGTTTGTGCACCATTATTTGAGAGGATGATTGTTCCTCCATTAAATTATCTTGACGCCCGTATTCAAGAGAAATGAACTATAAGGGTGAGTGTTTATTTCTAGACTCTCAATTCTATCCCTTTGGTCCCTATTTGTATTCTTATGCCAGCAGTTTCTGTTTTTAGTACTTGGAATGTTTTGTGAGATTTCAAATAAGAAAGTTCAAGTTCTGCAATTTATTTTGGAAAAATTATTTTGGCTCTTTCAGGGGTACTTTTTTAACAGCAAGGAGGCCAATGTTTTGCAATTGGAAAGCTTTTTCTGTCGTATTTCAGAGGGGAAATTTGCAGTCTAGGGATCTTTTCAGGAACTTTATCACAGGTAGGTAATTATCACCACTTCCTTTGCTGAGGTACTGGGTTAAAATGTGTGTTGCCTCCCTTTGAGGAATTAAGAGGCCCTAGAAGCACTTGCCTATGTGGTGAGAGATAGCGAGCTCCTTAATGAGGAGCACAGAAGACATTGCTTTGGGACACAATGTTGTCAGGGGAGCAGTGTGCCTCTTTACTTCTTTATTTTTTTGTGCAGTTTAGATCTCTACTGGACAAAAGATATTGAAATCGTTGTTCATTCTCTTGGTTCTTGTTTGGCTGACCTGTCAGCTGGAGCTGGAGGACATGCTTGGAAGGGAAGTGACCCCCATGGGAAAGAGCAGGGCTCAGCAGAGTGAAAGCAGCTGGGACCCAGAGAAGCCAGTGAGGTCTGACTCTTAAAAGCCAAAGACCAACAGGTGGGTGTCCTCAGGGGCAAATGGATTGCACTGGTACCCATTCAAGCGGACTGGAGAAAGGTAAGAGGCTTTGGATATTCCATTTTCTCTCTCAGCTCTTCAGCAGGAGATTTAGGCCCTGGGCTGGTACTGTCCTGCAGCAGGGGCAGGGTGGACAGAAATGGCTGCATATCATGCCTAAGTCCATGTCATCCTCTCAGGCATTGCCCCTGAAGATGGAGAATTTTGTTCAGAGCCCCAGCCTGGGCACATGGGAGGAACCACCTTATTAAAATTAATTTAAGAAAACAGTATGCATGCTTTATTCTTCTAGAATAACTATTAAAGTCATGTTTTACAATATATCTCTTAAAGGAATGGTGAGAATCATCAACATAATGTATGTTTTACGTGGTCTTTTCTATAATTGCAGCTTTCACATGTTCTTATAGAATCCATTTCCTTTCGAAACACACAGGCAGTATCTCTGTGTTGATTTCTACTGGGAAACCTTTATGCAGGGTGGAGAGAGTCACATTTCCTAATGAGAGATGGAAAGCATCTGATTACCAGAAAAAGTGTCCAAATTCTGCTGCTATGATCGTGGTGCTGCAGGTGGAGGTCAGTTTAAGGAGGATTCAGGCAAAGCAATTTTGAAAGTCTTTTTCATTGTTTTTGTTTGTTTGTTTTTTTTGTTTGCTTTTTACAAAACCATGGGCAGAAGCCACCACCTGGACCCACCACATGTTGGAGTGGATGAGGGACAGAAATGGAGCTCAGTAAATTGAGAATGAAATTCAGGAGTGGGGAAGATATTTGAGAGGTCAACGGGTGTGAGAGGTGAATGGGTGAATGATAAGAATGTTCAAAACATCTTCTTTCTCCATAATAAGAGAGCATTTAGGCCCCTGAGTCAGTCAGTGTCCAGGCCAGGGGGAGCAGGATGTGGTCAGCTCTCCTGGGCAAAAGTGAGACTCCAGCAGTGTCCAGTTACCTCATCCAGTTTAGGATTCATTCCTATTTTAAAAATGATCCAACAGTATGCAATTTTCAAAATATACAAAAATCTCTATGCTACCATTCATAGATAGACAAGATGGCCCTAAGATGGTGAGAGAATCAGAATGGGGTTTGGGTTTACATTGTGTATTTTTTTTCTCCCAATATCTGCAGAATTCCCTAGATCAATTTTTTCATGTAACCCAGTGGGTGTCATTCCCTTTCACAATTACAGACATTTCCAGTTCACGGTTAAAACGCTTGGAAAACCCACACCCTTTCTACTGTGAGGTACAGACAGCCATGTGGCACCACCTCTAAACATGCCTTCCGGGACATCAAATTACTGATTAAGTAAAAGTCATTTCAGTAGATATTGAAGACCTCCATTTTACCCCTCTCACACTTGTAAATCTTCTACCAAGAGGTGATGGATTTTAGTGGTGATTTGCTTTTATAGATTAGTGTAGATTAATGCTTCTGCCAGGGGGAAATTTTACGTTGGGAAAAGCATTTGGCAAAGTCTACAGACATTGCTGGTTGTCAGAGCTGGGGGAGGGAGTCCTGCTGGCCTTGAGTGGGTAGAGTCCCCAGATAGTGCTGAACATTCTAGAGCTCACAGAGCCCTACCAGCATGACCATTACAAAGTTCAACGCTGAGGAGGAGTGGAGAGCTCTCATGTGCCTTCCCTAGCTTCCCTAGAGCTTTTTACCTTCTCCTTCCTTCAGCCTCTCCCACTTTCTCACCTCAGCTTGCTCCTTGAACCTTAATGCCCTCCACTGGAACTTTCCCATAGTTTAAGACCTGCTGTAATCTCTTGAACACCTTAGCCCCTTTCTGATCCTTAGTAGGGTGTCCTCTAGAGGGGATCCTCACCTTTCCTGGAGCTTCCCAGGATCCAGATGCCCCTGCCCTGTGTGAGCACCAGGGATATGGCCATGTGCCTGTGTCCCTAAAGGTCCTGTCACTCAGGACTTCAGTGTGACACCAGCTGAGGTGATATTACCCTCCCCTACTTTTCTTGGAACATAAAAATACGTACAAACCTTGGAGAGTAAAATTTCTTAATGCATGTCAAAATTTTAAAAATACATATTTTTACCTCCCAAACTTTACTGGGAAAAATTTATCACACTACCAGTCATGAAAACTGACACCTAATCAGAGTTATTCACTGTATTGTTTGTTTAACAGCAAAATGTTGGGAACAACCTAGACTTTCACCAGCACGATGCTAATTCAACACATTACCTTATATCTACACAATAGAATATGAAGCAGCTGCATAAAAAGTATAGAATCTGTCAGCTATTCATATGGAAACATCTCCATGTTCTATTTTAATTATAGCATCCAAACATCACAGAATAAGATGCAGTTTTTGTACTAGATCTCACCTTAGAACATTATTTTTACTGTTGTTTTTTTGTTTTTAATTTAAAGAGCGATTGTCTCACTCTCATACCCAGGCTGAAGTGCAGTGGCGAGATCATAATTGACTGCAATCTCAACCTTGTGAGCTGAAGCGATCCTCCTGCCTCGGCTTCCTGAGTAGCTGGAATCACAGGCACGTGCCCCCATGCCTAGCTAATTTTTTGTGTTTGTTTCTGGAGAGATGGGGTTTCACCCAGGCTGGTGAAATCCCAGGCTTTTCTCAAACTTCTAGGCCCACGTGATCTGCCCACTTTCCCTCCCAAAATGCTGGAATTACAAGCAAATGTCACCACACCTGATTCTGCCTTTTCTTTTTTTAATTGGACTGCAGTCTGCTTACGCATCTCTTTCCCCATCAGGTGATTTCTATTTTTCCTCAATTTCTCTACCATATGTCCATGCCAAAATCCACATCTATTTGCTTTTGTTTAGAATTAGATTTTTTTTTTAAGAGAAGCCTTAGCAATGGTCTCCTAGCTGATTTTCAGGATTCTATTCTTCACTGTCTAAGCCATATGTTTCCATTTCCAGATATTGATTACAGTCACCTGTAGAGCATTTAAAGCCTACCAATGCCTGTACCATCCCTCAAGCCTATCTGATTTGGCTAATGTGTGGTGTAGCCCAGAGATTGGTTGTTTAAAAATGCTTTGAAAGAAAAGGGTCATTTTGCAGTGGAGGAACTTTAACCCAGTGATCAAAGTTAACGTCTCCAGTAGTCAGAGATGACGACATCTTAGGGCATTCTAATATAATAGATGGAGGAGGTGCAGCATCATCCTTGTGGTATTCTTCTACAAACTGTATAACCTGAGTTTAATCGTGAGAAAATATTAGAAAAGTCCAAAATGAGGGTCTGCTATGAAATAAGTAACCAATACTCTTCAAAATTTTGAAGCTCTTAAAGGTAAATCCTAACTTTCCCAGACTAAAGAAGACTGAGGGAACAGTACAATGAAGAGCAATATGTGATACTAGATTGGATCCTGGTCCAGAAAAAGGACATTAGTCAGAACATAGAGGGGATTTGGATAAGGTCTCTACAGGCTTTCATTTTACAGTGTTAATAATCATTTATTGATTTTGATTATTAGGTGCATATCTATAATGTTACTATTTAAGGAAGTTGAATGAAAAGCATTTGAGGACTTTGCCTATTTTTGGAACATTTTAGAAAGTCTGAAATTATTTCAAAATTAAACATGAAAAGGAAAGAAAAGAAATATAGATCTTTTAGATATTTCTATTAAGTGTCCAAAGTTGAAGATCATTTCCCAACTTCTCTTGCCTAATATTGGTCACAGTAATCTTCCTGGAAATGCTGTTTGTCATGTTTGTGACCTTTTCAAAGCTTTCCAGTGACTTCTCTTATCTGTGGGATAAAGTTCCCATTACATAGGCTGCCATTCAGTGTCCTCATAGCATGGCCCTAATCTCCCTTTTATTTTGATCTGTGTTGAAAGACCTGACCAACATTTTACTTTCTTATGGTCAAAATTGTTCTACTTTTTCTTGCTTGTTTTATGCTCTTCCCTGTCTTCTCAACTGTGGGACTTCAGTCAAGGTGGTGGGAAATATTTTTGGAGAAAAATTATAAAGATAGTTATAGGAAATAGTCACAAACCTTGGAACCTGGGGGTTTGCATAGCTTCAAGTAAAAGGTTTGGCTGAAGGTAGCTGAATTATCTTAAAAGCTTAGGGCATAGATACACAAGAATGTAGAGGAGTTTATCTAAATAACTTGTTTACTCAGGCGGTCCTAAAACCAACATTTAATCTTATGCTGGGGGAACTACTCTTGGGGAGGTCGGCAATGTCAATTACCTTCTAGTGGTGTTTACTCAAGACCTTTGTTATTTAATCTGTACTAAATAAATGCGAATTTCACTGGGAGATCCGGGCCGCTGCTGTTAACTCTTTACTGGGCCCTTCTAGGTATCCGTGAGTTACTTGGACACCTAGCCTGCTCTTTCACTGGGTATTAGTGTCTGAGTGTATTTGTTCATCCATTGCTGGGTCAGGGTCTGCAGGTTGGACCCAGAGAGTTGGTGCCCCATGTGAGGACCTGGCGTGTTGGTGCCCAGGTCTGAGGTATACCTGCAAATAATTGCAGCAGAACCTCTGAAAACTAAGGAGAAGACTGTGCGGTTGGTAAGCCAGTAAGTCGATAAGTCAGTAAGTCAGTAGGTCATTGGTGCCGACTTGGGATCTCCAATTTCGAGGGAATTGTTCAGGGTGGGCTTTTATCACTGGACAACAGTTATCAGCACAACAGGAGCAGTATCTAAAAGTATTCAAACAGCTGCTTCAAGCCACTGGAGCCTCGGTTTTGCAGGCTTAATTAAGGGACCTAATGCAAATTGTATCACTTAACCCATGGTTCCCAAAAGAAGGTAAGCTAGACATAGAGCTTCGGGAACAAGTGGAGAGAAATCTTTTTGTTTCCTTTTGTTTTGTTTTGTTTTGAGAGAGACACAAGAAACAGAAAAGGGGGAGATGTGGGAGTTCAGTCAGGGTGGTGGAAATGATTTTAGAGGAAAAATTGTAAAGACAGTTATAAGAAATAGTCACAAACCTTCTTGGAAGGCCGGGGAGGTTGCATAGCTTCAGTAAAACATTTGTCTGAAGGCAGCTGAATTCTCTTAAAAGGTATAGATACAAAGGATTGTAGAGGAGTTTACTCAGGTGGTCTTAAGAACAACCTTTGATTATCTGCAGGTGTATGATTGCTCTCTACTCAGAAGGTCGGTAATGTCAATTACGCTCTAGTGGTCATATGTCCTTGAGGACTTGATTTGTGACCAAGTCGGAGCACTCACTCTTGGTCCACCATCAGGGGGAGGAATCATTTTTGAGTCACATTAGGTGACCAGCTTAACATGGCTGAGAACCTGAGGTTTTTCATTTTTTCTTTTGTTTTCCAAATGTGTTAAGCTCCCAGGAGGGCTTGTCATAAGAAATCCCATCCATCTTGGACTTTGGTCATCCCAAGTCTTTTTGCTTGGATAGGGCAGTGGCAACACCAGTCTTTTGCTTTCCTAAGCCTGTTCCTGAGAGTACATATTTTATTGTGTTGGGGTGGGGAAAAGATCATTGGGGTTGGTTTATCACCAAAGAGGCTGTTGGATTGAGTCACTTAGAATCAATACATCACTGGAAATTCTAATTGTCCATGGCCAGAAGAAGGATTCTTTACATTGGGACTTCTAAGTTAAAAAATATTTTAGAACTCTCTTGTTCCAAACGGTTGATCAGAGGATTCAATTTCAAAGAAAGATACCTACCTAATAGTGTTATGGCTAGCCTTAAATTTTCTTTTAACTAAATTACAGAGCAAAAATCTGACCTAAGAGTTAATTTTTTTTGTAAACTCAAACTACTTGCCTTAGAACCTATGAGAAAATAAGAATAAAATCCACTTTACCTTATCATCGAACAGTTAAAAATTTTATGCTTTCATTGCTGTATCCTGGATTTAATTTCAGATGAAGGAACCAGCCTTATTTGTTTTGATATTTGTGTGATTTTTGAGTTTTTGAGGTGCTCCTTCACCTCTTTGGAGATGCCTCATAGATGCTTGGCTGAGCCGTAATCTTGGTTAAGGCTTATTAGTTTCATTTGGGAACTAATACTTTTGGTTAAAAAAAAAAAAATGAAAAGCCAGAAATATCAGCTGTTTGTCTTACCTAAAATCTGATAATAAGAAATCTGAGGCCGGGCGCAGTGGCTCATGCCTGTTATCCCAGCACTTGGGGAGGCCGAGGCGGGCAGATCACTAGGTCTGGAGATCGAGACCATCCTGGTTAACACAGTGAAACCCCGTCTCTGTTAAAAATAAAAAAAATTAGCCAGACATAGTGGCGCGAGCCTGTAGTCCCAGCTACAGGGGAGACTGAGGCAGGAGAATGGTGTGAATCCGGGAGGAAGAGGTTGCGATGAGTTGAGATTGCGCCACTACGTTCCAGCCTGGGTGACAGAGGGAGACTCCATCTTAAAAAAAAAAAAAAAAAAAAAAAAAAAAATCTGAAAGTGTTGCAGTAAGTAGCTGGTCAGACATGAGCAGGACAGGAGAGATCCTTCCACCTCCACACACTAGAAACGTCAAGTGTTCATCACCAAGTGATGGTCAAGTCAAATGGTTGTTAATTCTAAAGTAATATTGGTTGCGGTTAGGTACAGGGAGATATAGTCTCACAATAGATAGAAAACACCTGAAACAGGTGATCAGCAGCTTCCTGATAAGTTCTCAGAAGTTGAGGAAGTGGGCTCAAATATACGCATTAAGAGGCAACATAATAGAGTTTCTGGTATATGACCTTCAGGAACTTTTTTTATTTTTTTTATTTTTTTATTTTTTTTACATTTTCTAAGAATTTTTTAGTAACTATGTTTTTAAATTTTTTATTGTTTTGTTTTATTTTAAATATTTTCTTTCCATAGGATTTTGGGGATTTCGTGTTTAATTACACAAATTCTCTAGTGGTGATTTGTGAGATTTTGGTGCACCCATCACCAGAGCAGCAGACACTGAACTGAATTTGTAGTCTTTTATCCCTCACCCCCTTCAAACCTTTTCCCCAAGTCTAATTTATCATTCTTATGCTTTTGCATCCTCATAGCTTAGCTCACACTTATGAGTGAGAATATTCAGTGTTTGGTTTTCCATTTCTGAGTTACTTCACTTAGAATAATAGTCTCCCGTTTCTTCCAGGTTGCTGCGATTGCCATTAATTCATTCCTTTTATGGCTGAGTAGTATTCAATCATAATATATACCACAATTTCTTTATCCACTCATTTATAGATTACATTGCCACCAGTGATGTAGATGTGTTCCGTTTACATCGATTCCACATCAACATCTATTAGTTTTATTTATTTATTTTTGAGATGGATGGAGTCTTGCTCTTTCACCCAGGTTGGAGTGCAGTGGCAAGAACTTGGCTCACTGTAACTTCTGCCTCCCACGTTCAAGCCGTTCTTCTGCCTCAGCCTCTGGAGTAGCTGAGATTACAGGGATGTGCCACCTCACCCAGGTAAATTTTTTGTATTTTTAGTAGAGACAGGGTTTCACCATGTTTCAGCATGTTGTACACGCTGGTGTCAAACTCCTGACCTTAAGTGATCCGCCCATCTTGGCCACCTTGGATGACAGGTGTAAGCCACTGTGCCTGTCCAAAAACTATTATTTTTTCATTTTTTGATTATGAACATTCTTGCAGGAGTAAGGTGGTATCACATTGTGGTTTTCATTTGCATTTCCCTGATCATTAGTGATATTGAGCATTTTTTCCTATGTTTGTTCGCCATTTGTATATCTTCTTTTGAGAATTGTTTATTCACGTACTTAGCCCACTTTTTCATGGGATTGTTTGTTTGCTAATTTGTTTGAGTTTCTTGTAGATTCTGGATATTGGTTGTCTTTCAGATGTATAGATTGTGAAGATTTTCTTTCACTCTGTGGATTATGTGTTTAGTCCGCTGACTGTTGCTTTGCTGTGCAGAAGCTCTTTAGTTTAATTTTCACCTATTTATTTTTGCTTTTGTTGCATTTGCTTTTGGGTTCTTGGTCATAAATTTTTGTCTAAGCCAATGTCCAGAAGGATATTTCCAATATCATCTTCTAGAATTTTTATAGTTTCAGGTCTTAGATTTAAGTCCTTGGTTCATCTTGAGTTGATTTTTGTATAAGTTGAAAGATGGGGATCTAGTTTTATTCTCCTACTTTCGGTTTGCCAATTATTTCAGCACCATTTGTTGAATAAGGTGTCCTTTACCCGTTTTATGTTTTGGTTTGCTTTGTCAAAGATAAGTTGGCTGTAAGTATTTAGGTTTATTTCTGGGATCTGTATTCTGTTCCATTGGTCTATGTGCCTATTTTTATACCAGTACCATGCTATTTGGTGACTCTGGACTTAGAGAATTGTTTGAAGTCAGGTGATGTGACATCACCAGATTTGTTCTTTTAGCTTAGTCTCACTTTGGGTGTGTTGGCTCTTGTTCGGTTCCATATGAATTTTAGAATTGTTTTTTCTAGTTTTGTGAAGAATGATGATGGCATTTTAATGGGAATTGCGTTGAATTTTTAGATTGCTTTTGTCAGCGTGACCATTTTCACAACAATGATTCTATTCATCCATGAGCATGGGGTGCATTTTCATTTTCTGCGTCATCTATGATTTCTTTCAGCAGTGTTTTGTAGCTTTTCTTGATGTCTTTCTCCTCCTTGTTTAGATATATTCTGAGTTATTATTTCTTTAAAACTGCTGTCATAAAAGGGGTTCAGTTCTTGGTTTGATTCTCTGCTTGGTCACCCTTGGTGTGTAGCAGAGCTTCTGATTTGTGCACATCAATTTTGTATACTGAAATTTTGCTGAATTCATTTATCAGTTCTAGCAGCTTTTTGGAGGAGTCCTTAGGGTCTTCTAGGTATGTAATTATATCACCAGCACACAGCGACAGTTTTATTTCCTCTTTACCAATTTGGATGCCCTTTATTTATTTCCCTTGTTTGATTGTGTTGGCTAGGACTTTCAGTACTCTGTTGAATAAAAGTGGTGAGAGTGGCCATCCTTGTTTTGATCCCCTGCTGAGAGTGGATGCTTTCAACGTTCTCTCATTCAGTATTATGTTGGCTGTGGGTTTGTGTGCCAATTTTGTTGAGCGTTTTAATCATAAAGCGATTTTGGATGTTGTCGAGTACCTTTTCAGGGTCTACTGAGAGGATCATGAGATTTTTAAATCCTGTTTATGTGGTGTACCACATTTATTGACTCGTGTATGTGGAACCATTCCTGCATCCCTAATGTGAAACCCACTTGATCATGGTGGGTTATGTTTTTGATTAGTTAGCTAGTCTTTTGTTAAGAATTTCTGCATCTGTGTGCATCAGGGATTTTGGTCTGTAGTTTTCTTTGTTATGTCCTTTTCTGGGTTTGGTATTAGGGTGATACTGGCTTCATAGAATGATTTAGGGAGAATTCCATCTTTCTCTAGCATGTGGAATAGTGTCAAATGAATTGGTACCAACTCTTCTTTGAATGTCTGGTAGAATTCAGTTGTGAATCTATCTGGTCCTGGCATTTGTTTTGTGTTAATTTTTCAACTGTTTTTTCAATCTTGCTGCTTTTTGTTGGTCTGCTCAGGGTTTCGAATTCTTCCTGATTTAATCTAGGAGAGTTTTACATTTCCAGGAATTCATTCATCCCCTCTAGGTTTTCTAGTTTATGCACATAAATGTGTTCATACTACCTTTGAATGATCTTTTGTATTTCTGTGGTGTTGGTGGTAATAGCTCCCATTTCATTTCTAAATGAGCTTATTTGGCTCTTCTCTCTTCTTTTCTTGGTTAATCTTGCCAATGGTCTATCAATTATATTTATTTTTCCAAAAAGCCAGCTTTACATTTTATTTATAGTTTGTATTACTTTGTTTCCACTTCATTTAGTTCTGCTCTGATCTTGGTTATTTTCTTTCTTCTGCAGGTTTTGGCTTTGGTATGGTCTTGTTTCTTGAATTTCTAGAAATGTACCCTTAGACTCTCTATTTGTGCTCTTTCAGTCATTTTGATGTAGGCATTTAAAGCTATGAACTTTTAGCACACTCTTGTCAGAATTCCAGAGGTTTTGATAGGATGTGTCACTATTGTTCAGTTCAAAGAGTTTTTAAATTTCCATCTTGATTTCACATTTGACCCAGTCATCATTCAGGAGCAAGTTATTTAATTTCCATGTGTTTGTATGGTTTTGAAGGTTCCTTTTGGATTTCATTTCCAGTTTAATTCTACTGCTGTCTGAGAGAATACTTCATATAATTTCAATTTTCTTAAATCTTTTGAGACTTGTTTTGTGGCCTATCATATGGCCTATCCTGAAGAAAGTTCCATGTGCTCATGAGTAGAATGTATATTCTGGGTTGTTGGGTAGAATATTCTGTAAATATTTCTTAAGTCTCTTGGCTCTAGGGTATAGTTTAAATCCCTTGTTTCTTTCTTGATTTCTGTCTTGATGACCTGTCTAGTGCTGTCAGTGGAGTACTGAAGTCCCTCACTATTATTTTGTTACTCTCTATCTCATTTCCCAGTTCTAGTCATAATAGTTACATAAATTTGGGAGATCCAGTGTTAGGTGCATATGTATTTAGGATTGTGATATTTTTCTGTTGGACCAGTCCTTTTATTGTTATGTAATGTCCCTCTTTGTCTTTTTTAACTGCTATTGCTTTAAAGTAATTTTTTTCTGATATAAGAATAGTTACTCCTGCTCACTTTTGTGGCCATTTGCATGGGGTATCTTTATCTAACCTTTTACCTTAAGTTTATAGGACACTTTATGGTTAGCAGAGACTCTTGAGGGCAGCAGATACTTGCTTGGTGCATTATTATCAATTCTGCAATTCTGTATCTTTTAAGTGGAGAATTTAGACCACTTGCTTTCAATGTTAGTATTGAGATGTGAGGTACTGTTCCATTCATCCTGCTATTTGTTGCCTGGATACCTTGGTTTTATTCATTTATTTATTGTATTTTTGTGTTATAGGTCCTGTGAAATTCATGCTTAAAGAGGTTCTGTGTTGATGTGTTTCCAGGATTTCTTTCCAGATTTGGAGCTCCGTTGAGCAGTTATTGTAGTGCTGGCTCGGTAGTAGCAAATTCTCTCACTATTTGTTTTTCTGAAAAAGACTGTTATCTTTCCTTTATTTGTGAACTTCAGTTTTGCTGGATATAAAATCCTGGCTGACAATTTCTATTAAGGAGGCTGCAGATAGGTATGCATGCTGATTTGAGGTGTTCTTCCGTTATTGAAATTACTAATATCACATGTGTTGAAAAGCATTTGGGATTATTCACTTAATTGATGAGTACTCATTTCATTTTACATTAATTTGATAACATGTACAAACAATATGTAAACATAGGTACAGACATATACATATATGTGATACCACATAGAACATATGCATGTACACATAAAGATAGAGGGAGACAGAAATACTTTAGATTTTTTATTTTAAAACTTCATGCATGGAACCCATAAAACTCATTATTTAAGAAAATAAAGTTGCATTTAAATTGTGCTTTTGTAAATAGAAAAAGGTAATATTTATCTGAGGAAGCCCTTGCTGAGTTTTAGAGAAAGTAGGTAGTAAATTTATATCTTAAAGCAGAGAGAGAGAGAGAGAGAGAGAAGGAATTTGGGTGTGTTGAAAGAAGATTAAAAATAGATGCCAAGGTAACACAATAATGATAGAAATTTGTAACAGAATTTTATAAGGAGATCGATTTTATTGACATACATGGCTTTTATTTTGGTCTGTGTTTTCCAATTGTACTCCAGGAAACATACTACACAGGCTCCCTTCTTAAGTGCTGGGGCCACTGCACATGCAGACAGCCCACTTGTAGGGAAAAATCAGGGGAGAAGAGATGCAGACCCCAGAATTATGCCAACATAGAAAAGCCTAAGTCAAAGGTCAAACCACACACATGAAATCTCATCACCGGTTTGGCCCTGTTTTGAGTGTACTTTACTTTGCTTAATTTCTGCTCTAAGGCTTTTAAATAAACTTTCACTTTTCCTGTAACACTTGCCTCAGTCTCTTCTTCTGCCTTATGACCCTTCGTTGAATTCCTTCTTCTGAAGAAATAAGAATTGAGGCTACTGCTGACTTGTACAGATTTGCTATTATACTTTAGTGCCATTCTACATAATAGAATATGCATATTCTTATATATATACATATAAAAATATACAAAATATATGTATAAATATATATATAAAACATATATGTATTCATAGAGGCCTTGAATCTACATTCTTGCTGTACTTTATGTAAACAATCCAAGTATAAGACTGAAACTTACTTTGGAAATGCATCGGTCCCATATGATTTCTATTTCATAAAAATGGGAAACAGGAGGGGGAAGATTATTTTTCAGAAGAAAACAACAGAACAACAGTTGTTAAAATTTAGACGTGTTCATTTATTTTTTGAATTTTCTTATTTACCTACAAGTTGGACTGAATCCTAAATTTTTTCCTGGCTACAAGTTTCAAAACTAATGGTTTCAGAATTTTCTTCCATTTTTCTTCTATTTTGGTATATTATAAATTAAAACTCTGCTTTTAATATTTGTATCATTTTTTAAAATTACGCTTTTAAGTTCTGGGATACATGTGCAGAATCTGCAGGTTTGTTACATAGGTATACACGTGCCATGGTGTTTTGCTGTACCCACTAACCCATCAGCTACATTAGGTATTTCTCCTAATGCTATCCCTCCCCTAGCCCCCCACCCCTCAACAGGCCCCACTGTATGATGTTCCCCTCCCTGTGTCCATGTGTTCTCGTTGTTCAACTCCCACTTATGAGTGAGAACATGCAGTGTTTGGTTTTCTGTTCCTGTGTTAGTTTGCTGAGAATGATGCTTTCCAGCTGCATCCATGTCCCTGCAAAGGACATGAACTCATCCTTTATTATGGCTGCATCGAATTCCATGATGTATATGGACCACATTTTCTTTATTCAGTCTCTCATTGATAGGCATTTGGGTTGGTTTCAAGTTTTTGCTATTGTGAATGGTGTTTCAATAAACATATGTGTGCATGTGTCTTTATAGTAGAATGATCTATAACCCTTTGGGTATACAACCAGTAATGGGATTACTGGGTCAAATGGGATTTCTTGTTCCAGATCCCTGAGGAATCGCCACACTGTCTTCCACAATGGTTGAACTAATTTACACTCCCACCAACAGTGTAAAAGCATTCCTATTTCTCCACATCCTCTCCAGCATCTGTTATTTCCTGACCTTTTAATGATCACCACTCTAACTGGTGTGAGATGGTGTCTCATTGTGGTTTTGATTTGCATGTCTCTAATGACCAGTGATGATGAGCTTTTATTCATATGTTTGTTGGTCACATAAATGTCTTATTTTGAGAAGTGTCTGTTCATGTGCTTCGCCCACTTTTGATGGGGTTGCTTTCTTCTTGTAAATGTGTTTACGTTTCTTGTAGTTTCTGGATATTAGCCTTTTGTCAGATGTGTAGATTAAACGTTGCAAGCTGAAACTAGATGACTTTTGTAAACTTCTGGAGAAACCATAGCAACTTATACATAAACAACATTTATGCCTGTTGATGAGTAGATTACACAAAAGGTACACATGAACACTGGGTTCAGACTGCAATTCAGAGAATTGCATCAGATTGCCATTGCAATTGGAAGATGCTTCAGAAACTCTAGAAAAACTAGTCTATAGACTGCTCCAGACATTACAGGGGAGCCAACATACAACTGAAAGGGTTAGAGCGATGTTTGCCAAACAAATTACTCTAATTGAAGCAGCAGTTGTGTGACTTGAATACGGTTCCAAGACTATACTGTCCCTTTGTTACTGTGACTTCCCTTTGCCCTTTTCTGATTTGTCTTCATCCCATTTTCCATGGGACATGAATTCTTAAGAATGAGTCTTCCTAGTCAGGTAGGATCAGATGAAACATACAGCCACAGGGGTCTTCTACAATGCTTTCTCTGAGAGCTTTTGAAGAATTGTTGGGCCAGGTGTGCTGACACAGGCCTGTAATCCCAGCCTGAGAGTCCAAGGCAGGAGGACCACTTGAAACCAGCAGTTTAAGACCAGCCTAAGCAACAAAGGGAGATCACATCATTACAAAACAAAATAAATCAAATTAGCCAGGTACAGTGATGCAATCTGTTTAAGATTGTGTCTCTTAAAAAAAAAAAAAAAAAAAAGAAAGTAAAGAAGAAGAAGAAGGAAAAAAAGAACGCGGTGAACATGAAAGCCAAAGATCTCAGACATCTCTGGATGATGGCCTGAACAAATTGTTTTTTCTTGGCTTCAAACCTTTCAAGATGTATATTTCTTTGTAAAAGAAAGACATGCTGATTGTAACTTTAGGTGAACAATCAAAATCTAGCTCCTAAAACTCAAGTATTTTAACTCTCATTCTGATAATATTTATTTTCTGAGGCACAGAAGAAAGACAAGATTAGATCAATTGTTTTCCTGCCCACTCCATCCCTTCCTACTTGCCTTCTCCCCGTTAATCAAATGTATAAATACTAAGCCTCCTGAAACCTCTTCAGAGAGAACACAAGCCATTGAGATTTTTTGAAACTCAAGTTTCCCAGGGTACAGCATCAAGTTCTGGCTCGATAAAACTCGATGGTTCAAGACCGTTGCCTCAGTCAGTCATTCTGGATAAAAACCATGAGTCCTGGAAAGCCCTTCAGTAATCTGTTGCCTGCCTAATTGATGTGTACCTAGGTGAGTCAGGTCTTCATGAGTCAAACACTCTTCTTCCATTTCTGCCTTTCCCAACCCTACCACTCAGTGCTGTGAGCTCTCATCTGACCCCAGCTCCCAGGTTGTTTGTATTAGTCTAAGAAAGCAAGACCAGGAAGGGCAGGTTCAGAAGGAAGTAAGAGGTCAACAGCCATGGAATGTGGCAAGTGGGGCTGTCCTCGCTCAAAGCCATACTCCCTGAGTGCATTTTATGAATTCTTCTGGATTTGGAATCTTTTCCCTGTGTGTCTATCTAAAAACTCACCCTCCTCCTGCTTTTTTCTCTTTACATTGTCTGTTTCTAATGCACTTGTTTATCTCCAGAGAATGGTCATGAAAATAGTTGACAACAGAATAAAAAAATGACCTTTTGTGAGACTTGGAACCTGGCCCTTTTTTTTTCCAAAAAAGATTGAAGTTTCTAAAAGCTAGCTTTTATGGAGGGCTGTGCAGTTGTGAGTGTAGTGTTAGGGAACAAGTGCATAAGTGAAGGATAAGACAGAAAACAAAATGCTGGCTGTCAAATCCTGAAAGTAAATGGGACAAAAATCATTTCTGAAGGTGGATGTCATTCAGGAGACCTTGTAAATCTTAGAATGTACTCTTACCAGATGAAGTGGAGGATGAGGTTAAATTATGGAGTTAGGTGACAGTGGGCACATACTTCTCTGCCACAGTTTTTTTTTTTTTTTTAATCTGTAAAAATGGTGATGTTGGCACTTAGGATTTTTTTGTCAGGACTGTAGCTACATGAAAAGCTCTTAGGATAGTGCCTGGTGCATAGTGAGTGCTGCGTTAGTGTGTGAGCTATTATAATTATGGGAATAGGCAAAAGTGCCACCCTAGCCATCCAGAGTGTGGAGGTACTTTCCAGTCAGGGTCCAGGCAGGCCAGCTGGAGATAAAGCTGATTAGTGGGGAAGCTTAACTTCCAGGAGTAGAAGAATTTAGGAGGAGTAACTCATGCACAACATTTGTAAACATTCCTTTACCCAACAGTAGGAATGCTCAGAGTGGTGTGGCTTCCGTGACAATCATTATCTCCTGGGAATCTAAGAATGTGTCCTAGAGTTGAATGGCTTTGATGTAAGCCAAACCCAGAAATGGGCATCAGGGCTGCCTTGCAGATAGCATTCATCTTGAAAAAGAGAACACTCATCTTGCTAAAAGAATACCCTCTTCCGGCCCAGACAATTATTTTTGTTTTTGTACTATCCTAATTTTTAAGGTGTAAGGAGAAGGACTGAAGAATAAAATAAAGAAGTGCATGCATGAAATAACAGGTTGAATTGAGACTGGTATGCGTAAGTTCAGACAAATTGTGTATACATTTTGTGCGAACATAAAAAGGATTTCTTGTTGCAAGCAGACCTCTCCATATAAATAATACTCATTGCCTTTAGTGCATAGCAGACTCTATCACAAGAACACACCATCAGAATAATGAGAGAATGGGTAGTCTGGCTTCTTTAATTGACAGGTTAGACTAAGAAAGTTACTGAAGAGAAAGGAGTTGATGAGAAGATAGGTGAGGGCAAGAAAAATGGGATGGTGAAAGGAAAGGACTGAAAGGAATGTTTACGGAGGGCTTATCAGGTACCAGGCTCTGTGACTAATGTCTTACACATGTTAATTTACTCTTCCCCTGTCATTTTCTGATGCAGTAAGAGTCAGCCTTACACTGCAGATGAGGAAAGAGGCTGAGGGAGGTCAAATGAGGAACTTAGGGTCATCCAGCCACTTCATAGCAGAGCTAGTATGTTTCACCGTGGTTTGTGCAGACAGAAAAGTGAGACATGGAAGGAAGGCAAAACGTATTTTTGTTGTGGGTAATGTTTATTAAAGTGACCTGTATGAGACAGAATAATGGCCTCTTAAAAATGTCCACATCCGGGCAAGGTGTGGTGGCTCACGCCTGTAATCCCAGCCCTTTGGGAAGATGAGATGGGCAAATCACGGGGTCAGGAATTCGAGACCAACCTTGCCAACATGGTGAAACCCTGTTTCTACTAAAAATGCAAAAATTAGCTGGGTGTGGTGGCGGTCACCTGTAATCCCAGTTACTTGCGAGGCGGAGGCAGGGGAATCATTTGAACCTGGGAGGTGGAGGTTACAGTGAGCTGAGATCACCCCACTGCACTCCAGCCAGGGCAACATGAGTGAAACTCTTTCAAAAAAAAAAATCCACATGCTAAGACTTGGAACATATGCATTTATTTTCTTGGAAAAAGCACTGTTCAACGGTGATGCAGTTGATTATCTTCAGATGGAAAGCTTATTCTCAATTATCTGGGTAGCTGCATCCATGTCCCTACAAAGGACACGAACTCATCCTTTTTTTTTTTTTTTTTATACTTTAAGTTCTAGGGTACATATGCACAACGTGCAGATTTGTTACATATGTATACATGTGCCATACTGGTGTGCTGCACCCATTAACTTGTCATTTACATTAGATATATCTCCTAATGCTATCCCTACCCCCTACCCCCTCCCCACAATAGGATCCGGTGTGTGATGAACCCCTTCCTGTGTACAAGTGATCTCATTGTTCAATTCCCACCTATGAGTAAGAACGTGCGGTATTTGGTTTTCTAATCTTACGATAGTTTGCTGAGAATGATGGTGTCCAACTGCATCCATGTCCCTACAAAGGACACGAACTCATGCTGTTTTATGGCTGCATAGTATTCCATGGTGTATATGTGCCACATTTTCTTATCCAGTCTGTCATTGATAAACATTTGGGTTGGTTCCAAGTCTTTGCTATTGTGAATAGTGCCACAATAAATATATGTGTGCATGTGTCTTTATAGCAGCAAGATTTATAATCCTTTGGGATTATAAATACGTGTGTCTCTGCATGTGAGCTAGGTCTTCTGAATACAGCACGCTGATGGGTCTTAACTCTTTATCCAATTTGCCAGTCTGTGTCTTTTTGTTGGACCATTTAGCTCATCTACATTTAAGATTAATATTGTTATGTTTGAACTCGATCCTTTCATTGTGATATTAGCTGGTTATTTTGCTCATTAGTTGATGCAGTTTCCTCCTAGCGTCGATGGTCTTTACATTTTGGCATGTTTTTGCAGTGACTGGTACTTCTTGTTCCTTTCCATGTTTAGTGCTTCCCTCAGGAGCTCTTGTAGGGCAGGTCTGTTGGTGAGAAAAATCTCTCAGCATTTGCTTGTCTGTAAAGGATTTTATTTCTCCTTCACTTATGAAGCTGAGTTTAGCTGGATAAGAAATTCTGGGATGAAAATTCTTTTCTTTAGGAATGTCGAAAATTGGCCCCCACTCTCTTCTTGCTTGTAGAGTTTCTGCCCAGAGATCCGCTGTTAGTCTGATGGCTTCCTTTTGTGGGTAACCCGAACTTTCTCTCTGGCTGCCCTTAACATTTTTTCCTTCATTTCAACTTTGGTGAATCTGACAATTATGTGTCTTGGAGTTGCTCTCCTCGAGGAGTATCTTTGTGGCATTCTCTGTGTTTCCTGAATTTGAATGTTGATCTGCCTTCCAAGGTTGGGGAAGTTCTCCTGGATAATATCCTGCAGAGTGTTTTCGAACTTGTTCCATTCTACTAGTCACTTTCAGGTAGAGGAATCTGATGTAGCTTTCTTCTTTTCACATACTCCCAAATTTTCTGGAGGCTTTGTTCATTTCTTTTTACTCTTTTTTCTCTAAACTTCTCTTCTCACTTCATTTCATTCATTTGACCTTCCATAACTGATACCCTTTCTACCAGTTGATCGAGTTGGTTACTGAAGCTTGTGCATTAGTCACGTAGTTCTCGTTTCTTGGTTTTCATTTCTATCAGGTTGTTTAAGGACTTCTCTACATTGGTTATTCTAGTTAGCCGTTCGTCAAATCTTTTTTCAAGGTTTCTAGTTTCTTTGCGCTGGGTTTGTACTTCCTCCCTTAGCTCGGAGAAGTTAGATTGTCTGAACCCTTCTTCTCTCAACTCGTCAAAGTCATTCTCTGTCCAGCTTTGTTCCATTGCTGGCAAGGAGCTGCATTCCTTTGGATGGGGAGAGGCGCTCCGAGTTTTAGAATTTTCAGCATTTCTGCACTGCTTTTTCCCCATCTTTGTGGTTTCATCTACTGTTGGTCTTTGATGGTGGTGACGTACAGATGGGGTTTTGGTGTGGATGTCCTTTCTGTTTTTGATAGTTTCCCTTCTAACAGTCTGGATCCTCAGCTACAGGTCTGTTGGAATGTGCGTGAGGTCCACTCCAGACCCTTTTTCCCTGGGTATCAGCAGCGGAAGCTGCAGAAGAGTGAATATTGCTGAACAGCCAATGTTGCTGTTTCATCATTCCTCTGGAAGCTTCATCTCAGAGGTGTATCTGGCCATGTGAGGTGTGTGGTGTCAGTCTGCCCCTAGTGGAGATGTCTCCCAATTAGGCTACTCAGGAGTCAGGGACCCACTTAAGCAGGCATTCTGTCCGTTCTCAGATCCCAAACTTCATGCTGGGAGAACCACTACTCTCTTCAAAGCTGTCAGACAGGGACATTTACATCTGCAGAGGTTTCTGCTGCCTTTTGTTTGGCTATGACCTGTCCCCAGAGGAGGAGTCTACAGAGGCAGACAGGCCTCCTTGAGCCGCGGTGGGCTCAACCAGTTCAAGCTTCCTGGCCACTTTGTTTACCTACTTAAACCTTAGCAATGGCAGGTACCCCTCCCCGAGCCTTGCTGCCGCCTTGCAGTTAGATCTCAGACTGCTGTGCTAGCAATGAGGGAGCCTTGGTGGGCATGGGACAAGCCAAGCCAGGTGTGGGATATGATCTCCTGATGTGACGTTTGCTAAGACCTTTGTTAAAGCACAGTACTACGGTGGGAGTGACCTGATTTTCCAAGTGTTGTGTGTCACAATTTCCCTTGGCGAGGAAAGGGAACTCCCTTCCCCCTTGTACTTCCCAAGTGAGGCGATGCCTCACCCTGCTTCCACTCTCATTTGTTGGGCTGCACCCACTGTCCTGCACCCACTGTCCAAGATGCCCCAGTGAGATGAACCTGGTACCTCTGCTGGAAATACAGAAATCACCCGTCTTCTGTGTTGCTCACGCTGGGATCTGGAGGCTGGTGCTGTTCCTATTTGACCATGTTGGTGCCACCCTCCCCCCTTTACTTTTTTTTAAATGGAGTCTCGCCTTGTGGCACAGGCTGTATTGCAGTGGCACGATCTCAGCTCACTGCAGCCTCTGTCTTCTGGGTTCAAGTGATTCTCCCACCTCAGCATCCAAGGAAGCTGGGATTCTATTGCGGGATCTGGCCAGCAGCCCACAATGCAACAGGCCTCTTTCTTTGTTCCCAGGTGGATTGGCAGGTCAAGAAATAAAACACACACACATGATAGTGAAAGCTGGGTCCACGGGGGTCATTGCCTTCTGGTCCTGTGATGCCACCAATAGCCTGGATATACCAGCATTTCTAATTAAGTTTAGTGAGGGTGGGGGTAGGTTAGTGAGGGATTCATGATCGTTTGATTATGAGGTGAGATGGTCACATGGGGATGAAGTAATTCTTTAACATAACATCAGTATGTAGAAGTACAGTATACAGACATAAGAATTTACAACACAGTGTGGGCGTCAGCAATTTCTAACACAGTTTTAAAATAGAAACACAGTCTATCTATATCCTATGATTAGCAAGATATTAATCAGCAAATTAGGCAAGATACAAACCAACTACAATAGAATAGATCAAAGAAGAAGCCAGAAGAGTCTAGTCATTTTAACCAGGCAGTACATTTGTTGATTTTTTTTTAATTTATTTATGATTATTATACTTTAAGTTGTAGGGTACATGTGCATAACGTGCAGGTTTGTTACATATGTATACTTGTGCCATGTTGCTGTGCTGCACCCATCAACTCGTCATTTACATCAGGTATAACTCCCAATGCAATCCCTCCCCACCCCCCCCCCAATGATAGGCCCCGGTGTGTGATGTTCCCCTTCCTGAGTCCGAGTGATCTCATTATTCAGTTCCCACCTATAAGTGAGAACATGCGGTGTTTGGTTTTCTGTTCTTGTCATAGTTTGCTAAGAATGATGGATTCCAGCTGCATCCAAGTCCCTACAAAGGACTCAAACTCATCCTTTTTGATGGCTGCATAGTATTCCATGGTGTATATGTGCCACATTTTCTTAATCCAGTCTGTCACTGATGGACATTTGGGTTGATTCCAAGTCTTTGCTATTGTGAATAGTGCTGCAATAAACATACGTGTGCATGTGTCTTTATAGCAGCATAATTTATAATCCTTTGGGTATGTACCCAGTAATGGGATGGCTGGGTCATATGGTACATCTAGTTCTAGATCCTTGAGGAATCGCCATACTGTTTTCCATAATGGTTGAACTAGTTTACAATCCCACCAACAGTGTAAAAGTGTTCCTATTTCTCCACATCCTCTCCAGCACCTGTTGTTTTCTGACTTTTTAATGATCGCCATTCTAACTGGTGTGAGATGGTATCTCATTGTGGTTTTGATTTGCATTTCTCTGATGGCCAGTGATGATCAGCATTTTTTCATGTGTCTGTTGGCTGTATGAATGTCTTCTTTTGAGAAATGTCTGTTCATATCCTTTGCCCACGTTTTGATGGGGTTGTTTGTTTTTCTCTTGTAAATTTGTTTGAGTTCTTTGTAGGTTCTGGATATTAGCCCTTTGTCAGATGAGTAGATTGCAAAAATGTTCTCCCATTCTGTAGGTTGCCTGTTCACTCTGATGGTAGTTTCTTTTGCTGTGCAGAAGCTCTTTAGTTTAATTAGATCCCATTTGTCAATTTTGGCTTTTGCTGCCATTGCTTTTGGTGTTTTAGACATGAAGTCTTTGACCATGCCTATGTCCTGAATGGTACTACCTAGGTTTTCCTCTAGGATTTTTATGGTATTAGGTGTAACATTTAAGTCTCTAATCCATCTTGAATTAATTTTCGTATAAGGAGTAAGGAAAGGATCCAGTTTCAGCTTTCTACTTATGGCTAGACAATTTTCCCAGCACCATTTATTAAATAGGGAATCCTTTCCCCATTTCTTGTTTCTCTGAGGTATGTCAAAGATCAGATGGCTGTAGATGTGTGGTATTATTTCTGAGAACTCTGTTCTGTTCTATTGGTCTATATCTCTGTTTTGGTACCAGTACCATGCTGTTTTGGTTACTGTAGCCTTGTAGTATAGCTTGAACTCAGGTAGCGTGATGCCTCCAGCTTTGTTCTTTTGACTTAGGATTGTCTTGGAGATGCGGGCTCTTTTTTGGTTCCATATGAACTTTAAAACAGTTTTTTCCAATTCTGTGAAGAAACTCATTGGTAGCTTGATGGGGATGGCATTGAATCTATAAATTACCTTGGGCAGTATGGCCATTTTCACGATATTGATTCTTCCTATCCATGAGCATGGTATGTTCTTCCATTTGTTTGTGTCCTCTTTGATTTCACTGAGCAGTGGTTTGTAGTTCTCCTTGAAGAGGTCCTTTACATCCCTTGTAAGTTGGATTCCTAGGTATTTTATTCTCTTTGAAGTAATTGTGAATGGAAGTTCATTCATGATTTGGCTCTCTGTTTGTCTGTTACTGGTGTATAAGAATGCTTGTGATTTTTGCACATTAATTTTGTATCCTGAGACTTTGCTGAAGTTGCTTATCAGCTTAAGGAGATTTTGGGCGGAGACAGTCGGGTTTTCTAAATATACAATCATGTCATCTGCAAAGAGGGACAATTTGACTTCTTCTTTTCCTAACTGAATACCTTTGATTTCTTTCTCTTGCCTGATTGCCCTAGCCAGAACTTCCAACACTATGTTGAATAGGAGTAGTGAGAGAGGGCATCCCTGTCTTGTGCCAGTTTTCAAAGGGAATTTTTCCAGTTTTTGCCCATTCAGTATGATATTGGCTGTGGGTTTGTCATAAATAGCTCTTATTATTTTGAGGTATGTTCCATCAATACCAAATTTATTGAGCGTTTTTAGCATGAAGGGCTGTTGAATTTTGTCAAAAGCCTTTTCTGCATCTATTGAGATAATCATGTGGTTCTTGTCATTGGTTCTGTTTATATGCTGGATTATGTTTATTGATTTGCGAATGTTGAACAGCCTTGCATTCCAGGGATGAAGCCCACTTGATCATGGTGGATAAGCTTTTTGATATGTTGCTGAATCCGGTTTGCCAGTATTTTATTGAGGATTTTTGCATCGATGTTCATCAGGGATATTTGTCTAAAATTCTCTTTTTTTGTTGTATCTCTGCCAGGCTTTGGTATCAGGATGATGTTGGCCTCATAAAATGAGTTAGGGAGGATTCCCTCTTTTTCTATTGATTGGAATAGTTTCAGAAGGAATGGTACCAGCTCCTCCTTGTACCTCTGGTAGAATTCAGCTGTGAATCCATCTGGTCCTGGACTTTTTTTGGTTGGTAGGCTATTAATTGTTGCCTCAATTTCAGAGCCTGCTATTGGTCTATTCAGGGATTCAACTTCTTCCTGGTTTAGTCTTGGAAGAGTGTAAGTGTCCAGGAAATTATCCATTTCTTCTAGATTTTCCAGTTTATTTGCGTAGAGGTGTTTATAGTATTCTCTGATGGTAGTTTGTATTTCTGTGGGGTCGGTGGTGATATCCCCTTTATCATTTTTAATTGCATCGATTTGATTCTTCTCTCTTTTCTTCTTTATTAGTCTGGCTAGTGGGCTGTCAATTTTGTTGATCTTTTCAAAAAACCAACTCCTGGATTCATTGATTTTTTGGGGGGTTTTTTGTGTCTCTATCTCCTTCAGTTCTGCTCTGATCTTAGTTATTTCTTGCCTTCTGCTAGCTTTCGAATGTGTTTGCTCTTGCTTCTCTAGTTCTTTTAATTGCGATGTTAGAGTGTCAATTTTACATCTCTCCTGCTTTCTCTTGTGGGCATTTAGTGCTATAAATTTCCCTCTACACACTGCTTTAAATGTGTCCCAGAGATTCTGGTATGTTGTATCTTTGTTCTCATTGGTTTCAAAGAACATCTTTATTTCTGCCTTCATTTCGTTATGTACCCAGTAGTCATTCAGGAGCAGGTTGTTCACTTTCCATGTAGTTGAGCGGTTTTTTTGAGTTTCTTAGTCCTGAGTTCTAGTTTGATTGCACTGTGGTCTGAGAGACAGTTTGTTATAATTTCTGTTCTTGTACATTTGCTGAGGAGTGCTTTACTTCCAATTACGTGGTCAATTTTGGAGTAAGTATGATGTAGTGCTGAGAAGAATGTATATTCTGTTGATTTGGGGTGGAGAGTTCTATAGATGTCTATTAGGTCTGCTTGCTGCAGAGATGAGTTCAATACCTGGATATCATTGTTAACTTTCTGTCTCGTTGATCTGTCTAATGTTGACAGTGGAGTGTTGAAGTCTCCCATTATTATTGTATGGGAGTATAAGTCTCTTTGTAAGTCTCTAAGGACTTGCTTTATGAATCTGGGTGCTCCTGTATTGGGTGCATATATATTTAGGATAGTTAGCTCTTCCTGTTGAATTGATCCCTTTACCATTATGTAATGGCCTTCTTTGTCTCTTTTGATCTTTGATGGTTTAAAGTCTGTTTTATCAGAGACTAGTATTGCAACCCCTGCTTTTTTTTGTTCTCCATTTGCTTGGTAAATCTTCCTCCATCCCTTTATTTTGAGCCTATGTATGTCTCTGCGTGTGAGATGGGTCTCCTGAATACAGCAGACTGATGGGTCTTGACTCTTTATCCAGTTTGCCAGTCTGTGTCTTTTAATTGGAGCATTTAGTCCATTTACATTTAAGGTTAAGATTGTTATGTGTGAACTTGATCCTGCCATTATGATATTAACTGGTTATTTTGCTCGTTAGTTGATGCAGTTTCTTCCTAGCCTCAATGGTCTTTACATTTTGGCATGTTTTTGCAATGGCTGGTACCGGTTGTTCCTTTCCATGTTTAGTGCTTCCTTCAGGGTCTCTTGTAAGGCAGGCCTAGTGGTGACAAAATCTCTAAGCATTTGCTTATCTGTAAAGGATTGTATTTCTCCTTCACTTATGAAACTTAGTTTGGCTGGATATGAAATTCTGGGTTGAAAATTCTTTTCTTTAGGAATGTTGAATATTGGCCCCCACTCTCTTCTGGCTTGGAGAGTTTCTGCCGAGAGATCTGCTGTTAGTCTGATGGGCTTCCCTTTGTGGGTAACCCGACCTTTCTCTCTGGCTGCCCTTAAGATTTTTTCCTTCATTTCAACTTTGGTGAATCTGGCAATTATGTGTCTTGGAGTTGCTCTTCTCGAGGAGTATCTTTGTGGCGTTCTCTGTATTTCCTGGATTTGAATGTTGGCCTGCCCTAATAGGTTGGGGAAGTTCTCCTGGATGATATCCTGAAGAGTGTTTTCCAACTTGGTTCCATTTTCCCCCTCACTTTCAGGCACCCCAATCAGACGTAGATTTGGTCTTTTTACTTAATCCCATACTTCTTGCAGGCTTTGTTCATTTCTTTTTCTTCTTTTTTCTTTTGGTTTCTCTTCTCGCTTCATTTCATTCATTTGATCCTCAATCGCAGATACTCTTTCTTCCAGTTGATCGAGTCGGTTACTGAAGCTTGTGCATTTGTCATGTATTTCTCGTGTCATGGTTTTCATCTCTTTCATTTAGTTTAGGACCTTCTCTGCATTAATTACTCTAGCCATCAATTCTTCCACTTTTTTTTTCAAGATTTTTAGTTTCTTTGCACTGGGTACATAATTCCTCCTTTAGTTCTGAGAAATTTGATGGACTGAAGCCTTCTTCTCTCATCTTGTCAAAGTCATTCTCCGTCCAGCTTTGATCCGTTGCTGGCGATGAGCTGCGCTCCTTTGCCGGGGGAGATGCGCTCTTATTTTTTGAATTTCCAGCTTTTCTGCCCTGCTTTTTCCCCATCTTTGTGGTTTTATCTGCCTCTGGTCTTTGATGATGGTGATGTACTGATGGGGTTTTGGTGTAGGTGTCCTTCCTGTTTGATAGTTTTCCTTCTAACAGTCAGGACCCTCAGCTGTAGGTCTGTTGGAGATTGCTTGAGGTCCACTCCAGACCCTGTTTGCCTGGGTATCAGCAACAGAGGCTGCAGAAGATAGAATATTTCTGAACAGCGAGTGTACCTGTCTGATTCTTGCTTTGGAAGCTTCTCTCAGGGGTGTACTCCTCCCTGTGAGGTGTGGGGTGTCAGACTGCCCCTAGTGGGGGATGTCTCCCAGTTAGGCTACTCAGGGGTCAGGGACCCACTTGAGCAGGGAGTCTGTCCCTTCTCAGATCTCAACCTCCGTGTTGGGAGATCCACTGCTCTCTTCAAAGCTGTCAGACAGAGTCGTTTGCGTCTGCAGAGGTGTCTGCTGAGTTTGTTTAGTTTACTGTGCCCTGTCCCCAGAGGTGGAGTCTACAGAGACAGGCAGGTTTCCTTGAGCTGTTGTGAGCTCCACCCAGTTCGAGCTTCCCAGCAGCTTTGTTTACCTACTTAAGCCTCAGCAATGGTGGGCGCCCCTCCCCCAGCCTCGCTGCTGCCTTGCCGGTAGATCACAGGCTGCTGCGCTAGCAATGAGGGAGGCTCCGTGGGTGTGGTACCCTCCCGGCCAGGAGTGGGATATGATCTCCTGGTGTGCCTGTTTGCTTAAAGCACAGTATTGGGGTGGGAGTTACCCGATTTTCCAGGTGTTGTGTGTCTCAGTTCCCCTGGCTAGGAAAAGGGACTCCCTTCCCCCTTGCGCTTCCCAGGTGAGGCAATGCCTCGCCCTGCTTCAGCTCTCGCTGGTCGGGCTGCAGCAGCTGACCAGCACGGATCGTCCGGCACTCCCCAGTGAGATGAACCCAGTACCTCAGTTGAAAATGCAGAAATCACCGGTCTTCTGTGTCGCTCGCGCTGGGAGTTGGAGACTGGAGCTGCTCCTATTCGGCCATCTTGCTCCGCCCCTCCCATTTGTTGATTTTTACAACTGAGTCTCTATAATGCCAGATGTATTTATCGATGTGCAACAAGAAGTGTCAGAAACTGCACAGGCTCCCACTTGTTAGCTGGTAGAGAGCAATTCTATTTTCAAGCATTGCATGTCTATGTTAAATTAAAACAGAGAGTGAGAAGAATAGGCAAGTATAGAAGTAGAAGCCTAAAAAAACACTCCATACATTTGTGGAAAAAGTTGAGTTAAAGATGCAGCTAAGGGCAGTTTTTGGGTGGACTAAAGGATCTCTTGTTATGTAAAAATGTGTGGACCAGGTGTGGTGGCTCACGCCTGTAATCCCAGCACTTTGGGAAGCCAAGGCGTGTGGATCACCTGAGGTCGGGAGTTCGAGACCAGCCTGACCAACATGTAGAAACCACGTCTCCACCAAAAATACACAATTAGCCTGGTGTCATGGCGCATGCTTATAATCCCAGCTACTAGGGATGCTGAAGCAGGAGAATCACTTGAACCCAGGAGTCGGAGGTTGTGGTGAGCCAAGATTGTGCCATTGCACTCCAGTGTGGGCAACAAGAGAGGAACTCCATCTTTTTTTTTTTTTTTTTTTATACTTTAAGTTCTAGGGTACATGTGCATAACGTGCAGGTTTGTTACATATGTATACTTGTGCCATGTTGCTGTGCTGCACCCATCAACTCGTCAGCACCCATCAACTCATCATTTACATCAGATATAACTCCCAATGCAATCCCTCCTTCTCCCCCCTCCCCCCTCCCCATGATAGGCCCCGGTGTGTGATGTTCCCCTTCCCGAGTCCAAGTGATCTCATTGTTCAGTTCCCACCTATGAGTGAGAACATGCGGTGTTTGGTTTTCTGTTCTTGTGATAGTTTGCTAAGAATGATGGTTTCCAGTTGCATCCATGCCCCTACAAAGGACACAAACTCATCCATTTTTATGGCTGCATAGTATTCCATGGTGTATATGTGCTACATTTTCTTAATCCAGTCTGTCACTGATGGACATTTGGGTTGATTCCAAGTCTTTGCTATTGTGAATAGTGCCGCAATCAACATACATGTGCATGTGTCTTTATAGCAGCATGATTTATAATCCTTTGGATATATACCCAGTAATGGGATGGCTGGGTCATATGGTACATCTAGTTCTAGATCCTTGAGGAATCGCCATACTGTTTTCCATAATGGTTGAACTAGTTTACAATCCCACCAACAGTGTAAAAGTGTTCCTATTTCTCCACATCCTCTCCAGCACCTGTTGTTTCCTGACTTTTTAATGATCGCCATTCTAACGGGAGTGAGATGGTATCTCATTGTGGTTTTGATTTGCATTTCTCTGATGGCCAGTGATGATGAGCATTTTTTCATGTGTCTGTTGGCTGTATGAATGTCTTCTTTTGAGAAATGTCTGTTCATATACTTTGCCCACTTTTTGACGGGGCTGTTTGTTTTTTTCTTGTAAATTTGTTTGAGTTCTTTGTAGGTTCTGGATATTAGCCCTTTGTCAGATGAGTAGATTGCAAAAATTTTCTCCCATTCTGTAGGTTGCCTGTTCACTCTGATGGTAGTTTCTTTTACTGTGCAGAAGCTCTGTAGTTTAATGAGATCCCATTTGTCAATTTTGGCTTTTGCTGCCGTTGCTTTTGGTGTTTTAGACATGAAGTCTTTGACCATGCCTATGTCCTGAATGGTACTACCTAGGTTTTCCTCTAGGGTTTTTATGGTATTAGGTCTAACATTTAAGTCTCTAATTCATCTTGAATTAATTTTCGTATAAGGAGTAAGGAAAGGATCCAGTTTCAGCTTTCTACTTATGGCTAGACAATTTTCCCAGCACCATTTATTAAATAGGGAATCCTTTCCCCATTTCTTGTTTCTCTGAGGTTTGTCAAAGATCAGATGGCTGTAGATGTGTGGTATTATTTCTGGGGACTCTGTTCTGTTCCATTGGTCTATATCTCTGTTTTGGTACCAGTACCATGCTGTTTTGGTTACTGTAGCCTTGTAGTATAGCTTGAACTCAGGTAGCGTGATGCCTCCAGCTTTGTTCTTTTGACTTAGGATTGTCTTGGAGATGCGGGCTCTTTTTTGGTTCCATATGAACTTTAAAGCAGTTTTTTCCAATTCTGTGAAGAAACTCATTGGTAGCTTGATGGGGATGGCATTGAATCTATAAATAACCTTGGGCAGTATGGCCATTTTCACGATATTGATTCTTCCTATCCATGAGCATGGTATGTTCTTCCATTTGTTTGTGTCCTCTTTTATTTCACTGAGCAGTGGTTTGTAGTTCTCCTTGAGGAGGACCTTTACATCCCTTGTACGTTGGAAAACAGAGAGCCAAATCATGAATGAACTTCCATTCACAATTGCTTCAAAGAGGAACTCCATCTTTAAAAAAAAAAATGTGTTTGACATGATATATCTGACACTGTTAACTTACTCTCAGAAGCTACTTCTTGTGAAATCCTAAGTACAGCATTATTTTGGAAAGCAAAGGAGACAGGCGTAAGCAAGGACAAATTAAGACAATTAAGAGTCTCATCATGATTGATAGTCTTGTCTGACACCTTGAGAAAAGCTGTCCACAGTGTAACGTCATCAACTTGCTGTCGTGGTTTGCAGTTTAAGTCTCTAAGTTATGGTGTTGAATATTTGGTGAGCTCTGAAGGGCCCACACCTCAGACATGAGGGCTTTCCCATGAAAATTACATTGAGTTGTCCACCTCTAGCTTATATGGCTTCAGGAACAAAGCTGTTCCCGTTCTTAATGATTTCACTGGAGAAAAATGAATTGGAACGACTAAAAGAATTCAGGTTCCAGTCCAGTCTACCAATGGATTATAAATACTCAAAGATAATGAACAGTGGTTCAATATGATAACAGGTGTACTACAGTTTTTCTTTTCAAAATAATGTCTCCATATAGGGGTCTCTATTTTTACCAAGGAAAATCCCAGTAGGATTAATTTGTTTGCAAAATAAGTTGGGTCTCACCAAACTTGCCTAGATTTTTTACCTAAGGGCAGCAAGAGTAGCAAGAGACCATAGAGGCTCTTTTTAAATTTTGCTTTGCTAAAAATTTTATAAGACTCTCAGATTAAACTTTCAAAAACCTCTTGAGACTAGGAAGCCAAACCAAGGCCAACTTCAGACTTTGCCTGCATTCCCTATGGGTTTATTCTATGTATATTCTCAAATAGAACATCCCAGTCAAAGCCTTAGTGATATAACCAATGTTTTCAAATGTGTCCTGTTATAAAGAGAGTAGATTTTTACTGAACTTGTGCAAATAACTTTATTACCGTAAGCATATGAATACTCATGAATAGTTTCCCAATTCTGGGGCACTCCGATTCGGAGCAAAAGCAAATGTTTCCTTTTTGTTTTCAAAAGTATACTTTACCACATTGCTCTAAAGTATAAATAGCTTAAAAGAGAAAGTTCACAAATCTGGAGACTAAAACATTCAAAGAATCAGCACATTCTCAAACAAAAAATTATGAAAACATTATCGTTTTGATTATTTAGTCCAATAAAACTGAAGTTTTTTTTCTTCTTTGTCATGAGTTTCATGAACATATCAGACTGTTCATTAAAAGTTTGAAAGTTCTCAGAGAGTCCAGGGGTTTGATCTTGAAGTTATCAGAAACTTGCATTCAAGAGTCGTTGTCAGAATCTTTTCCACATATTTCCTCAAAGAAAAAGCAATTTTGGACTGTAGCTGATTATAAATACTTCAAGGAGGAATCAAAGAAACTGTCTGGGAATGACAAAGATTTAAAATGACTATGGTTAAAAATCTAATGAGGTTTTTATTAGGTTGATTATGGTAAAGACACAGCTCACATAGAAACCTAATTACTTCTGTGGCATATGACACTATGACTGATAACATATTCGATTTCCAGAAATTTCATATGGTTTTTAGAATACTAACTTTTTTTAAATTTTTCATTTTTATTTTTATTTTTTTGAGATGGAGTCTCGTCCTCTCACCCAGGCTGGAGTGCAGTGGCACGATGTCTGCTCACTGCAAGCTCCGACTCCCGGGTTCACACCATTTTCTGCCTCAGCCTCTGGAGTAGCTGGGACTACAAGCGCCTGCCACTACGCCGGGCTAATTTTGTTTTTGTATATTTAGTAGAGCCGGGGTTTCACCATGTCAGCCAGGATGGTCTCGATCTCCTGACCTCATGATCTGCCGTCTCGGCCTCCCAAAGTGCTGGGATTACAGGCATAAGCCACCGTGCCCAGACGGAATATTCATATTATTAATATTCCCATAAATATTATTTAGAGAAGGTTTAGCATCACTTATCACTCATGTGAACATGCTATATATATATTATAACACATCAAATAAGGTGGCTTTTCCATTCAGCTTCTGTTTCCCAACTGGATCACGGAGTTCTTCGTGTAGCCCATTAATAATTAGGGCCGAAAAGTATAGTCTTATGTACATTGAAAAAGGTCCTTAGGTAATTCCTTTTTAAGTATTTTTAATTACTTTTTAACTAATTGCTTTAGAAGTAATTCCTTTTTAATTACTTCTTAAGTAATTCCTTTAGAAGTAATATCAGGTACTTCTACCTGAAAATCATTGATTTAGTTTTAAGTTCTACCTATTACAACAAGAGTTCTCCATCCTCTTTACATGTTTGTAGTGTCAGGGAAGACATAAAAATTACCAGTGCCTGGTTCCCTCACCAGACCTTTAAACTGGAACTAATACGTGGGGCTCGAGCATCCACTTTTAAAAATGTTTTCCAGTGATTCCAATGTGTAGCTATATTTCCCATCACATTTCTCTGGTTTCCTGTGGCCTTCACTTTTTTTCTATTTTCGTATCATGATTATTTTCAGATCTCATTTCCTGTCTTGGGCTTTATGTCTCCTGGGGTAGAGACCTTGCCTTCTTCATTTCTGTATCTTTTTGGAACACGTGAATTGGTCATCAGATAAAGGTCTCAATCACTCATACGTTTTGTTCTGAGTCTCAGTTTCACAGGCTAATCCTAAAGTCTTTGTTCTGCACGAGGTCAGAGGTTACTTGTGTTGAAGGGTTTGGTTAAGTCTGTAGTGCAGATGGTGGAGGGGGGTTCACCCTGTTTGTAGACATAGCTTTGGAACTAAGAATGTTATGTCTATGTGGCTGAAAGGGCAGAGATGTGTAGGAAGACAGTTCTAATTAGGATAGAGGAATTATACTAGGAAGTAGAGGTAAAGGAAGTGAGAAGGATTAGTAAATAGAAAAAATGTGAACTTACCAAATAGGCTAGAGTCGATGCCTGGAGATTCCTGATTAAGTGAGTTAACTAGATTTTAGAAAGGTAATGAGGCAGTCCTATGCAAGGAAGGTTTCAAAGTCTGGAGACAAGAAGTCAAACAACACTTTGAGAAGTGGTTGAGCTTTATGGGAATAGAGAGAATTACACTATTGAGAGATGTGAAAAATAATGAAGAGGGTTTCACAATGTGAAATTGTGTTTCTCATTTGAACGAGCAGAGGCTGGAGATAATTATGTCTAAAAGACAGTGGGGTTCAGGGAGCATAAAGGCCAGGGAGAAAGGGAACTGCAGGAATTAGTGCTGAGAAGCAGGAGTTTGGTGGAGGAAGGTGGAGATCCAGTCCCAGATACAGGCAAATAAGTCTTCTCCCTCTCCCAAGCATGGCAGTCAGCCCTTCAGGAAACGGGACAAGAGAAAAGGCCATCATACCTGCCAGTCTTCCCGAAATACAGAAATGACATCATGGCTGCTATATCAGATTAAGGCCAGGATGGACGTCCTATTACTGAACGAGCTGTCATGGAAAGAAAAGAAAAGAAGGAATGGAGGTGATGTTATTTTACAGGGGGGAGCCTCAGGAACAAGCATGTAACATGAGGTACTCTATAATTGTTTATTCAAGGAATACATTATTTCTGTTGGAAAGTTGATGGGAGATGATAATATTCTTGCAGTTTTTTCCCCCTCTCACCATGTTTCTAGGTTGGTGATCAGACCTCTGTCAATTCTCTACTGCACTCAGATATTTCAGAAAACTTTCAGATGTGAGAAAGGCTGATTGCTATCTTCTTTATTTATTTTTTTTATTTTTTATTATTTTTTGTTTTTTTTATTATTATACTTTAAATTCTAGGGTACACGTGCATAACGTGCAGGTTTGTTACATGAGTATACTTGTGCCATGTTGCTATGCTGCACCCATCAACTCGTCAGCACCCATTGACTCGTCATTTACATCAGGTGTAACTCCCAATGCAATCCCTCCCCGCTCCCCCCTCCCCTCTCCCCCCCCCTCCCCGTGATAGGCCCCGGTGTGTGATGTTCCCCTTCGTGAGTCCAAGTGATCTCATTATTCAGTTCCCACCTATGAGTGAGAACATGCGGTGTTTGGTTTTCTGTTCTTGTGATAGTTTGCTAAGAATGATGGTTTCCAGCTGCATCCATGTCCCTACAAAGGACACAAACTCATCCATTTTTATGGCTGCATAGTATTCCATGGTGTATATGTGCCACATTTTCTTAATCCAGTCTGTCACTGATGGACATTTGGGTTGATTCCAAGTCTTTGCTATTGTGAATAGTGCCAAAATCAACATACATGTGCATGTGTCTTTATAGCAGCATGATTTATAATCCTTTGGGTATATACCCAGTAATGGGATGGCTGGGTCATATGGTACATCTAGTTCTAGATCCTTGAGGAATCGCCATACTGTTTTCCATAATGGTTGAACTAGTTTACAATCCCACCAACAGTGTAAAAGTGTTCCTATTTCTCCACATCCTCTCCAGCACCTGTTGTTTCCTGACTTTTTAATGATCGCCATTCTAACGGGAGTGAGATGGTATCTCATTGTGGTTTTGATTTGCATTTCTCTGATGGCCAGTGATGATGAGCATTTTTTCATGTGTCTGTTGGCTGTATGAATGTCTTCTTTTGAGAAATGTCTGTTCATATCCTTTGCCCACTTTTTGACGGGGCTGTTTGTTTTTTTCTTGTAAATTTGTTTGAGTTCTTTGTAGGTTCTGGATATTAGCCCTTTGTCAGATGAGTAGATTGCAAAAATTTTCTCCCATTCTGTAGGTTGCCTGTTCACTCTGATGGTAGTTTCTTTTGCTGTGCAGAAGCTCTGTAGTTTAATGAGATCCCATTTGTCAATTTTGGCTTTTGCTGCCGTTGCTTTTGGTGTTTTAGACATGAAGTCTTTGACCATGCCTATGTCCTGAATGGTACTACCTAGGTTTTCCTCTAGGATTTTTATGGTATTGGGTCTAACATTTAAGTCTCTAATTCATCTTGAATTAATTTTCGTATAAGGAGTAAGGAAAGGATCCAGTTTCAGCTTTCTACTTATAGCTAGCCAATTTTCCCAGGACCATTTATTAAATAGGGAATCCTTTCCCCATTTCTTGTTTCTCTGAGGTTTGTCAAAGATCAGATGGCTGTAGATGTGTGGTATTATTTCTGGGGACTCTGTTCTGTTCCATTGGTCTATATCTCTGTTTTGGTACCAGTACCATGCTGTTTTGGTTACTGTAGCCTTGTAGTATAGCTTGAACTCAGGTAGCGTGATGCCTCCAGCTTTGTTCTTTTGACTTAGGATTGTCTTGGAGATGCGGGCTCTTTTTTGGTTCCATATGAACTTTAAAACAGTTTTTTCCAATTCTGTGAAGAAACTCATTGGTAGCTTGATGGGGATGGCATTGAATCTATAAATTACCTTGGGCAGTATGGCCATTTTCACGATATTGATTCTTCCTATCCATGAGCATGGTATGTTCTTCCATTTGTTTGTGTCCTCTTTGATTTCACTGAGCAGTGGTTTGTAGTTCTCCTGGAAGAGGTCCTTTACATCCCTTGTAAGTTAGATTCCTAGGTATTTTATTCTCTTTGAAGCAATTGTGAATGGAAGTTCATTCATGATTTGGCTCTCTGTTTTTCTGTTACTGGTGTATACGAATGCTTCTGATTTTTGCACATTAATTTTGTATCCTGAGACTTTGCTGAAGTTGCTTATCAGCTTAAGGATATTTTGGGCTGAGACAATGGGATTTTCTAAATATACAATCGTGTCATCTGCAAAGAAGGACAATTTGACTTCTTCTTTTCCTAACTGAATACCCTTGATTTCCTTCTCTTGCCTGATTGCCCTAGCCAGAATTCCAACACTATGTTGAATAGGAGTGGTGAGAGAGGACATCCCTGTCTTGTGCCAGTTTTCAAAGGGAATTTTTCCAGTTTTTGCCCATTCAGTATGATATTGGCTGTGGGTTTGTCATAAATAGCTGTTATTATTTTGAGGTACGTTCCATCAATACCAAATTTATTGAGCGTTTTTAGCATGAAGGGCTGTTGAATTTTGTCAAAAGCCTTTTCTGCATCTATTGAGATAATCATGTGATTCTTGTCTTTGGTTCTGTTTATATGCTGGATTATGTTTATTGATTTCCGAATGTTGAACCAGCCTTGCATCCCAGGGATGAAGCCCACTTGATCATGGTGGATAAGCTTTTTGATGTGCTGCTGAATCCGGTTTGCCAGTATTTTATTGAGGATTTTTGCATCGATGTTCATCAGGGATATTGGTCTAAAATTCTGTTTTTTTGTTGTGGGAAGGCCATTACATAATGGTAAAAGGATCAATTCAACAGGAGGAGCTAACTATCCTAAATATATATGCACCCAATACAGGAGCACCCAGATTCATAAAGCAAGTCCTTAGAGACTTACAAAGAGACTTAGACTCCCATACAATACAAATGGGAGACTTCAACACTCCACTGTCAACATTAGACAGATCAACGAGACAGAAAGTTAACAAGGATATCCAGGAATTGAACTCATCTCTGCAGCAAGCAGACCTAATAGACATCTATAGAACTCTCCACCCCAAATCAACAGAATATACATTCTTCTCAGCACCACAAAGCTCTTATTCCAAACTTGACCACATAATTGGAAGTAAAGCACTCCTCAGCAAATGTACAAGAACAGAAATTATAACAAACTGTCTCTCAGACCACAGTGCAATCAAACTAGAACTCAGGACTAAGAAACTCAATCAAAACCGCTCAACTACTTGGAAACTGAACAACCTGCTCCTGAATGACTACTGGGTACATAACGAAATGAAGGCAGAAATAAAGATGTTCTTTGAAACAAATGAGAACAAAGACACAACATACCAGAATCTCTGCGACACATTTAAAGCAGTGTGTACAGGGAAATTTATAGCACTAAATGCTCACAAGAGAAAGCAGGAAAGATCTAAAATTGACACTCTAACATCACAATTAAAAGAACTAGAGAAGCAAGAGCAAACGTATTCAAAAGCTAGCAGAAGGCAAGAAGTAACTAAGATCAGAGCAGAACTGAAGGAGATAGAGACACAAAAAACCCTCCAAAAAATCAATGAATCCAGGAGTTGGTTTTTTGAAAAGATCAACAAAATTGACAGACCGCTAGCAAGACTAATAAAGAAGAAAAGAGAGAAGAATCAAATCGACGCAATTAAAAATGATAAAGGGGATATCACCACCGACCCCACAGAAATACAGACTACCATCAGAGAATACTATAAACACCTCTACGCAAATGAACTAGAAAATCTAGAAGAAATGGATAATTTCCTGGACACTTACACTCTCCCAAGACTACACCAGGAAGAAGCTGAATTCCTGAATAGACCAATAGCAGGCTCTGAAATTGAGGCAATAATTAATAGCCTACCAACCAAAAAAAGTCCAGGACCAGATGGATTCACAGCTGAATTCTACCAGAGGTACAAGGAGGAGCTGGTACCATTCCTTCTGAAACTATTCCAATCAATAGAAAAAGAGGGAATCCTCCCTAACTCATTTTCTGAGGCCAACATCATCCTAATACCAAAGCCTGGCAGAGATACAAAAAAAAAAGAGAATTTTAGACTGATTGTTATTTTCTATGTCATTAGAACTTTAGACCTTTCCACATTTTCATGGTTGCATCTTTTTCTCAGTGTCTCTGTTTTGGCAGCCATCAGTGAGACCCTGCCAGGTCTCCATGGCAGGGACCTGATGGACAGAAGGCCCAGGTCAGTGCATTTCAAATTCACAACCTCCTTTGCACAGAAAGTTTCCTTCCCACAGGCTCCCAGCAAGGGTGTGAAAGCAAGCCTAGTTCTCTCAGGCTCTCTTTAACTTTAATGGGTGACTGGTAGAAGGACTCCCCATCAGCCTTGCAAAAACTATCTTAGAGCTACATTGATATCTAAAACTTCTTTCTCTTTCTTTTTCACAGGAGTCAGCTTTGCATAGTGGTCTGTGGGTTCTCCCATACTACCTTCATGCCTGCCCCACATTCCCTCACAGGTGTCTTCCATGATAAATTATTTCATATCTTCAATGCCAACCTGGATGCATCTCAGTTGGTAAAAAGTAACATACCAGTCTTGATTCTTTGCACTTAGCTTTTTTCCTTTCTCTCCCACAAGTAGTCAGTAACCATGTCCTAGCGTTTTATGTGGTACCTCTTTTTCTATATATATATATATGGAAATAGATACTGTTGAGGGGCACGTCCTATGTGCCAGGTGCTGTGCTAAATACTTTACCTGCACCTCATTTAATTCACACAGTAACCCTGTCAGGTCAACATTATTTCCATTTTGCCAATGAAAAGACACAAGCTTAAAGTAGTGTAAAATCTCTCCTGGTGTCATATGGCTAGTAAAAAGTGGATCTGAGATTTGATTCTAGGACTATTTGACCTCAAGGCTAATGACGATGGTAGTAATATAACAGCTGACTGGTTCGTCTGTGTGTGGCATCTTGTTTCATTAACTGCATGAAACCTTTAAAAGAATGGTATGAAGCAAGCTCTCTCATACTTCAGGATATGAAAGAAGAACAAACTAAACCCAAGCACAGTGATTGAAGGACACAATACGGATTAGAGTGGATAAAAAGAAAATGGAGAATGGAAGAAGAATAGAGGAAATTAATGAAACCAAAGATGATTCTTCAAAGTAAAATCAACAAAATTGATGACCATTAACTAGACTGATTAAGAAAAAAAGAGAGAAGATTAAAATTACTAAAATCAGAAATGAAAATGGAGTCTGAGCATGGTGGGTCATCTTTTAATACTAGCATTTTCAAAGGTCACAATGGGAGGATCTCTTGAGGCCAGGTGTTTGGACCAGCATAGGTAACCTGAGGAGACCCTACATCTACAAAAAAATTTAAAAACCAATTAGGTGGGCATGGTGGCATGCATCTGTAGTCCTAGTATCTTGGGAGGCTGAAGAAGGAGAATTGCTTGAGCCCAGGAGGTTGAGGCTGCAGTAAGCCATAATCACGCCACTGTATTTCAGCCTGGGCTGGCCTACAAAGTGAGAGCCTGTCTCTCTCTCTTAAAAAAATAAAATAAAATAAAATAATAAAGAAAAAGGAAAAAAATGAAGTGATTACTACCAATTCTAATGAAATAATGATTATGAAAGAACTGTAAATAATTGTATGCCAATAAATTGGATAAGCTAGATGAAATAGATAAATTCCTAGAAAAATACAAAAATATGAATAGAACTATAATCAGTAATAAGATTGAATCAGTAAAAGCATTTGATGAAATTCAGTATTTTTTTGTAATAAAAGCATTCTAACTAAGAATGGAAGGAAACCACCTCATCATAAAGGTAATATGGGAAAAACCCAATGCTAACATCATACTCTGTGGAGAAAGACTGAAAGGTTTCCCTGTATGAGCAGGAACAATACAAGGATGCTGCTTTTGACACTTCTATTCAATGCAGTACTGAAAGGTCTTGTCAGAAAAATTAGGCAAGATTTTTAAAAAGACATTCAAATTGGAAGAAAGGAGTAAAATTATTTCTGTTTGCAGATAACTTGAACTTATATGTAGAAAATCCTAAAGATGGAACAAACCTATTAGAATTAATAAATGAATTCAGTAATGTTGCACAATACGATATCAACGTTCAAACATCAGTCGTATTTCAAGACACTAACCATGAACAATCTGAAGGGAAATTAAGAAAAACAGTTTGGGGGGCAGAGCAAGATGGCCAAATAGGAACAGCTCCAGTCTCAAACTCCCAGCGCGAGCGACACAGAAGACAGGTGATTTTGCATTTTCAACTGAGGTACTGGGTTCATCTCACTAGGGAGTGCAGAACAATCGGTGCTGGTCAGCTGCTGCAGACCGTCCAGCAAGAGCTGAAGCAGGGCGAGGCATCGCCTCACCTGGGAAGCGCAAGGGGGAAGGGAATCCCTTTTCCTAGCCAGGGGAACTTAGACACACAACACCTGGAAAATCGGGTAACTCCCACCCCATTACTGCACTTCACCAAGGATCTTAGCAAACGGGAACACCAGCAGATTATATCCCACACCTGGATGGGAGGGTCCCACACCCACGGTGACTCCCTCATTGCTAGCACAGCGGTCTGTGATCTACAGGCAAGGCAGCAGCCAGGCTGGGGGAGGGTCGCCTGCCATTGCTGAGGCTTAAGTAGGTAAACAAAGCCGCTAGGAACCTTGAACTGGGTGGAGCTCACTGCAGCTCAAGGAGTCCTGCCTGTCTCTGTAGAGTCCACCTCTGGGGACAGGGCACATCTAAACAGCAACAACAACAACAAAAAGAAGCAGCTGAAACCTCTGCAGATGCAAATGACTCTGTCTGACAGCTTTGAAGAGAGCAGTGGATCTCCCAACATGGACGTTGAGATCTGAGAAGACAGACTGCCTGCTCAAGTGGGTCCCTAACCCCTGAGTAACCTAACTGGGAGACATCCCCCACTAGGAGCAGGCCTACACCCCACATCTCACATGGTGGAGTACACCCCTGAGAGGAAGCTTCCAAAGCAAGAATCAGACAGGTACACTCGCTGTTCAGAAATATTCTATCTTCTGCAGCCTCTGTTGCTGATACCCAGGCAAACACAGTCTGGAGTGGACCTCAAGAAATCTCCAACAGACCTACAGCTGAGGGTCCAGACTGTTAGAAGGAAAACTAACAAACAGGAAGGACACCCACACCAAAACCCCATCAGTATGTCACCATCATCAAAGACCAGAGGGAGATAAAACCACAAAGATGGGGAAAAAGCAGGGCAGAAAAGCTGGAAATTCAAAAAATAAGAGAACATCTCCACCTGCAAAGGAACGCAGCTCATCGCCAGCACCAGATCAAAGCTGGATGGAGAATGACTTTGACAATATGAGAGAAGAAGGCTCCAGTCCATCAAACTTCTCAGAGCTAAAGGAGGAATTACGTACCCAGTGCAAAGAAACTAAAAATCTTGAAAAAAGAGTGGAAGAATTGATAACTACAATAATTAATGCAGAGAAGGCCATAAACGAACTGACAGAGATGAAAACCATGACACGAGAAATACGTGACAAATGCACAAGCTTCAGTAACCGACTCGATCAACTGGAAGAAAGAGTATCAGTGATTGAGGATCAAATGAATGAAATGAAGCGAGAAGAGAAATCTAAAGAAAAAAGAAGAAAAAGAAATGAACAAAGCCTGCCAGAAGTATGGGATTATGTAAAAAGACCAAATCTATGTTTGATTGGGGTGCCTGAAAGTGAGGGGGAAAATGGAACCAAGTTGGAAAACACTCTTCAGGATATCATCCAGGAGAACTTCCCAAACCTAGTAGGGCAGGCCAACATTCAAATTCAGGAAATGCAGAGAAGGCCACAATGATAATCCTTAAGAAGAGCAACTCCAAGACACATAATTGCCAGATTCACCAAAGTTGAAATGAAGGAAAAAATCGTAAGGGCAGCCAGAGAGAAAGGTCGGGTTACCCACAAAGGGAGGCCCATCAGACTAACAGCAGATCTCTCAGCAGAAACTCTCCAAGCCAGAAGAGAGTAGGGGCAGGGGCCAATATTCAACATTCTTAAAGAAAAGAATTTTCAACCCAGAATTTCATATGCAGCCAAACTAAGTTTCATAAGTGAAGGAGAAATAAAATTCTTTACAGATAAGCAAATGCTTAGAGATTTTGTCACCACCAGGCCTGCCTTACAAGAGACCCTGAAGGAAGCACTAAACATGGAAAGGAATAACCGGTACCAGCCATTGCAAAAACATGCCAAAATGTAAAGACCATCGAGGCTAGGAAGAAACTGCATCAACTAACGAGCAAAATAACCAGTTAATATCATAATGGCAGGATCAAGTTCACACATAACAATCTTAACCTTAAATGTAAATGGACTAAATGCTCCAATTAAAAGACACAGACTGGCAAACTGGATAAAGAGTCAAGACCCATCAGTTTGCTGTATTCAGGAGACCAATCTCACATGCAGACACATACATAGGCTCAAAATAAAGGGATGGAGGAAGATCTACCAAGCAAACAGAGAACAAAAAAAAGCAGGGGTTGCAATACTAGACTCTGATAAAACAGACTTTAAACCATCAAAGATCAAAAGAGACAAGGCCATTACATAATGGTAAAGGGATCAATTCAACAGGAAGAGCTAACTATCCTAAATATATATGCACCCAATACAGGAGCACCCAGATTCATAAAGCAAGTCCTTAGAGACTTACAAAGAGACGTAGATACCCATAAAATAATAATGGGAGACTTCAACACCCCACTGTCAACATTAGACAGATCAACGAGACAGAAAGTTAACAATGATATCCAGGAATTGAACTCATCTCTGCAGCAAGCAGGCCTAATAGACATCTACAGAACTCTCCACCCCAAATCAACAGAATATACATTCTTCTCAGCACCACATCACACTTATTCCAAAATTGAACACATAGTTGGAAGTAAAGCACTCCTCAGCAAATGTACAACAACAGAAATTATAACAAACTATCTCTCAGACCACAGAGCAATCAAACTAGAACTCAGGACTAAGAAACTCAATCAAAACCACTCAACTACATGGAAACTGAACAACCTGCTCCTGAATGACTACTGGGTACATAACGAAATGAAGGCAGAAATAAAGATGTTCTTTGAAACCAATGAGAACAAAGATACAACATACCAGAATCTCTGGGACACACTTAAAGCAGTGTGTAGAGGGAAATTTATAGTATTAAATGCCCACAAGAGAAAGCTGGAAAGATCTAAAATTGACACTCTAACATCACAATTAAAAGAGCTAGAGAAACAAGAGCAAACACATTCGAAAGCTAGCAGAAGGCAAGAAATAACTAAGATCAGAGCAGAACTGAAGGAGACAGAGACACAAAAAACCCTCCAAAAAATCAATGAATCCAGGAGTTGGTTTTTTGAAAAGATCAACAAAATTGACAGACTGCTAGCAAGACTAATAAAGAAGAAAAGAGAGAAGAATCAAATCGATGCAATAAAAAATGATAAAGGGTATATCACCACCGACCTCACAGAAATACAAACTACCATCAGAGAATACTATAAACACCTCTATGCAAATAAACTAGAAAATCTAGAAGAAATGGATAATTTCCTGGACACTTACACTCTCCCAAGACTACAGCAGGAAGAAGCTGAATTCCTGAATAGACCAATAGCAGGCTCTGAAATTGAGGCAATAATTAATAGCCTACCAACCAAAAAAAGTCCAGGACCAGATGGATTCACAGCTGAATTCTACCAGAGGTACAAGGAGGAGCTGGTACCATTCCTTCTGAAACTATTCCAATCAATAGAAAAAGAGGGGATTCTCCCTAACCCATTTTGTGAGGCCACCATCATCCTGATAGCAAAGCCTGGCAGAGACACAACAAAAAAAGAGAATTTTAGACCAATATCCCTGATGAACATCAATGCAAAAATCCTCAGTAAAATACTGGCAAACCAGATCCAGCAGCCCATCAAAATGCTTATCCACCAGGATCAAGTGGGATTCATCCCTAGGATGCAAGGCTTCTTCAACATAAGCAAATCAAAAAATGTAATCCAGCATATGAACAGAACCAAAGACCAAAACCACATGATTATCTCAATACATGCAGAAAAGGCCTTTGACAAAATTCAACAGCCCTTCATGCTAAAAACTCTCAATAAATTCGGTATTGATGGAACATATCTCAAAATAATATGAGCTATTTATGACAAACCCACAGCCAATATCATACTGAATGGGCAAAACTGGAAAATTTCCTTTGAAAAGTGGCACAAGACAGGGATGTCCTCTCTCACCACTCTTACTCAACATAGTGTTGGAAGTTCTGGCTAGGGCAATCAGGCAAGAGAAAGAAATCAAGGGTATTCAGTTAGGAAAAGAAGGAGTCAAATTGTCCCTGTTTGCAGATGACATGATTGTATATTTAGAAAACCCCATGGTCTCAGCCCAAAATCTTCTTAAGCTGATAAGAAACTTCAGGGAAGTCTCAGGATACAAAATTAATGTGCAAAAATCACAAGCATTCTTATACACCAGTTACGGACAAATAGAGAGCCAAATCATGAATGAACTTCCATTCACAATTGCTTCAAAGAGGATAAAATACCTAGGAATCTAACTTACAAGGGATGTAAAGGACCTCTTCAAGGAGAACTACAAACCACTGCTCAGTGAAATCAAAGAGGACACAAACAAATGGAAGAACATACCATGCTCATGGATAGGAAGAATCAATATCGTGAAAATGGCCATACTGCCCAAGGTAATTTATAGATTCAATGCCATCCCCATCAAGCTACCAATGAGTTTCTTCACAGAATTGGAAAAAACTGCTTTAAAGTTCATAAGGAACCAAAAAAGAGCCCGCATCTCCAAGACAATCCTAAGTCAAAAGAACAAAGCTGGAGGTATCACGCTACCTGACTTCAAACTATACTAAAAGGCTACAGTAACCAAAACAGCATGGTACTGGTACCAAAACAGAGATATAGACCAATGGAACAGAACAGAGTCCTCAGAAATAATACCACACATCAGCCATGTGATCTTTGTCAAACCTCAGAGAAACAAGAAATGGGGAAAGGATTCCCTATTTAATAAGTGGTGCTGGGAAAATTGGCTAGCTATAAGTAGAAAGCTGAATCTGGATCCTTTCTTTACTCCTTATACAAAAATTAATTCAAGATGGATTAGAGACTTAAATGTTAGACCTAATACCATAAAAATCCTAGAAGAAAACCTAGGTAATACCATTCAAGACATAGGCATGGGCAAGGACTTCATGTCTAAAACACCAAAAGCAGAGGCAACAAAAGCCAAAATTGACAAATAGATCTAATTAAACTAAAGAGCTTCCGCACAGTAAAAGAAACTACCATCAGAGTGAACAGGCAACCTACAGAATGGGAGAAAATTTTTGCAATCTACTCATCTGACAAAGGACTAATATCCAGAACCTACAAAGAACTCAAACAAATTTACAAGAAAAAAACAAACAGCCCCGTCAAAAAGTGGACAAAGGATATGAACAGACATTTCTCAAAAGAAGACATGCATACAGCCAACACATGCATGAAAAAGTGCTCATCATCACTGGCCATCAGAGAAATGCAAATCAAAACCACAATGAGATACCATCTCACTCCCGTTAGAATGGTGATCATTAAAAAGTCAGGAAACAACAGGTGCTGGAGAGGATGTGGAGAAATAGGAACACTTTTACACTGTTGGTGGGATTGTAAACTAGTTCAACCATTATGGAAAACAGTATGGCGATTCCTCAAGGATCTAGAACTAGAAGTACCATATGACCCAGCCATCCGACTACTGGGTATATACCCAAAGGATTATAAATCATGCTGCTCTAAAGACACATGCACTCATATGTTTATTGTGGCACTATTCACAATAGCAAAGATTTGGAATCAACCCAAATGTCCATCAGCGATAGACTGGATTAAGAAAATGTGCCACATATACACTATGGAATACTATGCAGCCATAAAAATGGATGAGTTTGTGTCCTTTGTAGGGACATGGATGCAGCTGGAAACCATCATTCTCAGCAAAGTATCACAAGAACAGAAAACCAAACACCGCATGTTCTCACTCATAGGTGGGAACCGAACAATGAGATCACTTGGACTCGGGAAGGGGAACATCACACACTGGAGCCTATCATGGGCAGGGGGGAGGGGGGAGGGATTGCACTGGGAGTTATACCTGATGTAAATGACGAGTCAATGGGTGCTGACGAGTTAATGGGTGCAGCACAGCAACATGACACAAGTATACATATGTAACAAACCTGCACGTTATGCACATGTACCCTAGAACTTAAAGTACAATAACAATAAAAAAAAGAAAACAATTTAATTTGTATTAATATCAAAAAGAATAAAATATTTAGGAATAAGTTTAACCAAAGAGGTGAAATGATTATACCTGAAATCCATAAAATATTGCTTAATGATGACATCAATAAAGTGAAAGACATTTTGGTTTCATGGATTAGAAGACTCACTATTGTTGGGAGGACAATGTTACCCAAAGTGAGCTGCAGATTCAATACAACTCCTTCAGAATCTCAGTGACTTTTTAATAGTAAAAGAAAAATCCGTCCTAAAATTTATATTAAATCTCATGACTTTAAATAGACAAACAACTTTGAAGAGGGAGAATGAGGTTGAAAGACTCACAACTCCTGATGTCAGCATTTACTACAAAGCCCCAGTAACCAACACAGTGTGGTACTGGCATAAAGGAGAACATAGAAATTAATGAGATAGAACAGGGGGCCCAGAAAGAAATACTTACACATATGGCCAAATGATTTTCATCGACTGTGCCAAGATCGTTCAATGGGGAAAGGACAGTGTTCTCACCAAATGATATTGGGAAAGCTGGATATCCCAGGGCAAGAATGAGTGGAACCTTTACCTAACACCATATACAAAAATTAACCCACAATAGATCAAAGATCTAAATGTAAGAGCAAAATCTATACAACTCTTAGAAGAAAACATAGGAGAAAAGCTTCATGGTATAGGATTTCACAATGATTTATTGGTTATAGGAACAAAAGCATAGGCAACGAATAAAATGGATAAATTGGACTTAATAAAAATCAAAACCTTTTATATATTGAAGAACATTATCAAGAAAGTAAAAAGGCAACCTATGAAATGGGAAAATTATTGCAAATTATGAGTGTGAAAAGAAATTAATTTCCAGAATACATGAAAAACTACAAGTGAACAACAGCAAACATCCAGAAACCCAATTAAAACATGAACAAACGATTAAAATAGAGTTTTCTCCGAAGAAGATATGCAAATATCCAATAAGCCCATGCAGAGTTCCTCAGCGTCATGAAAACATAGAGATATGCAAATCAAAACCACAATGTGACACCACCTCACACACTTTAGGATGGCTTTGGTAAACAACGACAGCAACACAAAACAACAAGTGTTTTCAAATAGATGGAAAAGTTGGAGCTCTAGTGTATTGCTGATGGGAATGGGAAATGTTATAGCCACTGTAAAAAGTGGTGTGGCTGTTTCTCAAAAAATTAAACAATAAATTACCATTCGACCCAGCAATTCCACTTCTGGACATACTGCCTATAGAATGGAAGGAAATTTGAACAAATATTTGCACATTGATGTTCAGAGAAGCATTACTCACAATAGCCAAAAAATGGAAACAACAGAAAAGTCCATTGAAGGATAAGTGGGTAGGCAAATGAGGTATATCTATACATCGAAATGTTATTCAACCTTAACAAGGAATAAAATTCCAATACATCGTGCAAAGTGGATGAACCTTGAAGACATCATGCTAACTGAAATAAGCCAGACACGAAAGGATAATTATTCTATAATTCCATTTATAAAAGATAGAATAGCCAGTTACATAGAGACAGAAAGTAGAATGGTATGTGCTAAGGGTTAGGGGGAGAAGAAGTGAGAGTTACTGTTTATAGGGTACAGAGGTTTAATATGGCAAAAGGAAAAAGTTCTGGAAATGGATAGTGTGATGGTTACACAACACTAAATTGCACACGTAGAAACAGTTAATGATAAGTCTTATATTAGATATATATAAAGTGTCCTGGTAGTCTTACATTCTATAAATACACACTTTTTTCATTGCCCCTTTCCTGCCATGCAGAGCCCCAGAGGTGAATCTCCCTATTTATTCAAGTGTGCATCACTCACTGTCCTCTGTGCTGTGTCCCACATGCAGTGCCCACAGCCTCATACAGCCGGTGACTTCAGAGCCAGGACACAACTCAAGAGTTCTCCCCGAGGCTCCCTCTCTTCTTATTTCCCTGCAGCCTAGGCTTCACTTCAACTGGCAGCTCGATTTAGCCGAATTCAGGACAGGCCACCAGGGATCTTTCTCCACACATGCTGGTCTCACCCCAGGTGGAGTCAGGCAGGGCCAGTCACCAGAGAAGCCTGGAGCAGAGCAGGGAGCAGTCTGAGCTGCTCCTCCCTCATCCAAGGGGCTTCCTCCTCTCATTTAGGGGAAAAATGTGAGCTTGTTTCAAAGCCTCAGATGTTCCTTGTAGCTCATGGAGTAGGTAAAAGGAAACAAAGACGTGGCAGAAAGGGATGTGTTGGTGACAGCGAGAAGCAACGTGACCTTGAGGACTCTCCTTCTTGTCCCTCTGTGAAGCCTCTTCCAACACAGGGCTCAGGGCTGAAAAAGCCCCCTCCCCACCCTTGTCAGACTGGACACAAAGTCAGCCATGAGAAAACAGGAAAACAGGGAGAAGAGAGTCTGTAGAGACAATTTAGGAGGGTTCAAAAGGAGAATTTAGGATTTGCTTCTGCCCATGGAACACAGACTGGGAATAAAAATGTTTTCCTGACTCTTCTCTGAAAGCCAGATAGACTCCACCTAAAACCCTATTGCCAGTGATGCAGGGATCCACTTACCAGAGACTCTGATCGTCTTGAATGTGGAAAGTTCGCTGCCAGTGGCTGAGTTACGAACAGAGCAACGATAGAGCCCGCTATGCTTTGTAGTAATTTGGGGGATATAGATCCTTGGTCCTGTTTGCAGAAACCTCCCATTTATTGTCCAAGTATACTCTGCCGGTGGATTAGAGTCCGTGAGGCAGTACAAGTAGAGGTTTTGTCCTAAACGGTAGTCGGTCCATGAAGGGAAAATGCTGGGGATGTCTGGACCATCTGGAGTAAAGAGAATAAAGCCACAGGTGATGTTGTCCAAGGGAAGGGGATGCTCCTGGTCTCCTAAATTGACACAATGTCCCCCTGAGCCAAGACACACCCTCAAGTCCCAGCCAAACCCGTTCTGTGTTCACTGAGCCAAGGCCTGAGGTATTCACCTGTTTCTCCCATCACAGGCTGTAGACCCCAAGTCTCCCATGACAAGAGCATCCCCTCCCCTTATATTCTTGGTTAAGGCTGTGCCTACCCAGGTTTTCCAGGGCAGGGAGTCATGTCCCACTCGGGTGTCCAGAAATAAAATGTCTGTAAGTGGACCTGAGACAGACTGAGATGTCTGGTCTCTGGTAGTTTGGATTTAAGCTGGTGGCCTGGCCCACAGAGGAAACAAAGATACAGAGGACATCCAGGGTGACTGGTCACTGCAGATGCTACCAACTCGGTCCCATATTTCACATTCATAGGTTCCTGTGTCATTTCTTGTGACATTGGGTAGAATGAGGATCTTGTTTTTACCGGGTTGCTTTAGCCTGGGACTGACCGGGAGGCTCTGACCATTTACCCACCACATGTAGGTGTAGCCCTGAGTCTTAGGTTCACAAGTTAAGGCTACAGCGTTCTTATTCTCCATGGGGTTGATGTTGCTGGTGATGTAGGACTTGCGCAGCTCTGCTTTGTGGACAGCAGAGAGAAGATTGTCCTGTGTGGCACCTTTGATTCCTCCACAGGTATCCTTCAATCAGAGTTGGCATCTCCCACCGGTCAGCCCTCCTGAGTCCTTGAAAGTCAACAGCTGGTGCATGTGTCATTAGACAGATGCATGATGATCTAAGGGCTCAAAGACTGTGAGGCCACCTGCTCTGTCTTAGGGAAGCACAGACATTCTCAAGTGTGAAATGAGAAGCAGTGTTGGGTCATGGACAGACACATCAGTGGGAGTCCCAGGCCCAGGTACCCCTCCCAGTCCCTCTCTAATCAGCTGACTGGCTCGCTCACCTTGGGTTCCTTACCTGGAATGTGCAACTGCTGGGCCCCTTCCAAATTCCATCCTACTTTCCCCCCAAGATGTGATTTCTCTGCAGTTTCCGTTTCCAAGGATATTCTAGAGATGAGTAATAATGGGACTTCCCATTGTCCTGAAACCCTGAAGATACTGAGCAGCCTGGCCTGGGACTGGATGTTTCAGCAGAAATAAGACAGGGGAGACCAGAGTCAAGCCTGGAGGTCAGTTCAGTCATCAGGCCGTGGAGGCACAAGGTGGGGCAGTTTTCTGCAGGTGTTCCATATGACTTACCCCTGTATGTTTTAGTGATCTGGGGGATAAAGAACACTTGTGCTGATTGCTGAAACATCCCATCAATCAGCCAAGAATGCTCTGCCAGTGGGTGAGAGTCTGTGAGGCAGGAGAGCTTGGGGACTTCCCCTGTGTCCTAATAGGTGTATGAAGAAGAAATGGTGGGAGCATCCAGGCCATCTGGAGCAAAGAGAATAAAGTCACAGGTGATGTTGTCAGAGGGAAGGGAAAATCCTGGTCTATGGAAGGGCCACAGTGACCCTGTGAGCTAAGTCACAACACTGAAGTCCCAGTCAAATCCCTGCTGTGTTCACTGATCTGGAGCCTGAGACATTCACCTTTTTTTCCCATCATAAGCTGTGGACCCTGAGTCTCCTGTGACAGGAGCAGCCTCTTCTCCCATTGGTGATCAAGCCAAAGCCTACTCTTAGTAGACATGGTCAGCTTTGATATCCAGGGGTAAAAGTCTCTGTACTTGCACCTGAGAGGGACTGGGAGGCCTGGCCTCTGGCCATGTATATTTGGGATGGCAGCCTGACACACAGAGGAACAGAAAATACTCACAGAGGAGATTCAGGGTGACTGGGTCACTGCGGCTGGAACTCACTGGGTTCTTCATTTCACATTCATAGGGTCCTGCAGTATCCTTTGTGACACCAAATAGAACGAGGGTCCTGTTGTTTTCAGACAGCTGCAACTTGTGACTGATAGGGAGGCTCTGACCATTTATCCACCACAGGTAGCTTACATCCCGAGTGTGAGGATCACAGGATAAGATGACAGTCTCCGTGGCCTCCCTGGGGTTTAAGTTGCTGCTGGAGATGTAGGGCTTGGGAGTCTCCACTATGCAGATAACAGAGAGAAGATTGCCCTGTGTGGCACCTTTGATTCCTCCAAAGACATTTTTCAATCAGAGATGGCATTTCCCACCTCTCAAACCAACCAAGTCCCTAAAGGTCCATGGCAGGTGTGTGTGTTACAAGACAGATGCATGGCAATCTGAGGGCTCAGAGATTGTGAGGCTGCCTGTTTTATGTGGGAGAAGCACAGACTTTCTCAAGTGTGAATTGAGCAGCAGCATTGGGTCATGGAAAGACACAGGACCAGCAGTCACAGCCCCTGGTGCCTCTCTGAATCCTTACCTCTCCAACTGCCTGCCTGGCCCACCTGTGGTCCTCACCTGGAGCATGCAGTGCTGGAATCTTCTTAGTTTCAGTCTTACTCTGTCCCCCAAGGTATGCTTTCTCTGCAGCTTCCCTTTCAAGGACATCCTAGAGATGGATGATGGAAATTCCCACTGTCCTTAAACCCTTTGGGTACTGGGAAGCCTGGCCTGGGACTGGGTACTTCAGCAGAAATAACACAGGGGAGACCAGAGTCAAGCCTGGAGGTCAGTTCAGTCATCAAGCAGTGGAGCCACAAGGTGGGGCAGTTTTCCCAGCTGTCTCATAGTGACTGACTTGAGCCAGTGACCTCTAAAGATAGAGTCCAAGGAATGACCTACAAAGAGTGAAGGGGACAGGCAAGAGTTCATGCAGATAAAGTGTTCCTTATGCAGACAACCTAAAACCAAGTGTTTTGGATTTCTAACTTTATTTTTTTTTTTTGGAATATTTGCAGTAGATGTACTGGGTCAGCATCCCACATCTGAAAAATTTTAAATCCAAAATGCTCCAGTGAGCACTTCTTTTTAGCATCACATCAGTGGTCAGAAGTGTTGGATTTTGGAGCATTTCAGATTTTGAATTTCCAGATTTGGGATGCTTAATTTGTAATACTGTAATTTTCCTAAAAAAGTTCTCTGGAGTTTAGACCTCATGTTATGTTCTGACTCTAGTAACAAAAAAAATAAAAACAAAAACAAAAAAACTTTTGGAGGAAACATTAAAATGTTGTCATAAGTGGAAATTTTTACTGATGGTCCAAACATCTAAGATCAATTGCTGGTAGTAATATTTCTCTTGATACCCAATTAAGGTTTAGGTGTGGGGTGAATTCCAGCAGGATCACATTATGCTCAAAGAAAGATACCAACCGTGATTTGAAATTAGCAAGTACTTAAGTAGAGAGAGTCCCGTTAAAAGGACAGAACTGGTCAGTGTGTCAATTACATAAAGGGAGGAATTACGCCGATTAAAAGAAGTGATGTGTGTTATGGTAGTAAATATAGAAGGAACTCCCTGTTTCTAATTTCTGTGCAGAGTTAGGAAAAATGGGGAGGAGCCCAGAACAGGTATGTGAAATGCTTTCTTCATTTTCTCTTAACCTCAGGAAATACAACTCGAGTTTCAGTTTGTGTGAATTAGGAAGAGTCTAAGTGAGACGCCAATGGCTCATGTGTCGCCCACAAGAAGAACCCCACCTTATGAAAATGGTATCATCATGAGGAAACAGTTGTATGTGGCACAGGCACTAAAACCACTAGATAGCACCCACATGGCCACCTGCAACAGGTCCCCGAAACCACCAGTATTCCCATTACGTGTATGTTACAGCCTTGGTAGTTGTCCCGCAACTACAAAGTTTAAAAATTGCTATTGTCAATACAAAATGTTGAATATGAAGTAGAATATGTTGTTCCACTTTTTTCCCCCAACTCTTTTTGAACTTTCCTGTTTCACTTTTCGAAGTTTCTATTGACACATCCTCAAGCTAGGGATTCTTTCCTCAGCTGTGTGGAGTCTACCAGTAAGCATCGAAAGCATTCTTCATTTCTCTAACAGCACTTTTTGTTTTTTGTTTTTCTGAGACGGAGTCTCACTCTGCTACCCAGGTTGCAGTGCACTGGCATGATCTTGGCTCACTGCAAGCTCCGCCTCCCTGGTTCACGCCATTCTTCTGCCTCAGCCTCCAGAGGAGCTGGGACTATAGGCACCCGACACCACGCCTGGCTAATTTCTTTGTATTTTTAGTAGAGACGGGGTTTCACCCTGTTAGCCAGGATGGTCTCGATCTCCTGACCTTGTGATCCGCTCACCTCAGACTCCCAAAGTGGTGGGATTACAGGCGTGAGCCACTGTGCCTGGCCATCTCTGAGGGATTTTAACGAGTTGTTGACTTTAGAGATTGTTCAGCTTTTTACTTACTGTTAGAACCAAGTAACAAATATCAAGCTTCTTTTTTTTTTTTTTTTTTTTTTTTTTGAGACAGAGTCTCGATCTGTCGCCCAGGCTGGAGTGCAGTGGCCAGATCTCAGCTGACTGCAAGCTCTGCCTCCCGGGTTTACGTCATTCTCCTGCCTCAGCCTCCCGAGTAGCTGGAACTACAGGCGCCCGCCACCTCGCCCGGCTAGTTTTTTGTATTTTTTAGTAGAGACGGGGTTTCACTGTGTTAGCCAGGATGGTCTCCATCTCCTGACCTAGTCATCCGCCCGTCTCGGCCTCCCAAAGTGCTGGGATTACAGGCTTGAGCCACCGCACCCGGCCTCAAGCTTCTTTATGCCTGACGGGAAACCAGAAGTCTCTAGGAAGTGACTGGGAATGTGAGCTCCACAGTAGGTTGAGGATGGAGTCACGAGTGAAATGGGTGAAATCAGCCCATGGGCTTTGGAGACTGCAGGCCTGTCCAGCCTCTGACATCTTGGTGAGTCAGTGCAAAGATTACAACAGTGACAGCGAACTAGCATGGCTGACTCCATCTGGCATCTAGTTTCAGGCTGGCTGTCCTCACTCATTCCTGGACATAGGCCAGGCTAACCATGGGTGGAATGTAGTTTATGGATTAACTTTGAAGAAATAATAATAGTTTCATATACCCAAAGGATTATAAATTATGCTGCTATAAAGTCACATGCACACGTATGTTTATTGCAGCACTATTCACAATAGCAAAGACTTGGAATCAACCCAAATGTCCATCAGTGACAGATTGGATTAAGAAAATGTGGCACATATACACCATGGAATACTATGCAGCCATCAAAAAGGATGAGTTTGTGTCCTTTGTAGGGACATGGATGCAGCTGGAAACCATCATTCTTAGCAAACTATCACAAGAACAGAAAACCAAACACCGCATGTTCTCACTCATAGGTGGGAACTGAACAATGAGATCACTTGGACTCAGGAAGGGGAACATCACACACCGGGGCCTATCATGGGGAGGGGGGAGGGGAGAGGGATTGCATTGGGAGTTATACCTGATGTAAATGACGAGTTGATGGGTGCAGCACAGCACACCAACATGGCACAAGTATACATATGTAACAAACCTGCACGTTATGCACATGTACCCTACAACTTAAAGTATAATAATAATAAATAAATTTTTAAAAAAAGAAAAAAAAAGAAAAAAAAACATAAAACTAATTCCCTTATTTTGCCCAGGGATTGCCTTTGCAAAACTGGTGAAAGACCATGAGACTAAGATTATAGGAGGGAACTGAATTCTGCTAAAATGGAGGCACAGTTTCTATAATCCCTTACTGCTCAAATGTCATTTGGCCAGAGTGTACAAAATTTGTAACTAATTGCTCCTATAGATAACATCACTATTGTAGAACCTGAGATTGGTCTTTTGAGATGTTTCTCATTTCTTGCATTCTGGTAACCCACTGACCTCATCCATACCCGTGACTAATGGCTCAGCCAGTCACGTGGTCCCCACCTAGAGTCAGATTCAAGCACAAACAGATCATTTCCCGCCGCCCGCATGATTCCATCCTCAAACAATCAGCAGTACCCATTTTTTACTCCTGTGCCCCTGAAACTATCCTTGAAAATCTTTAACCCCTGATCCACTAAGAAGGCTGATTTGAGTAATAATAAACCTCCATACTCCTGTTTGGCAGACTTGGACTCATTAAAATCTTTCTTTACTGCAAATCACCATCGGGATAAATTGGTTCTGTTTGTGCAGGAGGCCAGAAGAACTTGTCTGGGAATTATAAGAGTGGATGGAGGAGCTGCCTATCCCTGTCCCATGGTCTTGTCCACAGATCAGCCTCACAAAGGAAAGAGCCCTGGGTGGGGATACAGTGGAAGCTCATTCTCTTAGTGACCTGGGGACATTGGCTTGAGATGAAGCCTGGCAGGAGTGGCAACTCCAGGTGATTTCTGTGCCTTTCCCATTTCCTGGGAGGTGGGCCAGGCCACAGTGCTAGCAGGAAGGGAACAGAACAGTCAGCCTAGTTAGAGAGAGTGTCTGGGGAAGGGCTAGGGGTGGAGGAAGAAGCTGTGCAGGGCAGGGCTTGCCAGGTAGAATGAAGTGGGAGGAAGATGAGGGACACAGAGAAGCAGAGAGAGGCAGAGACAGCCTGGCAGTGAACAGTGGGGGCTACAGTGACTTCAGAGACCCCAGGGACTAGGTGCCCCCATTTCCACAATCCAGGACCAGGGAGCCCTGATAACCCTCCAGTGACCAAAGAGCTTCAGAGTTATACATGAGGTGGGGTGGCTTTAGGGGCAAGAGGTAGTGGGGGGGATGAAACATGGGTGTCAGCCTCTGAAGGAAAAGGGACAGGTGTGGCTAGAACTTCCTAGGATTCTGCATCCAAGATACAGTCTAAAGAGGTTATGGATCATTCATTTCTTCATTCAATTCCTTCATTTGTTATGTGAGAGCACCTGAGCGTGTGTCTCTCACTGGGCCAGTGCTGGTGCGGGGTGTGTGTGTGGGGAACGGGAACAAGGTCCTCTCTTTTATCCTGTTATGACAGTGACATGGACACTTTGGGAAACAGGATTTCAGGTTCAGTGATACGGGTTACGATCTGAGGGGGAGGCCTGGACATTTTTTGCACTGACTCTGACAGTTGAGGTAGGTGATTTAGTTCTGGAGAACAGACTAATCAGCTGACCATTTGCTCTCACTCCTCTGAGGCTTGGATGCCGAAGATGAGAGGATTTGAGCAAATAAATGACTATGGGGTCCTTGGAATCCAATAGGCCCTCACTTCTGGTGGAGGAGAGGATGGGCCCGTGGCTGCAGACAGACCTCATGTGACCCTGATCTGCCTTTTGTGTTTGTGTGACTCTGGTTCAGTGACTGTGCCTTCCTGTGCCTCAGTTTTCTCTCAGTCAAATAAGCTAAATGGCCAATGGACTGTGGCTTTTCATGCTATCTGTGAATAAATTATAAATTCTTCACAGTCACCTGACTTAATGCTTGGCACAGTGGAGGTGTTCACACAAACAGCATTTATTGTTATTCACTTCCATGAGAGAGCACCTTTAGGTCAGATCCCTGTGGACAAGCTGCTGCCAGGTACATTTTCTCTCTTCTGTTTCTGCTTCTGGGGATATTAGAGTTTCTATGGAGTGTCCTAAGCCTCACAAGGCAGTTGGCTGATGGTCTACAAAGCTTGTCTTTCTGTCCTCTCCACTCTGAGTGTCAGGTGAAGAAAGTTCTGTCCTTGCCCAGATGATGCTCTGAGGGCTGAGCCCTGGCAGTGAGCAGCTCCAGGAGACACAGTCCTCAGACAGCTGGTAAATCCTTGGCCCCAGTAAGCCCTGCCACAACCCAGCCATGGCACAGGCTCCTCAGCTTTATCTGGAGTAAGGATTTAGGGACAGTGGTCTGGGGTTGAGGCTTCTAGGGCTGAGCTTCTCTGAGAGTATCTCAGGGGGCCTCTTAGGCAAAGCCCTACTCAGTTCTCCAGGGTCTTTCTCAGGGTCAAGTTTATGAAGAGGACATGAGGTGCTTGGCTGAGACTGATCTCCTCCTGCTGAGAAACCCTCCCCCCATCAGACTGTCCTTCCTGTGCAGCAAGTGTCTGCAGGGTCTGGAGGCAGGAAAGGAATTCTGATCTGTTGAGGTTTGTCTCCTCTGTGTGTGTCCTGCACTAAATGCCAAAACCCCAACATGGGACATAATGCAGAGAGGGACACAGGCACAGTCCAGGCCTGACCATCCTGTGTGTGCAAAGTAGAAGTGACCCCCGCCCCCCAACACCCAGGGATCATGTGGAATCACTCACCGTATAAGGTGAAATGTCCAGTTACTCCTTTAATCTTATCACCTCGCTTTATAATTTCTATGGTGTAGGATCCTGTGTCATTCTGGGTGACATTCTGGATCAGCAGGGATGCATTGGAATATACTGTTTCTCGTCCACTGTATGCAGGCCCAAATATAATTGTTTCAGTGTCTATTGTATACGCTGTAATGAATTGGTGGAAGTCCATTATTTGCCCTTTGAACCAGACGTAGCCAGTAAGATTCTCAGGCAAATTCTGGACAAGTAGAAGAACATCCTTCCCCTCGGAAACTTTGGCTGGCTGGGCTTCAATCGTGACTTGGGCAGTGGTGGGCGGGTTCCAGAAGATGAAAAGTAATACTAGGAGGTGGAGAGAGCATCAGTCAATATTGAGACCTATGTATTGGGGTGAAAAGATGGAGCCCTGGGTCCTGAGAAGAGTTCTTCAATCATCAGCCTTGAAGACACACACACACACAGGCCCCTTTTGTGTGTGTGTGATTGTGTGTTTGTGTCTTACTGTCCTACTGAGTCAAGGCCAGTGGCATGACCCTCATTCCTTCAACGCTTCTGACCTCGGCATTTTTCTGTTTGGAATCCTCTTCCCCAGAGGTCTGCACGGCTCCCTCCACACTGCCCTCAGGTCCTGCTCACATCAGGGCGTCCTTAGATCTTTCCTGACACCTCCTTCAGAGACCCTGGGTCTTCCCTTTCTGACCTTTCCCTGCTCTGCTCCCTCCGGAGCTCTTGTCAACACCTGACCTCACATTCTAGATCGTTTGCATGTCTGTCTTCCTGCCCATGAGAGCATGAGTTCCATGAGGACAGGGACGTTAGTGATCTTGGTTGCACCCCAGTGCCTCAGGGCTGTAGACTCCTGTACATGTGAGAGTTCCCAGGGTCCTCCATGCCCGGGGTGTTTTTGTTTTTGTTTTTGTTTTTTTTCTTCCCCCAATTGTTGAGGTTTTTGGCTGAGGACAATGTTTCATACCCTGCTTATATTTTCATTTGAAGTGTAATCTGATAATAGTTATTATTATCATTTTTCAAAATGTGATGACCAGTGATGATCAACTAGCAAAACAGAACACTTGAGATTTTCCTACCTCTTACCAATTCCTGTTCAATGTGATTTTCCTGTTCTAACCCCTGTCTCTCTCTGGTATATTTTCCCCTATCCAGGCTCCAACAGAGCCTTCTTTCCTTTTTTTTTTTTTTTTTTTTTTTTTTTTTTTTTTTTGAGACAGAGTATCGTACTGTCGCCCCGGCTGGCATGCAATGGCGCGATCTCGGCTCACTGCGATCTCTGCCTCCCAGGTTCATGAAATTCTCCCGCCTCAAACTCCCGAGTAGCTAGGATTACAGGAGCACACCACCACACCTGCTAATTTCTTGTATTTTTAGTAGAGACTGGGCTTCACTGTGTTGAGCAGACTGCTCTTGAACTCCTGACCTCAAGATTCGCCCACCTCAGCCTTCCAAAGTGCTGGCTTGTTTTATTTTTTGGAACCGCATCCTCTCCAGGAAAATCCATCCAATCATTCTGCTTCCTCCTCCTGTCCTCTCCCAGGAAGTTCCCTCCTCACCTGTGAGCAGGAGCTCCTTCCAGGTAATGTGCAGTGTGCAGCGAGGGGCTGAGAGGGGCCCCATGGCTTGTGCCACCTGCGTTTTCTCCTCTGTAGAGATGAGCCTGGGATCCAGAAACTTTCTGAGCACAGCTGTCAGCTGCGCTGTCCTTCCTCCTTCTGTGCTGAGTCTCTTCCTGGGGCAGGAGCACTTCTCAGGCTCATGGGTGGGGTCTGTGTCCAGAGCATCTCTCTATCCCCTCCCCTCTCAGCCCTGCCTCCTTGTCCCTCCTTCTCTTTTTCTTTTTGTCTGTGTGTCAGGTCCCTGGGAATTGTGGAGGCCTCTGTCTTTTTCAGCCGTGAGTCTGTCACCAAACCTCAACACACACTATGTGCAGAAACACACACACACACACAAAAGAGACACGCACAGACACACACAGTCACACACATACCCTGTAGGTTGGGCAAGCACATTCCTGGGCCTTAGCCTCCTGCTGTCCCCATGGCTCTGGGTCGGGGTGTACATTCACGCCCTTTGTCCTCTTTCAACCCCATCTGGCTCTCCCCTTCAGTGCAGGAGGCTGGAGCTGCACCAGGTCCCTGTCACAGGGACACCCCATTGTGCTGTGGGTGAGTTGTGTGTCGTCTGGTGACAGGAACCCTTCCTTTCTCTAATTGTGTCTAGCTTGGCTGCAGCTTCCAAGGACGGATATTCAGGACCTGGGTGTCTCAGAGGAAAGTGTCCTTCCTGGAGGTGTGCAGGGTGAATCTCTCATGCCTCTTGTGAGGAGAGGCCTGTGCTGGTTGCTCAGTGGGGGCTCTGAGTCCCACAGTCAAAGGGAAAGTTCTCAGTCACTCTATTGCTCCCTGAGGTCTGGTGGCTGAGCTGGGGCTCAGGGTTTCTCATTTCTTCCTGACCATCTTTGGTGTCCTCTCTTCTCTGCCCATCTGATTGTCCTGTGGTCACCACACCTTCCCCGTGGTGGTGCAGGAGGAAGTGGGGAGTTACCCAGGAACCCTGTGGAACATGGCTCGTTGGGATACAGGAAGGAGAGCCTGGGACAGAGCAGGGCTTCAGAGCTGGAGAGATTCATCCCGACTTACTCCATGGTCGTGATGGGCTCAGCCCTCCATGTGCTGACATACCCAGGGGTCTGTCCTGAGGGTTTTCACCGGTCCAAGCTGCTCTCTGTAGAGGAGGAACAGGCAGTCACCAGAGAGCCTGTCTGGAGGGACGTTGCTCACACCTGAGAAGGCGGGTGGGGGTGAGTTGTGTTCTCGGAGCAAGGAGCAATAATACCCCCTTCTGCTGGCAGAGACACAGGAGAGGTCTGTCTTCCCAAGGGACAGCCAGGAGTAGGTGAACACACGTATGTGGTGCCTGTGTGTGACCATCACACGCGCTCTGAGCCCCCACGGGGTGCAGCGGGCAGACAGGTCACAGGGTGCCTGACTGATTCCCGGGGAGTCTGTGAGCCCTCAGGCAGCCGCTGTTCTTTGTCAGCCTTAGGCTTGCCCTAGGATGCCCCACAGAACAGGACAGATGGAGCAGAGGTGAGCTTTAGGGAGCAGTGACAAGAAGAGTTGATGAGGATGGAGGGAGGTCACAGGGGAAAGGGCGCAGTGGGGTGTCGCGTGCACCAGCGCTGCCCTGGGAGATGTCTTCTTAACTGAGCCCAGGGAAGGAGCAGGTGTGTGGGGCTGGAGCTGCCTGCAGAGGGAGTGGTGTTAGGTTGGCGGCCGCCAGGTCAGGGAAGAGCTGACAGAGTCCGTGTGGGGAGCATGGAGGACGTCGAGAACTTGGGCCGAGGTGACCCTGGTGAGTGTGGACACTGATTGGCTACGGGTTCTGCTGAGGGAGGTCTGCATCTCCTGGGAAGGCTCCAGGCTAGAGGGACTCTGCCGCCCTCTGGTGGACTGGAAGGGAATTGTGGGTGGCCGAAGTCCCAGGCCAGGCTGCGTGTTTTATTCCACAAGGATCTGCACGTTTCAAACGAGGTCACACATATGTTATGTTACAGCTCCATCATCTTCCAGCCCTGTGAGTCCCAGTCTCTTTGGCTCCACGTTCACTGTTCTCCCTCTTTCACGATCGGATGTCCCGAACGGACATTTTTGTCACCTTCTCTGACTTTGTGTTTGTGTGCAGTAGGCGGCACTGTGTATACCCTGGGGGAAGTGATGTCTGGGGCTGAGCACTGCACATGGGCTTGGGAACAGAAGACGGAGCAGCAGGGTGGGAGGATCAATGCCAAGGGAGCAGGGACAAGTCATTTTCATTTTCTCACTCTCAGGGACCAGAACCCAGGATTCTGACTCCAGAGTGCAGTACCACACCCTGCTGGTGTCCCTGGATGTCAGGAGTGCTCATAGTGTCATGTTGCCTTGGCATTCCTGTTTTAAGGTGTAAATTTATTTGCCTCACATCAGAGGCAGGCCTTGCTCACCATGGCAGTTTTCAATACTGTATCTGGTTCAAGTGACTGCAGTTGGTGGCCAGCGATAAAATCTAAGAGGCATCTCTCCTGCTTGGTGTGCTGGGCTCCTCTTTCTCCATCTACTTTCTTTAAACTGATATTCTGACATTTGCCCTTACATTTAAAGTGACCACTTCTCAATCACAGTGTGATCTCCTGCTCCCAGTGTTTGCTGCTTCCTTTAAACACATCCATTAAACCTCCTTGCTGGAAAACTGTCAGATAACACCCGGACTTACTAAACACATTGGCTTACCGTTCTCTTCTCTCCTCCCTGCCTGGGCTCGCTGACCTCTGTATCTGTGGTCTCCAGGTGTGCCGAGTGCTCCCCAATGTCTCTAAGTAGTAAAAACATTTACACTTTCACGCCGTGGTTGTATCATTATAGCCTCACATGCCATCCAGGGCCTGACATCGAGGCTGCCCTGTGGGACCTGTGCTCATTGAACCCCTGCTGGAGCTCTTGTTTTGGGACCTGCAGTTCTTCTGGGGACAGGAGCTTCCAGCTAACTTGACTGAAAAACTGATATGATTCATGGAAAACACTGGGTCAGATGATGTATTCATGGACTTCAGCTGCCATAACAAACACCTTAGCCTGGGTCAATTAAATAATAGAAATCGATTTTGCACAGTTCTGTGAATAATGTGCTATTTTAACCACTTTAAAATGTGCAATCAAATGCAAGTAACCACATACACAGTGTTAAGTTACCATCACCACTATTTTTCCTAGAAAATTTTTATCATTTTAAACTGAAACTTTGTATAATTAAAACTATAATAACTCCCTATATTTTCCACCCTAGACCTTGATCATCTCTACTCTGTCTCTGTGAATTTGCGTATTCTTGATGTTTCATATAAATGGAATTGTATATATATGTTATTTAGTTTCTGACATATTTCACTTAGCATAAATGTTTCCAAAGTCCATGCATCTTCCAGTGGATGTCAGAGCTTCATTCCTCTTTATGGCAGATTAATATTCTGTTGTATGTGTGACCACATTTGTTTATTCATGTGCTGATGAACACTTGGATTGTTTTCATATTTTATCTTTTGTGAGTAATGCTACAATCAACATTCCCATGCGAGTACCTGTTTCAGTCCCTGGATTCAATTCTTTGGGTATATACCTAGGAATGGATGCTGTTTCACATGAGAATTCAAGATTAGCTTCTTGAGGAACAGCACAACTATTTCTCCTAGTGGCTGCACAGTTTTATAATCTCACCAGCAATGTATGAGGATTCCAAATTCTACATAAGGTTTTCACTTGTTATTTAACATTTGAAATGAATGGTAGCCATATTTGTAGGTGTAGTGTGGGATTCCATTGTGGCTTTGACTTTGTATTTTCCTAATGACTAATGATGTTGAGTTTCTTTTCATGTCCCTCTTGATGATTTGCATATCTTCTTCGAAGAAATGTCTATTTGCGTCCTTTGCCCATTTATATAAATTGGGAGGTTTTTCTCTTTGTTTTTGAGTTGTAGCAGTCCTTTATATATTCTGGGCATGAAACCATTGTCTCTGTGATTTGCAACTATTATGTGTCATTCTGTGATTGGTCTTTTTATTTTCTTGATAATATCCTTTGATGCACAAAAGGCTTGCACATTTAGCCCAATTTATCTATTTTTGCTTTTTCTTTCTCATGCATTTGGGTCATACCTGAGAATCCACTGCACATTTGAGGTCATTAAGTTTTACCCCTATGTCTTTTTCTAAGTTGTTTTTGTGGTTATAGATCTTATAATTAACTCACTCATCCACTTTAAGATAACTGTTTGATATGGTTGGAAGTAGTTCTCTAAGTTTATTGCTTTGCATGTGGTTATCTAGTTGTTTCTGCACCATTATTTGAGAGGATGATTGTTCCTTCATTAAATTATCTTGACACCCTTATTCAAGAGAAATGAACTATAATGGTGAGGGTTTACTTGTGGACTCTCAATTCTATCCCTTTGGTCCCTATTTGTATTCTCATGCCAGCAGCTTCTGTTTTTAGTACTTGTAATGTTTTGTGAGATTTCAAATAAGAAAGTTGGAGTTCTGCAATTTATTTTGGCAAAATTGTTTTGGCTCTTTCAGGGGTACTTTTTTAAAAGCAAGGAGGTCAACGTTTTGCAATTGAAAAGCTTTTTCTGTCATATTTCAGGGAAGAATTTTGCAGTCTGGGGATCTTTTCAGGAACTTTATCACAAATAGGTAAATTATCTCCACTTCCTTTGCTGAAGTACTGGGTTGAAATGTGTGTTGCCTCCCGTTGAGGAATTGAGAAACCCTGGAAGCACTTGCTTATGTGGTGAGAGACAGTGAGCTCCTTAATGAGGGGCACAGAAGATATTGCTTTGGGACACAATGTTGTCAGGGGAGCTGTGTGCCTCTCTACTTCTCTATTTTTTTGTGCAGTTGAGATCTCTGCTGGACACACTAGATATTGAAATCTTTGTTGATTCTCTTGGTTCTGGTTTGGCTGACCTGTCAGCTGGAGCTGGAGGACATGCCTGGAAGGGGAGTGACCCCCATGGCAAAGACCAGGGCTCCGCACAGTGAAAGCAGCTGGGACCCAGAGAAGCCAGGGAGGTCTGACTCTTAAAAGCCAAAGACCAGCAGGTGGTGTCCTCAGGGGCAAGTGGACTGCACTGGTACCCATTCAAGTGGACTGGAAAAAGGTAAGAGGCTTTGGACACTCCATTTTCTCTCTCAGCTCTTCAGCAGGAGATTTAGGCCCTGGGCTGGTACTGTCCTGCAGCAGGGGCAGGGTGGACAGCAATGGCTGCATATCAGGCCTAAGTCCATGTCATCCTCTCAGGCATTGCCCCAGAAGACGGAGAATTTTGTTCAGAATCCCAGCCTGGGCACATGGGAGGAACCACCTTATTAAAATTAATTTAAGAAAACAGCATGCATGCTTTATTCTTCTAGAATAATTATTAATGTCATGTTTTACAATGTATCTCTTAATGGAATGGTGAGAATCATCTACATAATGCATGTTTTATGTGGTCTTTTCTATAATTGCAGCTTTCACATGTTCTTATAGAATCCATTTCCTTTGGGAACACACAGGCAGTATCTCTGTGTTGATTTCTACTGGGAAATCTTTATGCAGGGTGGAGAGAGTCACATTTCCTAATGAGAGATGGAAAGCATCTGATTACCAGAAAAAGTGTCCAAATTCTGCTGGTATGATCATGGTGCTGCAGGTAGAGGTCAGTTTAAGGAGGATTCAGGCAAAGCAATTTTGAAAGTCTTTTTTGTTGTTTTTGTTTCTTTGTTTGTTTCTTGTTTTGTGTTCTTATTTTTTACAAAACCATGGGCAGAAGCCACCATCTGGACCCACTTCATGTTGGAATGGATGAGGGAGAGAAATGGAGCTCAGTAAATTGAGAATGAAATTCAGGAGTGGAGAAGAGGTTTCAGAGGTCAACGGGTGTGAGAGGTGAAAGGTTAAATGATGAGAATGTTCAAAACATCTTGTTTCTCCATAATAAGAGAGCATTTATGCCCCTGAGTCAGACAGTGTCCAGGCCAGGGGGAGCAGGATGTTGTCAGCTCTCCTGGGCAAAAGTGAGACTCCAGCAGTGTCCAGCTACCTCATCCAGTTTGGGATTTATTCCTATTTTTAAAATGATCCAACAGTATACCATTTTGAAAATATACAAAAATCTCTATGCTACCATTCACAGATAGACAAGATGGCCCTAACATGGTAAGAGAATCAGAATGGGGTTTGTGTTTACATTATGAATTTTTTCTCTCAATATCTACAGAATTCCCTACCTCAATTTTTTAATGTAACTCAGTCGGTGTCATTCCCTTTCACAGTTACAGACATATACAGTTTACGGTTAAAACCCTTGGAAAACCCACACCCTTTCTGCTGTGAGGTACAGGCAGCCATGTGGCATCACCTCTTAACATGCCTTCTGGGACATCAAATTGCTGATTAAGTAAAAGTCATTTGTGTAGATATTGAAGACCTCCATTTTACCCCTCTCACACTTGTAAATCTTCTACCAAGAGGTGATGGATTTTAGTGGTGATTTGCTTTTATAGATTAGTAGAGTTTAATGCTTCTGCCAGGGGCAAATTTTTCATTGGGAAAAGCATTTGGCAAAGTCTGGAGACATTGCTGGTTGTCAGAGCTGGGGGAGGGAGTCCTGCTGGCCTTGAGTGTGTAGAGTCCCCAGATAGTGTTGAACATGCTAGATTTCACAGAGCCCCACCAGCATGACCACTACAAAGTTCAATGCTGAGGAGGAGTGGAGAGCTCCCATGTGCCTTCCCTAGCTTCCCTGGAGCTTTTTACCTTCTCTTTCCATCAGTCTCTACCCCTGTCTCACCTCAGCTTGCTCCTTGAACCTTAGTGCCCTCCACTTGAACTTTCCCATAGTTTAAGACGTGCTGTAATCTCTTGACTCCCTGGCCCCTTTCTGATCCTTAGTAGGGTGTCTTCTGGAGGGGATCCTCACCTTTCCTGGAGCATCCCAGGATCCAGATGCCCCTGCCCTGTGTGGGCACCAGAGATATGACCGTGTGCCTGTGTCTCTAAAGGTCCTGTCACTCAGGATATTTGTGTGAGAGCAGCTGAGGTGATATTACCCCCCCCCTAATTTTCTTGGAACATAAAAATATGTACAAACCTTGGAGAGTAAAATGTCTTAATGCATGTCAAAATTTAAAAAAATACATATTTTTCCCTCCCAAACTTTACTGGGAAAAATTTGTCACACTACCAGTCATGAAAAATGACACCTAATCAGGGTTATTCACTGTATTGTTTGTTTAACAGCAAAATGTTGGGAACAACCTAGACTTTCACCACCACGATGCTAGTTAAACAGATTACCTTATATCTACAGAATAGAATGTGATGCAGCTCCATAAAAAGTACAGAATCTGTCAGCTATTCATATGGAAACACCTCCATGTTCTATTTTAATTATAGCATCTAAACGTCACAGAATAAGATGCAGTTTTTGTACTAGATCTGACCTTAGAACATTATTTTTACTGTTTTTTGTTTTTTTGTTTTTTAAAGACTGAGTGTCTCACTCTCACACCCAGGCTGAAGTGCAGTGGTGAGATCATAATTGACTGCAGCTTCATCGTTGTGAGCCCAAGCGATCCTCCTGCCTCAGCCGCCTGAGTAGCTGGAATCACAGGCACATGCCCCCATGCTTAGCTAACTTTTGTGATTGTTTCTGTAGAGATGTGGTTTCACCCAGGCTGGTGAAATCCTAGGCTTTTCTCAAACTTCTGGGCCCAAGTGATCTGCCCACTTTCACTCCCGAAATGCTGGAATTACAAGCAAGTATCACCACAAACTGATTCTGTCTTTTCTTTTTTTAATTGGACTGCAGTCTACTCACGCATCTCTTTCCCCATCAGGTGATTTCTATTTCTCCTCAATGTCTCAACCATTTGTCCATGCCAAAATCCAGATGGATTTGCTTTTGTTTAGAATTAGATTTTTTTTTTTTAAGAGAAGCCTTGGGAATGGTCTCCAGGCTGATTTTCAGGATTCTAATCTTCACTATCTAAGCCATATGTTTGCATTTCCAGATATTGATTACAGTCACTTGTAGAGCATGTAAACCCTACCAATGACTGTACCATCCCTCAAGCCTATCTGATTTGGCTGATGTGTGGTGTAGCCCAGGAATTGGTTGTTTAAAAATGCTTTCAAGGAAAAGGGTCATTTTGCAGTGGAGGAACTTTAACCCAGTGATCAAAGTTAATGTCTCCAGTAGTCAAAAATAACGACATATTAGGACATTCTAATACAATGGATGGAGAAGGTGCAGCATCATCCCTGTGGTATTCTTCTACAAACTGTATAACCTGAGTTTAATCGTGAGAAAATATTAGAAAAGTCCAAAATGAGAGTCGGCTACAAAATAAGTAACCAATACTCTTCAAAATTGTGAAGTTCTTAAAGGTAAATCCTAACTTCCCCAGATTAAAGAAGACTGAAAGAACAGTACAATGAAGAGCAATGTGTGATACTACATTGGATCCTGGTCCAGAAAAAGGACATTAGTCAGAACATAGAGGGGATTTGGATAAGGTCTGTACAGGCATTCATTTTACAGTGTTAATAATCATTTATTGATTTTGATTATTAGGTGCATATCTATAATGTTAATATTTGGGGAAGTTGAATGAAAAGCATATGAGGACTTTGCCTATTTTTGGAACATTTTAGAAAGTCTGAAACTATTTCAAAATTAAACATGAAAAGGAAAGAAAAGAAATATAGATCTTTTAGATATTTCTATTAAGTGTCCAAAGTTGAAGATCATTTCCCAACTTCTCTTGCCTAATATTGGTCACAGTAATCTTCCTGGAAATGCTGTTTGTCATGTTTGTGACCTTTTCAAAGCTTTCCAGTGACTTCTCTTATCTGTGGGATGAAGTTCCCATTACGCAGGCTGCCATTCAGTGTCCTCATAGCATGGCCCTAATCTTCCTTTTTTTTTTTTTATCCGTGTTGAAAGACCTGACCAACATTTTACTTTATAATGGCCAAACTTGTTCTAATTTTTTCATGCTTCTCTGCTGCCCTTCCCTGTCTTCTCAACTTTGGGACTTCAGTCAAGGTGGTGGGAAATATTTTAGAAGAAAAATTATAAAGATAGAGGAAATAGTCACAAATCTTCTTGGAAGCTGAGAGTTTGCATAGCTGCAGTAAAAGGTTTGGCTGAAGGCAGCTGAATTATCTTAAAAGCTTAGGGCATAGATACACAAGAATGTAGAGGAGTTTATCTAAATAGCTTGTTTACTCAGGAGGTCCTAAAGCCAACATTTAATCTTATGCTGAGGGAACTACTCTTGGGGAGATCTGCAATGTCAATTATCTTCTAGTGGTGTTTACTCAAGACCTTTGTTATTTAATCTGTACTAAATAAATGCGAATTTCACTGGCAGATCAGGGCCACTGCTGTTAACTCTTTACTGGGCCCTTCTAGGTATCCCTGAGTTACTTGGCCACCTAGCCTGCTCTTTCACTGGATATTAGTGTCTGAGTGTATTTGTTCATCCATTGCTGGGTCAGGGTCTGCCGGTTGGACCCAGACACTTGGTGCCCAGGTCTGAGGTATACCGGCAAATAATCATGACAGAACCTTTGAAAACTAAGGAGAAGACTGTGTGGTTGGTAAGCCAGTAAGTCGATAAGTCATTAAGTCAGTAGGTCATCAGTGCCTGCTTGGGATCTCCAATTTCGAGGGAATTGTTCAGGGTAGGCTTTTATCATGGGACAACAGTTATCAGCACAACAGGAGCAGTATATAAAAGTATTCAAACAGCTGCTTAAAGCCACTGGAGCCTGGGTTTTGCAGGATCAATTAAGGGATCTAATGCAAATTGTATCACTTAACCCGTGGTTCCCGAAAGAAGATAAGCTAGACATAGACCTTTGGGAACAAGTGGGGAGAAATCTTTTTGTTTTGTTCTCTTTTCTTTTCTTTTCTTTTGAGATAGACACAAGAAACAGAAAAGGGGGAGTTGTGGGAGTTCAGTCAGGGTGGTGGAAACGATTTTAGAGGAAAAATTATAAAGATAGTTATAGGAGATAGTCACAAAACTTCTTGGAAGGCTGGGGAAGTTGCATAGCTTCAGTAAAAGATTTGGCTGAAGGCAGCTGAATTCTCTTAAAAAGTGTAGCTACAAAGGATTGTAGAGGAGTTTACTCAGGTGGCCTTAAGAACAACCTTTGATTATCTACAGGTGTATGATTGCTCTCTACTCGGAAGGTCGGTAATGTCCATTATACTCTAGTGGTCCTATGACCTTGAGGACTTGATTTGTGACCAAGTCGGAGCACTCACTCTTGGTCTCCACCATCAGGGGGAGGACTCATTTTTGAGTCACATTAGGAGACCAGCCTTAACATGGCTGAGAACCTGAGGTTTTTTATTTTTTCTTTTGTTTTCCAAATGTGTTAAGCTCCCAGGAGGGCTTGTCATAAGAAATCCCATCCATCTTGGACTTTGGTCATCCCAAGTCTTTTTGCTTGGATAAGGCAGTGGCAATATGAGTCTTTTGCTTTCCTAAGCCTGTTCCTGAGAATACATATTTTATTTTGTTGGGTTGGGGGAAAAGATCATTGGGGTTGGTTTTTCACCAAAGAGGCTCTTGGATTGAGTCACTTAGAATCAATACATCACTGGAAATTCTAATTGTCCATGGCCAGAAGATGGATTCTTTACATTGGGACTTCTAAATTAAAAAATATTTGAGAGCTCTCTTACTCCAAACGGTTGATCAGAGGATTCAATTTCAAAGAGAGATACCTACCTAATAGTGTTACGGCTAGCCTACAATTTTATTTTAACTACATTACAGAGCAAAAATCTGACCTAAAACAAAGTTAGTTTTTTTTGTAAACTCCAACTGCTTGCCTTAGAACCTATGAGAAAATAAGAATAAAATCCACTTTACCTTATCATCGAACAGTTAAAAATTTTATGCTTTTACTGTTGTATCCTGTATTTAATTTCAGATGAAGGAATCAGCCTTATTTGTTTTGATATTTGTGTGATTTTTGAGTTTTTGAGGTGCTCCTTCACATCTTTGGAGATGCCTCACAGATGCTTGGCTAAGCCGTAATCTTGGTTAAGGCTTATTAGTTTCATTTAGGAACTAACACTTTTGGTTAAAAAAAAAAAAAAATGAAAAGCCAGAAATATCAGCTGTTTGTCCTACCTAAAATCTGATAATAAGAAATCTGAGGCCGGGCGCAGTGGCTCATGCCTGTAATCCCAGCACTTTGGGAGGCCGAGGCAGGCGGATCACTAGGTTTGGAGATGGAGACCATCCTGGTTAACACAGTGAAACCCTGTCTCTGTTAAAAATGCATAAAGTTCGCCAGACCTGGTGGTGCGCACCTGTAGGCCCAGCTACAGGGGAGGCTGAGAGAGGAGAATGGTGTGAATCTGGGAGGAAGAGGTTGCGGTGAGTTGAGATTACACCACTACATTCCAGCCTGGGAGAGAGAGCAAGACTCCATCTTCAAAAAAAAAAAAAAAAAAAAAGAAAAATATCTGAAAGTGTTGCAGTAGGTAGCTGGTCAGATATGAGCAGGGCAGGAGAGATCCTTCCACATCCACACACTAGAAATGTCAAGTGTTCATCACCAGGTGATGGTCAAGTCAAGTGGTTGTAAATTCTAAAGTAATATTGGTTGCAGTTACGTACAGGGAGATACAGGCTCACTATAGATAGAAAACACCTGAAACAGGTGATCAGCAGCTTCCTGATAAGTTCTCAGAAGTTGGGGAAGTGGGCTCAAATATATGCATTAAGAGGCAACATAATAGAGTTTCTGGTATATGACCTTCAGGAACTTTTTTAAATTTTTTTTTATTTTTTTTACATTTTAGAAGAATTTCTTAGTAACTATGTTTTTAAATTTTTTGATGTTTTATTTTATTTTTAAATCTTTTCTTTCCATAGGATTTTAGGGAATTGGTATTTCATTACATTAATTCTCTAGTGGTGATTTGTGAGATTTTGGTGCACCCATCACCAGAGCAGTAGACACTGAACTCAATTTGTAGTCTTTTATCCCTCACCCCCTTCTCACCCTTTTCCCCAAGTCTAATTTATCATTCTTATGCCTTTGCATCCTCGTAGCTTAGCTCCCACTTATGAGTGAGAATATTCAGTGTTTGGTTTTCAATTCCTGGGTTACTTCACTTAGAATAATAGTCTCCAGTTTCTTCCAGGTTGCTACGAATGCCATTAATTCATTCCTTTTATGGCTGAGTAGTATCCAATCATGTGTGTACATATATATATATACACACACCAAAATTTCTTTATCCACTCATTTATAGTTTACATTCCCACCAGCGGTGTAGATGTGTTCCCTTTTCACAACTTCTACATCAACATCTATTATTTTTATTTATTTATTTTTGAGATGGATGGAGTCTTGCTCTTTCACCCAGGTTGGAGTGCAGTGGCATGAACTTGGCTCACTGTAACTTCTGCCTCCCAGGTTCAAGCCGTTTTTCTGCCTCAGCCTCTGGAGTAGCTGAGATTACAGGCATGTGCCACCTCACCCAGGTAATTTTTTTGTATTTTTAGTAGAGACAGGGTTTCACCATGTTTCAGCATGTTGTACACGCTGGTGTCAAACTCCTGACCTTAAGTGATCCGCCCATCTTGGCCACCTTGGATTACAGGTGTAAGCCACTGTGCCTGTCCAACAACTATTATTTTTTCATTTTTTGATTATGAACATTCTTGCTGGAGTAAGGTGGCATTACATTGTGGTTTTCATTTGCATTTCCCTGATCATTAGTGATATTGAGCATTTTTTCCTATGTTTGTCAGCCATTTGTATATCTTCTTTTGAGAATTGTTTATTCACGTACTTAGCCCACTTTTTCATGGGATTGTTTCTTTGCTAATTTGTTTGAGTTTCTTGTAGATTCTGGATATTGGTTATCTTTCAGATGTACAGATTCTGAAGATTTTCTTTCACTCTGTTGATTATATGTTTAGTCCGCTGACTGTTGCTTTGCTGTGCAGAAGCTCTTTAGTTTAATTCTCACCTATTTATTTTTGCTTTTGTTGCATTTGCTTTTGGGTTCTTGGCCATAAACTTTTTGTCTAAGTCAATGTCCAGAAGGATATTTCCAATATCATCTTCTAGAATTTTTATAGTTTCAGGTCTTAGATTTAAGTCCTTGATTCATCTTGAGTTGATTTTTTTACAAGTTGAGAGATGGGGATCTAGATCTAGTTTTATTCTCCTACTTTCGGTCTGCCAATTATTTCAGCACCATTTGTTGAATGAGGTGTCCTTTACCCGTTTTATGTTTTGGTTTGCTTTGTGAAAGATAAGTTGGCTGTAAGTATTTAGGTTTATTTCTGGGATCTGTATTCTGTTCCATTGGTCTATGTGCCTATTTTTATACCAGTACCACGCTATTTGGTGACTCTGGACTTAGAGAATTGTTTGAAGTCAGGTGATGTGACACCACCAGATTTGTTCTTTTAGCTTAGTCTCACTTTGGGTGTGTTGGCTCTTGTTCGGTTCCATATGAATTTTAGAATTGTTTTTTCTAGTTTTGTGAAGAATGATGGTGGCATTTTAATGGGAATTGCGTTGAATTTTTAGATTGCTTTTGTCAGCGTGACCATTTTCACAACAATGATTCTATTCATCCATGAGCATGGGGTGCATTTTCATTTTCTGCGTCATCTATGATTTCTTTCAGCAGTGTTTTGTAGCTTTTCTTGAGGTCTTTCACCTCCTTGTTTAGATATATTCTGAGTTATTATTTCTTTATGACTGCTGTCAGGAAAGGGGTTCAGTTCTTGATTTGATTCTCTGCTTGGTCACCCTTGGTGTGTAGCAGAGCTTCTGATTTGTGCACATTAATTTTGTATACTGAAACTTTGCTGAATTCATTTATCAGTTCTAGCAGCTTTTTGGAGAAGTCCTTAGGGTCTTCTAGTTATATGATTATATCATCAGCACACAGCGACAGTTTTATTTCCTCTTTACCAATTTGGATGCCCTTTATTTATTTCCCCTGTTTGATTGTGTTGGCTAGGACTTTCAGTACTCTGTTGAATAAAAGTGGTGAGAGTGGCCATCCTTGTTTTGATCCCCTGCTGAGAGTGGATGCTTTCTACGTTCTCTCATTCAGTATTATGTTGGCTGTGGGTTTGTGTGCCAATTATGCTGAGCGTTTTAATCATAAAACGATGTTGGATGTTGTCGCGTACTTTTTCAGTGTCTACTGAGAGGATCATGAGATTTTTAAATTCTGTTTATGTGGTGTACCACATTTATTGACTCATGTATGTGGAACCATTCCCGCATCCCTAATGTGAAACCTACTTGATTATGGTGGGTTATATTTCTGATTCAGTTAGCTAGTCTTTTGTTAAGAATTTCTGCATCTGTGTGTATCAGGGATTTTGGTCTGTAGTTTTCTTTGTTATGTCCTTTTCTGGGTTTGGTATTAGGGTGATACTGGCTTCATAGAATGATTTAGGGAGAATTCCATCTTTTTCTAGCATGTGGAATAGTGTCAAATGAATTGCTACCAACTCTTCTTTGAATGTCTGGTAGAATTCAGCTGTGAATCCATCTGGTCCTGGAATTTGTTTTGTTGTTAATTTTTAAATTAACTTTTCCATCTTGCTGCTTTTTATTGGCCTGTTCAGGGTTTTGAATTTTTCCTGATTTAATCTAGGAGGGTTTTACATTTCCAGGAATTTATTCATCCCCTCTAGGTTTTCTAGTTTATGCACACAAATGTGTTCATACTACTTTTGAATGATCTTTTGTATTTCTGTGGCATTGGTGGTAATAGCTCCCATTTCATTTCTAAGTGAGCTAATTTGGTTCTTCTCTCTTCTTTTCTTGGTTAATCTTGCCAATGGTCTATCAATTTTATTTACTTTTCCAAAAAGGCAGCTTTATATTTTATTTATAGTTTGTATTATTTTGTTTCAACTTCATTTAGTTCTGCTCTGATCTTGGTTATTTTCTTTCTTCTGCTAGGTTTGGCTTTGGTGTGTTCTTGTTTCTTAAATTTCTAGAAATGTAACCTTAGACAGTCTGTTTGTGCTCTTTCAGTCATTTTGATGTAGGCATTTAAAGCTATGAACTTTTAGCACGCTCTTTGCAGAATTCAAGAGGTTTTGATAGAATGTGTCACTATTGTTCAGTTCAACGAGTTTTTAAATTTCCATCTTGATTTCTCATCTGACCCAGTGATCATTCAGGAGCAAGTTATTTAATTTCCATGTGTTTGCATGGTTTTGAAGATTCCTTTTGGAGTTGATTTCCAGTTTAATTCTACTGTTGTCTGAGAGATTACTCATATAATTTCAATTTTCTTAAATTTTTTGAGACTTGTTTTGTGGCTTATCATATGGCCTATCTTGAAGAAAGTTCCATGTGCTGATGAATAGAATGTATATTCTGGGTTGTTGGGTAGAATATTCTGTAAATATGTCTTAAGTCTCTGTACTCTAGGGCATAGTTTAAATCCCTTGTTTCTTTCTTGACTTTCTGTCTTGATGACCTGTCTAGTGCTGTCAGTGGAGTACTGAAGTCCCTCACTATTATTGTGTTACTCTCTATCTCATTTCCTAGTTCTAGTAGTAGTATTATATAAATTTGGGAGATCCAGTGTTAGGTGCATATGTATTTAGAATTGTGATATTTTTCTGTTGGACAAGTCCTTTTATTGTTATATAATGTCCCTCTTTGTCTTTTTTAACTGCTATTGATTTAAAGTTAGTTTTTTTCTGATATCGGAATAGTTACTCCTGCTCACTTTCATGGCCATTTGCATGGGGTATATTTCTCTACCCTTTTACCTTAAGTTTATATGACCCTTTATGGTTAGGGGAGTCTCTTGATGGCAGCAGATACTTGCTTCGTGCATTATTATCTATTCTGCAATTCTGTATCTTTTAAGTGGAGCATTTAGACCACTTACATTCAATGTTAGTATTGAGATGTCAGGTACTGTTCCATTCATCCTGCTATTTGTTGCCTGAATACCTTGGTTTTATTCATTTATTTATTGTATTTTTGTTTTATAGGTCCTGTGAGATTCATGCTTAAAAAGGTTCTGTGTTGATGTGTTTCCAGGATTTGTTTCCAGATTTGGAGCTCATTTGAGCAGTTATTGTAGTCCTGGCTTGGTAGAGGCAAATTGTCTCAGCATTTGTTTGTCTGAAAAAGACTGTTATCTTTCCTTTATTTATGAACTTCAGTTTTGCTGGATATAAAATTCTTGGCTGATAATTTCTTTTAAGGAGGCTGCAGATAGGCATGCATGCTCATTTGAGGTATTCTTCCGTTATTGAAGATTACTAATATCACATGGGTTGAAAAGCATATGAGATTATTCACTTAATTGATGAGTACTCATTTATTTTTACATTAATTTGATACCATATGCAAACAATATATAAACATAGGTACAGACATATACACATATGCGATACCATATAGAACATATGCAAGTACACATAAAGATAAAGGGAGATAGAAATACTTTAGATTTTTAATTTTAAAACTTTATGCATGGAACCCATAAAACTCATTATTTAAAAAAAAAAAAAAAAGATTTAAATTGTGGTTTTGTAAATAGAAAAAGGTAGCATTTATCTGGGGAAGCCCTTGCTGAGTTTTAGAGAAAGTAGATAGTAAATTTACATCTTAAAGCAGAGAGAGAGAGAGAGAGAGAGAGAGAGAGAAGGAATTTGGGTGTGTTGAAAGAAGATTAAAAATAGATGCCAAGGTAACACAATAATGATAGAAATTTGTAACAGAATTTTATAAGGAGATCGATTTTATTGACATACATGGCTTTTATTTTGGTCTGTGTTTTCCAATTGTACTCCAGGAAACATACTACACAGGCTCCCTTCTAAAGTGCTGGTGGGCCACTGCACATGCAGACAGCCCACTTGAAGGGAAGAATCAGGGGAGAAGAGATGTAGACCCCAGAATTATGCCAACATAGAAAAGCCTAAGTCAAAGGTCAAACCACACACATGAAATCTCATCACCAGTTTGGCCCTGTTTTAAGTGTACTTTACTTTCCTTAATTTTTGCTCTAAGGCTTTAAATAAACTTTCACTTCTGCTGTAAAACTTGCCTCAGTCTCTTCTTCTGCCTTATGACCCTTAGTTGAATTCTTTCTTCTGAAGAAACAAGAATTCAGGCTACTGCAGACTTGTACAGATTTGCTAATATACTTTAGTGCCATTTTACGGAAAGAATATATATATATTCCTATATTTATACATATAATATATATATAACATATATGTATTCATAGAGGCCTTGAATCTACATTCTTGCTGTACTTTATGTAAACAATCCAGGTATAAGACTAAAACTTACTTTGGAAATACTTTGGTCCCATATGATTTCTATTGCATAAAAATGGGAAACAAGAGGGGGAAGATTATTTTTCAGAAGAAAACAACAGAACAACAGTTATTAAATTTTAGATGTGTTCATTTATTTTTTGAATTTGGTTATTTACCTACAATTTGGACTGAATCCTAAATTTTTTCCAGGCTACAAGTTTCAAAACTAATGGTTTCAGAATTTTCTTCCATTTTTCTTCCATTTTGGTATATTATAAATTAAAACTCTGCTTTTAAAATTTGTATCTTTTTTTAAATTACGCTTTTAAGTTCTGGGATACATATGCAGAACCTGCAGGTTTGTTGCATAGGTATACACGTGCCATGGTGTTTTGCTGCACCCACTAATCCATCAGCTACATTAGGTATTTCTCCTAATGCTATCCCTCCCCTAGCCCCCCACCCCTCAACAGGCCCCAGTGTATGATGTTCCCCTCCCTGTGTCCATGTGTTCTCATTGTTCAACTCCCACTTATGAGTGAGAACATGCAGTGTTAGGTTTTCTGTTCCTGTGTTAGTTTGCTGAGAATGATGGTTTCCAGCTGCATCCATGTCCCTGCAAAGGACATGAACTCATCCTTTATTATGGCTGCATCGAATTCCATGGTGTATATGGACCACATTTTCTTTATTCAGTGTCTCATTGATAGGCATTTGGGTTGGTTCCAAGTTTTTGCTATTGTGAATGGTGCTGCAGTAAACATATGCATGCATGTGTCTTTATAGTAGAATGATCTATAACCCTTTGGGTATACAATCAGTAATGGGATTACTGGGTCAAATGATATTTCTTCTTCTACATCCCTGAGGAATCGCCACACTGTCTTCCACAATGGTTGAACTTATTTACACTCCCACCAACAGTGTAAAAGCATTCCTGTTTCTCCACATCCTCTCCAGCATCTGTTGTTTCCTGACCTTTTAATGATCACCACTCTAACTGGTGTGAGATGGTGTCTCATTGTGGTTTCGATTTGCATGTCTCTAATGACCAGTGATGGTGAGCTTTTATTTATATGGTTGTTGGTCCATAAATATCTTATTTTGAGAAGTGTCTCTTCATGTGCTTTGCCCACTTTTTGATGGGGTTGCTTTCTTCTTGTAAATGTGTTTAAGTTTCTTGTAGATTCTGGATATTAGCCTTTTGTCAGATGTGTAGATTAAACGTTGCAAGCTGAAACTAGATGACTTTTGTAAACTTCTGGAGAAACCATAGCAACTTATACATAAATCTTTATGCCTGTTGATGAGTAGACTACACAACAGGTACACATGAACACTGGGTTCAGACTGTAATTCAGAGAATTGTGTCAGATTGCCATTGCAATTGGAAGATGCTTCAGAAACTCTAGGAAATCTAGTCTATAGTCTGCTCCAGACATTACAGGGGAGCCAACATAAAACTGAAAGGGTTAGAGCGATGTTTGCCAAACAAATTACTCTAATTGAAGCAGCAGTTGTGTGACTTGAATATGATTCCAGGACTGTACTGTCCGTTTGTTACTATGACTTCCCTTTGCCCTTTTCTGATTTGTCCTCATCCTCTTTTCCATGGGACATGAATTCTTAAGAATGAGCCTTCCTAGTCATGTAGGATCAGATGAAACATACAGCCACAGGGGTCTTCTACAATGCTTTCTCTGAGAGCTTTTGAAGAATTGTGGGGCCAGGTGTGCTTGCACAGGCCTGTAATCCCAGCCTGAGAGTCCAAGGCTGGAGGACCACTTAAAACCAGGAGTTTAAAACCAGCCTAAGCAACAAAGGGAGATCACATCTTTACCAAACAAAATAAGTCCAATTAGCCAGGTGCAGTGGTGCATGCCTATAGTCTCAGACACTTTGAAGGCTAAGATGGGAGGACCTCTTCAGTCCAGGAGTTCTAGGCTGCAGTGAGTACACTGTAGGCGACAGAGCAAGATTGTGTCTCTTAAAAAAAAAGAAAAAAGAAGAAGAAGAAGAAAGAAGAAGAAGAAAAGAAGAAAGAAGAAGAAGAAGAAAAGAAGAAGAAGAAGAAGAAAGAAGAAAGAAAGAAAGAAAGAAAGAAAGAAAGAAAGAAAGAAAGAAAGAAAGAAAGAAAGAAAGAAAGAAAGAAAGAGGAAGGGAGGAAGGGAGGAAGGGAGGAAGGGAGGAAGGAAGGAAGGAGGGAGGGAGGGAGGGAGGGAGGGAAGGAAGGAAGGAAGGAAGGAAGGAAGGAAGGAAGGAAGGAAGGAAGGAAGGAAGGAAGGAGAAAGAAGAAGAAGAAGGTAAACACGAAAGCCAAAGATCTCAGGCATCTCCGGATGATGGCCTGAACACATTGTTTTTTCTTGGCTTCAAACCTTTCAAGACGTGTATTTCTTTGTAAAAGAAAGACATGCTGATTGTAACTTTAGGTAAACAATCAAAATCTAGCTCCTAAAACTCAAGTATTTTAACTCTCATTCTGATAATATTTATTTTCTGAGGCACAGAAGAAAGACAATATTAGATCAATTGTTTTCCTGCCCACTCCATCCCTTCCTACCTGCCTTCTCTCTTTTAATCAAATGTATAAATACTAAGCCTCCTGAAACCTCTTCAGAGAGAACACAAGCCACCGAGGTTTTTTGAAACTTATGTTTTCCCAGGGTGCAGCATCAAGCTCTGGCTCAATAAAACTCGATTGTCCAAGACCCTTGTCTCAGTCAGTCATTCTGGATAACCACCATGAGTCCTGGAAAGCCCTTCAGTAATCTGTTGCCTGCCTACTTGATGTGTACCTAGGTGAGCCAGGTCTTCATGAGTCAAACACTCTTCTTCCATTTCTGCCTTTCCCAACCCTACCACTCAGTGCTGTGTGCTCTCATCTGACCCCAGCTCCCAGGTTGTTTGTATTGGTCTAAGAAAGCAAGACCAGGAAGGGCAGGTTCAGAAGGAAGTAAGAGGTCAACAGCCATGGAACGTGGCAAGTGGGGCTGTCATCGCTCAAAGCCACACTCCCTGGGTGCATTTTATGAATTCTTCTGGATTTGGAATCTTTTCCCTGTGTGTCTATCTAGCAACTCACCCTCCTCCTGCTTTCTTCTCTTTACATTTTCTGTTTCTAATGCGCTTTTTTATCTCCAGAGGATGGTAATGAAAATAGTTGACAATAGAATAAAAAATGACCTTTCGTGAGACTTAGAACCTGGCCTTTTTTTTTTTTTCAAAAAAGATAGAAGTTTCTCAAAGCTAGCTTTTATGGAGGGCTGTGCAGTTGTGAGTGTAGTGTTAGGGAACAAGTGCATAAGTGAAGGATGAGACAGAAAACAAAATGCTAGCTGTCAAATCCTGAATGTAAATGGGACAAAAATCATTTCTGAAGGTGGATGTCATTCAGGAGGCCTTGTAAATCTTAGAGTGCCCTCTTAACAGATGAAGTGGAGGATGAGGTTAAATTATGGAGTGAGGAGACAGTGGGCACATACTTCCCTGCCACAGTTTTTTTTTTTTTTAAATCTGTAAAAATGGTGATGTTGGCACTTAGGATTTTTTTGTCAGGACTGTAGGTACATGAAAAGCTCTTAGGATAGTGCCTGGTGCATAGTGAGTGCTGCATCAGTGTATGAGCTATTATAATTATGGGAATAGGCAAAGGTGCCACCCTGGCCATCCAGAGTGTGGAGGTACTTTCCAGTCAGGGTCCAGGCAGGCCAGCTGGAGATAAAGCTGGTTAGTGGGGAAGCTCAACTTCCAGGAGTAGAAGAATTTAGGAGGAGTAATTCATGCACAACATTCTGTAAACATTCCTTTACCCAACAGTAGGAATGCTTAGAGTGGGTGTGGCTTCCGTGACAATCATTATCTCCTGGGAATCTAAGAATGTGTCCTAGAGTTGAATGACTTTGATGTAAGCCAAACCCAGAAATGGGCATCAGGGCTGCCTTGCAGATAGCATTCATCTTGAAAACGAAAACAGTTATCTTGCTAAAAGAGTACCCTCTTCCAGCCCAGACCATTATTTTTGTTTTTGTACTATCCTAATTTTTAAGGTGTAAGGAGAAAGACTGAAGAATAAAATAATGAAGTGCATGTATGAAATAACAGGTTGAATTGAGACTGGTATGCATAAGTTAAGAGAAATCGTGTATACATTTTGTGCGAACATAAAAAGGATTTCTTGTTGCAAGCAGACTTCTCCATATAAATACTCATTGCCTTTAGTGCATAGCAGACTCTATCACAAGAACACATCATCAGAGTCATGAGAGAATGGGTAGTGTGGCTTCTTTAATTGGCAGGTTAGACTGAGAAAGTTACTGAAGAGAAAGGAGTTGAAGGAGAAGATAGGTGATGGCAAGAAAAATGGGATGGTTAAAGGAAAGGACTGAAAGGAATGTTTACGGAGGGCTTATCAGGTACCAGGCTCTGTGACTAATGTCTTACACATGTTAATTTACTCTTCCACTGTCATTTTCTGATGTAGTAAGAGTCAGCCTTACACTGCAGATGAGGAAAGAGGCTGAGGGAGGTCAAATGAGGGGCCTAGGGTCCTCCAGCCACTTCATAGCAGAGCTAGTATGTTTCACTGTGGTTTGTGCAGACAGAAAAGTGAGACATGGAAGGAAGGCAAAACGTATTTTTGTTGTGGGTAATGTTTATGAAAGTGACCTGATAAGACAGAATAATGGCCTCTTAAAAATGTTCACAACCGGGCAGGGTGCAGTGGCTCACGCTTGTAATGCCAGTACTTTGGGAAGATGAGATGGGCAAATCACGAGGTTAGGAATTCGAGACCAACCTTGCCAACATGGTGAAACCCTGTTTCTACTAAAAATGCAAAAATTAGATTGGTGTGGTGGCCGGCACATGTAATCCCAGCTACTTAGGAGGCTGAGGCAGGAGAATCATTTGAACCTGGGAGGTGGAGGTTGCAGTGAGCTGAGATCACCCCACTGCACTCCAGCTGGGGCAACATGAGTGAAACTCTGTTTCAAAAAAAAAAAAAAAAAAAAAATCCACATCCTAACACTTGGAACACATGCATTTATTTTCTTGGAAAAAGCACTGTTCAACGGTGATGCAGTTGATTATATTCAGATGGAAAGCTTATTCTCGATTATCTGGGTAGAGCTCAGTGTCATCATAAAGGTCCTCGTAAGTGAAAGACAGAGGCAGGAAGGTCAGAGTGAGAATGATACCGCCTGAGAGACTCCACTGGCCATTGCTTGCTGTGAACATGTGTGACAAGACAGAATTACAACTAATTTAGTTATATGTGGAATTGGCTTTTATTTGTCATTTATGATTTGGGTCAGCTCTCCATCTACAGATACAGTGATGACTCCCCCTGGGCAATACAGTAACATAACAGTGGGTTTTGTCAAATACGGATCAGTAAACAAAGCCATAGAAATAAATTGATTGGTTAACATCAGAGTACTTCAGGTCACTTTTTTTGGTAAAAGTTAAAGCAGAGGGCACTTCCTGATTATGCTCACTCAGGTAGACTGGAATCTGTTTTTTACTGAAAAATATCTGTTTTGAGAGCGACCTGCTTCCTTAAATTTTCAGTGGCAGTGTATAACATCTAGCACGTGTGGTTCTATTTTGGAGTGTCTGTACTCTCACTTAGGTGAGAATATGACCAAAACTTAAAGAATTATCATTAGTATCAATAAAAGTATTTTTGGGCTTCCATCATGTCTTTTCCTTTCTTTTTAATTTCCTTTGTCTTTTAAAAATTTTTTTTATACTTTATGTTCTAGGGTACATGTGCACAATGTGCAGATTTGTTACATATGTATACATGTGCCATGTTGGTGTGCTGCACCCGTTAACTCGTCATTTACATTAGGTATATCTCCTAATGCTGTCCCTTCCCCTCCACCCACCCCAAAACAGACCCCAGAGTGAGGTTCCCCGTCGTGTGTCCAAGTGTTCTCATTATTCAATTCCCACCTATGAATGAGAACATGCGGTGTTTGGTTTTCTGTTCTTGCGATAGTTTGCTGAGAATGATGGTTTCCAGCTGCAACCATGTCCCTACAAAGGACACGAACTCATCCTTTTTCTTTTTTTAAAAAAATATTTTAAGTTCTAGGTACATGTGCACAAAGTGCAGATTTGTTACATATGTATACATGTGCCGTATTGGTGTGCTGCACCCATTAACTCGTCATTTACATTAGGTATATCTCCTAGTGCTATCCCTACCCCCTACCCCCTCCCCACAATAGAACTCGGTGTGTGATGATCCCCTTGATTGTTCCATTCCCACCTATGAGTAAGAACATGCAGTATTTGGTTTTCTATTCTTACGATAGTTTCCTGAGAACGATGATTTCCAAATGTCCCTACAAAGGACACCAACTCACACTGTTTTATGGCTGCATAGTATTCCATGGTGTATATGTGCCACATTTTCTTAATCCAGTCTGTCATTGATTGACATTTGGGTTGGTCCCAAGTCTTTGCTGTTTTGAATAGTGCCGCAGTAAATATATGTGTGCATGTGTCTTTATAGCAGCATGATTTATAATCCTTTGGGATTATAAATATGTGTGTCTCTGCGCGTGAGCTAGGTCTTCTGAATACAGCACGCTGATGGCTCTTGACTCTTTATCCAGTTTTCCAGTCTGTGTCTTTTAATTGGACCTTTTAGCCCACCTACGTTTAAGATTAATATTGTTATGTGTGAACTTGATCCTTTCATTGTAATGTTACCTGGTTATTTTGCTCGTTAGTTGATGCAGTTTCCTCCTAGTGTCGATGGTCTTTACATTTTGGCATATTTTTGCAGCGACTGGTACTGGTTGTTCCTTTCCATGTTTAGTGCTTCCTTCAGGAGCTCTTGTAGGGCAGGCAAGAGATCAGCATTTGTTCCTCTGTAAAGGATTTTATTTCTCCTTCACTTATAAAGCTTAGTTGGGCTGGATAAGAAATTCTGGGATGAAAATTCTTTTCTTTAAGAATGTCGAATATTGGACCCCGCTCTCTTCTGGCTTGTAGAGTTTCTGCCCCAGAGATCCGCTGTTAGTCTGATGGCTTCCTTTTGTGGGTAACCCGAACTTTCTCTCTGGCTGCCCTTAACATTTTTTACTTCATTTCAACTTTGGTGAATCTACAATTATGTGTCTTGGAGTTGCTCTTCTCGAGGAGTATCTTTGTGGCATTCTCTGTATTTCCTGAATATGAATGTTGGTCTGCCTTGCTAGGTTTGGGAAGTTCTCCTGGATAATATCCTGCAGAGTGTTTTCCAACTTGTTCTATTCTACTAGTCACTTTCAGGTACAGGAATCTGATGTAGATTTGGTCTTTTCACATAGTCCCAAATTTTCTGGAGGCTTTGTTCATTTCTTTTTACTCTTTTTTCTCTAAACTTCTCTTCTCGCTTCATTTCATTCATTTGACCTTCAATAACTGATACCCTTTCTACCAGTTGATCGAGTTGGTTACTGAAGCTTGTGCATTTGTCACGTAGTTCTCGTTTCATGGTTTTCATTTGTATCAGGTTGTTTAAGGACTTCTCTACATTGGTTATTCTAGTTAGCAATTCGTCAAATCTTTTTTCAAGGTTTTTAGTTTCTTTGCGCTGGGTTTGCACTTCCTCCTTTAGCTCGGAGAAGTTTGATTGTCTGAAGCCTTCTTCTCTCAACTCGTCAAACTCATTCTCTGTCCAGCTTTGTTCCATTGCTGTCAAGCAGCTGCGTTCCTTTCAAGGGGGAGAGGCACTCTGAGTTTCAGAATTTTCAGCATTTCTGCACTGCTTTTTCCCCATCTTTGTGGTTTTATCTACCATTGGTCTTTGATGATGGTGATGTACAGATAGGGTTTTGGTGTGGATGTCCTTTCTATTTTTGTTAGTTTCCCTTCTAACAGTCAAGATCCTCAGCTACAGGTCTGTTGGAATTTGCATGAGGTCCACTTCAGACCCTTTTTCCCTGGGTATCAGCAGCGGAAGTTACAGAAGAGTGTATATTGCTGAACAGCCAATGTTGCTGTCTGATCATTCCTCTGGAAGCTTCATCTCAGAGGTGTACCAGCCATGGAGATGTGGGGTATCACTGTGCCCCTAGTGGGGATGTCTCTCAATTAGGCTACTCAGGAGTCAGGGACCTACTTGAGCAGGCATTCTGTCCGTTCTCAGATCCCAAACTCCATGCTGGGAGAATCACTACTCTCTTGAAAGCTGTCAGACAGGGACATTTACATTGGCAGAGGTTTCTGCAGCCTTTTGTTTGGCTATGCCCTGTCCCCAGAGATGGAGTCTACAGAGGCAGACAGGCCTCCTTGAGCTGCGGTGGGCTCCACCCAGTTCAAGCCTCCTGGCCACTTTGTTTACCTACTTGAACCTCAGCAATGGCAGGTGCCCCTCCCCCAGCCTTCCTGCTGCCTTACAGTTAGATCTCAGACTGCTGTGCTAGCAATGAGGGAGCCTCCATGGGCATGGGACTCTCCAAGCCAGGTGCAGGATATGATCTGCTGGTGTGTCGTTTGCTAAGACCCTTGTTAAAGTACAGTACTAGGATGGGAGTGACCTGATTTTCCAGGTGTTATGTGTCACGGTTTCCCTTGGCTAGGAAAGGGAATTCTCTTCTCCCTTGCACTTCCCAAGTGAGGCGATGCCTCACCCTGCTTCCACTCTCATTTGTTGGGCTGCACCCACTGTCCTGCACCCACTGTCCAAGATGCCCCAGTGAGATGAACCTCATACCTCTGCTGGAAATGCAGAAATCACCCGTCTTCTGTGTTGCTCACGCTGGGATCTGGAGGCTGGTGCTGTTCCTATTTGGCCATGTTGGCGCTATACCCCCTTTTCTTTTTCTTAAATGGAGTCTTGCGCTGTGGCAAAGGCTGCATTGCAGTGGCACAGTCTCGGCTCACTACAGCCTCTGTCTTCTGGGTTCAAGTGATTCTCCCACCTCAGCATCCAAAGTAGCTGGGATTATATTGCGGGATCTGGCCAGCAGCCCACAATGCAACAGACCTCTTTCTTTGTTCCCAGGCGGATTGGCAGGTCAAGAAATAAAACACACACACATGATAGTGAAAGCTGGATCCAGGGGGGTCATTACCTTCTGGTCCTGTGATGCTACCAATACAATGGATATACCAACATTTATTATTAACTTTAGTGAGGGCAGGTGTAGGTTAGTGAGGGATTCAGGGTTGTTTGATTATGAGTTGAGATGGTCACATGGGGATGAAGTAATTTTTTAACATAACATCGGTATGCAGAAATACAAGACTATCAATCATGATGAGACTCTTACCTCTCTTAATTTGTCCTTGCTTATGCCTGTCTCCTTTGCTTTCCAGAATAATGCTGTACTTAGGATTTCACAACAAGTAGCTTCTGAGAGTAAGTTAACAGTATCAGATATATCAAGTCAAAAACACTTTTTTTTTAAGATGGAGTTCCTCTCTTGTTGCCCACGCTGGAGTGCAATGGCACAATCTTGGCTCACCATAACTTGCGCCTCCTGGGTTCAAGTGATTCTCCTGCTTCAGCCTCCCTAGTAGCTGGGATTATAGGCATGCGCCATGACACCAGGCTAATTGTGTATTTTTAGTAGAGAGGAGGTTTCTACATGTTGGTAAGGCTGGTCTCGAACTCCCGACCTCGGGTGATCCACATGCCTTGGCTTCCCAAAGTGCTGGGATTACAGGCGTGAGCCACCACACCTGGTCCACACATTTTTACATAACAAGAGACCCTTTAGTCCACCAGAAGACAGCCCTTAGCTGCATCTTCAACTCAACTTTTTCCTCAGATGTATGGAGTTTTTTTTTTACGCTTCTACTTTTCATTTCAACTTTGGTGAATCTACAATTATGTGTCTTGGAGTTGCTCTTCTCGATGAGTATCTTTGTGGCATTCTCTGTATTGCCACAGAGAAAAAAGCTGTCCACAGTGTAAAGTCATCAACTTGCTGTCGTGGTTTACAGTTTAAGTATCTCTAAGTTATGGTGTTGAACATTTGGTGAGCTCTGAAGGGCCCACACCTCAAACACGAGGGTTTTCCCATGAAATTTACATTGGTTGCCCACCTCTAGCTTATATGGCTTCAGGAACAGAGCTGTTCCTGTTCTTAATGATTTCATTGGAGAAAAAAGAATTGAAAGAACTAAAAGAATTCAGGGTCCAGTCCAGTCTACCAATGGATTATAAATACTCAAAGATAATGAACAGTGGCTCAATATGGTAACAGGTGTACTACAGTTTTTCTTTTCAAAATAATTTGTCTCTATATAGGGGTCTCTATTTTAACCAAGGATAATCCCAGTAGGATGAATTTGTTTTCAAAATAGGTTGAATCTCACCGAACTTGCCTAGATTTTTTTACCTAAATGCAGCAAGAGTAGCAAGGGACCAAGAGGCTCTTTTTAAACTTTGCTTTGCTAGAAGTTTTATAAGACTCTCAGATTAAACTTTCAAAAACCTCTTGAGACTAGGAAGACAAACCAAGGCCAACTTCAGACTTTCCCTGCATTCCCTATGGGTTTATCCTATGTGTATTCTCAAATAGAACATCCCAGTCAAAGCCTTAGTAATATAACCAATGTTTTCAAATGTGTCCTGTTATAAAGAGAGTAGATTCTTACCGAACTTGTGCAAATAACTTTATTACCATAAGCATGTGAATACTCATGAATAGTTTCCCAATTCTGGGGCACTCAGATTCGGAGCAAAAGCAAATGTTTCCATTTTTGTTTACAAAAGTATATTTTACCAAGTTGCTATAAAGTATAAATAGCTTAAAAGAGAAAGTTCACGAATCTGGAGAATAAAACATTCAAAGAATCAGCACATTCTCAAATAAAAAGTTATGAAAACGTTATTATTTTGATTATTTAGTCCAATAAAAGTTACGGTTTTTTTCTTCTTTGTCTTGAATTTCATGAAGGTATCAGACTGTTCATTAAAAGTTTGAAAGTTCTCAGAGAGTCCAGGGGTATGATCTTGAAGTTATCAGAAACTTATATTCAAGAGTTGTTGTCAGAGTCTTTTCCATATATCTCCTCAAAGAAAAAGCAATTTTGGACTGTAGCTGATTATAAATACTTCAAGGAAGAATCAAAGCAACTGTCTGGGAATGACAAAGATTTAAAATGACTATGGTTAGAAATCTAAGGAGGTTTTTATTAGGTTGATTATGGTAAAGACACAGCTCACATAGAAATCTACTTACCTCTGTGGCATATAACACTATGACTGATAACATATTCGATTTCCAGAAATTTCATATGGTTTTTAGAATACTAATTTTTTTTAATTTTTTCATTTTTATTTTTATTTTTTTGAGATGGAGTCTCGCCCTGTCGCCCAGGCTGGAGTGCATAGGCACGATGTCTGCTCACTGCAAGCTCCGACTCCCAGGTTCATGCCATTTCCTGCCTCAGCCTCCGGAGTAGTTGGAACTACAAGCGCCTGCCACAATGCACGGCTAATTTTGTTTTTGTATTTTTAGTAGAGACGGGGTTTCACCATGTTAGCCAGGATGGTCTCGATCTCCTGACCTCATGATCTGCCGTCTCGGCCTCCCAAAGTGCTGGGACTACAGGTGTGAGCCACCGCGCCCAGACTGGAATACTCATATTATTAACATTCCCATAAATATTAATTAGAGAAGGTTTAGCATCACTGATTACTCATTTGAAAATGCTTTATATATATTTTAACATATCACATAAGGTGACTTTTCCATTCAGCTTCTGTTTCCCAACTGGATTACTGAGTTCTTCATGTAGCCCATTAATAATTAGGGCCAAAAAGTATAGTCTTATGTACATTCAAAAAGGTCTTTAGGTAATGCCGGTACTTCTACCTGAAAATCATTGATTTAGTTTTAAGTTCTACCTATTACAACAAGAGTTCTCCATCCTCTTTACATGTTTCTAGTGTCAGGGAAGACTTAAAAATTACCAGTGCCTGGGTCCCTCGCCAGACCTTTAAACTGGAACTAATACACGGGGCTTGAGCATCCACTTTTAAAAATGTTTTCCAGTGATTCCAATGTGTAGCTATATTTCCCATCAGATTTCCCTGGTTTCTTGTGGCCTTCACTTTTTTTCTATTTGGTATCATGATTATTTTCAGGTCTCATTTCCTGTCTTAGGCCTTATGTCTCCTGGGGTAGAGACCTTGCCTTCTTCATTTCTGTATCTTTTTGGAACACGTGAATTGGTCATCAGGAAAAGGTCTCAAGCACACATAGGTTTTGTTCTGAGTCTCAGGTTCACAGGCTAATCCTAAAGTCTTTGTTCTCCACGAGGTCAGAGATTACTTGTGATGAAGGAAGTGGTTAAGTCTGTAGTGCAGATGGTGGAGGCGAATCCATCCTGTTTTTAGGCATAGCATTGGAACTAAGAATTTTATGTATATCTGGGTGAAGGGGCAGAGATGTGTAGGAAGACAGTTCTAATTAGGATGGAGGAATTATACTAGGAAGTAGAGGTAAAGGAAGTGAGAAGGATTAGTAAACAGAAGAAATGTGAACTTACCAAATAGGCTAGAGTACATGCCTGGAGATTCCTGATTAAGTGAATTAACTAGATTTTAGAAAGGTAATGAGGCAGTCCTGCGCAAGGAAGGTTTCAAAGTCCGGAGGCAAAAAGTCAAGCAGCACTTTGAGAACTGGTTAAGCTTTATGGGAATGGAGAGAATTACACTATTGAGAGATGTGAAAAATAATGAAGAGGGCTTCACAATGTGAAATTGTGTTTCTCATTTGAACAAGCGGAGGCTGGAGATAATTATGTCTAAAAGACAGTGGGGTACAGGGAACACAAAGGCCAGGGAGAAAGGGAACTGCAGGAATTAGTGTTGAGAAGCAGGAGTTTGGTGGAGGAAGGAGAAGATCCAGTCCCAGATACAGGCAAATAAGTCTCCTCCCTCTCCCAAGCATGGCAGTCAACCCTTCAGGAAATGGGACAAGAGAAAAGACCATCATACCTGCCAGTCTTCCCAAAATACAGAAATGACATCACGGCTGCTATATCGGATTAATGCCAGGATGGACGTCCTATTCCTGAACGAGCTGTCATGGAAAGAAAAGAAGAAAAAAAAAAAAGGAAGGGAGTTGATGTTATTTTACGGGGGGAGCCTCAGGAACAAGGATATAACATGAGGTAGTCTATAATTATTTCTTCAAGGAATACATTGCTTCTGTTGGAAAGTTGATGGGAGATGATTATATTCTTGCAGTTTTTTTCCCCTCTCGCAATATTTCTAGGTTGGTGATCAGTCCTCTGTCAATTCTCTACTGCACTCAGATATTTCAGAAAACTTTCAGATGTGAGAAAGGCTGCTTACTATTTTCTATGTCATTAGAACTTTAGACCTTTCCACCTTTTCATGGTTGCATCTTTTTCTGAGTTTGTCTGCTGTGGCAGCCATCAATGAGACCCTGCCAGGTCTCCATGGCAGGGACCTGATTGACAGAAGGCCCAGGTCAGTGCATTTCAAATTCACCACCTCCTTTGCACAGAAATCTTCCTTCCCACAGGCTCCCAACAAGGGCGTGAAAGCAAGCCTAGTTCTCTGAGGCTCTCTTTAACTTTAATGGGTGACTAGTTGGAGGACTCCCCATCAGCCTTGCAAAACTCTCTTAGAACTGCATTGATACCTAAAACTTCTTTCTCTTTCTTTTACACAGGAGTCAGCTCTGCATAGTGGTCTGTGGGTTCTCCCATACTACCTTCATGCCTGTCCCACATTCCCTCACAGGTGTCTTCCATGATAAATTATCTCATCTGTCCAATCCCAACCTGGATGCATCTCAGTTGGTAAAAAGTAACATACCAGGCTTGATTCTTTGCACTTAGCTTTTTTCCTTTCTCTCCCACAAGTAGTCAGTAGCCATGTCCTAGTGTTTTTTATGTGGTACCTCTTTTTCTATATATATATGGAAATAGGTACTGTTGAGGGGCACGTCCTATATGCCAGGTCCTGTGCTAAATACTTTACCCGTACCTCATTTAATTCACACAGTAATCCTGTCAGGTAGACATTATTTCCATTTTGCCAGTGAAAAGACACAAGCTTAGAGTAGTGTAAAATCTCTCCTGGTGTCATATGTCTAGTAATAGGTGGATCTGAGATTTGATTCTAGGACTATTTGACCTCGAGGCTAATGATGATGGTAGTAATATAGCAGCTGACATTGGTTCGTCTGTGTGTGGCATCTTGTTTCATTAACTGCATGAAACCTTTAAAAGAATGGTATGAAGCAAGCTCTCTCATACTTCAGGATATGAAAAAAGAACAAACTAAACCCAAGCACAGTGATTGAAGGATACAATATGGATTAGAGTGGATAAAAATAAAATGGAAAATGGAAGAAGAATAGAGGAAATTAATGAAACCAATGTTGATTCTTCAAAGTAAAATCAACAAAATTGATGACCATTAACTAGACTGACTAAGAAAAAAAGAGAGAAGATTAAAATTACGAAAATCAGAAATGAAAATGGAGTCCGAGCATGATGGGTCATCTTTTAATCCTAGCACTTTGGAAGGTCACAATGGGAGGATTTCTTGAGGCCAGGTGTTTGGACCAGCGTAGGTAACCTGGGGAGACCCTCCCTCTACAAAAAAATTTAAAAACCAATTAGCTGGGCATGGTGGCATGCATCTGTAGCCCTAGTATTTTGGGAGGCTGAAGAAGGAGAATTGCTTGAAACCAGGCGGTTGAGGCTGCAGTAAGCCACAATCACGCCACTGTATTTCAGCCTCGGCTGGCCTACAAAGTGAGAGCCTGTCTCTCTATCTTAAAAAAAAAAAAAAAAAGTAAGGTAAAGAAAAACAAAAACAAAAAAGAAAATGAAGTGATTACTACCAATTCTAATGAAACAATGATCATGAAAGTACTGTTAATAATTGTATTCCAATAAATTGGATAACCTAGATGAAATAGATTAATACCTAGAAAAACACAAAAATATGAATAGAACTATAATCAGTAATAAGATTGAATCAATAAAACCATTTGATGAAATTCAGTATTTTTTCATAATAAAAGCATTCTAACTAAGAATGGAAGGAAACCACCTCAACATAAAGGTAATATGTGAAAAACCCAATGCTAACATCATACTCAATGGAGAAAGACTGAAAGCTTTCCCTGTATGAGCAGGAACAAGACAAGGATGCTGCTTTTGACAATTCTATTCAATGTAGTATTGAATTGTCTAGTCAGGAAAATTGGGCAAGAATTTTTAAAAAGACATTCAAATTGGAAGAAAGGAGTAAAATTTTTTCTGTTCACAGATAACTTGAACTTATATGTAGAAAATCCTAAAGATGGAACAAATCTATTAGAATTAATAAATGAATTCAGTAATGTTGCACAATACAAAATCAACATTCAAACATCAGTTGTATTTCAACACATTAAACATGAACAATCTGAAGGGAAATTAGGAAAAAAATTTCAATTTGTATTAACATCAAAAAGATTAAAATATTTAGGAATAAGTATAACCAAAGAGGTGAAATGATTATACCTGAAATCCATAAAATATTGCTTAATGTTGACATCAATAAAATGAAAGATATTTTGTTTTCATGAATTAGAAGACTCACTATTGTCAGGAGGACAATGCCACCCAAAATGAGCTGCAGATTCAATACAATTCCTATCAGAATCTCAGTGACATTTTTGCAGTTAAAGAAAAATCCATCCTAAAATATATATTGAATCTTATGACTCTAAGAGACAAATAACATTGAAGAGGAAGAATGAGGCTGGAGGACTCACACTTCCTGATGTCAGCATTTCCTACAAAGCCCCAGTAACGAATACAGTGTGGTACTAACATAAAGGAGGAAATAGAATTTAATGAGATAGAACAGAGAGCCCAAGAAAGAAATACTTGCATATATGGCCAAATGATTTTCATCGAGTGTACCAAGATCGTTCAATGGGGAAAGGACAGTGTTCTCACCAAATGATATTGGAAAACCTGGATATCCCAGGGCAAGAATGAGTGGAACCTTTACCTAACATCATATACAAAAATTAATGCACAATAGATCAAAGATCTAAATGTAAGAGCAAAATCTACACAACTCTTAGAAGAAAACAGGAGAAAAACTTCATGATATTGGATTTCACAACGATTTCTTGGTTGTAACAACAAAAGCATAGGCAACAAATAAAATGGATAAATTGGACTTCATAAAAATCAAAACATTTTATACATTGAATAACACTATCAAGAAAGTAAAAAGGCAACCCATGAAATGAGAAAAATAATTGCAAATTATAAGTGTGATAAGAAATTAATTTGCAGAATACATGAAAAACTACAAGTCAACAACAGCAAACATACAAAAACCCATTTATAAAACGAACAGGGAACAAGATGGCCGAACAGGAACAGCTCCAGTCTCCAACTCCCAGTGCGAGCGACACAGAACACTGGTGATTTCTGCATTTTCAACTGAGGTACTGGGTTCATCTCACTGGGGAGTGCCGGACAATGGGTGCTGGTCAGCTGCTGCAGCCCGACCAGCAAGAGCTGAACCAGGGCGAGGCATTGCCTCACCTGGGAAGCGCAAGGGGGAAGGGAATTCCTTTTCCTAGCCAGGCGAACTGAGACACACAACACCTGGAAAATCGGGTAACTCCCACCCCAATACTGCGCTTTAAGCAAACAGGCACACCAGGAGATCATATCCCACACCTGGCCGGGAGGGTCCCACACCCACGGAGCCTCCCTCATTGCTAGCACAGCAATGTGTGATCTACCGGCAAGGCAGCAGCGAGGCTGGGGGAGGGGCACCCGCCATTGCTGAGGCTTAAGTAGGTAAACAAAGCTGCTGGGAAGCTCGAACTGGGTGGAGCTCACAGCAGCTCAAGGAAACCTGCCTGTCTCTGTAGACTCCACCTCTGGGGACAGGGCACAGTAAAAAATAACAAACGCAGCAGAAACCTCTGCAGATGCAAACGACTCTGTCTGACAGCTTTGAAGAGAGCAGTGGATCTCCCAACACGGAGGTTGAGATCTGAGAAGGGACAGACTGCCTGCTCAAGTGGGTCCCTGACCCCTGAGTAGCCTAACTGGGAGACATCCCCCACTAGGGGCAGTCTAACACCCCACACCTCACAGGGTGGAGTACACCCCTGAGAGGAGGCTTCCAAAGCAAGAATCAGACAGGTACACTCGCTGTTCAGAAATATTCTATCTTCTGCAGCCTCTGCTGCTGATACCCAGGCAAACAGGGTCTGGAGTGGACCTCAAGCAATCTCCAACAGACCTACAGCTGAGGGTCCTGACTGTTAGAAGGAAAACTATCAAACAGGAAGGACACCTACACCAAAACCCCATCAGTACATCACCATCATCAAAGACAAGAGGGAGATAAAACTCTGCACCAAGCGGACCTAATAGGCATCTACAGACCTCTCCACCACAAATCAATGGAATATACATTCTTCTCAGCACCACATCATACTCATTCGAATATTGACCACGTAGTTGGAAGTAAAGCACTCCTCAGCAAATGTACAAGAACAGAAATTATAACAAACTGTCTCTCAGACCACAGTGCAATCAAACTAGAACTCAGGACTAAGAAACTCAATCAAAACTGCTCAACTACATGGAAACTGAACAACCTGCTCCTGAATGACTACTGGGTACATAACGAAATGAAGGCAGAAGTAAAGATGTTCTTTGAAACCAATGAGAACAAAGATACAACATACCAGAATCTCTGGGACACATTTAAAGCAGTGTGTAGAGGGAAATTTATAGCACTAAATGCTCACAAGAGAAAGCAGGAAAGATCTAAAATTGACACTCTAACATCGCAATTAAAAGAACTAGAGAAGCAAGAGCAAACACATTCGAAAGCTAGCAGAAGGCAAGAAATAACTAAGATCAGAGCAGAACTGAAGGACATAGAGACACAAAAAAACCCTCCAAAAAATCAATGAATCCAGGAGTTGGTTTTTTGAAAAGATCAACAAAATTGATAGACCGCTAGCAAGACTAATAAAGAAGAAAAGAGAGAAGAATCAAATTGACGCAATTAAAAATGATAAAGGGGATATCACCACCGACCCCACAGAAATACAAACTACCATCAGAGAATACTATAAACACCTCTATGCAAATAAACTGGAAAATCTAGAAGAAATGGATAATTTGTTGGACACTTACACTCTTCCAAGACTAAACCAGGAAGAAGTTGAATCCCTGAATAGACCAATAGCAGGCTCTGAAATTGAGGCAATAATTAAGAGCCTAAAAACCAAAAAAAGTCCAGGACCAGATGGATTCACAGCTGAATTCTACCAGAGGTACAAGGAGGAGTTGGTACCATTCCTTCTGAAACTATTCCAATCAATAGAAAAAGAGGGAATCCTCCCTAACTCATTTTATGAGGCCAACATCATCCTGATACCAAAGCCTGGCAGAGACACAACAAAAAAAGAGAATTTTAGGCCAATATCCCTAATGAACATCGATGCAAAAATCCTCAATAAAATACTGGCAAACCGGATTCAGCAACACATCAAAAAGCTTATCCACCATGATCAAGTGGGCTTCATCCCTGGGATGCGAGGCTGGTTCAACATTTGCAAATCAATAAACATAATCCAGCATATAAACAGAACCAAAGACAAGAACCACATGATTATCTCAATAGATGCAGAAAAGGCTTTTGACAAAATTCAACAGCCCTTCATGCTAAAAACGCTCAATAAATTCAGTATTGATGGAACGTACCTCAAAATTATAAGAGCTATTTATGACAAACCCACAGCCAATATCATACTGAATGGGCAAAAACTGAAAAAATTCCCTTTGAAAACTGGCACAAGACAGGGATGCCCTCTCTCCCCACTCCTATTCAACATAGTGTTGGAAGTTCTGGCTAGGGCAATCAGGCAAGAGAAAGAAATCAAGGGTATTCAGTTAGGAAAAGAAGAAATCAAATTGTCCCTGTTTGCAGATGACATGATTGTATATTTAGAAAACCCCGTTGTCTCAGCCCAAATTCTCCTTAAGCTGATAAGCAACTTCAGCAAAGTCTCAGGATACAAAATTAATGTGCAAAAATCACAAGCATTCTTATACACCAGTAACAGACAAACAGAGAGCCAAATGAGGAATGAACTTCCATTCACAATTGCTTCAAAGAGAATAAAATACCTAGGAATCCAACTTACAAGGGATGTAAAGGACCTCTTCAAGGACAACTACAAACCACTGCTCAGTGAAATAAAAGAGGACACAAACAAATGGAAGAACATACCATGCTCATGGATAGGAAGAATCAATATCGTGAAAATGGCCATACTGCCCAAGGTAATTTATAGATTCAATGCCATCCCCATCAAGCTACCAATGAGTTTCTTCACAGAATTGGAAAAAACTGCTTTAAAGTTCATATGGAACCCAAAAAGAGCCCGCATCTCCAAGACAATCCTAAGTCAAAAGAACAAAGCTGGAGGCATCACGCTACCTGACTTCAAACTATACTACAAGGCTACAGTAACCAAAACAGCATGGTACTGGTACCAAAACAGAGATATAGACCAATAGAACAGAACAGAGTCCTCAGAAATAATACCACACATCTACAGCCATCTGATCTTTGACAAACCTGAGAGAAACAAGAAATGGGGAAAGGATTCCCTATTTAATAAATGGTGCTGGGAAAATTGGCTAGCCATAAGAAGAAAGCTGAAACTGGATCCTTTCCTTACTCCTTATATGAAAATTAATTCAAGATGGATTAGAGACTTAAATGTTAGACCTAATACCATAAAAATCCTAGAGGAAAACCTAGGTAGTACCATTCAGGACATAGGCATGGGCAAAGACTTCATGTCTAAAACACCAAAAGAAACAGCTGCAAAAGCCAAAATTGACAAATGGGATCTAATTAAACTAAAGAGCTTCTGCACAGCAAAAGAAACTACCATCAGAGTGAACAGGCAACCTACAGAATGGGAGAAAATTTTTCCAATCTACTCATCTGACAAAGGGCTAATATCCAGAACCTACAAAGAACTCAAACAAATTTACAAGAGAAAAACAAACAACCCCATCAAAAAGTGGGCAAAGGATATGAACAGACATTTCTCAAAAGAAGACATTCATATAGCCAACAGACACATGAAAAAATGCTCATCATCACTGGCCATCAGAGAAAGGCAAATCAAAACCAAATGAGATACCATCTCACACCAGTTAGAATGGCAATCATTAAAAAGTCAGGAAACAACAGGTGCTGGAGAGGATGTGGAGAAATAGGAACACTTTTACAGTGTTGGTGGGATTGTAAACTAGTTCAACCATTCTGGAAAACAGTATGGCGATTCCTCAAGGATCTAGAACTAGATGTACCATATGACCCAGCCATCCCATTACTGGGGATATACCCAAAGGATTATAAATTATGCTGCTATAAAGACACATGCACACGTATGTTTATTGCAGCACTATTCACAATAGCAAAGACTTGAAATCAACCCAAATGTCCATCAGTGACAGATTGGATTAAGAAAATGTGGCACATATACACCATGGAATACTATGCAGCCATCAAAAAGGATGAGTTTGCGTCCTTTGTAGGGACATGGATGCAGCTGGAAACCATCATTCTTAGTAAACTATCACAAGAACAGAAAACCAAACACCGCATGTTCTTACTCATAGGTGGGAACTGAACAATGAGATCACTTGGACTCAGGAAGGGGAACATCACACACCGGGGCCTATCCTGGGGAGGGGGGAGGGGGGCGGGATTGCATTGGGAGTTATACCTGATGTAAATGATGAGTTGATGGGTGCAGCACACCAACATGGCACAAGTATACATATGTAACAAGCCTGCACGTTATGCACATGTACCCTACAACTTAAAGTATAATAATAATAAATAAATTTAAATAAATAAATAAATAAATAAAACGAACAAAGGATTAAAATAGAGTTTTCTCCAAGGAAGATATGCAAATATCCAATAAGCCCATGCAGAGTTCCTCAGCGTCATGAATACGTAGAATTATGCAAATCAAAACCACAATGTGACACCACCTCTCACACTTTAGGATGACTTTGATAAACAACAATGACAGCAACACAAAACAAGTGTTTTCAAATAGATGGAAAAATTGGAGCTCTCGTGCATTACTGATGGGAATGGGAAATGTTATAGCCACTGTAAAAAGTGGTGTGGCTGTTTCTCAAAAAATTAAACAATAAATTACCATTCGACCCAGCAATTCCACTTCTGGACATACTGCCTATAGAATGGAAGGAAATTTGAACAAATATTTGCACATTGATGTTCAGAGAAGCATTACTCACAATAGCCAAAAAATGGAAACAACGGAAAAGTCCTCTGAAAGATAAGTGGGTAGGCAAATGAGGTATATCTCTACATCGAAATGTTATTCAACCTTAACAAGGAATAAAATTCCAATACATCGTGCAAAGTGGATGAACCTTGAAGACATTATGCTAACTGAAATAAGCTGGACATTGAAGGATAATTATTCTATAATTCCATTTATAAAAGATAGAATAGCCAGTTACATAGAGACAGAAAGTAGAATGGTATGTGCTAAGAGATAGGGGGAGAAGAAGTGAGAGTTACTGTTTATAGGGTACAGAGGTTTAATATGGCAAAAGGAAAAAGTTCTGGAAATGGATAGTGTGATGATTACTTCCGGATAGTGTGATGGTTACACAACACTAAATTACACACGTAGAAATAGTTAATGATAAGTCTTAATATTAGATACATATAAAGTGTCCTTGTAGTCTTACACTCTATAAATACACACTTTTTTCATTGCCCCTTTCCTGCCATGCAGAGCCCCAGAGGTGAATCTCCCTATTTCTCCAAGTGTGCATCACTCACTGTCCTCTGTGCTGTGTCCCACATGCAGTGCCCACAGCCTCATACAACCGGTGACTTCAGAGCCAGGACACAGCTCAAGAGTCTGCCCCAAGGCTTCCTCTCTTCTTATTTCCCTGCAGCCTAGGCTTCACTTCAACTGGCAGCTCGATTTAGCGGAATTCAGAACAGGCCACCAGGGCTCTTTCTCCACACATGCTGGTCTCACCCCAGGTGGAGTCAGGCAGAGCCAGTCACCAGAGAAGCCCGGAGCAAAGAAGGGAGCAGTCTGAGCTCTTCCTCCCTCATCCAAGGGGCTTCCTCCTCTCACTTGGAGGGAAAATGTGAGCTTGTTTCAAAACCTCAGATGTTCCCTGTAGCTCATGGAGTAGGTAAAAGAAAACAAAGACGTGGTGGACAGGGATGTGTTCTGACAGCAAGAAGCAACTTGATCTTGAGGACTCTCCTTCTTGTCCCTCTGTGAAGCCTCTTCCACCACATAGGGCTCAGGACTGACAAAGCCCCCTCCCTACCTTTCTCAGGCTGGACACAAGGTCAACCATGAGAAAACAGAAAAACAAGGAGAAGAGAGTCTGTAGAGACAAATTGGGAGGGTTCAGGAGGAGAATTTAGGATTTGCTTCTGCCCATGGGACACAGGCTGGGAATAAAAATGTTTTCCTGACTCTTCTCTGAAAGCCAGATAGACTCCACCTAAAACCCTGTTGACAATGATGCAGGGATCCACTTACCAAAGACTTTGATCCTCTTGAATTTGGAACGTTCCCTGCCAGTGGCTGAGTTACGAGCAGAGCAACCATAGAGCCCGCTATGCTCTGTAGTAATTTGGGGGATAGAGAGCTCTTGTCCTGATTGCAGAAACTTCCCATCAATCGTCCAAGAATACTCTGCCGGTGGGTTAGAGTCCGCGAAGCAGGTCAACTGGAGGGTTTTTCCTGAACGGTAATAGGTTAATGGAGAGAAAATCCTGGGGACTTGTGGACCATCTGGAGTAAAGAGAATAAAGCCACAGGTGATGTCATCCGAGGGAAGGGGATGCTCCTGGTCTCTTAAAGGGACACAGTGTCCCCCTGAGTCAAGACACACACTCAAGACCCAGCCAAACCCCTTCTGTGTTCACTGAGTCAAGGCCTGAGGTATTCACCTGTTCCTCCCATTGCAGGATGTAGACCCCAAGTCTCCCATGACAAGAGCAGCCTCTCCCCTTCTATTCTTGGTTAAGGCTGTGCCTACCCAGGTTTTCTCAAGACAGGGAGTCATGGCCAACTCGGGTGTCCAGAAATAAAAGTGTCTGTACTTGGGCCTGAGACAGACTAGGATGTCTGGCCTCTGGTCATTTGAATTTTAGCTGATGGCCTGGCCCACAGAGGAACCAAAGATACAAAGGACATTCAGGGTGACTGGGTCACTGCACATGCTACCAACTCGGTCCCATATTTCACATTCATAGGGTCCTGTGTCATTTCTTGTGACATTGGCTAGAATAAGGATCCTGGTTTTACCGGGTTGCTTTAGACTGGGACTGACCGGGAGGCTGTGACCATTTACCCTCCACAAGTAGGTGTAGCCCTGAGTCTTAGGTTCACAAGTTAAGGCTATAACATTCTTTTTTTTTTTTTAATTTATTTATTATTATTATACTTTAAGTTGTAGGGTACATGTGCATAACGTGCAGGTTTGTTACATATGTATACTTGTGCCATGTTGGTGTGCTGCACCCATCAACTCATCATTTACATCAGGTATAACTCTCAATGCAATCCCTCCACCCTCCCCCCTCCCCATGATAGGCCCCTGTGTGTGATGTTCCCCTTCCTGAGTCCAAGTGATCTCATTGTTCAGTTCCCACCCATGAGTGAGAACATGCGGTGTTTGGTTTTCTGTTCTTGTGATAGTTTGCTAAGAATGATGGTTTCCAGCTGCATCCATGTCCCTACAAAGGACGCAAACTCATCCTTTTTGATGGCTGCATAGTATTCCATGGTGTATATGTGCCCCATTTTCTTAATCCAATCTGTCACTGATGGACATTTGGGTTGATTCCAAGTCTTTGCTATTGTGAATAGTGCTGCAATAAACATACGTGTGCATGTGTCTTTATAGCAGCATAATTTATAATCCTTTGGGTATATACCGAGACTTAAATGTTAGACCTAATACCATAAAAATCCTAGAGGAAAACCTAGGTAGTACCATTCAGGACATAGGCATGGGCAAAGACTTCATGTCTAAAACACCAAAAGCAACGGCAGCAAAAGCCAAAATTGACAAATGGGATCTAATTAAACTAAAGAGCTTCTGCACAGCAAAAGAAACTACCATCAGAGTGAACAGGCAACCTACAGAATGGGAGAAAATTTTTGCAATCTACTCATCTGACAAAGGGCTAATATCCAGAACCTACAAAGAACTCAAACAAATTTACAAGAGAAAAACAAACAACCCCATCAAAAAGTGGGCAAAGGATATGAACAGACATTTCTCAAAAGAAGACATTCATACAGCCAACAGACACATGAAAAAATGCTCATCATCACTGGCCATCAGAGAAATGCAAATCAAAACCACAATGAGATACCATCTCACACCAGTTAGAATGGCGATCATTAAAAAGTCAGGAAACAACAGGTGCTGGAGAGGATGTGGAGAAATAGGAACACTTTTACACTGTTGGTGGGATTGTAAACTAGTTCAACCATTATGGAAAACAGTATGGCGATTCCTCAAGGATCTAGAACTAGATGTACCATATGACCCGGCTATAAAATTCTTATTATCCATGGGGTTGAAGTTGTTGCTGGTGATGTAAGGCTTAGGCAGCTCTGCTGTGTGGATAACAGAGAGAAGTTTGTCCTGTGTGGCACCTTTGATTCCTCCACAGGCACCATTCAATCAGAGTTGGCATCTCCCACCTGTCAGCCCACCCGAGTCCTTGAAAGTCAATAGCTGGTGCGTGTGTCACAAGACAGATGCATGATGATCTAAGGGCTCAAAGACTGTGAGGCCGCTCGCTCTGTCTTAGGGAAGCACAGACTTTCTCAAGTGTGAATTGAGCAGCAGTGTTGGGTCATGGACAGACACGTGAGTGGGAGTCACAGCCCCTGGTACCCCTCCCAGTCTCTCTCTAATCAACTGACTGGCTGGTTCACCTTGGCTTCCTTACCTGGAATGTGCAACTACTGGGCCCCTTCCAAATTCCATCCGACTTTGCCCCCCTAGATGTGATTTCTCTGCAGCTTCCATTTCCAAGGACATTTTAGAGATGAGTAATAATGTGACTTCCCATTGTCTTGAAACCCTGAAGATACTGAATAGCCTGGCCTGGGACTGGATGTTTCAGCAGAAATAAGACAGGGGAGACCAGAGTCAAGCCTGGAGGTCAGTTCAGTCATCAGGCAGTGGAGGCACAAGGTGGGGTAATTTTTTGCAGGTGTTTCATGATGACTTGCTTGACCAGTGACCTCCAAAGATAGAGCAGAATGCAAGGAATGATCTAGAAAGAGTGAGGGGGACAGGCAAGAGTTGGTGACTTTGGAACAGAACCATGTTCCCTGTTCCGGGTTCTTTAAGTTTCCTCTCCTTCTGCAGAGGGCAGGTGAGGATTATGTGGATCTTTCCAGAAATACATGTGGATATTTGCAAATGCAGAACTGACTGGTGGAAAGGGTGGGAATGAACTGCTGGAAATCTGGTCCTCATGGACCATGTGTGTTTGATGGATATGAGACAAATTTGGGGAGAATTCTTGCAAATATTTTCTTTCATTGGACACTCTACTCTCCGATTCCATGGATTTGACTACTCTAGGGACCTCATGTAAGTGGATTCCAGAGTGAATTTGAGAAGAGACTGCTGGTTGCCAGGAGCTGGGAGTGGGGAGAATCAGAAGTTGTTCATGTGTGTGCAGTTTCAGTTATGCAAGACAGGGAGGTTCTAGAGATCTGCTGTACAGCTCAGTGCCTATAGTTCACACAGTCTGAGTCTTTCTTATGCATGAGACTTATGACAAAAGGTGTTTTGGATTTCGAACATTTTTTTATTTTGAACTATTTGTCATATACTTACTGGTTTAGCATCCCAAATCTGAAAGATTCAAAATCTAAAATGCTCCAGTGAGCATTTCTTTTCAGCATCAGATTAGTACGCCAAAGTGAGAGGTGATAGGCCAAATACATTCTTGCCCTTTTTTCTCTCTCTCTCACCACGTTTCTAGCTTGATGATTAGTTTTTGGTCAATTCCATACTGGCCATGCTGCGCTTGTATATTTTTGAAGGTTTTGGGATGTGAGAGAGGCTGATTGCTATTTTTTATGTCATCAAAATTTTCCACCTTTTCATGGTTGCATCTTTCTCTCAGTGTCTCTGTTGTGGCAGTCATTAATAAGAGCCTGTCAGGTCAGAGTTAAGACAGATTTTTGTAATTCTGCAAAAAATGTTACTGGTAGGGGTTGCATGTTCTGGTAGGGGTTGCATTGAATCTGCAGCCCACTTTGGGTAGCATTGTTTTCCTAACAATATTGATTCTTCCAATCCGTGAGAATGAAATGTCTTTCCATATATTGATGTTGTCTTTAGTTTCTTTCAGTAATGTTTTGGAGTTTTCAGGGTATAACCCTATAACCTTTTTGGTTAAACTTATTCTAAAATATTTTGTTCCTTTTGATGTTAGTGTGAATGGAAATTCTTTTCTTAATTTCCTTTCAGATTGTTCACTGTTACTGTATAGTCTAAAGAATGAACTAGAAAGAGTGAAGGGGACAGGAAAAAGCTGGTGGTTTTGAAGCAGAAACATATTCCCTCTCCTGGGTTTTTTATTTTCCCTCTCTCTTTGCAGAGGGCAAGTGGCTCTTCCCTGATAGCCAGATAGACTTCACTGGAAAACATGTTGCCAAAGCCCCAGGGATCCACTTACCAGGGACTATGATCTTCTTGATTATGAGATTTGTTCCACAAGTGGCTGAGTTATGGATGAAACAGACATAGACCCCTATATATGTTTTAGTGATTTGGGGGATAAAGAAAACTTATGCTGATTGCTGGAACTTCTCATCAATCAGCCAAGAATGCTCTGCCAGTGGGTGAGAGTCTGTGAGGCAGGAGAGCTTGGGGACTTCCCCTGTGTGCTAATAGGTGTATGAAGAAGAAATGATGGGGGCATCCAGGCCATCTGGAGCAAAGAGAATAAAGTCACAGGTGATGTTGTCAGAGGGAAGGGAAAATCCTGGTCTGTGGAAGGGCCACAGTGACCCTCTGAGCTAAGTCACAACACTGAAGTCCCAGTCAAATCCCTGCTGTGTTCACTGATCTGGAGCTTGAGACATTCACCTGTTTCTCCCATCATAAGCTGTGGACCCTGAGTCTCCCATAACAGGAGCAGCCTCTTCTCCCCCATTGTTGATCAAACCTAAGCCCATTCTTACTAGTCATGGCCAGCTTTGATGTCCAGGGGTAAAGGTCTCTGTACTTGCACCTGAGAGGGACTGAGAGGCCTGGCCACTGGCTATGTGTATTTGGGATGGCAGCCTGGCTCACAGAGGAACAGAAGATACTCACAGAGGAGATTCAAGGTGACTGGGTCACTGCGGCTGGAACTCACTGGGTTCTTCATTTCACATTCATAGGGTCCTGCAGTATCCTTTCTGACACCAGATAGAACGAGGGTCCTGTTGTTTTCGGACAGCTGCAACTTGCGACTGATAGGGAGGCTCTGTCCATTTATCCACCACAAGTAGCTTACGTCCTGAGTGTCAGGATCACAGGATAAGATCACAGTCTCCGTGCCCTCCCTGGGGTTTAAGTTGCTGCTGGAGATGTAGGGCTTGGGAGTCTCCACTGTGCAGATAACAGAGAGAAGATTGCCCTGTGTGGCACCTTTGATTCCTCCAAAGACATTTTTCAATCAAAGATGGCATTTCCCACTTCTCAGCCCACCCAAGTCCTTAAAATCCCATGGCAGGTGTGTGTGTTACAAGACAGATGCATGGCAATCTGAGGGCTCAGAGATTGTGAGGCTGCCTGCTTTATGTGGGAGAAGCACAGACTTTCTCAAGTGTGAATTGAGCAGCAGCATTGGGTCATGGAAAGACACGGGACCAGCAGTCACAGCCCCTGGTGCCTCTCTGAGTCCTTCCCTCTCTAACTGCCTGCCTGGCCCACCCTGTGGTCCTCACCTGGAGCATGCAGTGCTGGAATCTTCTTAGTTTCAGTCTTACTTTGCCCCCCAAGGTATGTTTTCTCTGTAGCTTCCCTTTCAAGGACATCCTAGAGATGGATGATGGAACTTCCCATTGTCCTTAAACTCTTTGGGTACTGGGAAGCCTGGCCTGGGACTGGGCACATCAGCAGAAATAACACAGAGGAGACCACAGTCAAACCTGGAGGTCAGTTCAGTCATCAGGCAGTGGAGCCACAAGGTGGGGCAATTTTCCCAGCTGTCTCATAGTGACTGACTTGAGCCAGTAACCTCTAAAGATAGAGCAGAGTCCAAGGAATTACCTACAAAGAGTGAAAGGGACAAGCAAGGGCTGATAGCTTTGGATCAAGACTATGTTCCCTGTTCTGTGTCCATGATGTTCCCTTCCCCCTGTAGAGGATGGGTGAGGACCATGTGGATCTTTCTAGAAATACATGTGGATGTTTGCAAATGCAGAACTGACTGATGGAAAGGGCAAACATGAACTGATGATGGAAGTCAAGCCCTCACGGACCACTTGTGTTTGATGGCTATTAGACCAATATTTGGGAAGAAGTCTTGCAGATACTTTCTCTCATTAGACATTATACCCTCTTATTCTATGAATTTGACTACTCTATGCATCTCATCTCAGTGGATTCCAGAGTGAATCAGAGTAGAATAGCGGTTTCCAGGAGCTGGGTTTGGGAGAATAGGGCATTGTTCCAGGGGTGTGCGCTTTCAGTTATGCAGGATAAGGAGGATCTAGAAATCTCCTGTACAGCTTCATGCCTATAGTTCATGCAGACAAAGTGTTCCTTATGCAGAAAGCTTAAAACCAGGTGTTTTAGATTTCTAACTTTTTTTTTTATTTTGGAATATTTGCAGTAGATATACTGGGTTAGCATCCCAAATCTGAAAAATTTAAAATCCAAAATGCTCCAGAGAGCGCTTCTTTTTAGCATCACATCAGTGGTCAGAAGTGTTGGATTTGGGAGCATTTCAGATTTTGGATTTCTGGATTTGGGATGCTCAATTTGTAATACTGTAATTTTCCCATAAAAAGTTGTCAGAAGTTTAGACATCATGTTATGTTCTGACTCTAGTAACAAAACAAAACAAAATTTGGAGGAGACATTAAAATGTTGTCATAAGTGGAAATGTTTACTGATGGTCCAAACATCTAAGATCAATTGCTGGTAGTAGTATTTCTCTTGATACCCAATTAAGGTTTAGGTGCGGGGTGAATTCCAGCAGGATCACATTATGCTCAAAGAAAGATGCCAAAGGTGACTTGAAATTAGCAAGTCCTTAAGTAGAGAGAGTCCTGTTAAAAGGACAGAACTGGTCAGTGTGTCAATTACATAAAGGGAGGAATGATGCCGAATTAAAAGAAATGTTGTGTGTTATGAAAGTAAATATAGAAAGAACTCCGTTTCTAATCTCTCTGCAGAGTTAGGAAAAATGGGGAAGAGCCCAAAACAGGTATGTGAAATGCTTTCTTCATTTTCTCTTAACCTCAGGAAATACAACTCGAGTTTAAGTTTGTGGGAATTAGGAAGAGTCTAAGTGATACGCCAGTGGCTCATGTGTCCCCCACATGAAGAAAACAACTGTATGTGGCACAAGCAGTAAAACCACCAGACAGCACCCCCTGGCCACCTCGAACAGGTCCCCAAAACCGCTAGTATTCCCATTACGTGTATGTTACAGCCTTGGTAATCATCCCACAACTACAAAATTTAAAAAATTGCTATTGTCAATACAAAATATTAACTATGAAGTAGAATATGTTGTTCCACTTTTCTTCCCCCTACTCTTTTTGAACTTTCCTGTTTCAGTTTTGGAAGTTTCTATTGACACATCCTCAAGCTAGGGATTCTTTCCTCAGCTGTGTGGAGTCTACCAGTAAGCATCAAAAGCATTCTTCATTTCTCTAACAGCTATTTTTTTTTCTTTCTTTCTGAGACAGAGTCTCACTATGTTGCCCAGGCTGGAGTGCAGTGGCACTATCTTGGCTCACCGCAAGCTACACCTCCTGGGTTCATGCCATTATCCCGCCTCAGCCTCCCGTGTAGCTGGGACTACAGGCGCCCGCCACCACGCCCGGCTAATTTGTTGTATTTTTACTAGAGACGGGGTTTCACCGTGTTTGCCAGGATGGTCTCGATCTCCTGACCTCGTGATCCGCCCACCTCAGACTCCCAAAGTGCCGGGATTACAGGTGTGAGTCACTGTGCCCGGCCATCTCTGAGGAATTGTTCAGCTGTTTACTTACTGTTAGAACCGAGTGACAAATTTCAAGCTTGTTATACGCCTGACAGGAAACCAGAAGTCTCTAGGAAGTGACTGGAGAATGTGAGCTCCACAGTAGGTTGAGGATGGAGTCACGAGTGAAATGGGTGAAATCAGCCCATGGGCTTTGGAGACTGCAGACCTGTCCAGCCTCTGACACCCTGGTGAGTCAGTGCAAAGATTACAACAGTGACAGCAAACTAGCATGGCTGACTCCATCTGGCATCTAGTCTCAGGCTGGCTGTCCTCACTCATTCCTGGACATAGGCCAGGCTAACCATGGGAGGAATTTAGTTTATGGTTTAACTTTGAAGAAACAATGATAATAGTTCCTCCATAACACTAATATCCTTATTTTGCCCAGGGATTGCCTTTGTAAAACTGGAGAAAGACCATGAGAGTAAGATTATAGGAGGGGCTGAATTCTGCTAAAATGTAGGCACGGTATCTATAATCCCTTACTGCTCAAATGTCATTTGGCCAGAGTTTACAAAATTTGTAACTAATTGCTGCTATAGATAACATCACTATTGTAGAACCTGAGATTGGTCTTTTGAGATGTTTCTCATTCTTTGCATTCTGGCAACCAGATGACCTCATCCATACCCTTGACTAATGACTCAGCCAGTCATGTGGTCCGCACCTAGAGATGGATTCAAGCACAAACAGATCATTTCCCTCTGCCAGCATGATTCCATCCTCAAACAATCAGCAGTACCCATTTTTTAGTCCTGTGCCCCTGAAACTATCCTTGAAAATCTCTAATCCCGATCCACTAGGGAGGCTGATTTGAGTAATAATAAACCTCCATACTCCTGTTTGGCAGACTTGGAGTCATTAAAATCTTTCTTTACTGCAAATCACCATAGGGATAAATTGGTTTTGTTTGTGCATGAGGCCAGAGGAACTTGTCTGGGAATTATAAGAGTGGATGGAGGAACTGCCTATCCCTGTCCCACGGTCTTGTCCACAGAACAGCCTCACAAAGGGACAGAGCCGTGGGTGGGGATACAGTGGAAGCTCATTCTCTTAGTGACCTGGGGACATTGGCTCGAGATGAAGCCTGGCAGTAGTGGAAACTCCAGGTGATTTCTGTGCCTTTCCTATTTCCTGGGAGATGGGCCAGGCCACAGTGTTAGCAGGAAGGGAACAGAACAGTCAGCCTAGCTAGAGGGAGTATCTGGGGAAGGGCTAGGAGTGGAGGAAGAAGCTGTGCAGGACAGGGCTTGCCAGGTAGAATGAAGTGGGAGGAAGATGAGGGACACAGAGAAGCAGAGAGAGGCAGAGGCAGCATGGCAGTGAACAGTGGGGCCTACAGTGACTTCAGAGACCCCAGGGACCAGGTGCCCCCATTTCCACAGTCCAGGACCAGGTAGCCCTGAAAACCGTCCTGTGGCCAAAGAGCTTCAGAGTAACACATGAGGTGGGATGGCTTTAGGGACAAGAGGTAGTGGAGGGATGAAACATGGGTGTCAGCCTCTGAAGGACAAGGGACAGGTGTGGCTAGAACTTCCTAGGATTCTCACCCAAGATCCAGTCTCTAAAGAGGTTATGGATCATTCACTTCTTCATTCAATTCCTTCATTTGTTATGTGAGAGCACCTGAGCGTGTGTCTGTCACTGGGCCTGTGCTGGTGCGGGGTGTGAGTGGGGAATGAAAACAAGGTCCACTCTTTTATCCTGTTATGCCAGTGACATGGACACTTTGAGCAACACAGGATTTCAGGTTCAGTGATAGGGGTTAAGATCTCAGGGGGAGGCCTGGACATTTTTTGCACTGACTCTGACAGTTGAGGCAGGTGATTTAGTTTGGAGAACTGACTAATCAGATGACCATTTGCTCTCACTCATCTGAGGTTTGGATGCCTAAGAAGAGAGGATTTGAGCCAATAAATGACTATGGGGCCCTTGGATCCCAGTAAGCCCTCACTTCTGGTGGAGGAGAGGATGGGCCTGTGGCTGCAGACAGACCTCATGTGACCCTGATCTGCCTTTTGTGTTTGTGTGACTCTGGTTCAGTGACTGTGCCTTCCTGTGCCTCAGTTTTCTCTCAGTCAAATAAGCTAAATGGCAAATGGACTGTGGCTTTTCATGCTACCTGTGAATAAATTGTAGATTTTTCACAGTCACCTGACCTAATGCTTGGCACAGTGGAGGTGTTCACACAAACAGCATTTATTATTATTCACCTCCATGAGAGAGCACCTTTAGGTCAGATCCCTGTGGACAAGCTGCTGCCAGGTACATTTTCTCTCTTCTGCTTCTGCTTCGGGGACATTAGACTTTCTATGGAGTGTCGTAAGCCTTGCAAGGCAGTTGGCTGATGACCTACAAAGCTTGTCTTTCTGTCCTCCCAACTCTGAGTGTCAGGTGAAGAAAGCTCTGTCCTTGCCCAGATGAGGCTCTAAGGGCTGAGCCCTGGCTGGTGAGCAGCTCCAGGAGACACAGTCCTCAGATCGCTGGTGAATCCCCGGTCCCAGTAAGCCCTGCCACAACCCAGCCCTGGCACAGGCTCCTCAGCTTTATCTGGAGTAGGGTTTTAGGGACAGAGGTCTGGGGTTGAGGCTTCTTGGACTGAGCTTCTCTGAGAGTATCTCTGGGGGCCTCTTAGGCAAAGCCCTGCTCAGTTCTCCAGGGTGTTTCTCAGGGTCAAGTTTATGAAGAGGACATGAGGTGCTTGGCTGAGGCTGATCTCCTCCTGCTGAGCACCCCCCCCCCCCAATCAGACTGTCCTTCCTGTGCAGCAAGTGTCTGCAGGGTCTGGAGGCAGGAAAGGAATTCTGATCTGTTGAGGTTTGTCTCCTCTGTGTGTGTCCTGCACTAAATGCCAAAACCCCAACATGGGACATAATGCAGAGAGGGACACAGCCACAGTCTAGGCCTGACCATCCTGTGTGTGCAAAGTAGAAGTGACCCTCGCCCCCCAACACCCAGGGATCATGTGGAATCACTCACGGTATAAGGTGAAATGTCCAGTTACTCCTTCAGTCCCTTCACCTCGTTTTACGATTTCTACGGTGTAGGATCCTGCATCCTTCTGGTTGACACTCTGGATCAGCAGGGATGCATTGGAATACATTGTTTCTCGTCCACTGTATACAGGCCCAAATATAATTGTTTCAGTGTCTATTGCATATGCTGTAATGTAATGCTGGAGGTCCATTATTTGCCCTTTGTACCAGATGTAGCCAGCAACATTCTGGGGCACATTGTGGACAAGTAGAAGAATATCCTTCCCCTCAGAAACTTTGGTTGGCTGAGCTTCAATCGTGACTTGCGCAGTGGTGGGCGGGTTCCAGAAGATTAAAAGTGATGCTAGGAGGTGGAGAGAGCATCAGTCAATATTGAGACCTATGTATTGGGGTGAAAAGATGGGGCCCTGGGTCCTGAGATGATCTCTTCAATCATCAGCCTTGAAGACACACACAGACACAAACACACACACACACCCCTTTTTTTGTGTGTATGTGATTGTGTGTTTGTGTCCTACTGTCGTACTAGGTCAAGGTCAGCGGCACGAATCCCATTCCTTCAACCCTTCTGACCTTGGCATTTTTCTCTTTGGAATCCTCTTCTCCAGGGGTCTGCATGGCTCCCTCCACACTGCCCTCAGGTCCTGCTCACATCAGGGCATTGTTGGACTTCTTTCCTGACACCTCCTTCAGAGACCCTGGGTCTTCCCTTTCTGACTTTTCCCTGCTCTGCTCCCTCCAGACCTCTTGTCAACACCTGACCTCACATTCCAGATGTATGTCTTTGCATGTCTGTCTTCCTGCCCATGACAGCATGAGTTCCGTGAGGACAGGGACGTTTGTGATCTGGGTTGCACCCCAGTGCCTGGGACAGGCTGTATACTCCTGTGGATGTGAGAGTTCCCAGGGCCCTCCATGCCCAGGGTATTTTTTTTTTCTTTACCCAATGGTTGAGGTTTTTTGCTGAGGACACTGTTTCATGCCCTGCTTATATTTTCATTTGAAGTGTCATCTCATAATAGTTATTATTATCATTTTCCAAAATGTGGTGGCCAGTGATGATTAACCAGGAAAAGGGAACACTTGAGATTTTCCTACCTCTTACCAATTCCTGTTCAATGTGATTTTCCTGTTTTGACCCCTGTCCCTCTGTGTTATATTTTCCCCTATTCAGGCTCCAACAGAGCCTTCTTTCCTCTATTTTTTTTTTTTTTTTTTTGAGACGGAGTCTCATACTGTCGCCCAGGCTGGCATGCCGTGGTGCAATCTCTGCTCACTGCAACTTCTGCCTCCCAGGTTCATGCAATTCTCCTGCCTCAGCCTCCCAAGTATCTGGGATTACAGGAGCACACCACCACACCTGGTTAGTTTTTTGTATTTTTAGTAGAGATGGGGATTCACTGTGTTGACCAGACTGGTGTTGAACTCCTGAACTCATGATCCACCCACCTCAGACTCCCAAAGTGCTGACTTTTATATTTTAGAACCCCATCCTCTCCAGGAAATCCCATCCAATCATTCTGCTTCCTCCTCCTGTCCTCTCCCAGGAAGTTCTCTCCTCACCTGTGAGCAGGAGCTCCTTCCAGGTGATGTGCAGTGTGCAGGGAGGGGCTGAGAGGGGCCCCATGGCCTGTGCTGCCTGCGTGTTCTCCTCTGTGGAGATGAGCCTGGGATCCAGAAACTTTCTGAGCACGGCTGTCAGCTGTGCTGTCCTTCCTCTTTCTGTGCTGAGCCTCTTCCCGGGGCAGGAGCACTTCTCAGGCTGATGGGCGGGGTCTGTGCCCAGGACACCTCTCTGTCCCCTCCCCTCTCAGTCCTGCCTCCTTGTCCCTCCTTCTCTTTTTCCTTTTGTCTGTGTGTCAGGTCCCTGGGAATTGTGGAGGCCTCTGCCTTTTTCAGCAGTGATTCTGTCACCAAACCTCGGCAGTCACTATGTGCAGAAACACAAACACACAAACACAAAAGAGACACACACAGTCACACACATACCCTGTAGGTTGGGCAAGCACAGTCCTGGGCCCCAGTCTCCTGCTGTTCCCATGGCTCTGGGTCGGGGTGCACATTGGCGTCCTTTGCCCTCTTTCATCCCCATCTGGCTCTCCCCTTCAGTGCAGGAGGCTGGAGCTGCACCAGGTCCCTGTCACAGGGACACCCCATTGTGCTGTGGGTGAGCTGTGTGTTGCCTGGTGACAGGGACCCTTCCTTTCTCTAGTTGTGTCTAGCTTGGCTGCAGCTTCCAAGGATGGATATTCAGGACCTGGGTGTCCCAGAGGAGACTGTCCTTCCTGGAGGTGTGCAGGGTGAATCTCTCATGCCTCTTGGGAGGAGAGGCCTGTGGTGGTTGCTCAGTGGGGGCTGTGAGTCCCATGGTCAAATGGACAGTTCTCAGTCACTCTGTTGCTCTCTGGGGTCTGGTGGCTGAGCTGGGGCTCAAGGTTTCTCATTTCTTCCTGACCATCTTTGGTGTCCTGTCTTCTCTGCCCGGCTGATTGTACTGTGGTCACCATACCTTCCCCGTAGTGGTGCAGGAGGAAGTGGGGAGTTACGCAATAACCCCGTGGAACATGGCTCCTTGAGACACAGGAAAGAGAGCCTGGGACAGAGCAGGGGTTCAGAGCTGGAGAGATTTCATCCCGACTTACTCCATGGTCGTGATGGGCTCAGCCCTCCATGTGCTGACATACCCAGGGGTCTGTCCTGAGGGTTTTCACCCGGCCAAGATGCTCACTGTAGAGGAGGAGCAGGCAGTCGCCAGAGAATCTGTTTAGAGGGACGTTGCTCACCGAGGAGAGGGTGGATGGGGTGAGTTGTGTTCTGGAACAAAGAGCAATTATACCCCCTTCTCCCGGCAGGGACACAGGAGAGGTCTGTCTTCCCAAGGGACAGACGGGGGTAGGCGGCCCCATCCTAGGTGGTGCCTGTGTGTGACCATCACACGTGCTCTGAGCCCCACGGGGTGCAGCGGGCAGGCAGGTCACAGGATGCCTGACTGATTCCCGGGGAGGCTGTGGGCCCTCAGGCAGCCGCTGTTCTGTGTCAGCGCTAGGCTTGGCCTGGGATGCCCCAGAGAACAGGACAGATGGAGCAGGGGCAGACATTTAGGGAGCAGTGACAGAAAGAGTTGATAAGGATAGAGGGAGGTCACCAGGTGAAAGCGCACAGTGTGTGGTCACCTGCACCAGCGCTGCCCTGGGAAATGTCTTTTTACCTGAGCCCAGGGAAGGAGCAGGTGTGTGGGGCAGGAGCTGCCTGCAGAGGGAGTGGTGTTAGGTTGGCGGCCGCCAGGTCAGGGAGGAGCTGACACCGTCCCTGTGGGGAGCATGGAGGATGTTGAGGACTTGGGCGGAGGTGACCCTGGTGAGGGTGAACCCTGCTTGGCTACGGGTTCTGCTGAGGGAAGTCTGCATCCCCTGGGAAGGCTTCAGGCTGGAGGGACTCTGGCGCCCTCGGGTGGACTGGAAGGGAAGTGTGGGTGGCCGAAGTCCCAGGCCAGGCTGCGTGTTTTATTCCACAAGGATCTGCACATTTCACTCGAGGTCACACATATGTTATGTTACAGCTCCATCACCTTCCAGCCCTGTGAGTCCCATTCTCTGTGGCTCTACGTTCACTGTTCTCCCCCTTTCACAATCGGGTGTCCTGAATACAGATTTTTATCACCCTCTGTGAGTTTGTATTGTGTGCAGTAGGCGGCACTGTGTATTCTCTGGGGGCAGTGATGTCTGGGGCTGAGCACTGCACTGGGCTTGGGAGCACAAGAGGGAGCAGCAGGGCGGGAGGATCAATGCCAGGGGAGCAGGGACAAGTCATTTTCATTTTCTCACTCCCAGGGACCAGAACCCAGGATTCTGACTCCAAGGCGAAGTACCACGCCTTGCTGGTGTCCCTGGATGTCATGAGTGCTCATAGTGTCATGTTGCCTTGGCATTCCTTTTTTAAGCTGTAAATTTATTTACCTCACATCAGAGGCAGGCCTTGCTCACCATGGCAGTTTTCAGTACTGTATCTCGTTCAAGTTTCTTCAGTTGGTGGCCAGAGATAAAATCTTAGAGGCATCTCTCCTGCTTGGTGTGCTGGGCTCCCCTCTCTCCATCTGCTTTCTTTAAACTGATAATTCTAACATTTGACCTAAAATTTAAAGTGACCGCTTGTCAGTCACAACAGGATCTCCTGGTCCCAGTGTTTGCTGCTTGTTTTAAACACATCCATTAATACTCCCTGCTGGAAACCTGTCAGATAACACTCGGACTTACTAAAGTCATTGGCTTACCAGTCTCTTCTCTCCTCCCTGCCTGGGCTTGCTGATCTCTGTATCTGTGGTCTCCAAGTGTGCCGAGTGCTCCCCAGTGTCTGTAAGTAGTAAAATCACTTACACTTTCACGTTGTAGTTGTATCACTATAGCCTCACATACCATCCAGGGCCTGACATCGAGGCTGCCCTATGGGACCTTTGCTCGTTGAGCCCCTGCTGGAGCTCTTCTTTTGGGGCCTCTGGTTCTTCTGAGGACAGGAGCTTCCAGCTAACTCGATTGAAAAAGTGATACGTTTCATGGAAATCACTGGGTCAGACGATGTATTCATGGGCTTCAACTGCCATAACAAAGACCTTAGCCTGGGTGAATTAAATAATAGAAATTGATTTTTCCCAGTTCTGTGAATAATGTGCTATTTTAACCACTTTAAAATGTGCACTCAAGTGGAATTAACCACATACACAGTGTTAAGTTACCATCACCACTATTTTTCCTAGAAAACTTTTATCTTTTTGAACTGAAACTTTGTATCTTTGATACAATAATAACTCCCTGCATTTTGCACCCTACACTTTGATCATCTCTACTCTGTCTCTATGACTCTGCCTATTCTTGATGTTTCATATAAATGGAATTTTATATATATATATATATATATATATATATATATATGTTATGTAGTTTCTGACATATTACATTTAGCATAATGTTTCCAAAGTTGATGCATGTTCCAGCATATGTCAGAGCTTCATTCCTCTTTATGGCAGATTAACATTCTGTTGCATGTGTCACCACATTTGTTTATTCATTGAAACTTTGTATCTTTGAAACTATAATAACTCCCTGTATTTTCCACCTTAGACCTTGATCATCTCTACTCTATCTCTGTGAATTTGCCTATTCTTGATGTTTCATATAAATGGAATTATATATATATGTTATTTAGTTTCTGACATATTTCACTTAGCATAATGTTTCCAAAGTCCATGCATCTTCCAGCGGATGTCAGAGCTTCATTCCTCTTTATGGCAGATTAACATTCTCTTGTATGTGTGACCACATTTGTTTATTCATGTGCTGATGAACACTTGGATTGTTTTCATATTTTATCTTTTGTGAGTAATGCTACAATCAACATTCCCATGCGAGTACCTGTTTCAGTCCCTGGATTCAATACTTTGGGTATAAACCTAGGACTGGATGCTGTTTCATATGAGAATTTTATGATTAGCTTCTTGAGGAACAGCACAACTATTTCTCCTAGTGGCCGCACATTTTTATAATCTCCCCAGCAATGTATGAGGATTCCAAATTCTACAAAAGGCTTTCACTTGTTATTTAACCTTTTAAAAGAATGGTAGCCATATTTGTAGGTTTAGTGTGGGATCCCATTGTGGCGTTAACTTTGTATTTTCCTAATGACTAATGATGTTGAGTTTCTTTTCATGTCCCTCTTGATGATTTGCATATCTTCTTTGAAGAAATATCTATTTGCGTCCTTTGCCCATTTATATAAATTGGTGGTTTGCCTTTTCATTATCGAGTTGTAGCAGTTCTTTATATATTCTGGGCGTGAAACCATTGTCTTTGTGATTTGCAACTATTATGTCTCATTCTGTGTTTGGTCTTTTTATTTTCTTGATAATATCTTTGATGCACAAAAGGCTTGCATCTTTAGCCCAATTTATCTATTTTTTGTTTTTGTTTCTCATGCATTTGGGTCATAACTGAGAATCCATTGCACATTTGAGGTCATTAAGTTTCACCCCTATGTCTTTTTCTAAGATGTTTTTATGGTTATAGATCTTATAATTAACTCACTCATCCATTTTTAGATAATTGTTTGATATGGTTGGAAGTATACTTCTCTAAGTTTATTGTTTTGCATGTGGTTATCTAGTTGTTTCTGCACCGTTATTTGAGAGGATGATTATTCTTCCATTAAATTATCTTGACACCCTTATGCAAGAGCAATGAACTATAAGGGTGAGGGTTTATTTCTGGACTCTCAATTCCATCCCTTTAGTCACTATTTGTATTTTTATGCCAGCAGCTTCTGTTTTTAGTACTTGTAATGTTTTGTGAAATTTCAAATAAGAAAGTTCAGGTTCTGCAATTTATTTTCACAAAATTGTTTTGACTCTTTCAAGGGTACTTTTTTAAAAGCAAGGAGACCAATGTTTTGCAATTGGAAGCCCTTTCTGTCATCTTTCAGAGGGGAATTTTGCAGTCTAGGGATCTTTTCAGGAACTTTATCACAAGTAGGTAAATTATCACCACATCCTTTGCTGAGGTACTGTGTTAAAATGTGTGTTGCCTCCAGTTGAGGAATTGAGAGACCCTGGAATCACTTGCCCATGTGGTGAGGGACAGTGAGCTCCTTAATCAGGGGCACAGAAGACATTGCTTTGGGACACAATGTTGTCAGGGGATCTGTGTGCATCTCTACTTCTTTATTTTCTTGTACAGTTTAGATCTCTGCTGGACATACTAGATATTGAAATCTTTGTTCATTCTCTTGGTTCTGGGTTGGCTGATCTGTCAGCTGGAGCTGGAGGACATGCCTGGAAGGGGAGTGACCCCCATGGCAAAGACCAGGGCTCAGCAGAGTGAAAGCAGCTGGGACCCAGAGAAGCCAGTGAGGGCTGACTCTTAGAAGCAAAAGAACAGCAGGTGGGTGTCCTCAGGGGCAAATGGACTGCACTGGTACCCCTTCCAGTGGACTGGAGGAAGGTAAGGGGCTTTGGATATTCCATTTTCTCTCAGCTCTTCAGCAGGAGATTTGGGCCCTGGGATGGTACTGTCCTGCAGCAGGGGCAGGGTGGACAGAAATGGCTGCATATCATGCCTAAGTCCATGTCATCCTCTCAGGCATTGCCCCTGAAGATGGAGAATTTTGTTCAGAGGCCCAGCCTGGGCACATGGGAGAAACCACCTTATTAAAATTAATTTAAGAAAACAGTATGCATGCTTTATTCTTCTAGAATAATTATTAACGTCATGTTTTACAATGTATCTCTTAAAGGAATGGTGAGAATCATCTACATAATTAATGTTTTATGTGGTCTTTTCTATAATTGCAGCTTTCACATGTTCTTATAGAATCCATTTTCTTTGGGAACACACAGGCAGTATCTCTGTGTTGATTTCTACTGGGAAATCTTTATGCAGGGTGGAGAGAGTGACATTTCCTAATGAGAGATGGAAAGCATGTGACTACCAGAAAATGTGTCCAAATTCTGCAGGTATGATCATGGTGCTGCAGGTGAAGGTCTGTTTAACAAGGATTCAGGCAAAGCAATTTTGAAAGTCTTTATCATTGTTTTTGTTTGTTTATTTGTTTTTTGGGTTTTTTTGTTTTTTTTTTTTTGTTTTTTACAAAACCATGGGCAGAAGCCATCACCTGGACCCACCACATGTTGAAATGGATGAGGGACAGAAATGGAGCTCAGTAAATTGAGAATGAAATTCAGGAGTGGGGAAGAGGTTTGAGAGGTCAACGGGTGTGAGAGGTGAATGGGTGAATGATGAGAATGTTCAAAACATCTTGTTTCTCCATAATAAGAGAGCATTTATGCCCCTGAGTCAGACAGTGTCCAGGCCAGGGGAGCAGGATGTTGTCAGCTCTCCTGGGCAAAAGTGAGACTCCAGCAGTGTCCAGTTACCTCATCCAGTTTGGGATTTATTCCTATTTTTAAAATGATCCAACAGTATACCATTTTGAAAATATACAAAAATCTCTATGCTACCATTCATAGACAGGCAAGATGGCCCTAAGATGGTGAGAGAATCAGAATGGAATTTGGGTTTACATTGTGTATTTTTATCTCCCAATATCTACAGAATTCCCTACCTCAATTTTTTAATGTAACCCAGTGGGTGTCATTCCCTTTCACAGTTACAGACATTTCCAGTTCACGGTTAAGACCCTTGGAAAACCCACTCCCTTTCTGCTGTGAGGTACAGGCAGCCGTGTGGCATCACCTCTAAACATGCCTTCTGGGGCATCAAATTGCTGATTAAGTAAAAGTCATTTCAATACACATTGAAGACCTCCATTTTATCCGTCTCACACTTGTAATTCTTCTACCAAGAGGTGATGGGTTTTAGTGGTGATTTGCTTTTATAGATTAGTGTAGATTAATGCTTCTGCCAGGGGCATTTTTTTCATTGGGAAAAGCATTTGGCAAAGTCTGGAGACATTACTGGTTGTCAGAGCTGGGGGGGAAAGTCCTACTGGCCTTGAGTGGGTAGAGTCCCCAGATAGTGTTGAACATTCTAGAGCTCACAGAGCCCCACCAGCATGACCACTACAAAGTTCAATGCTGAGGAGTGGAGAGCCCTGATGTGCCTCCCCTAACTTCCCTGGAGCTTTTTACCTTCTCCTTCCATAAGTCTCTACAACTTTCTCACCTCAGCTTGCTCCTTGAACCTTAGTGCCCTCCACTTGAACTTTCCCTTAGTTTAAGACCTGCTGTAATCTGTCGACTTCCTTGGCCCCTTTCTGATCCTTAGCAGGGTGTCCTCTAGAGGGCATCCTCACCTTTCCTGGAGCTTCCCAGGATCCAGATGCCCCTGCCCTGTGTGGGCACCAGGGATATGGCCGTGTGCCTGTGTCCCTAAAGGTCCTGTCACTCAGGACTTTTGTGTGAGAGTAGCTGAGGTGATATTACCCTCCCCTACTTTTCTTGGAACATAAAAATATGTACAAACCTTGGAGAGTAAAATTTCTTAATGCATGTCAAAATTTAAAAATTATATATTTTTGCCTCCCAAACTTTACTGGGAAAAATTTGTCACACTACCAGTCATGAAAAATGTCACCTAATCAGGGTTATTCACTGTACTGTTTGTTTAACAGCAAAATGTTGGGAACAACCTAGACTTTCACCAGCACGATACTAATTCAACAGATTACCTTATATCTACACAACAGAATATGATGCAGCTGCATAAAAAGTATACAATCTGTCAGCTATTCATGTGGAAACACCTCCACGTTCTATTTTAATTATAGTATCTAAACATCACAGAATAAGATGCAGTTTTTGTACTAGATCTCACCTTAGAACATTATTTTTACTTTTTTGTTTTTTAATTTAAAGAGTGAGTGTCTCACTCTCATACCCAGGCTGAAGTGCAGTGGTGAGGTCATAATTGACTGCAGCCTCAATCTTGTGGGCTCAAGGGATCATCCTGTCTCAGCCTCCTGAGTAGCTGGAATCACAGGCACGTGCCCCTGTGCCTAGCTAATTTTTTGTGTTTCTTGCTGTAGAGATGGGGTTTCATCCAGGCTGGTGAAATCCCAGGCTTTTCTCACACTTCTGGGCTCAAGGGATCTGCCCACTTTCACTCCCAAAGTGCTGGAATTACAAGTAAGTGTCACCACACCTGATTCTGTCTTTTTTTTTTTTTTTTAATTGGACTGCAGTCTACTCATGCATCGCCTTCCCCATCAGGTGATTTCTATTTTTCCTAAATTTCTCAACCATATGTCCATGCCAAAATCCAGATGGATTTGCTTTTGTTTAGAATTAGATTTTTTTTTTTTTAAGAGAAGCCTTAGGAATGGTCTCCTAGCTGATTTTCAGGATTCTAATCTTCACTGTCTAAACGATATGTTTGCATTTCCAGATGTTGATTACAGTCACTTGTAGAGCATTTAAAGCCTACCAATACCTGTACCATCCCTCAAGCCTATCTGATTTGGCTGATGTGTGGTGTAGCCGACGGATTGGTTGTTTAAAAATGCTTTCAAGGAAAAGGGTCGTTTTGCAATGGAGGAACTTTAACCCAATAATCAAAGTAAATGTCTCCAGTAGTCAGAGATAACGACATCTCAGGGCATTCTAATATAATGGATGGAGAAGGTGCAGCATCATCCCTGTGGTATTCTTCTACAAACTGTATAACCTGAGTTTAATCATGAGAAAATATTAGAAAAGTCCAAACTGAGGGTCATGCTGCAAAATAAATAACAAATACTCTTAAAAAATGTGAAGCTCTTAAAGGTAAATCCTAACTTTCCCAGATTAAAGGAGACTGAGAGAACAGTACAATGAAGAGCAATATGTATATGAGATTGGCTCCTGGTCCAGTAAAAGGACGTTAGTCAGAAGATAGAGGGGATCTGTATAAGGTCTCTACAGGCATTCATTTTACAGTGTTAATAATCATTTATTGATTTTCATTATTAGGTGCATATCTATAATGTTAATATTTGGGGAAGTTGAATGAAAAGCATAGAAGGACTTTGCCTATTTTTGGAACATTTTAGAAAGTCTGAAATTATTTCAAAATTAAACATGAAAAGAAAGGAAAAGAAATATAGATCTTTTAGATATTTCTATTAAGTGTCCGAAGTTAAAGATCATTTCCCAACTTCTCTTACCTAATGCTGGTCAGAGTAATCTTCCTGGAAATGCAGTTTGTCATGTTTGCGACCTTCTCAAAGCTTTCCAGTGACTTCTCTTATCTGTAGGATGAAGTTCCCATTACATAGGCTACCATTCAGTGTCCTCATAGCATGACCCTAATCTCCCTTTTTTTTTTTTTTTTTTTTTTGATCTGTGCTGAAAGACCTGACCAACATTTTACTTTCTTATGGTCAAACTTGTTCCAATTTTATTTTTTGTCTGATGCCCTTCCCTGTCTTCTCAACTGTGGGACTTCAGTCAAGGTGGTGGAAAATATTTTAGAAGAAAAATTATAAAGATAGTTATAGGAAATAGTCACAAACCTTCTTGGAACCTGGAGGCTTGCATAGCTTCAGTAAAAGGTTTGGCTGAAGGCAGCTGAATTATCTTAAAAGCTTAGGGCATAGATATACAGGAATGTAGAGGAGTTTATCTAAATAGCTTGTTTACTCAGGCGGTCCTAAAGCCAACATTTAATCTTATACTGGGGGAACTACTCTTGGGGAGGTCGGCAATGTCAGTTACCTTCTAATGGTGTTTACTGAAGACCTTTGTCATTTAATCGGTACTAAAAAAATGCGAACTTCACTGGGAGATCAGGGCCGCTGCTGTTAACACTTTATCGGACCCTTCTAGGTATCCCTGAGTGACTCGGCCACCTAGCCTGCTCTTTCACTGGATCTGAGTGTCTGAGTGTATTTGTTCATCCATTGCTGGGTCAGGGTCTGCCGGTTGGACCCAGACAGTTGGTGCCCCATGTGAGGACCTGGAATATTGGTGCCCAGGTCTGAGGTATGCCTGCAAATAATTGTGACAGAACCTATGAAAACTAAGGAGAAGACTGTGCGGTTGGTAAGCCAGTAAGTCGATAAGTCAGTAAGTCAGTAAGTCATCGGTGCCCGCTTGGGATCTCCAATTTCGAGGGAATTGTTCAGGTAGGCTTTTATCAGGGGACAACAGTTATCAGCACAACAGGAGCAGTATCTAAAAGTGTTTAAACAGCTGCTTAAAGCTACTGAAGCCTTGGGTTTGCAGACTCAATTAAGGGACCTAAGGTAAATTGTATCACTTAACCCATGGTTCCCGAAAGAAGGTAAGCTAGACATAGAGCTTTGGGAACAAGTGGGAAGAAATCTTTTTTTTTTTTTTTTTTTTTTTTGAGAGAGAGAGAGAGAGAGATACAAGAAACAGAAAAGGGAGACATGTGGGAGTTCAGTCAGGGTGGTGGAAACGATTTTAGAGGAAAAATTATAAAGATAGTTATAGGAAATAGTCACAAACCTTCTTGGAAGGCCGGGGAGGTTGCATAGCTTCAGTAAAACATTTGGCTGAAGGCAGCTGAATTCTCTTAAAAGGTATAGATACAAAGGATTGTAGAGGAGTTTACTCAGGTGGTCTTAAGAACAACCTTTGATTATCTGCAGGTGTATGATTGCTCTCTACTCAGGAGGTTGGTAATGTCAATTACGCTCTAGCGGTCATATGTCCTTGAGGACTTGATTTGTGACCAAGTCGGAGCACTCACTCTTGGTCCACCATCAGGGGGAGGAATCATTTTTGAGTCACATTAGGTGACCAGCCTTAACATGGCTGAGAACCTGAGGTTTTTTATTTTTTCTTTTGTTTTCCAAATGTGTTAAGCTCCCAGGAGGGCTTGTCACAAGAAATCCCTTCCATCTTGGACTTTTGTCATCCCAAGTCTTTTTGCTTGGATAGGGCAGTAGCAACACCAGTCTTTTGCTTTCCTAAGCCTGTTCCTGAGAGTACATATTTTGTTGGGGTGGAGGAAAAGATCATTGGGGTTGGTTTTTCACCAAAGAGGCTCTTGGATTGAGTCACTTAGAATCAATACATCACTGGAAATTCTAATAGTCCATGGCCAGAAGATGGATTCTTTACATTGGGACTTCTAAGTTAAAAAATATTTGAGAGCTCTCTTACTCCAAATGGTTGATCAGAGGATTTAATTTCAAAGAGAGATACCTACCTAATAGTGTTATGGCTAGCCTTAAAATTTCTTTTAACTAAATTACAGAGCAAAAATCTGACCTAAACAAAGTTAATTTTTTTTGTAAACTCAAACTGCTTGCCTTACAACCTATGAGAAAATAAGAATAAAAGCCACTTTACCTTATCATCATCGAACAGTTAAAAATTTTATGCTTTTACTGCTGCATCCTGGATTTAATTTCAGATGAAGGAACAAGTCTTATTTGTTTTGATATTTGTGTGAATTTTTGAGTTTTTGAGGTGCTCCTTCACTTCTTTGGAGATGCCTCATAGATGCTTGGCTAAGCCGTAATCTTGGTTGAGGCTTATTAGTTTCATTTGGGAACTAATATTTTTGGTTAAAAAAAAATCAAAAGCCAGAAATATCAGCTGTTTGTGCTACCTAAAATCTGATAATAAGAAATCTGAGGCCGGGCAGTGGCTCATGCCTATAATCCCAGCACTTTGGGAGGCCGAGGCGGGTGGATCACTAGGTCTGGAAGTTGAGACCATTATGGTTAACACAGTGAAACCCCATCTCTGTTAAAAATACAAAAAATTAGCCAGACATGGTGGAGTGCACCTGTAGTCCCAGCTACAGGGGAGGCTGAGGCAGGAGAATGGTGTGAATCCAGGAGGAGGAGGTTGCGGTGAGTTGAGATTGCGTCACTACTTTCCAGCCTGGGTGAGAGAGCGAGACTCCATCTTCAAAAAAAAAAAAAAAAAAAAAATCTAATACTGTTGCAGTAGGTAGCTGATCAGACATGAGCAAGGCAGGAGAGATCCTTCCACCTCCACACATTAGAAATGTCAAGTGTTCATCACCAGGTGATGGTCAAGTCAAGTGACTGTTAATTCTAAAGTAATATTGGTTGCAGTTAGGTACAGGTAGATACAGGCTCACAATAGATAGAAAACACCTGAAACAGGTGATCAGCAGCTTCCTGATAAGTTCTCAAAAGTCGAGGAAGTGAGTTCAAATATACACATTAAGAGGCAACATAATGGAGTTTCTGGTATATGACCTTCAGGAACTTTTTTTTTTTTTTTTTTTTTTTTTTTTTTTTTACATTTTAGAAGAATTTTTTAGTAACTATGTTTTTAAATTTTTTATTATTTTATTTTATTTTTAACTATTTTATTTCCATAGGCTTTTGGGGATTTGGTATTTAATTACCTAAATTCTCTAGTGGTAATTTGTGAGATTTTGGTGACCCATCACCAGAGCAGTATACACTGAACTCAATTTGTACTCTTTTATCCCTCACCGTCTTCCCACCCTTTTCCCCAAGTCTATTTTATCATTCCTATACCTTTGCATCCCTGTAGCTTAGCTGCCACTTATGAGTAAGAACATAGAGTGTTTGGTTTGCCATTCCTGAGTTACTTCACTTAGAATAATAGTCTCCAGCTTCTTCCAGGTTGCTGCGAATGCCATTAATTCCTTCCTTTTATGGCTGAGTAGTATTCAATCATATATATACCACAATTTCTTTATCCACACATTTATAGTTTACATTCCCACCAGCGGTGTAGATGTGCTCCCTTTTCACCACTTCCACATCAACATCTATTATTTTTATTTATTTATTTCTGAGATGGATGGAGTCTTGCTCTTTCACCCAGGTTGCAGTGCAGTGGCATGAACATGGCTCACTGTAACTTCTGCCTCCCAGGTTCAAGCCATTCTTCTGCCTCAGCCTCTGGAGTAGCTGGCATTACAGGCAAGTGCCACCTCACCCAGGTAATTTTTTTGTATTTTTAGTAGAGACAGAGTTTCACCATGTTGTACACGCTGGTGTCAAACCCCTGACCTTAAGTGATTCACCCATCTTGGCCACCTTGGATTATAGGTGTAAGCCACCGTGCCTGTCCAACAACTAATATTTTTTCATTTTTTGATTATGGATATTCTTGCAGGAGTAAGGTGGTATCACATTGTGCTTTTCATTTGCATTTCCCTGATCATTAGTGATATTGAGCATTTTTTCATATGTTTGTTAGCCATTTGTATATCTTCTTTTGAGAATTGTTTATTCATGTACTTAGCCCACTTTTTCATGGGATTGTTTGCTTGCTAATTTGTTTGAGTTTCTTGTAGATTCTGGATATTGGTTATCTTTCAGATGTATAGATTGTGAAGATTTTCTTTCACTCTGTGGATTATGTGTTTAGTCCGCTGACTGTTGCTTTGCTGTGCAGAAGCTCTTTAGTTTATCGAAGTCTCAACTACTTATTTTTCCTTTTGTTGCATTTGCTTTTGGGTTCTTGGTCGTGAAGTTTTCGCCTAAGCCAATGTCTACAAGGGATTTTCCAATGTCATCTTCTAGAATTTTTACAGTTTCAGGTCTTAGATTTAAGTCCTTGATTCATGAGTTGATTTCTGTATAAGGTGAGAGATGGGGATCTAGTTTTATTCTCCTACATTCGGTTTGCCAATTATTTCAGCACCATGTGTTGAATAAGGTGTCCTTTCCCCATTTTATGTTTTTGTTTGCTTTGTCAAAGACAAGTTGGCTGTAAGTATTTAGGTTTATTTCTGGGATCTGTATTCTGTTCCATTGGTCTATGTGCCTATTTTTATACCACTACCACGCTATTTGGTGACTATGGACTTAGAGTATTGTTTGAAGTCAGGTGATGTAACACCACCAGATTTGTTCTTTCTGCTTAGTCTGGCTTGGGGTATGTTGGCTCTTGTTTGGTTCCATATGAATTTTAGAATTGTTTTTTCTAGTCTGTGAAGAATGATGGTGGCATTTTAATGGGAATTGCATTGAATTTGTAGATTGCTTTTGTCAGTGTGGTCATTTTCACAATAATGTTTCTATTCATGAATGATCATGGGGTACATTTTCATTTTTTATGTCATCTGTGATTTTTTTCAGCAGTGTTTTCTAGTTTTTCTTGATGTCTTTCACCTCCTTTTTGTTTAGATATATTCCAAGTTATTATTTCTTAATAACTGCTGTCATAAAAGGGGTTCAGTTCTTGATTTGATTCTCTGCTTGGTCACCGTTGGTGTGTAGCAGAGTTTCTGATTTGTGCACATTAATTTTGTATACTGAAACTTTGCTGAGTTCATTTATCTGTTCTAGCAGCTTTCTGGAGGAGTCTTTAGGGTCTTCTAGGTATATGATTATATCATTAGCAGACAGTGACAGCTTTACTTCCTCCTTATCAATTTGGATGCCCTTTACTTATTTCCCTTGTTTGATTGATTTGGCTAGGACTTTCAGTACTCTGTTGAATAAAAGTATTGAGAGCAAGCAGCCATCCTAGTTTTGTTCCCCTGCTGAGAGTGAATGCTTTCAACTTTTTCTCATTCAGTATTATGTTGGCTGTGGGTTTGTGTGCCAATTTTGCTGAGCATTTTAATCATAAAGTGATGCTAGATGTTGTCAAGTACCTTTTCAGTGTCTACTGAGAGGACCATGTGATTTTTAAATTCTGTTTATGTGGTGTACCACATTTATTGACTTGTGTATGTGAAACCATTCCTGCATCCCTAAAGTGAAACCTACTTGATCATGGTGGGTTATGTTTTTGATTCAATTAGCTAGTCTTTTGTTAAGAATTTCTGCATCTGTGTGCATCAGGGATTTTGGTCTGTAGTTTTCTTTGTTATGTCCTTTTCTGGGTTTTGTATTAGGGTGATACTGGCTTCATAGAATGATTTAGGGAGAATTCCATCTTTTTCTAGCATGTGGAATAGTGTCAAATGAATTGCTACCAACTCTTCTTTGAATGTCTGGTAGAATTCAGCTGTGAATCTGTCTGGTCCTGGAATTTGTTTTGTTGTTAATTTTTAAATTATCTTTTCCATCTTGCTGTTTTTTGTTGATCTGTTCAGGCTTTTGAATTCTTTCTGATTTAATTTAGGAGGGTTTTATATTTCCAGGAATTCATTCATTCCCTCTAGGTTTTCTAATTTATGCACATACATGTGTTCATAGTACCTTTGAAGGATCTTTTGTGTGGTAATAGCTCCCATTTCATTTCTAAATGAGCTTATTTGGCTCTTGTCTCTTCTTTTCTTGGTTAATCTTGCCAATGGTCTATCAATTTTATTTATTTTTCCAAAAAGAAAGCTTTACATTTCATTTATAGTTTGTATTATTTTGTTTCAACTTCATTTAGTTCTGCTCTGATCTTGGTTATTTTCTTTCTTCTGCTAGGTTTGGCTTTGGTGTGTTCTTGTTTCTTGAATTTCTAGAAATGTAACCTTAGACTGTTTATTTGTGCTTTCAGTCATTTTGATGTAGGCATTTAAAGCTATGAAATTTTAGCACGCTCTTTGCAGAATTCAAGAGGTTTTGATAGGATGTGTCACTATTGTTCAGTTCAAAGAGTTTTTAAATTTCCATCTTGATTTCACATTTGACTCAGTGATCATTCAGGAACAAGTTATTTAATTTTCATGTGTTTGCATGGTTTTGAAGGTTCCTTTTGGAGTTGATTTCCAGTTTAATTCTACTGTTGTCTAAGAGAGTACTTCATATAATTTCAATCTTCTTAAATTTTTTGAAGCTTGTTTTGTGGCCTATCATATGGCCTATCTAGAAGAAAGTTCCATGTGCTGATGAATAGAATGTATATTCTTGGTTGTTGGGTAGAATATTCTGTAAATATGTCTTAAGTCTCTTTGCTCTAGGGCATAGTTGCAATCTCTTGTTTCTTTGTTGACTTTCTGTCTTCATGACCTGTCTAGTGTTGTCAGTGGAGTACTGAAGTCCCTCACTATTATTGTGTTACTGTCTATATCATTTCTTAGTTCTAGTAGTAATAGTTATATAAATTTGGGAGCTCCAGTTTTAGGTGCATGTATATTTAGGATTGTGATATCTTCCTGTTGAACAAGTCCTTTTATTATTATATAATGTCCCTCTTTGTCTTTTTTAACTGCTGTTGCTTTAAAGTTAGTTTTTTCTGATATCAGAATAGTTACTCCTGCTCACTTTTGTGGTCATTTGCATGGGATATCTTTATCTACCCTTTTACTTCAAGTTTATATGACCCTTTATGGTTAGGGGAGTCTCTTAAGGTCAGCAGATACTTGCTTGGTGCATTATTATCAATTCTGCAATTGTGTATCTTTTAAGTGGAGCATTTACACCACTTACATTCAATGTTAGTATTGAGATGTCAGGTACTGTTCCATTCATCCTGCTATTTGTTGCCGGAATACCTTGACTTTATTCATTTATTTATTGTATATTTTTTTACAGGTCCTGTGAGATTCATGCTTAAAGAGTTTCTGTGTTGATGTGTTTCCAGGATTTGTTTCAAGATTTGGAGCTCCTGTGAGCAGTTATTGTAGTCCTGGCTTGGTGGTGGCAAATTCTCTCAGTATTTGTTTGTCTGAAAAAGACTGTCATCTTTCCTTTATGAACTTTAGTTTTGCTGGATATAAAATTCTTGGCTGATAATTTCTTTTAAGGAGGCTGCAGATAGGTATGCGTGCTCATTTGAGGTGTTCTTCCGTTATTGAACATTACTAATATCACATGTGTTGAAAAGCATTTGGGATTATTCACTTAATTGATGAGTACTCATTTATTTTTACATTAATTAGATACCATGTATGAACAATATATAAGCATAGGTACAGAGATATACATATATGTGATACCACATAGAATATATGCACGTACACATAAAAATAGAGGGAGACGCAAATACTTTAGATTTTTTATTATAAAACTTTATGCATGGAACCCGTAAAACTTATTATTTAAAAAAACAGTTGTATTTAAATTGTTCTGTTGTAAATAGAAAAAGGTAACATTTACCTGAGGAAGCCCTTGCTGACTTTTAGAGAAAGTAGGTAGTAAATTTACATCTTAAAGTAGAGAGAGAGAGAAAGGAATTTGGGTGTGTTGAAAGAAGATTAAAAACAGATGCCAAGGTAACACAATAATGATAGAAATTTGTAACAGAATTTTATAAGGAGACCGATTTCATTGATATACATGGATTTTATTTTCGTCTGTGTTTTCCAGTTGTACTCCAGGGAACATACAACACAGGCTCCCTTCTTAAGTGCTGGTGGGCCGCACATACAGTGGGCTGTCTGCTGGTGGGTGCACATGCAGACAGCCCACTTTAAGGGAGGAATCAGGGGAGAAGAGAAGCAGACCCCAGAATTAAGCCAACATAGAAAAGCCTAAGTCAAAGGTCAAACCACACACATGAAATCTCATCACCGGTTTGGCCCTGTTTTAAGTGTACTTTACTTTCTTTAATTTCTGCTCTAAGGCTTTTAAATAAACTTTCACTTTTGCTGTAAAACTTGCCTCAGTCTCTTCTTCTGCCTTATGACCCTTAGTTGAATTCTTTCTTCTGAAGAAACAAGAATTCAGGCTACTGCAGACTTGTACAGATTTGCTAATATACTTTAGTGCCATTGTACATGATAGAATATATATATTCTTATATTTATACATAAAAATATATATAACATATATGTAAATATATGTATATATATAAAACATATATGTATTCATAGAGGCCTTGAAACTACATTCTTGAGGCACTTTATGTAAACAATCCAGGTATAAGACTACAACTTACTTTGGAAATACATTGGTCCCATATGATTTCTGTTTCATGAAAATGGGAAACAGGAGGGTGAAGATTATTTTTCAGAAGAAAACAACAGGACAAAGTTATTAAATTTTAGATGTCTTCATTTACTTTTTGAATTTTGTTATTTACCTACAATTTGGACTGAATCCTAAATTTTCTCCTGGCTACAAGTTTCAAAACTAATGGTTTCAGAATTTTCTTCCATTTTTCTTCCATTTTGGTATATTATAAATTAAAACTCTGCTTTTAAAATTTGTATCTTTTTTTAAATTACGCTTTTAAGTTCTGGGATACATATACAGAACCTGCAGGTTGGTTACATGGGTATACACGTGCCATGGTGTTTTGCTGCACCCACTAACCCATCAGCTACATTAGGTATTTCTGCTAATGTTATCCCTCCCCTAGCCCCCCACCCCTCAACAGGCCCCAGTGTATGATGTTCCCCTCCCTGTGTCCGTGTATTCTCATTGTTCAACTCCCACTTATGAGTGAGAACATGCAGTGTTTGGTTTTCTGTTCCTGTGTTAGTTTGCTGAGAATGATGGTTTCCAGCTGCATCCATGTCCCTGAAAAGGACATGAACTCATCCTTTATTATGGCTGCATCGAATTCCATGGTGTATATGGACCACATTTTCTTTATTCAGTATCTCATGAATAGGCATTTGGGTTGGTTCCAAGTTTTTGCTATTGTGAATGGTGCTGCAATAAACATATGCGTGCATGTGTCTTTATAGTAGAATGATCTATAACCCTTTGAGTATACACCCAGTAATGTGATTACTGCATCAAATGGTATTTCTTGTTCTAGATCCCTGAGGAATCGCCACACTGTCTTCCACAATGGTTGAACTTATTTACACTCCCACCAACAGTGTAAAAGCATTCCTGTTTCTCCACATCCTCTCCAGCATCTGTTGTTTCCTGACCTTTTAATGATCACCACTCTAACTGGTGTGAGATGGTGTCTCATTGTGGTTTTGATTTGCATGTCTCTAATGACCAGTGATGATGAACTTTTATTCATATGTTTGTTGGTCACGTAAACGTCTTATTTTGAGTAGTGTCTGTTCATGTGCTTCGCCCACTTTTTGATGGGGTTGCTTTTTCTTCTAAATGTGTTTAAGTTTCTTGTAGATTCTGGATATTAGCCTTTTGTCAGCTGTGTAGATTAAACGTTGCAAGCTGAAACTAGATGACTTATGTAAACTTCTGGAGAAACCATAGCAACTTATACATAAACAACCTTTATGCCTGCTGATGTGTAGACTACACAAAACGTACACATGAACACTGGGTTCAGACTGCAATTCAGAGAATTGTGTCAGATTGCCATTGCAATTGGAAGATGCTTCAGAATCTCTAGGAAACCTAGTCTATAGACTGCTCCAGACATTACAGGGGAGCCAACATACAACTGAAAGTGTTAGAGCGATGTTTGCCAAACAAATTACTCTAATTGAAGCAGCAGTTGTGTGACTTGAATACGGTTCCAAGACTATACTGTCCCTTTGTTACTGTGACTTCCCTTTCCCTTTTCTGATTCATTTTCATCCCCTTTTCCATGGGACATGAATTCTTAAGAATGAGCCTTCCTAGTCATGTAGGATCAGATGAAATGTACAGCCACAGGGGTCTTCTACAATGCTTTCTCTGAGAGCTTTTGAAGAATTGTGGGGCCAGGTGTGCTTACACAGGCCTGCAATCCCAGCCTGAGAGTCCAAGGCAGGAGGACCACTTGAAACCAAGAGTTTAAGACCAGCCTAAGCAACAAAGGGAGATCACAGCTTTACAAAACAAAGTAAATCAAATTAGCCAGGTGCAGTGGTGCATCCATATAGTCTCAGACACTTGGGAGGCTAAGGTGGGAGGACCGCTTCAGTCCAGGAGTTCAAGGCTGCAGTGAGTACACTCTAATCTAGGTGACAGAGCAAGATTGTGTCTCTTAAAAAAGAAAGAAGAAGAAAGAAGAAGAAGAAGAAGAAGAAGAGGAGGAGGAGGAAGAAGAAGAAGAAGAAGAAAAAGAAGAAGAAGAAGAAGAAGAAGAAGAAGAAGAAGAAGAAGAAGAAGAAGAAGAAGAAGAAGAAGAAGAAGGAGGAGGAGGAGGAGGAGGAGGAGGAGGAGGAGGAGGAGGAAGAGGAGGAGGAGGAGGAGGAGGAGGAGAAGGAGGAGGAGGAGAAAGGAGAAGGAAGGAGAAGGAAGGAGAAGGAAGGAGAAGGAGAAGGACTGGGTAAACAAAAGGCAAAGATCTCAAGTGTCTCCGGATGATTGCCTGAACAAACTATTTTTTCTTGGCTTCAAACCTTTCAAGATGTATATTTCTTTGCAAAAGAAAGACATGCTGATTGTAACTTTAGGTGAACAATCAAAATCTAGCTCCTAAAACTGAAGTATTTTAACTCTCATTCTGGTAATATATATTCTCTGAGGCACAGAAGAAAGACAATATTAGATCAATTGTTCTCGTGCCCACTCCATCTCTTCCTACCTGCCTTCTCTCTTTTAATCAAATGTATAAATACTAAGCCTCCTGAAACCTCTTCAGAGAGAACACAAACCTCTGAGGTTTTTTGAAACCTATGTTTTCCCAGGGTGCAGCGTCAACCTCTGGCTCAATAAAACTCGATGGTTCAAGAACTTTGCCTCAGTCAGTCATTCTGGATAAAAACCATGAGTCCTGGAAAGCCCTTCAGTAATCTGTTGCCTGCCTAATTGATGTGTACCTAGGTGAGTCAGGGCTTCATGAGTCAAACACTCTTCTTCCATTTCTGCCTTTCCCAACCCTACCACTCAGTGCTGTGTGTTCTCATCTGACCCCAACTCCCAGGTTGTTTGTACTGGTCTAAGAAAGCAAGACCAGGAAGGGCAGGTTGAGAAGGAAGTAAGACGCCATCATCGTGGAACGTGGCAAGTGGGGCTGTCATCGCTCAAAGCCACACTCCCTGGGTGCATTTTATGAATTCTTCTGGATTTGGAATCTTTTCCCTGTGTGTCTATCTAGCAACTCACCCTCCTCCTGCTTTCTTCTCTTTACATTTTCTGTTTCTAATGCGCTTTTTTATCTCCAGAGGATGGTAATGAAAATAGTTGACAATAGAATAAAAAATGACCTTTTGTGAGACTCACTTTTGTCAGAGTGAGAACGATGCAGGCTGAGAGACTCCACTGGCCATTGCTTTCTGTGAACATGTGTGACAAGACAAAATTTCAACAAATTTAGTTATACATGGAATTGGGTTTAATTTGTCATTTATGATTTGGGTCAGCTCTCCCTCTACAGATACAGTGATAACTCCCCCTGGGCAAAACAATAACAAAACAGTGGGTTTTGTCAAATGCGAATCAGTAAACAAAGCCATAGAAATAAATTGATTGGTTAACATCAGAGTACTTCAGGTCACTTATTTTGGTAAAAGTTAAAGCAGAGGGACTTCCTTATTATGCTCACTCATGTAGACTGGAATCTTCTATTTACAGGAAAATATGATCTGTTTTGAGAGCTATCTGAATCCTTAAAATTTCACTGGGAGTATATAACATCCAGCCTGTGTGGCTCTATTTTGAAGTATCTGTACTCTCACTTACGTGAAAATATGATCAAAACTTAAAGAATTAACATTAGTCTCAGTAACTGTAGTTTTGGGCTTCCATAATTTCTCTTCTTTTCTTTTTTTAATTTCCTTTGTCTTTTAAAAAAAATTTTTATTCTTTATGTTCTAGGGTACATGTGCACAACATGCAGGTTTGTTGCGTATGTATACATGTGCCATGTTGGTGTGCTGCACACCTTAAGTCGTCATTTACATTAGGTATATCTACTTATGCTTTCTCTCTCCACTTCCCCCACCCCACAACAGACTCTGGTGCGTGATGTTCCCCATCCTGTGTCCAAGTGTTCTCATTGTTCAATTCCCACCTATGAGTGAGAACATGTGGTGTTTCGTTTTCTGTCTTTCTGATAGTTTGCTCCGAATGAAGGCTTGCAACTTCATCCTTGTCACTGCAAAGGACGTGAACTCATCCTTTTTTAAGGCTGCATAGTATTCCATAGTGTATATGTGCCACATTTTCTTAATCCAGTCTGTCGTTAATGGACATTTGGTTGGTTCCATTACTATTGTGAATAGTGCCACCATAAACATACGTGTGCATGTGTCATTATAGTAGCATGACTTATAATCCTTTGGGTATATACCCAGTAATGGGATGGCTGGGTCAAATGGTATTTCTAGTTCTAGATCCTTGAGGAATCGCCACACTGTCTTCCACAATGGTTTACTAGTTTACAGTCCCACCAACAGTGTAAAAGTGTTCCTATTTCTCCACATCCTCTCCAGCACCTATTGTTTCCTGACTTTTTCATGTTCGCCACTTTAACTGGTGTGAGTTGGTATATCATTGTGGTTTTGATTTGCATTTCTCTAATGGCCAGTGATGATGAGCATTTCTTCATATGTCTGTTGGCTGCACAAATGTCTTCTTTTGAGAACTGTCTATTCATATCTTTTGCCCACTTTTTGATGGGGTTGTTTGCCTTTTCCTGTAAATTTGTTTGAGTTCTTTGTAGGTTCTGGATATTAGCGCTTGTCAGATGTAGATTACAAAATTGTTCTCCCATTCTGTAGGTTACCTGTTCACTCTGATGGTAGTTTCTTTTGCTATGCAGAAGCTCTTTAGTTTAATTAGATCCCATTTGTCAATTTGGCTTTTGTTGTCATTGCTTTTGGTGTTTCAGACATGTAGTCCTTGCCCATGCCTATGTCCTGAATGGTATTGCCCAGGTTTTCTTCTAGGGTTTTTTGGTTTTTTAGGTCTAACATTTAAGTCATTAATCCATCTTCAATTAATTTTTGTATAAGTTGTAAGGAAGGGATTCAGTTTCAGCTTTCTACTTATGGCTAGCCAGTTTTCCCAGCACCATTTATTAAATAGGGAATTCTTTCCCCATGTCTTGTTTTTGTCAGGATTGTCAAAGGTCAGATGATTGCAGATGTGTGGTATTATTTCTGAGGGCTCTGTTCTGCTCCATTGGTCTATCTCTGGGTGTCAATTTTAGATCTTTCCTGCTTTACTTATGGGCATTTAGTGCTAGAAATTTCCCTCTACACACTGCTTTAAATATGTCAGAGATTCTGGAATGTTGTATCTTTGTTTTCGTTGGTTTCAAACAATATCTTTATTTCTGTCTTCATTACGTTATGTATCCAGTAGTCATTCAGTAGCAGATTATTCAGTTTCCATGTAGTTTTGTGGTTTTGAGTGAGTTTCTTAGTCCTGAGTTCTAGTTTGATTGCACTGTGGTCTGAGAGACAGTTTGTTATAACTTCTGATCTTGTACATTTCCTGAGGACTGCTTTACTTCCAACTATATGATCAATATTGGAATAAGTATGATGTGGTGCTGAGAAGAATGTATATTCTGTTGATTTGTGGTGGAGAGTTCTGTAGATGTCTATTAGGTCCGCTTGGTGCAGAGTTGAGTTCAATTCCTGGATATCCTTGTTAATTTTCTGTCTCGTTGATCTGTCTAATGTTGACCGTTGGGTTTTAAAATCTCCCATTATTATTGTGTGAGGGTCCAAGTCTCTTTGTAAGTCTCTAAGGCTTGCTGTATGCATCTGGGTGCTCCTGTATTGGGTGCATATGTATTTAGGATGGTTAGCTCTTGTTGTTGGATTGATCCCTTTACCATTATGTAATGGCCTTCTTTATCTCTTTTGATTTTTGTTGGTTTAAAGTCTGTTTTATCAGAGACTAGGATTGCAACCTCTGCCTTTTTTTGTTTTCCATTTGCTTGGTAGATCTTCCTCCATCCCTTTATTTTAAGCCTATGTGTGTCTCTGCACGTGAGATGGGTCTCCTCAATACAGCAGGCTGGTGGCTCTTGACTCTGTATCCAATTTGCCAGTCTGTGTCTTTTAATTGGACCATTTAGCCCATTTACATTTAAGGTTGATATTGTTATGTGTGAACTTGATCCTGTCATTATGATGTTGTATAGTTATTTTGCTCATTAGTTGATGCAGTTTCTTCCTAGCATCGATGGCTTTACATTTCGGCATGTTTTTGCAGTGACTGGTACCGGTTGTTCCTTTCCATGTTTAGCGCTTCCTTTAGGAGCTCTTGTAGGGCAGGCCTGGTGGTGAAAAAATCTCTCAGCATTTGCTCGTCTGTAAAGGATTTTATTTATCCTTCACTTATAAAGCAGAGTTTGGCTGAATATGAAATTCTGGGATGAAAATTCTTTTCTTTAAGAATGTTGACTATTGGCCCCCACTCTCTTCTGGCTTGTAGAGTTTCTGCTGAGAGATCAGCTCTTAGTCTGATGGCTTCCATTTGTTGGGAAACCGACCTTTCTCTCTGGCTGCCCTTAACATTGTTTCCTTCATTTCAAATTTGGAGAATCTGACAATTATGTGTCTTGGAGTTGCTCTTCTCGAGGAGTATCTTTGTGGCATTCTCTGTATTTCCTGAATTTGAATGTTGGCCTGCCTTGCTAGGTTGAGGAAGTTCTCCTGGATAGTATCCTGCAGAGTGTGTTCCAACTTGGTTCCATTCTCCCCGTCACTTTCAGGTACACCAATCAGATATAGATTTGGGGTTTTCACGTAGTCCCAAATTTCCCGGAGGCTTTGCTCATTTATTTATACTCCTTCTTCTCTGAACTTCTCTTCTCACTTATTTTCATTTTTTGATATTCAATCGCTGATACCCTTTCTACCAGTTGATCGAGTTGGTTACAGAAGCTTGTGCATTTGTCACATAGTTCTTGTTTCATGGTTTTCATTTCTATCAGGTCGTTTAAGGACTTCTCTACATTGGTTATTCTAGTTAGCCATTTGTCAAATCTTTTTTCAAGGTTTTTAGTTTCTTTGCACTGGGTTCATACTTCCTCCTTTAGCTCAGAGAAGCTTGATTGAAGTCTTCTTCCCTCAACTCGTCAAAGTCATTCTCTGTCCAGCCTTATTCCGTTGCTAGTGGGGAGCTGTGTTCCTTTGGAGGGGGAGAAGCTCTCCGAGTTTTAGAATTTTCAGCTTTTTTCTGCACTGCTTTTTCGCCATCTTTGTTGTTTTATCTACCTTTGGTCCTTGATGATGGTGACGTACACATGGGGTTTTGGTGTGGATGTCCTTTCTCTTTGTTAGTTTTCCTTCTAACAGTGAGGACCCTCAGCTGCAGGTCTGTTGGAGTTTCCTTGAGGTCCACTCCAGACCCTTTTTGCCTGGGTATCAGCAGCGGAAGCTGCAGAAGAGTGAATATTGCTGAACAGCGAGTCTAATCATTCTTCTGGAAGCTTCCTCTGGAAGCTTCATCTGAGAGGTGTACCTGGCCATGTGAGGTGTGAGGTGTCAGTCTGCCCCTAGTGGGGATGTCTCCCTGTTAGGCTACTCAGGAGTCAGGGACCCACTTGAGTAGACAGTCTGTCCGTTCTCAGATCCCAAACTCCATGCTGGGAGAACTACTACTCTCTTCAAAACTGTCAGACAGGGACATTTACATTGGCAGAGGTTTCTGCTGCCTTTTGTTTGGCTATGCCCTGTCCCCAGAGGTGGAGTTTACAGAGGCAGGCAGGCCTTCTTGAGCTGCGGTGGGCTCCACCAAGTTTAAGCTTCCTGGCAACTTTGTTTACCTACTTAAACCTCAGCAATGGCAGGTGCCCCTCCCCCAGCCTTGCTGCCACCTTCCAGTTAGATCTCAGACTGCTCTGCTAGCAATGAGGGAGCCTCCATCGGCATGGGACACTCCGAGCCAGGTGCGGTATACGATCTCCTGACGTGCCTTCTGCTAAGACCCTTGGTAAACCACAGTACTAGGGTGGGAGTGACCTGATTTTCCAAGTGTTGTGTGTCACAGTTTCCCTTGTCTAGGAAAGGGAATTCCCTTCCCCTTTGTGATGGCTCACCCTGCTTCCGCTCTCATTCGTTGGGCTGCATCCACTGTCCTGCACCCAGTGTCCAATATGCCCCAGTGAGATGAACCTGGTACCTCTGTTGGAAATGCAGAAATCACCTGATTCTGTGTTGCTGGTGCTGGGAGCTGCAGGCTGGTGCTATTCCTTTTCGGCCATCTTGGCACCACCCCCCCTTTTCTTTTTTTTAAATGAAGTCTCACTCTGTGGCCCAGGCTGGATTGCAGTGGCATGAACTCGGCTCACTGCAGCCTCCATCTTCTGGATTCAAGTGATTCTCCCACCTCAGCATCCCAAGTTGCTGAGATTATATTATGGGATCTGGCCAGCAGCCTACAGTGTAACAGGCCTCTTTCTTTGTTCCCAGGTGGATTGGCTGGTCAAGAAATAAAAGACACACCCACGATAGTGAAAGTGGGTCCAGGTGGGGCATTGCCATCTGGTCCTGTGATGCCACCAATGCACTGGATAAACCAGCATTTATTATTAAGCTTAGTGAGGGCCGGGGTAGGTTAGTGAGGGATTTAGGGTCGTTTGATTATGAGGTGAGATGGTCACATGGGGTTGAAATAATTATTTAACATAACATCGGTATGCAGAAGTACAGTATACAGAGATAAGAATTTACATCATAGTGTGTGCATCAGTAATTTCTAACAGAGCCTTAAAACACAGTCAATCCATATCCTATGATTAGCAAGATATTAATCAGCAGTAACAGTTGCAGGAAAAGCTGGTTCCAGACAATCAATAGAAACAGGACGTGAAGCTAGACAACCAGTTAAACCAAAAAATTCTCAGAAGGGAGTATGCCTAAACCCTGAAGAGACCTAGAAGAGCTGTGGCAAGATAAGGGGATTTATAACCCTATCTTATCCATATGAACAAACGCCCCTCATGTGTCAATTTATAGGCTCTCCACAAGGGTTGCATCTCAGTCCCAGAGCTATGAACATTTACTTTTCTGAGATAGGAATCTTGGTGATGTGAAACCTTCATGATTACACGTCCATTTATAGGCTCTCTGCAGGGGTATGTACATCATGCGCTGTTGGCTCATTCTGGCAGCCCATCCTGGCATTGTCTTTACACAATCCTGCATGCAATTTTGAATTTACAACAATCAGGAGCCTTTCATCTTTTGTTCCATAGCAATGGTTTCGGGGGGGGTCTCCCTACAGGACTACAGGTGCGCACCACTACACCCGGATAATTTTTGTATTTTTAGTAGAGACAGGGTTTCGCCATATTGACGAGGCTGGCCTCAAATTCTTGACCTTGTGATCCACCTGCCATGGCCTCTGAAAGTACTGGGATTACAGACGTGAGCCACTGCACCCGGCACATAAACCACACATTTCTTTGGGTTTTCGAATTCCAGCCCAAGAGAAACAATTTGATATTTGAGGAATGGCTGCACACAAATATTTGCACACAAATAAAAATGTTTGTAGATTGCACCACACGAGGGAGACTACCAGTATGACTATCAGGATGAAAATATCAAGAGTTTGGAATATGCGCCTTAGGCAAGATGCAAACCAACTACAATAGAATAGATCAAAGAAGAAGCCAGAAGAGTCTAGTCATTTTAACCAGGCAGCACATTTGTTGATTTTTACAACTGAGTCTCTATAATACCCGATGTATTTATCCATGTGCAACGAGAAGTGTCAGAAACTGCACAGTCTCCCCCCTGCTTAGCTGGTAGAGAGCAATTCTATTTTCTAGCATTGCATGTCTATGTTAAATTAAAACAGGGAGTGAGAAGAATAGGCAAGTATACAAGTAGAAGCCTAAAAAAAATCTCCATATACTTGAGGAAAAAGTTGTGTTAAAGATGCAGCTAAGGGCAGCCTTTGGGTGGACTAAAGGATCTCCTGTTATGTAAAAATGTGTGGGCCAGGTGCAGTGGCTCGTGCCTGTAATCCCAGCACTTTGGGAATCCAAGGCTTCCGGATCACCTGAGGTCGGGAGTTCAAGACCAGCCTGACCAATATGTAGAAACCCGGTCACTACTAAAAATACAAAATTAGCCTGGTGTCGTGGTGCATGCCTATAATCCCAGCTACTAGGGAGGCTGGAGCAGGAGATTCACTTGAACCCAGGAGGCAGAGGTTGTGGTGAGCCAAGATTTTGCCATGGCATCCCAGCTTGAGCAACAACAGAGAAACTCCATCTTAAAAAAATAATAATGTGGTTGACATGATATATCTGACACTGTTAACTTACTCTCAGAAGCTACTTCTTGGGAAATCCTAAGTACAGCATTATTCTGGGAAGCAAAGGAGACAGGCATAAGCAAGGACAAATTAAGAGAGGTAAGAGTCTCATCATGATTGACAGTCTTGTTCTGACATCTTGAGAAAAGCTGTCCACAGTGTACAGTCATCAACTTGTTGTCGTGCTTTGCAGTATAAGTGTCTCTAAGTGATGGTGTTGAACATTTGGTGAGCTCTGAGTGGCCCACACATCAGACACGAGGGTTTATCCATGAAATTTATGTTGAGTTGTACACCTCTAGCTTATGTGGCTTCAGGAACAGAGCTGTTCTTGTTCTTAGTGATTTCATTAGAGAAAATTTAATTGGAAGAACTAAAAGAATTCAGGGTCCAGTCCAGTCTACCAGTAGATTGTAAATGCTCAAAGATAATGAACAGTGGTTCAATCTGGTAACAGGTATACTACAGTTTTTCTTTTCAACATAATTTTTCTCTAAATAGGAGTCTGTATTTTTACCAAAGATAATTCCAGTAGGATGAATTGTTTGCAAAATAGGTTGACTCTCACCAAACTTGCCTAGATTTTTTACCTAAGTTCAGCAAGAGTGGCAATGGACCATAGAAGATCTTTTTAAACTTTGCGTTCTTAGAAGTTTTATAAGACTCTCAGATTAAGTTTCCAAAAACCTCTTGAGACTCGGAAGCCAAATCAAGGCCAACTTCAGACTTTCCCTGCATTCCGTATGGGTTTATTCTATGTATATTCTCAAATACAACATCCCAGTCAAAGCCTTAGTAATATAAACAATGTTTTCAAATGTGTCATGTTATAAAGAGAGTAGATTCTTACTGAACTTGTGCAGATAACTTTATTACCATAAGCATATGAATACTCACAAATAGTTTCCCAATTCTGAGGTACTCAGATTGGGAACAAAAGCAAATGTTTTGACTTTTGTTTACAAAAGTATACTTTATCAAATTTCTGTAAAGTATAAAGAGCTTAAAAGAGAAAGTCCATAAATCTGGAGAATAACACATTCAATGAATCAGCACGTTTTCAAAAAAAAAATCATGAGAATATTATCCTTTTGATTATTAAATCCAATATAACTGAGTTTTTTTTCCTCTTTGTCTTGAATTTCATGAAGGTATCAGCCTGTTCATTAAAATTTTGAAAGTTCTCAGAGAGTCCAGTGGTATGATCCTGAAGTTATCAGAAACTTGTATTCAAGAGTCATTGTCAGAGTCTTTTCCATATATCTCCTTGAAGAAAAAGCAATTTTGGACTGTAGCTGACTGTAAATACTTCGAGGAAGAATCAAAGCAACGGTCTGGGAATGACAAAGATTTAAAATGATCATGGTTAAAAATCTAATGGGATTTTTATTAGGTTGATTATGGTAAAGACACAACTCACATAGAAATCTAGATACTTCTGTGGCATACGACACTATGATTGATAACATATTCGATTTCCAGAAATTTCATACGGTTTTTAGAACTCTTTTTTTTTTTTAATTTTTTTTTTCCTTGAGATGGAATCTCACTCTGTCGCCCAGGATGGAGTGCAGTGGCAGGATCTCCGCTCACTGCAAACTCCACCTCCGGGTTCACGCCATTCTCCTGCCTCAGACTCCGGAGTAGTTGGGACTACAGTTGCCTGCCACCATACCCGGCGAATTTTGTTTTTGTGTTTTCAGTAGAGACGGGGCCTCACCGTGTTAGCCAGGGTGGTCTCGATCTCCTGACCTCATGATCTGCCAGCCTTGCCTCCCAAAGTGCTGGGATTACAGGCATAAGCCACTGCGCCCAGCCTAGAATACTCATATTATTAACATTCCCATAAACGTTATTTAGAGAAGGTTTAGCAACACTTATCACTTATTTGAAAATGCTTTATATATATTTTAACATATAAAATAAGGTGGCTTTTCCATTCAGCTTCTGTTTCCCAGCTGGATTCCTGAGTTCTTGGTGTAGCCCATTAATAATTAGGGCCAAAAACTCATAGTCTTACATATGTTCAAAAACGTCCTTAGGTAATTCCGGTACTTCTACTTCAAAATCATTGACTTAGTTGTAAGTTCTACCTTTTATAATAAGAGTTCTCCACCCTCATTACATGTTAGTAGTGTCAGGGAAGACTTAAAAATTATCAATGCCTGGGTCCCTCTCCAGACCTTTAAACTGGAACTCATGGGTGGGGCTTGAGCATCCGCTTTTAAAAATGTTTTCCAGTGATTCCAAAGTGTAGCTATATTTCCCATCAGATTTCTCTGATTTCTTGTGGCCTTCACTTATTTTCTATTTTGGTATCATGATGAATTTCAGATCTCATTTCCTGTTTTATGCTTTATGTCCCCTGGGGTAGGGACCTTGCCTTCTTCATTTCTGTATCTTTTTTGAACAAGTGAATTAGTCATCAGGAAAAGGTCTCCACCACACATACATTGTGTTCTGAGTCTCAGGTTCACAGGCTGATCCTAAAGTCTTTTTCTTCCACGAGGTCAGAGGTTCCTTGTGATGAAGGGTGTGGTTAAGTCTGTAGTGCAGATGGTGGAGGGGAGTTCACCCTGTTTTTAGGCGTAGCATTGGAACTACGAATTTTTTGTCTATATGGGTGAAGGGGCAGGGATGTGTAGGAAGACAGTTCTAATTAGGATGGAGGAATTATACTAGGAAGTAGAGGTAAAGGAAGTGAGAAGGATTAGTAAACAGAAGAAATGTGAACTTACCAAATAGGCTAGTGTAGACCCCTGAAGATTCTTGATTAAGTGAATTAACTAGATTTTAGAAAGGTAATGAGGCAGTCATATGCAAGGAAGGTTTCAAAGTCTGGACACAAGAAGTCAAGCAACACTTTGAGAAGAGGTTGAGCTTTATGGGAATGGAGAGAATTACACTATTGAGAGATGTGAAAAATAATGAAGAGGGTTTCACAATGTGAAATTGTGTTTCTCATTTGAATCTGAGAAATAAACGAGACAATTATGGCTAAAAGACATTGGGGTAGAGGGAGCATACAGGCCAGGGAGAAAGGGAACTGCAGGAATTAGTGCTGAGAAGCAGCAGTTTAGTGGAAGGAGGAGATCCAGTCCCAGATACAGGCCAATAAGTCTTTTCCCTCTCCCAAGCATGGCAGTCAGCCTGCAGGAAGCGGTACAAGAGAAAAGGCCATCATACCTGCCAGACTTCTTGAAATACAGAAATGATATCACGGCTGCTATGTCAGATCAATGCCAGGATAGATGTCCTCTTCCTGAAGAACCTGTCATGGAAAGAAAAGGAAAGAAAAGAAGGAATGGAGATGATGTTACTTTACAGGGGGGAACCTCAGGAACCAGCATGTAACATGAGGTAGTCTATAATTGTTTCTTCAAGGAAAGCATTATTTCTGTTGGAAAGTTGATAGGAGATGATTATATTCCTGCAGTTTTTTTTTCCTCTCTCACCTTGTTTCTAGGTTTTTTATCAGTCCTCTGTCAATTCTCTACTGCACTCAGATATTTCAGAAAGATTTCGGATGTGTGAAAGGCTGATCGTTATTTTCTATGTCAGTAGAACTATCCACCTTTACAACTTTTCATGGTTGCACCTTTGTCTCAGTGTCTCTGTGGTGGCAGCCATGAATGAGACCCTGCCAGCACTCCCTGGCAGGGACCTGATTGACAAAAGGCCCAGGTCAGTGCATTTCAAATTCACAACCTCCTTTGCACAGAAAGCTTCCTTCCCACAGGCTCGCAGCAAGGGCGTGTAAGCAAGCATAGTTCTCTGAGGCTCTCTTTAACTCTAATGGGTGACTGGTTGGAGGACTCCCCATCAGCCTTGCAAAAACTGTCTTAAGAACTGCATTGATACCTAAAATTTCTTTCCCTTTCTTTTTCACAGGAGTCAGCTTTGCATAGTGGTCTGTGGGTTCTCCCACACTACCTTCATGCCTGCCCCACATTCCCTCACAGGTGTCTTCTCTGATAATTTATCTTATTCGTCTAGTCCTATCCTGGATGCATCTCAGTTGGTTTAAAAAAAAAAAAAAATACCAGGATTGATTCTTTACACTTAGATTTTTTCCTTTCTCTCCCACAAGTAGTCAGTAACCATGTCCTACTGTTTTATGTGTTACCTTTTTTTCTATATATATATGGAAATAGGTACTGTTGAGGGACACATCTTATGTGTCAGGCCCTGTGCTAAATACTTTACCTGTACCTCATTTAATTCACACAATAACCCTGTCAGTTACATATTATTTTCTTTTTTTTTTTTTTTTTTTTTTTTTGAGACGGAGTCTTGCTCTGTCGCCCAGGCTGGGGTGCAGTGGCCGGATCTCAGCTCACTGCAAGCTCTGCCTCCTGGGTTTACGCCATTCTCCTGCCTCAGCCTCCCGACTAGCTGGGAGTACAGGCGCCCGCCACCTCGCCCAGCTAGTTTTTTGTATTTTGGTAGAGAGGGGGTTTCACCGTGTTAGCCAGGATGGTCTCGATCTCCTGACCTCGTGATCCACCCCTCTCGGCCTCCCAAAGTGCTGGGATTACCGGCTTGAGCCACCGCGCCCGGCCTACATATTATTTTCAAATTACCAATGAAGGACAGAAGCTTAGAGTAGTGTAAAAACTTGCCTGGTGTCATATGGCTACTAATAGGAGGATGTGAGATTTCATTCTGGGACTATTTGACCTCAAGGCTAAGGATGACAGTAGTAATAGAGCAGCTGACATTGGTTCATCTGTGTGGCATCTTGTTTCATTGACTGCAATAAACCTTTAAAAGAATCGTATGAAGCAAGTTCTCTCATGCTTCAGGATATGAAAGAAGAACAAACTAAACCCAAGCACAGTGAATGAAGTAAACAATATGGATTAGAGTGGATAAAAATAAAATGGAGAATGAAAAAAGAATACAGTAAATTAATGAAACCAAAGTTGATTCTTCAAAATAAATCAACAAAATTGACGACCATTAACTGGACTAAGAAAAAAAGAGACAAGATTAAAATTACTAAAATCAGAAATGGAAATGGAGTCCGAGCATGGTGGGTCATATTTTAATCCTAGCACTTTGGAAGGTCACAATGGGAGGATTTCTTGAGACCAGGTGTTTGGACCAGCATAGGTAACCTCAGGAGACCCTGTCTCTACAAAAAAAAATTTAAAACCAATTAGCTGGGCATGGTGGCATGCATCTGTAGTCCTAGTATCTTGGGGGGCTGAAGAAGGAGAATTTCTTCAGCCCAGGAGTTTGAGACTGCAGTGAGGCACATTCACACTACTGTATTTCAGCCTGGGCTGGCCTACAGAGTGAGTGGCTCTCTCTCTTTCTCTCAAAAAAAAAAAATAAGAAAGGAAAAGTAAAAATGAAAAAACAGAAAATGAAATGATTACTACCAATTCTAATAAAATAATGATTTTGAAATTACTGTAAGTATTTGTATGCCAATAAATTGTATAAACTAGGTGGAATAGACAAATTCCTAGAAAAACACAAAAAATATGACTACAACTATAATCAGTAATAAGATTGAATCAATAAAAGCATTTGATGAAATTCAATATTTTTTCATAATAAAAACATTCTAACTAAGAATGTAAGGAAACCACCTCAACATAAAGGCAATATGTGAAAAAACCCAATGCTAACATCATACTCAACGGAGAAAGACTGAAAGCTTTCCCTGTTTGAGCAGGAACAAGACAAGGTTGCTGCTTTTGACAATTCTATTCAAGGTAGTATTGAAAGGTCTAGTCAGAAAAATTAGGCAAGTATTTTCAAAAAGACATTCAAATTGGAAGAAAGGAGTAAAATTATTTCTGTTCACAGATAACTTGAACTTATATCTAGAAAATCCTAAAGATGGACAAACCTATTAGAATTGATAAATGAATTCAGTAATGTTCCACAATACAAAATCAACATTCAAACATCAGTCGTATTTCAATACACTAACCATGGACCATCTGAAGGGAAATTAAGAAAAAAAATTTAATTTGTATTAATATCAAAAAGAATAAAATACTTAGAAATAAGTTTAACCAAAGAGGTGAAATGATTATACCTGAAATCCATAAAATATTGCTTAATGATGACATCAATAAAATGAAAGACTTTTTGTTTTCATGAATTAGAAGACTCACTATTGTCAGGAGGACAATGAAACCCAAAGTGAGCTGCAGATTCAATATAATTCCTCTCAGAATCTCAGTGACATTTTTGCAGTAAAAGAAAAATCCGTCCTAAAATTTATATTGAAACTCATGACCCTAAATAGACAAACAACTTTGAAAAGGAAGAATGAAGCTGGAGGACTCACACTTTCTGATCTCAGCATTTACTACAAAGCCCCCGTAACCAATACAGTGTGGTACTGGCATAAAAGAGGACATAGAAATTAATGAAATGGAACAGAGACTCCAGAAAGAAATACTTGCATATATGGCCAAATGATTTTCATCGAGTGTGCCAAGATCATTCAATGGGGAAAGGACAGTGTTCTCACCAAAAGATATTGGAAAAGCTGGATATCCAAGGGCAAGAATGAGTGGAACCTTTACCTAGCATCATATACAAAAATTAACCCACAATAGATCAGATATCTAAATGTAAGAGCAAAATCTACACAACTCTTAGAAGAAAACATAGGATAAAAACTTCATGATATTGCATTTCACAATGATTTCTTGGTTGTAACAACAAAAGCATAGGCAACAAATAAAATGGATAAATTGGACTTCATAAAAATCAAAACGTTTTATATATCGAAGAACATTATCAAGAGAGTAAGAAGGCAACCCATGAAATGAGAAAAATATTTGCAAATTATAAGTGTGATAAGAAATTAATTTCCAGAATACACAAAAAACTACGAGTTAACAACAGCAAACATCCAAAAACACAATTACAAAATGAACCAAGGATTAAAATAGAGTTTTCTCCAAGGAAGATATACAAATATCCGATAAGCCCAAGCAAAGCTCCTCAGCATCACGAATACTTAGAGACATGCAAATCAAAACCACAATGTGACACCACCTCATACACTTTAGGATGCTTTGATAAACAACAACAATGACAGCAACACAAAATGACAAGTATTTTCAAATAGAAAAGTTGGAGCTCTAGTGCATTGCTGATGGGAATGGGAAATGTTATAGCCACTGTAAAAAGTGGTGTGGCTGTTTCTCAAAAATTTAAACAATAAATCACCATTCGATCCAGCAATTCCACTTCTAGACATACTCCCTATAGAACTGAAAGAAATGTGAACAAATATTTGCACATTGATGTTCAGAGAAGCATTACACACAATAGCCAAAAATGGAAACAATGGAAAAGTCCACTGAAAGATAAGTGGGTAGGCAAATGAGATATATCTATACATCGAAATGTTATTCAACCTTAACAAGGAATAAAATTCCAATACATCATGCAAAGTGAATGAACGTTGAAGACATTATGCTAACTGAAATAAGCCAGACACGAAAGGATAATTATTCTATAATTCCATTTATAAAATAGAATAGCCAATTATATAGAGACAGAAAGTAGAATGGTATGTGCTAAGGGTTAGGGGGAGAAGGAGTGAGAGTTACTGTTTATTGGGTACAGAGGTTTAATATGGTAAAAGGAAAAAGTTCTGGAAATGGATAGTGTGATGGTTACACAACACTAAATTGCACACTTAGAAATAGTTAATGATAAGCCTTATATTGGATATATATAAAGTGTCCTGGTAGTCTTACACTCTATAAATACACACTTTTTGGCATAGCCCCTTTCCTGCCATGCAGAACCCCAGAGGTGAATCTCCCTATGTCTCCAAGTGTGCATCACTCACTGTCCTCTGTGCTGTGTCCCACGTGCTGTGCCAACAGCCTCATACAGCCGGTGACTTCAGAGCCAGGACACAGCTCAAGAGTCTGCCCCGAGGCTCCCTCTCTTTTAATTTCCCTGTAGCCTAGCCTTCACACCAACTGGCAGTTTGATTTAGCCGAAATCAGGACAGGCCACCAGGGCTCTTTCTCCACACATGCTGGTCCCACACCAGGTGGAGTCAGGCAGGGCCAGTCACCGGAGAAGCCTGGAGCAGATTAGGAAGTGGTCTGAGCTGCTCTTCTCTCATCCAAGGGGTTTGCTACTCTCATTTGGGGGAAAAATGTGAGCTTGTTTCAAAGCCTCGGATGCTCCTTGTAGCTCATGCAGTAGAGAAAAAAAATAAAGACGTGGCAGAAAGGGATGTGTTGGTGACAGCGAGAAGCAACGTGACCTTGAGGACTCTCCTTCTTGTCCCTCTGTGAAGCCTCTTCCATCACATAGGGCTCAGGGCTGACAAAGCCCCCTCCCTACCTTTCTCAGGCTGGACACAAGATCAACCATGAGAAAACAGAAAAACAAGGAGAAGAGAGTCTGTAGAGACAAATTGGGAGGGTTCAGGAGGAGAATTTAGGATTTGCTTCTGCCAATGGGACACAGGCTGGGAATTAAAATGTTTTCCTAGGTCTTCTCTGAAAGGCAGATAGACACCATCTAAAACACTATTGCCAGTGATGCAGGGATCCACTTACCAGAGACTTTGATCATCTTGAATGCGGAACTTTCGCTGCCAGTGGCTGAGTTACGAGCCGAGCAACCATACATTCCGCCATGCTTTGCAGTAATTTCGCGGATAGAGAGCTCTTGTCCTGATTGCAGAAACTTCCCATCAATCGTCCAATAATACTCTGCCGGTGGGTTAGAGTCCGCGAAGCAGTACAAGTAGAGTTTTTCTCCTGAACGGTAATAGGGGGATGAAGAGAAAATGCTGGGGATGCGTGGACCATCTGGAGTAAAGAGAATAAAGTCACAGGTGATGTCATCTGAAGGAAGGGAATGTTCCTGGTCTGTTAAAGGGACATAGTGTCCCTCTGAGCCAAGACACACCCTCAAGGCCCAGCCAAACCGCTCCTGTGTTCACTGGGCCAAAGCCTGGGATATTCTCCTGTTTCTCCCATCACAGGCTGTAGACTCCAAGTCTCCCATGACAAAAGCATCTCCTCCCCTTATATTTTTGTTTAAGGCTATGCATACCTAGAATTTCCCAGGGCAGGGAGCCATGGCCAACCCTGGTGTCCAGAAATAAAAGTGTCTGTACTTGGACCTGAGAGAGACTGAGATGCGTGGCCTGTGTTCCTTTGGATTTTAACGGGTGGCCTGGGCCACACAGGAACCAAACATACAAAGGACATCCAGCATGACTGGGTCACTGGGTGTGCTACCAACTTGGTCCCATATTTCACATTCATAGGGGCCTGTGTCATTTCTTGTGACATTGGCTAGAATGAGGATCCTGTTTTCACTGGGTTGCTTTAGCCTGGGACTGTGTGGATAACAGAGAGAAGATTGTCCTGTGGCACCTTTGATTCCTCCACAGGCATCCTTCAATCAGAGTTGGGATCTCCCTCCCCTCAGCCCACCCGAGTCCTTGAAAACCAATAGCTCGTGTGTGTGTCACAAGACAGATGCATGATGATTTAAGAGCTCAAAGACTGAGGCCACCTGCTCTGTCTTAGGGAAGCTCAGACATTCTCAAGTGTGAATTGAGCAGCAGTGTTGGGTCATGGACAGATACATCAGTGGGAGTCACAGGCCCTGATACACCTCCCAGTCCCTCTCTAATCAGCTGACTGGCTGGCTCTCCTTGGGTTCCTTACCTGCAATGTGCAACTGCCGGACTCCTTACAAATTCCATCCTACTTTGCCCCCCTAGATGTGATCTCTCTGCAGCTTCCATTTCCAAGGACATTCTAGAGACGAGTAATAATGGGACTTCCCATTGCCTTGAAACCCTGAAGATACTGAGCAGGCTGGCCTGGGACTGGATGTTTCAGCAGAAATAAGACAGGGGAGACCAGAGTCAAGCCTGGAGGTCACTTCAGTCATCAGGCCGTGGAGGCACAAAGTGGGGCAGTTTTCTGCAGGTGTTTCATGATGACTTACTTGAGCCAGTGACCTCCAAAGACAGAGCAAACTGCAAGGAATGATCTAGAAAGACTGAAGGGGACAGACAAGAGCTGGTGGCTTTGGAGCAGACCCATGTTCCCTGTTCTGGGTTCTTTAAGTTTCCTCTCCTTCTGCAGAGGGCAGGTGAGGACTAAATGGAACTTTCCAGAAATACAGGTGGACATTTGCAAATGCAGAATGGACTGGTGGAAAGGGTGGGAATTAACTGCTGGAAATCTGGTCCTTGTGGACCATACGTGTTTGATGGATATGAGACAAAGTTGGGGAGAAATTTTGCAAATATTTTCTTTCATTGGACACTCTACTCTCTGATTCCATGGGCTTGACTACTCTAGGGACATCATGTAAGTGGATTCCACAGTGAATCTGAGAAGAGACTGCTGGTAGCCGGGAGCTGGGAGTGGGGAGAATCAGAAGTTGTTCATGTGTGTGCAGTTTCAGTTATGCCAGATGGGGAGGTTCTAGAGATCTGCTGTACAGCTTGATGCCTATAGTTCACACAGATTGAGTGTTTCTTACACATCAGACTTAGGACAGAAAGTGTTTTGGATTTCTGACATTTTTTGATTAGAAATATTTGTCACATACTTACTGGTTTAGCATCCCAAATCTGAAAGATTCAAAATCTAAAATGTTCCAGTGAGCATTTCTTTTCAGCATCAGATTAGTCAGCAAAAGTGGGTGGCGATAGGCTAAATACATTCTTGTCCTTTTTTTTTCTCACCACTTTTCTAGCTTGGTGAATAGTTTTTGGTCAATTCCATACTGGCCATGCTGCACTTGTATGTTTTTGAAGGCTTTGGGATGTGAGAAATAATGATTGCTATTTTCTATGTCGTCAACACTTTCCACCTTTCCATGTTTGCATCTTTTTCTCAGTGTCTCTGTTGTGGCAGTCATCAATAAGAGCCTATCAGGTCAGATTTAGGACAGATTTTTGTAATTCTGCAAAAAAGTGTTACTGGGATTCTGGTAGGGGTTGCGTTGAATCTGCAGCTCACTTTGGGTAGTATTGTCATCCTAACAATGTTGATTTTTCCAATCCATGAAAATGAAATGTCTTCCCACATATTGATGTCGTCTTTAATGTCATTCAGTAACGTTTTGTAGTTTTCAGGGTATAACCCTTAGACCTTTTTGGTTAAACTTATTCCAAAATATTTTATTCCTTTTGATGTTAGTGAGAATGGAAATTCTTTTCTGAATTTCCTTTCACATTGTTCATTGTTACTGTATAGTCTAAAGAATGATCTAGAAAGAGTGAAGGGCACAGGCAAAAGCTCGTGGTTTTCGAGCAGAAACATATTCCCTGTCCTGGGTTTTTGATTTTCCCTCTCCCCTAGCAGAGGGGAGGTGGCTCTTCCCTGATAGCCAGATAGACTTCACTGGAAAACATATTGCCAGTGCTCCAGGGATCCACTTACCAGGGACTATGATCCTCTTGATTATGAGATTTGTTCCACCAGTGACTGAGTTATGCATGAAACAGACATAGACCCCTCTCTATATTTTAGTGGTTAGGAGGATAAAGAACACTTGTGCTGATTGCTGGAACTTCCCATCAATCAGCCAAGAATGCTCTGTCAGTGGGTGAGAGTCTGTGAGGCAGGAGAGCTTGGGGAGTTCCCCTGGATGGTAATAGGTGTATGAAGAAGAAATGGTGGGGGCGTCCAGGCCAACTGGAGCAAAGAGAATAAAATGACAGCTGATGTTGTCAGAGGGAAGGGAAAATCCTGGTCTGTGGAACGGCCACGGTGACCCTGTGAGCTAAGTCACAACACTGAAGTCCCAGCCAAATCCCTGCTGTGTTCACTGATCAGGAGCCTGAGACATTCACCTACTTCTCCCATCATACGCTTTGGTCCCTGAGTCTCCCATGACAGGAGCAGCCTCTTCTCTCCCATTGGTGATCAAGCCTAAGCCTACTCTTAGGACTCATGGCCAGCTTTGATGTCCGGGGAGAAGGGTCTCTGTACTTGCACCTGAGAAGGACTGGGAGGCCTGGCCTCTGGCCATGTGTATTTGGGATGGCAGCCTGGCTCACAGAGGAACAGAAGATACTCACAGAGGAGATTCAAGGTGACTGGATCACTGCGGCTGGAACTCCCTGGGTTCTTCATTTCACATTCATAAGGTCCTGCAGTATCTTTTGTGACACCAAATAGAACGAGGGTCCTGTTGTTTTTGGACAGCTGCAACTTGTGACTGATAGGGAGGCTCTGACCATTTATCCGCCACAGGTAGCTTACATCCTGAGTGTCAGGATCACAGGATAAGATCACAGTCTCCGTACCCTCCCTGGGGTTTAAGTTGCTGCTGGAGATGTAGGGCTTGGGAGTCTCCACTGTGCAGATAATAGAGAGAAGATTGTCCTGTGTGGCACCTTTGATTCCTCCAAACACATTTTTCAATCAGAGATGGCATTTCCCACTTCAGCCCACCCAAGTCCTTAAAAATCCATGGCAGATGTGTGTGTTACAAGACAGATGCATAGCAATCTGAGGGATCAGAGATTGTGAGGCTGCCTTCTGTATGTGGGAGAAGCACAGACTTTCTCAAGTGTGAATTGAGCAGCATCATTGCATCATGGAAAAACATGGGTCCAGCAGTCAGAGCCCCTGGTGCCTCTCTGAGTCCCCCCCTCTCCAACTGCCTGCCTGGCCCACCTTGTGATCCTCACCTGGAGCATGCAGTGCTAGAATCTTCTTAGTTTCAATCTTACTTTGCTCCCAAGGTATGTTTTCCCTGCAGCTTCCCTTTCCAAGGGCATCCTAGAGATGGATGATGGAACTTCCCATTGTTCTTAAACCCTTTGGGTAGTGGGAAAACTGGCCTGGGACTGGGTACTTCAGCAGAAATAACACAGGGGAGACCAGAGTCAAGCCTGGAGGTCAATTTAGTCATCAGGGAGTGGAGCTACAAGTTGGGGCAGTTTTCCCAGCTGTCTCTTAGTGACTGACTTGAGCCAGCGACCTCTAAAGATAGAGCAGAGTCCAAGGAATGAGCTACAAAGAGTGAAGGGGACAAGCAAGAGCTGATAGCTTTGGACCAAGACCATGTTCCCTGTCCTGTGTCCATGCCCTCACCTGCCCTTCCCCCTGTAAAGGGCAGGTGAGGACCGTGTGGATCTTTCTAGAAATACATGTGGATTTTTGCAAATGCAGAACTGACTGGTGGAAAGGGCAAGCATGAACTGATGATGGAAGTCTGGCCCTCATGGACCGTTTGTGTTTGGTGGCTATTAGACTAATATTTGGGAAGAAGTCTTGCAGATACTTTCTGTCGTTAGACATTCTACTCTCTGATTCTGTGCATTTGACTACTCTATGTACCTCATCTCAGTGGATTCCAGAGTAAATCAGAGAGTAGAATAGTAGTTTCCAGGAGCTGGGGTGAGGGGAATAGGGCATTGTTCCGTGGGTGTGAGCTTTCAGTTATGCAGGATGAGGAGGTTCCAGAGATCTCCTGTAGATCTTCATACCTATAGTTCATACAGATAAAGTGTTCCTTATGCAGAAAGCTTAAAACCAGGTGTTTTGGATTTCTAACTTTTTTTATTTTGGAATATTTGCAGTAGAGGTACTGGGTCAGCATCCCACATCTGAAAAATTTTAAATCCAAAATGCTCCAGTTAGCACTTCTTTTTAGCACCACATCAGTGGTCAGAAGTGTTGGATTTTGGTGCATTTCAGATTTTGGATTTCTGGATTTGGGATGCTCAATTTGTAATATTGTAATTTTCCCATAAAAAGTTGTCAGGAGTTTAGACCTCATGTTATGATGTGACTCTAGTAACAAAACAAAACAAAACAAAATTTGAAGGAAACATTAAAATGTTGTCATCAGTGGAAATTTTTACTGATGGTCCAAGTATCTAAGATGAATTGCTGGTAGTAGTATTTCTCTTGATACCCAATTAAGGTTTAGGTGTGGGGTGAATTCAGCAGGATCACATTATGCTGAAAGAAAGATGCCAAAGGTGATTTGAAATTAGCAAGTCCTTGAGTAGAAAGAGACCCGTTAAAGAGACAGAACTGGTTAGTGTGTCAATTACATAAAGGGAGGAATGATGCCGAATTAAAAGAAGTGATGTTTGTTATGTTAGTAAATATAGAAAGAACTCCCTGTTTCTAATTTCTGTGCAGAGTTAGGAAAAATGGGGAGGAGCCCAAAACAGGTATGTGAAGTGCTGTCTTCATTTTCTCTCAACCTAAGGAAATACAACTAGAGTTTAAGTTTGTGTGAATTAAGAAGAGTCTAAGTGAGATGCCATTGGGTCATGTGCCTCCCACAAGAAGAATCCCAACTTATGAAGATGGCATCATCATGAAGCAACAATCGAATGTGCCCCAGGCAGGAAAAACATCAGGTAGCACCCCCTGGTCACCTCCAACAGGTCCCTGAACCCACCAGTATTCCCATTCCATGAATGTTCCAGCCTTGGTAGTTGTTCCATAACTACAAAATTTTAAAATTGCGATTGTCAATACAAAATGGTAAATATGAAGTTGAATATATTGCTCCACTTTTTTCCCCTACTCCTTTTGAAGTTTCGTGTTTCATTTTTGGAAGTTTCTCTTTTTTTTAATTTATTTATTATTATTATACTTTAAGTTGTAGGGTACATGTGCATAACGTGCAGGTTTGTTACATATGTATACTTGTGACATGTTGGTGTGCATACCTGATGTAAATGATGAGTTGATGGGTGCAGCATTTTTGGAAGTTTCTATTGAAACATCCTCAAGCTAGGGATTCTTTCCTCAGCTGTGTGCATTCTACCAGTAAGCATCAAAAGCATTCTACATTTCTCTAACAGCATTTTTTTTCTTTTTCTGAGACGGAGTCTTGCTCCATTGCCCAGGCTGGAGTGCAGTGGTACGATCTTGGCTCACGGCAAGCTCTGCCTCCCGGGTTCACGCCATTCTCCTGCCTCAGCCTCGCGTGTAGCTGGGACTACAGGCACCCGCCAGCACGCCCAGCTCATTTGTTTGTATTTTTAGTAGAGATGGGGTTTCACCGTGTTCGCCAAGATGGTCTCCATCTCTTGACCTCGTGATCCGCCCGCCTCGGCCTCCCAAAGTGTCAGGATTACAGATGTGAGCCACTGTGCCTGGCCATCTCTGAGGGATTTTAACGAGTTGTCGACTTTTGAGTTTGTTCAGCTGTTTACTTACTGTTAGAACCGAGTGACAAATTTCAAGAAATTTGTCAAAAACAAGAAATGGGGAAAGGATTCCCTATTTAATAAATGGTGCAGGGAAAATTGGCTTGCCATAAGAAGAAAGCTGAAGCTGGATCCTTTCCTTATTCCTTATACGAACATTAATTCAAGATGGATTAGAGACTTAAATGTTAGACCTAATACCATAAAAAGCCTAGAAGAAAACCTAGGTACTACCATTCAGGACATAGGCATGGGCTAAGACTTCATGTCTAAAACACCAAAAGCAAAGGCAACAAAAGCCACAATTGACAAATGGGATCTAATTACACTAAAGAGCTTCTGCACAGCAAGAGAAACTATCATCAGAGTGAACAGGTAACCTACAGAATGGGAAAAAAATTTAGCAATCTACTCATCTGACAAAGAGCTAATATCCAGAACCTACAAAGAATTCAAACAAATTTACAAGAAAAAGACAAACAACACCATCAAAAAGTGGGCCAAGGATATGAACAGACAGTTCGCAAAAGAAGACATTCATATAGCCAACAGACACATGAAAAAATGCTCGTCATCACGGGCCATCAGAGAAATGCATATCAAAACCACAATGAGATACCATCTCACACCAGTTAGAATGGCAATCATTAAAAAGTCAGGAAACAACAGGTGCTGGAGAGGATGTGGAGAAATAGCAATATTTTTACACTGTTAGTGGGATTGTAAACTAGTTTAACCATTGTGGAAAACAGTATGGCGATTCCTCAAGGATCTAGAACTAGAAATACCATATGACTCAGCCATCCCATTACTGGGTATATACCCAAAGGATTCTAAATCATGCTGCTATAAAGACACATGCACACGTATGCTTATTGTGGCACTCTTCACAATAGCAAAGACTTGGAATCAACCCAAATGTCCATCAGTGACAGACCACATTAAGAAAATTTCGCATATATACACCATGGAATACTATGTACCATAAAAAAGGATGAGTTCATGTCCTTTTTAGGGACATGGATGCAGCTGGAAACCATCATTCTCAGCAAACTATCGCAAGAACAGAAAACCAAACACCGTGTGTTCTCATTCATAGGTGGGAATTGAACAATAAGATCACTTGGACTCGGGAAGGGGAACATCACACACGGGGGCCTATTATAGGGAGGGGTTGGGGGTGGGGTTGCAATGACAGTTATACCTGATGTAAATGACGAGTTGATGGGTGTTGACGAGTTGATGAGTGCAGCACACTAACATGGCAAATATATACATATGTAACAAACCTGCACGTTGTGCACATGTACCCTAGAACTTAAAGTATATTTTTTTAAAAAAGATTTTAAAACTAAAAAAAGAAAAACTCTCTATCCCCTGATCCACTAGAGAGGCTGATTTGAGTAATAATATACCTCCGTCCTCCTATTTGGCAGACTTGGAGTCATTAAAATATTTCTTTACTGCAAAACACCATCTGGATAAATTGGTTTTGTTTGTGCAGGAGGCCAGAAGAACATGTCTGGGAATTATAAGAATGGATGGAGGAGCTGCCTATCCCTGTCCCACAGTCTTGTGCACAGATCAGTCTCACAACAGGAAAGAGCCCTGGATGGGTATACAGTGGAAGCTTATTCTCTTAGTGACTTGGGGACATTGGCTCGAGATGAAGCCTGGCAGGAGTGGAAACTCCAGGTCATTTCTATGCCGTTCCTATTACCTGGGAGGTGGACCATTCCACAGTGTTAGCAGGAAGGGATTAGAAGGCAACCTAGTTAGAGCGAGTGTCTGGGGGAAGGCCTAGGGGTGGAGGAAGAAGCTGTGCAGGACAGGGCTTGCCAGTTAGAATGAAGTGGGAGGAAGATGAGGGACACAGAGAAGCAGAGCGAGGCAGAGACAGCATGGCAGTGAACAGTGGGGACTACAGTGACTTCAGAGACCCCAGGGACCAGGTGCCCCAGTTCAACAGTCCAGGACCAGGGAGCCCTGAAAACCCTCCAGTTGCCAAAGGGTTTCAACTTACATGAGGTGGCGTATCTTTAGGGGCAAGAGGTAGTGGGGGGATGAAACATGGGTGTCAGCCTCTGAAGGACAAGGGAAAGGTGTGGCCTAGACCTCCTAGGATTCTGCATCTGAGATCCAGTCTCTAAAGAGGTTATGGATCATCCATTTCTTCATTCAATTCCTCCATTTGTTATGTGAGAGCACCTGAGTGTGTGTCTCTCACTGGGCCTATGCTAGTGCAGGGTGTGAGTGGGGAAAGAACACAAGCTCCTCTCCTTTATCCTGTCATGCCAGTGACATGGACACTTTGGGAAACACAGGATTTCAGGTTCAGTGACAGGGGTTAAGATCTGAGGGGTAGGCCTGGACATTTTTTGCACTGACTCTGACAGTTGAGGCAGGTGATTTAGTTCTGGAGTACAGACTAATCAGCTGACCATTTGCTCTCACTCCTCTGAGGTTTGGATGTTGAAGGTGAGAGGATTTGAGCCAAGAAATGACTACGGGGCCCTTGGATCCCAGTAATCCCTCACTTCTGGTGGAGGAGAGGGTGGGCCTGTGGCTGCAGACAGACCTCATGTGACCCTGATCTGCCTTCTGTGTTTGTGTGACTCTGGTTCAGTGACTGTGCCTTCCTGTGCCTCAGTTTTCTCTCAGTCAAATAAGCTAAATGGCCAATGGACTGTGGCTTTTCATGCTATCTGTGAATAAATTGTAAATTCTTCACAGTCACCTGACCTAATGCTTGGCACAGTGGAGGTGTTCACACAAACAGCATTTATTATTATTCACTTCCATGAGAGAGCACCTTTAGGTCAGATCCCTGTGGATAAGCTATTGCCAAGTACATTTTCTGTCTTCTGTTTCTGCTTCTGGGGACTATAGATGTTCTATGGAGTGTCCTAAGCCACACAAGGCAGTTGACTGATGGCCTACAAAGCTTGTCTTTCTGTCCTCTCCACTCTGAGTCTCAGGTGAAGAAAGCTCTGTCCTTGCCCAGACGAGGCTCTGAGGGCTGAGCCCTGGCTGGTGAGCAGCTCCAGGAGACACAGTCCTCAGACAGCTGGTAAATCCTTGGTCCCAGTAAGCCCTGCCACAACTGAGCCCTGGCACAGGCTCCTCAGCTTTATCTGGAGTAAGGATTTAGGGACAGCGGTCTGGGGTTCAGGTTTCTAGGGCTGAGCTTCTCTGAGAGTATCTCAAGGGGCCTCTTAGGCAAAGCCCTACTCAGTTCTCCAGGGTCTTTCTCAGGGTCAAGTTTATGAAGAGGACATGAGGTGCTTGGCTGAGGCTGATCTCCTCCTGCTGAGCACCTCCCCCATCAGACTGTCCTTCCTGTGCAGCAAGTGTCTGCAGGGTCTGGAGGCAGGAAAGGAATTCTGATCTGCTGATGTTTGTCTCCTCTGTGTGTGTCCTGCACTAAATGCCGAAACCCCAACATGGGACATAATGCAGAGAGGGACACAGGCACAGTCCAGGCCTGACCATCCTGTGTGTGCAAAGTAGAAGTGACCCCCACCCCCCCAACACCCAGGGATCATGTGGAATCACTCACGGTATAAGGTGTAATGTCCAGTTACTCCTTCAGTCCTATGACCTCGCTTTATGATTTGTATGGTGTAGGATCCTGTGTCATTCTTGGTGACACTCTGGATCAGCAGGGATGCATTGGAATATACTGTTTCTCGTCCACTGTATGCAGGCCCAAATAGAATCATTTCAGTGTCTGTTGTATATGCTGTAATGTAATGCTGGAGGTCCATTATTTGCCCTTTGTACCAGATGTAGCCAACAACGTTCGTGGGCAAATTGTGGACAAGTAGAAGAACATCCTTCCCCTCAGAAACTTTGGTTGGCTGAGCTTCAATCGTGACTTGGGCAGTGGTGGGCGAGTTCCAGAAGATTAAAAGTGATGCTAGGAGGTGGAGAGAGCATCAGTCAATATTGAGACCTCTGTATTGGGATGAAAAGATGGAACCTTGGGTCCTGAGAACATTTCTTCAATCATCAGCCTTGTAGACACACACACACAAACACACACACCCCTTTTTGTGTGTATGTGTGTGTGTGTGTTTTTGTCCTACTGTCCTACTGGGTCAAGGTCAGCAGCACGACCCCCATTCCTTCAATCCTTCTGACCTCGGCATTTTTCTCTTTGAAATCCTCTTCCCCAGGGGTCTGCATGGCTCCCTCCACACTGCCCTCAGGTCCTGCTCACATCAGGGCATCCTTAGACTTCTTTCCTGACACCTCCTTCAGAGCCCCGGGGTCTTCCATTTCTGACCTTTTTGTGCTCTGCTCCCTCCGGAGCTCTTGCCAACACCTGGCCTCACATTCTAGATCTCTTTGCATGTCTGTCTTCCTGCCCATGACAGCATGAGCTCCGTGAGGACAGGGACGTTTGTGATCTTGATTGCACCCCAGTGCCTGGGACAGGCTGCAGACTCCTGCAGATGTGAAGGTTCCCAGGGATCTCCAAGCCAGGGCTATTTTTTTTGTCTTTCCCCAGTTGTTGAGGTGTTTGCTGAGGACAGTGTTTCATGTCCTGCTTATATTTTCACATGAAGTGTCATCCGATAATAGTTATTATTATCATTTTTCAAAATATTGTGGCCAGTGATGCTTAACCAGGAGAACAGAACACTTGAGATTTTCCTACCTATTACCAATTCCAGTTCAATGTGATTTTCCTGTTGTGACCCTGTCTCTCTCTGGCATATTATCCCCAATCCAGGCTCCAACAGAGCCTTCTTTCCTTTATTTTTTTTTTTTTTTTTTTTTGAGACGGAGTCTCGTACTGTCTCCCAGGCTGGCTTGCAGTGGCAGCATCTCAGCTCACTGCAACCTCTGCCTCCCAGATTCATGCAATTCTCCTGCCTCAGCCTCCTGAGTAGCTAGGATTACAGGTGCTCACCACCACACCTGGTTAATTTTTTCTGTTTTTAGTAGAGACGGGGCTTCACTGTGTTGATCAGACCGGTCTTGAACTCCTGACCTCATGATCCATCCACCTCAGCCTCCCAAAGTGCTGGCTTATTTTATTTTTTAGAACCCCATCCCCTCCAGGAGACCCCATCCAATCATTCTGCTTCCTCCTCCTGTCCTCTCCCAGGAAGTTCTCTCCTCACCTGTGAGTAGAAGCTCCTTCCAGGTGATGTGCAGTGTGTAGGGAGGCGCTGAGAGGGGCCCCATGGCCTCTTCTGCCTGTATGTTCTCCTCTGTGGAGATGAGTCTGGGATCAAGAATCTTTCCGAGCACAGCTGTCAGCTGTGCTGTCCTTCCTCCTTCTGTGCTGAGCCTCTTCCCGGGGCAGGAGCACTTCTCAGGCTTATGGGCGGGGTCTGTGCCCAGGTCACCTCTCTATCCCCTCCCCTCTCAGTCCTGCCTCTTTGTCCCTCCTTCTCTTTTTCCTTTTGTCTGTGTGTCAGGTCCCTGGGAATTGTGGAGGCCTCTGCCTTTTTCAGCAGTGATTTTGTCACGAAACCTCGGTACACACTATGTGCAAAACCACAAACATACACACAAAAGAAACGTGCACAGACACAGAGAGTCACACACATACCCTGTAGGTTGGGCAAGCACAGCTGGGCCTCAGCCTTCTGCTGTACCAGTGGCTCTGGGTCGGGGTGCACATTCACACCCCTCACCCTCTTTCATCCCCATCTGGCTCTCCCCTTCAGTGCAGGAGGCTGGAGCTGCATCAGGTCCCTGTTATAGGGACACCACATTGTGCTGTGGGTGAGCTGTGTGTTGCCTGGTGACAGGGACCCTTCCTTTCTCTAATTGTGTCTAGCTTGGCTGCAACTTCCAAGGATGGACATTCGTGACCTGGGTGTCCCGGAGGAAACTGTCCTTCCTGGAGGTGTGCAGGGTGAATCTCTCATGCCTCTTGGCAGGAGAGGCATGTGCTGGTTGCTCAGTGGGGGCTGTGACTCCCAGGGTGAAAGGGACAGTTCTCAGTCACTCTATTGCTCCCTTGGGACTGGTGGGTGGGTCTCTCATTTCTTCCTGACCATCTTTGGTGTCCACTCTTCCCTGGCCGTCTGATTGTCCTGTGGATACCACATCTTCCCCGTGGTGGTGCAGGAGGAAGTGGGGAGCTACCCAGGAACCCCGTGGAACATGACTCGTTGAGATACAGGAAAGGGAACCTGGGACACAGCAGGGATTCAGAGCTGGAGAGATTCATCCAGACTTACTCCGTGGCCGTGATGGGCTCAGCCCTCCATGTGCTGACATACCCACGGTTCTGTCCTGAGGGTTTTCACCCGGCCAAGATGCTCTCTGTAGAGGAGGAACAGGCAGTCACCAGAGAGCCTGTCTGGAGGGACGTCTCTCACACCTGAGAAGGCTGGTGGGGGTGAGTTGTGTTCTCAGAGCAAAGAGCAATAATACCCCCTTCTCCCGGCAGGGACACAGGAGAGGTCTGTTTCCCAAGGGACAGCCGGGGGTAGGTGGTCACATCCTATGTGGTGCCTGCGTGTGAGCATCACGCGCGCTCTGAGCCCCATGGGGTGCAGCGGGCAGGCAGGTCACAGGGTGCCTGACTGATTCCCGGGGAGGCTGTGGGCCCTCAGGCAGCCGCTGTTCTGTGTCAGCGCTAGGCTTGGCCTAGGATGCCCCACCGAACAGGACAGATGGAGCAGAGGCGGGCATTTAGGGAGCAGTGACAGAAAGAGTTGATGAGGATGGAGGGAAGTCACGAGGGGAAAGGGCACAGTGCGGCGTCGCGTGCCCCAGCGCTGCCCTGGGAGATGTCTTTTTAACTGAGCCCAGGGAAGGAGCAGGTGTGTGGGGCTGGAGCTGCCTGCAGAGGGAGTGGTGTTACGTTGGCGGCCGCCAGGTCAGGAAGGAGCTGACAGAGTCCGTGTGGGGAGCATGGAGGACGTTGAGGACTTGGGCCGAGGTGACCCTGGTGAGGGTGGACCCTGCTTGGCTACGGGTTCTGCTGAGGGAGGTCGGCATCCCCTGGGAAGGCCTCAGGCTGTAGGGACTCTGCCGCCCTCTGATGGACTGGAAGGGAAGTGTGGGGGGCCGAAGTCCCAGGCCAGGCTGCGTGTTTTTTTTTTTTTTTTTAATTTATTTATTATTATTATACTTTAAGTTGTAGGGTACATGTGCATAACGTGCAGGTTTGTTACATATGTATACTTGTGCCATGTTGCTGTGCTGCACCCATCAACTCGTCATTTACATCAGGTATAACTCCCAATGCAATCCCTCCACCCTCCCCCCTCCGCAGGATAGGCCCCGGTGTGTGATGTTCCCCTTCCTGAGTCCAAGTGATCTCATTGTTCGGTTCCCACCTATGAGTGAGAACAGGCGGTGTTTGGTTTTCTGTTCTTGTGATAGTTTGCTAAGAATGATGGTTTCCAGCTGCATCCATGTCCCTACAAAGGACACAAACTCATCCTTTTTTATGGCTGCATAGTATTCCATGCTGTATATGTGCCACATTTTCTTAATCCAATCTGTCACTGATGGACATTTGGGTTGATTTCAAGTCTTTGCTATTGTGAATAGTGCTGCAATAAACATACGTGTGCATGTGTCTTTATAGCAGCATAATTCATAATCCTTTGGGTATATCCCCAGTAATGGGATGGCTGGGTCATATGGTACATCTAGTTCTAGATCCTTGAGGAATCGCCATACTGTTTTCCATAATGGTTGAACTAGTTTACAATCCCACCAACAGTGTAAAAGTGTTCCTATTTCTCCACATCCTCTCCAGCACCTGTTGTTTCCTGACTTTTTAATGATCGCCATTCTAACTGGTGTGAGATGGTATCTCATTGTGGTTTTAATTTGCATTTCTCTGGTGGCCAGTGATGATGAGCATTTTTTCATGTGTCTGTTGGCTGTATGAATGTCTTCTTTTGAGAAATGTCTGTTCATATCCTTTGCCCACTTTTTGATGGGGTTGTTTGTTTTTTTCTTGTAAATTTGTTTGAGTTCTTTGTAGGTTCTGGATATTAGCCCTTTGTCAGATGAGTAGATTGGAAAAATTTTCTCCCATTCTGTAGGTTGCCTGTTCACTCTGATGGTAGTTTCTTTTGCTGTGCAGAAGCTCTTTAGTTTAATTAGATCCCATTTGTCAATTTTGGCTTTTGCTGCTGTTGCTTTTGGTGTTTTAGACATGAAGTCTTTGCCCATGCCTATGTCCTGAATGGTACTACCTAGGTTTTCCTCTAGGATTTTTATGGTATTAGCTCTAACATTTAAGTCTCTAATCCATCTTGAATTAATTTTCGTATAAGGAGTAAGGAAAGGATCCAGTTTCAGCTTTCTACTTATGGCTAGCCAATTTTCCCAGCACCATTTATTAAATAGGGAATCCTTTCCCCATTTCTTGTTTCTCTCAGGTTTGTCAAAGATCAGATGGCTGTAGATGTGTGGTATTATTTCTGAGGACTCTGTTCTGTTCCATTGGTCTATATCTCTGTTTTGGTACCAGTACCATGCTGTTTTGGTTACTGTAGCCTTGTAGTATAGTTTGAAGTCAGGTAGTGTGATGCCTCCAGCTTTGTTCTTTTGACTTAGGATTGTCTTGGAGATGCGGGCTCTTTTTTGGTTCCATATGAACTTTAAAGCAGTTTTTTCCAATTCTGTGAAGAAACACATTGGTAGCTTGATGGGGATGGCATTGAATCTATAAATTACCTTGGGCAGTATGGCCATTTTCACGATATTGATTCTTCCTATCCATGAGCATGGTATGTTCTTCCATTTGTTTGTGTCCTCTTTTATTTCACTGAGCAGTAGTTTGTAGTTCTCCTTGAAGAGGTCCTTTACATCCCTTGTAAGTTGGATTCCTAGGTATTTTATTCTCTTTGAAGCAATTGTGAATGGAAGTTCATTCCTGATTTGGCTCTCTGTTTGTCTGTTACTGGTGTATAAGAATGCTTGTGATTTTTGCACATTAATTTTGTATCCTGGCTTCATCCCTGGGATGCAAGTCTGGTTCAACATTCGCAAATCAATAAACATAATCCAGCATATAAACAGAACCAAAGACAAGAACCACATGATTATCTCAATAGATGCAGAAAAGGCTTTTGACAAAATTCAACAGCCCTTCATGCTAAAAACGCTCAATAAATTCGGTATTGATGGAACGTACCTCAAAATAATAAGAGCTATTTATGACAAACCCACAGCCAATATCATACTGAATGGGCAAAAACTGGAAAAATTCCCTTTGAAAACTGGCACAAGACAGGGATGCCCTCTCTCACCACTCCTATTCAACATAGTGTTGGAAGTTCTGGCTAGGGCAATTAGGCAAGAGAAAGAAATCAAGGGTATTGAGTTAGGAAAAGAAGAAGTCAAATTGTCCCTGTTTGCAGATGACATGATTGCATATTTAGAAAACCCCATTGTCTCAGCCCAAAATCTCCTTAAGCTGATAAGCAACTTCAGCAAAGTCTCAGGATACAAAAAAAAAAAATTTTTTTTTTTGAGACGGAATCTCGCTCTGTCGCCCAGGCTGGAGTGCAGTGGCCGGATCTCAGCTCACTGCAAGCTCCGCCTCCCGGGTTTACGCCATTCTCCTGCCTCAGCCTCCCGAGTAGCTGGGACTACAGGTGCCCGCCACCTCGCCCGGCTAGTTTTTCGTATTTTTAGTAGAGACGGGGTTTCACCATGTTAGCCAGGATGGTCTCGATCTCCTGACCTTGTGATCCGCCCGTCTCAGCCTCCCAAAGTGCTGGGATTACAGGCTTGAGCCACCGCGCCCGGCCAAGGCTGCGTATTTTATTCCACAAGGATCTGCATGTTTCAAACGAGGTCACACATATGCTATGTTACAGTTCCATCACCTTTCAGCCCTGTGAGTCCCAGTCTCTGCGGCTCTACGTTCACTGTTCTCCCTCTTTCACGATCGGATGTCCCGAACGCAGATTTTTGTCACCTTCAGAGAGTTTGTGTGTGTGTGCAGTAGGCGGCACTCTGTATACCTGGGGGACAGTGATGTCTGGGGCTGAGCACTGCACACGGGCTTGGGAGCAGAAGACGGAGCAGCAGGGTGGGAGGATCAATGAAAGGGGAGCAGGGACAAGTCATTTTCATTTTCTCACTCCCAGGGACCAGAACCCAGGATTCTGACTCCAGGGCACAGTAGCACACCCTGCTGGTGTCCCTGGATGTCATGAGTGCTCATAGTATCATGTTGCCTGGCATTCCTTTTTTAAGGTGTAAATTTATTTGCCTCACACAGAGGCAGGCCTTGCTCACCATGGCAGTTTTCAATACTGTATCTGGTTCAAGTGACTGCAGTTGGTGGCCAGTGATAAAATCTAAGAGGCATCTCTCCTGCTTGGTGTGCTGGGCTCCTCTCTCTCCATCTGATTTCTTTAAACTGATATTCTGACATTTGCCCTTACATTTAAAGTGACCACTTCTCAATCACAGCATGATCTCTTGGTCCCAGTGTTTGCTACTTTCTTTAATCACATCCATTAAAGCTCCTGCTGGAAACCTGTCAGATAACACCTGGACTTACTAAAGCCATCGGCTTACCAGTCTCTTCTCTCCTCCCTGCCTGGGCTCGCTGACCTCTGTATCTGTGGTCTCCACGTGTGCCGAGGGCTCCCCAGTGTCTGTAAGTAGTAAAAATACTTATACTTTCACGTTGTGGTTGTATCATTATAGCCTCACATACCATCCAGGGCCTGACATCGAGGCTGCCCTGTGGGACCTGTGCTGGTTGAACCCCTGCTGTAGCTCTTGTTTTGGGACCTGCAGTTCTTCTGGGGACAGGAGCTTCCAGCTAACTTGATTGAAAAACTGATACGTTTCATGGAAAACACTGGGTCAGATGATGTATTCATGGGCTTCAGCTGCCATAACAAACACCTTAGCCTGGGTCAATTAAATGATAGAAATCGATTTTGCACAGTTCTGTGAATAATGTGCTATTTTAGTCACTTAAAAATATACAGTCAAATGGAGTTAACCACATACGCAGTGTTAAGTTACCATCACCCCTATTTTTCCTAGAAAATTTTTATCATTTTAAACTGAAACTTTGTATCTTTGAAACTATAATAACTCCCTGTATTGTCCACCCTAGACCTTGATCATCTCTACTCTGTCTCTGTGAATTTGCCCATTCTTGATGTTTCATATAAATGGAATTATATATATATGTTATTTAGTTTCTGACATATTTCACTTAGCATAATGTTTCCAAAGTCCATGCATCTTCCAGCGGATATCAGAGCTTCATTCCTCTTTATGGCAGATTAACATTCTGTCGTATGTGTGACCACATTTGTTTATTCATGTGCTGATGAACACTTGGATTGTTTTCATATTTTATCTTTTGTGAGTAATGCTACAACCAACATTCCCATGTGAGTACCTGTTTCAGTCCCTGAATTCAATTCTTTGGGTATATACCTAGGAATGGATGCTGTTTCACATGGGAATTCTATGATTAGCTTCTTGAGGAACAGCACAACTATTTCTCCTAGTGGCTGCACAGTTTTATAATCTCACCAGCAATGTATGAGGATTCCAAATTCTACATAAGGCTTTCACTTGTTATTTAACATTTGAAAAGAATGGTAGCCATATTTGTAGGTTTAGTGTGGGATCCTATTGTGGCTTTGACTTTGTATTTTCCTAATGACTAATGATGTTGAGTTTCTTTCCATGTCCCTCTTGATGATCTGCATATGTTCTTTGAAGAAATGTCTATTTGCATCTTTTGCCCATTTATATAAATTGGGAGGTTTTTCTCTTTGTTATTGAGTTGTAGCAGTTCTTTATATATTCTGGGCATGAAACCATTGTCTATGTGATTTGCAACTATTATGTCTCATTCTGTGTTTGGTCTTTTTATTTTCTTGATAATATCCTTTGATGCACAAAAGGCTTGCGTCTTTAGCCCAATTTATCTATTTTTCCTTTTTCTTTCTCATGCATTTGGGTCATACCTGAGAATCCATTGCACATTTGAGGTCATTAAGTTTTACCCCTATGTCTTTTTCTAAGATATTTTTGTGGTGAGAGATCTTATAATTAACTCACTCATCCATTTTTAGATAATTGTTTGATATGGTTGAAAGCAGAGTTCCCTAAGTTTATTGTTTTGCATGTGGTTATCTAGTTGTTTCTGCACCATTATTTGAGAGGATGATTGTTCCTCCATTAAATTATCTTGACACCCTTATCCAAGAGAAATGAACTATAAGGGTGAGGGTATATTTCTGGACTCTCATTTCTATCCCTTTGGTCCCTAGTTGTATTCTTATGCCAGCAGTTGCTGTTTTTAGTACTTGTAATGTTTTGTGAGATTTCAAATAAGAAAGTTCAAGTTCTGCAATTTATTTTGGCAAAACTGTTTTGGCTCTTTCAGGGGTACTTTTTAACAGCAAGGAGGCCAATGTTTTGCAATTGGAAAGCTTTTTCTGTCGTATTTCGGAGGGGAATTTTGCAGTCTAGGGATTTTTTCAGGAATTTTATCACAAGTAGGTAAATTATCACCACTTCCATTGCTGAGGTACTGGGTTAAAATGTGTGTTGCCTCCCGTTGAGGAATTCAGAGACGCCGGAAGCAGTTGCCTCTGTGGTGAGAGACAGTGAGCTCCTTAATGAGGGGCACAGAAGACATTGCTTTGGGACACAATGTTGTCAGGGGAGCTGTGTGCCTCTCTACTTCTTTATTTTTTTGTGCAGTTTAGATCTCTGCTGGACACACTAGATATTGAAATCTTTGTTCATTCTCTTGGTTCTGGGTGGCTGACCTGTCAGCTGGAGCTGGAGGACATGCCTGGAAAGGGAGTGACCCCCACGGGAAAGAGCAGGACTCAGCAGAGTGAAAGCAGCTGGGACCCAGAGAAGCCAGTGAGGTCTGACTCTTAAAAGTCAAAGACTAGCAGGTGGGTGTCCTCAGGGGAAAATGGACTGCACTGCTACCCATTCAAGCGAACTGGAAAAAGGTAAGAGGCTTTGGATATTCCATTTTCTCTCTCAGCTCTTCAGCAGATTTAGGCCCTGGGCTGGTACTGTCCTGCAGCAGGGACAGGGTGGACAGAAATGGTTGCATATCAGGCCTAAGTCCATGTCATCCTCTCAGGCATTGCCCCTGAAGATGGAGAATTTTGTTCAGAGCCCCAGCCTGGGCACGTGGGAGGAACCACCTTATTAAAATTAATTTAAGAAAACACTATGCATGCTTTATTCTTCTAGAATGATTATTAATATCATGTTTTACAATATATCTCTTAAAGGAATGGTGAGAATCATCTGCATAATGTATGTTTTACATGGTCTTTTCTATAATTGCAGCTTTCACTTGTTCTTATAGAATCCATTTCCTTTGGGAACACACAGGCAGTATCTCTGTGTTGATTTCTACTGGGAAATCTTTATGCAGGGTGGAGAGAGTCACATTTCCTAATGAGAGATGGAAAGCATCTGATTACCAGAAAAAGTGTTCAAATTCTGCTGGTATGATCACGGTGCTGCGGGTGTAGGTCAGTTTAAGGAGGATTCAGGCAAAGCAATTTTGAAAGTCTTTTTCATTGTTTCTGTTTCTTTGTTTGTTTTTTGTTTTGTTTTTTTTGTTTTTTTACAAAACCATGGGCAGAAGCCACCACCTGGACCCATCACATGTTGGAATGAATAAGGGACAGAAATGGAGCTCAGTAATTGAGAATGAAATTCAGGAGTGAGGAAGAGGTTTGAGAGGTCAACGGGTGTGAGAGGTGAATGGGTGAATGATGAGAATGTTCAAAACATCTTCTTTCTCCATAATAAGAGAGCATTTAGGCCCCTGAGTCAGACAATGTCCAGGCCAGGGGGAGCAGGATGTTGTTGACTCTCCTGGGCAAAAGTGAAACTCCATCAGTGTCCAGTTACCTCATCCAGTTTGGGATTTGTTCCTATTTTAAAAATGATCCAACAGTATGCAATTTTGAAAATATACAAAAATCTCTATGCTACCATTCATAGATAAACAAGATGGCCCTAAAATGGTGAGAGAATCAGAATGGGGTTTGGGTTTACATTGTGTATTTTTTCTCCCAATATCTACAAAATTCCCTACATCAATTCTTTAATGTAACCCAGTGGGTGTCATTCCCTTTCACAATTACAGACATTTACAGTTCACGGTTAAAACCCTCGGAAAACCCACACCCTTTCTACTGTGAGGTACAGGCAGCCATGTGGCATCACCTCTAAACATGCCTTCTGGGTCATCAAATTACTGATTAAGTAAAAGTCATTTCAGTAGATATTGAAGACCTCCATTTTATCCCTCTCACACTTGCAATTCTTCTACCAAGAGATGATGGATTTTAGTGGTGATTTGCTTTTATAGATTAGTGTAGATTAATGCTTCTGCCAGGGGAAAATTTTTCATTGAGAAAAGCATTTGGCAAAGTCTGGAGACATTGCTGGTTGTCAGAGTTGGGGGAGGGAGTCCTGCTGGCCTTGAGTGGGTAGAGTCCCCGGATAGTGTTGAACATTCTAGAGCTCACAGAGCCCCACCAGCATGACCACTACAAAGTTCAATGCTGAGGAGGAGTGGAGAGCCCTCATGTGCCTTCCCTAGCTTCCCTAGAGCTTTTTACCTTCTCCTTTCATCAGTCTCTACCACTTTCTCACCTCAGCTTGCTCCTTGAACCTTAATACCCTCCAGTTGAACTTTCCCATCGTTTAAGACCTGCTGTAATCTCTTGACTTCCTTGGCCCCTTTCTGATCCTTAGTAGGGTATCCTCTAGAGGGGATCCTCACCTTTCCTGGAGCTTCCCAGAATCCAAATGCCCCTGCCCTGTGTGGGCACCAGGGATATGGCCATGTGCCTGTGTCCCTAAAGATCCTGTCACTCAGGACTTTAGTTGAGAGCAGCTGAGGTGATATTACCCTCCATTACTTTTCTTGGAACATAAAAATATGTACAAACCTTGGAGAGTAAAATTTCTTAATGCATGTCAAAATTTTAAAAATACATATTTTTGCTTCCCAAACTTTACTGGAAAAATTTATCACACTACCAGTCATGAAAAATGACACCTAATCAGGGTTATTCACTGTATTGTTTGTTTAACAGCAAAATGTTGGGAACAACCTAGACTTTCACCAGCACGATGCTAATTCAACAGATTACCTTATATCTACACAATAGAATATGAAGCAGCTGTATAAAAAGTATAGAATCTGTCAGCTATTCATATGGAAACACCTCCATGTTCTATTTTAATTGTAGCATCTAAACATCGCAGAATAAGATGCAGTTTTTGTACTAGATCTCACCTTAGAACATTTTTTTTACTGGTTTTTTTTTTTTTGGTAGTTTTTTTTTTTTATTATTATTAAAGAGCGAGTGTCTCACTCTCATACTCAGGCTGAAATGCAGTGGCGAGATCATAATTGACTGCAATCTCAACCTTGTGAGCTCAAGCAATCCTCCTGCCTCGGCCTGCTGAGTAGCTGGAATCACAGGCACGTGCCCCCATGCCTAGCTAATTTTTTGTGTTTGTTTCTGGAGAGATGGGGTTTCACCCAGGCTGGTGTAATCCCAGGCTTTTCTCAAACTTCTGGGCCCAAGTGATCTGCCCACTTTCACTCCCAAAATGCTGGAATTACAAGCAAGTGTCACCACACCTGATTCTGCCTTTTCTTTTTTTAACTGGACTGCAGTCTACTCACGCATCTCTTTCCTCATCAGGTGATTTACATTTTTCCTCAATGTCTCAACCACATGTCCATGCCAAAATCCACATGTATTTGCTTTTGTTTAGAATTAGATTTTTTTTTTTTTAAGAGAAGCCTTAGGAATGGTCTCCTAGCTGATTTTCAGGATTCTAATCTTCACTGTCTAAGCCATATGTTTCCATTTCCAGATATTGATTACAGTCAGCTGTAGAGCATTTAAAGCCTACCAATGCCTGTACCATCCCTCAAGCATTTCTGATTTGGCTAATGTGTGGTGTAGCCCAGAGATTGGTTGTTTAAAAATGCTTTCAAGGAAAAGGGTCATTTTGCAGTGGAGGAACTTTAACCCAATAATCAAAGTTAATGTCTTCAGTAGTCAGAGATGATGACAACTTAGGGCATTCTAATATATTGGATGGAGAAGGTGCAGCATCATCCCTGTGGTATTCTTCTACAAACTGTTTAACCTGAGTTTAATCGTGAGAAAATATTAGAAAAGTCCAAAATGAGGGTCTGCTACGAAATAAGTAACCAATACTCTTCAAAATTGTGAAGCTCTTAAAGGTAAATCCTAACTTTCCCAGATTAAAGAAGACTGAGGGAACAGTACAATGAAGAGCAATATGTGATATTAGAATGGATCCTGGTCCAGTAAAGGGACATTAGTCAGAACATAGAGTGGATTTGGATAAGGTCTCTACAGGCTTGCATTTTACAGTGTTAATAATCATTTACTGATTTTGATTATTAGGTGCATATCTATAATGTTAATATTTGGGGAAGCTGAATGAAAATCATATGAGGACTTTGCCTATTTTTGGAACATTTTAGAAAGTCTGAAATTATTTCAAAATTAAACATGAAAAGAAAAGAAATATAGATCTTTTAAATATTTCTATTAAGTGTCCAAAGTTGAAGATCATTTCCCAACTTCTCTTGCCTAGTGCTGGTCACAGTAATCTTCCTGGCAATGCTGTTTGTCATGTTTGTGACCTTCTCAAAGATTTCCAGTGACTTCTCTTATCTGTAGGATGAATTTCCCATTATGTAGGCTGCCATTCGGTGTCCTCATAGCGTGGCCCTAATCTCCCTTTTTTTCTGGATCTGTGTTGAAAGACTTGACCAACATTTTACTTTCTTATGGTCAAAGTTGTTCTAATTTTTTCTTGCCTGTTTGATGCCCTTTCCTGTCTTCTCAACTTTGGGACTTTAGTCAAGGTGGTGGGAAATATTTTAAGAGAAAAATTATAAAGATAGTTATAGGAAATAGTCACAAACCTTCTTGGAACCTGGTGGTTTGCATAGCTTCAGTAAAAGGTTTGGCTGAAGGTAGCTGAATTATCTTAAAAGCTTAGGGCATAGATACACAGGAATGTAGAGGAGTTTATCTAAATAGCTTGTTTACTCAGGCAGTCCTAAAACCAACATTTAATCTTATGCTGGGGGAAATACTCTCCGGAAGGTCGGCAATGTCAATTACCTTCTAGTGGTGTTTACTCAAGACCTTTGTTATTTAATCTGTACTAAATAAATGCGAATTACACTGGCAGATCAGGGCCGCTGCTGTTAACTCTTTTTTTTTTTTTTAAATATTATTATACTTTAAGTTGTAGGGTACATGTGCATAACGTGCAGGTTTGTTACATATGTATACTTGTGCCATGTTGCTGTGCTGCACCCATCAACCCGTCAGCACCTATCAACTCGTCATTTACATCAGGTATAACTCACTGATGTAATCCTCCCTCCCCCACTCAATGATAGGTCCGGTGTGTGATGTCCCCCTTCCCGAGTCCAAGTGATCTCATTGTTCAGTTCCCACCTATGAGTGAGAACATGCGGTGTTTGGTTTTCTGTTCTTGTGATAGTTTGCTAAGAATGATGGTTTCCAGCTGCATCCATGTCCCTACAAAGGACACAAACTCATCCTTTTTTATGGCTGCATAGTATTCCATGCAGTATATGTGTCACATTTTCTTAATCCAGTCTGTCACTGATGGACATTTGGGTTGATTCCAAGTCTTTGCTATTGTGAATAGTGCCACAATAAACATACGTGTGCATGTGTCTTTATAGCAGCATAATTTATAATCCTTTGGGTATATACCGAGTAGGGATGGCTGGGTCATATGGTACATCTAGTTCTAGATCCTTGAGGAATCGCCATACTGTTTTCCATAATGGTTGAACTAGTTTACAATCCCACCAACAGTGTAAAAGTGTTCCTATTTCTCCACATCCTCTCCAGCACCTGTTGTTTCCTGACTTTTTAATGATTGCCATTCTAACTGGTGTGAGATGGTATCTCATTGTGGTTTTGATTTGCATTTCTCTGATGGCCAGTGATGATGAGCATTTTTTCATGTGTCTGTTGGCTGTATGAATGTCTTCTTTTGAGAAATGTCTGTTCATATCCTTTACCAGCTTTTTGATGGGGTTGTTTGTTTTTTTCTTGTAAATTTGTTTGAATTCTTTGTAGGTTCTGGATATTAGCCCTTTGTCAGATGAGTAGATTGCAAAAATTTTCTCCCATTCTGTAGGTTGCCTGTTCACTCTGATGGTAGTTTCTTTTGCTGTGCAGAAGCTTTTTAGTTTAATGAGATCCCATTTGTCAATTTTGGCTTTTGCTGCCATTGCTTTTGGTGTTTTAGACATGAAGTCTTTGCCCATGCCTATGTCCTGAATGGTATTACCTAGGTTTTCCTCTAGGGTTTTTATGGTATTAGGTCTAAGATTTAAGTCTCTAATCCATCTTGAATTAATTTTTGTATAAGGAGTAAGGAAAGAATCCAGTTTCAGCTTTCTACTAATGGCTAGCCAATTTTCCCAGCACCATTTATTGAATAGGGAATCCTTGCCCCATTTCTTGTTTCTCTCAGGTTTGTCAAAGATCAGATGGCTGTAGACGTGTGGTATGACTTCTGAGGACTCTGTTCTGTTCCATTGGTCTATATCTCTGTTTTGGTACCAGTACCATGCTGTTTTGGTTACTGTAGCCTTGTAGTATAGTTTGAAGTCAGGTAGCGTGATGCCTCCAGCTTTGTTCTTTTGACTTAGGATTGTCTTGAAGATGCGGGCTCTTTTTTGGTTCCATATGAACTTTAAAGTAGTTTTTTCCAATTCTGTGAAGAAACTCATTGGTAGCTTGATGGGGGTGGCATTGAATCTATAAATAACCTTGGGCAGTATGGCCATTTTCACGATATTGATTCTTCCTATCCATGAGCATGGTATGTTTTCCATTTGTTTGTGTCCCCTTTTATTTCACTGAGCAGTGGTTTGTAGTTGTCCTTGAAGAGGTCCTTTACATCCCTTGTAAGTTGGATTCCTAGGTATTTTATTCTCTTTGAAGCAATTGTGAATGGAAGTTCATTCATGATTTGGCTCTCTGTTTGTCTGTTACTGGTGTATAAGAATGCTTGTAATTTTTGCACATTAATTTTGTATCCTGAGACTTTGCTGAAGTTGCTTATCAGCTTAAGGAGATTTTGGGCTGAGAAAATAGGGTTTTCTAAATACACAATCATGTCATCTGCAAACAGGGACAATTTGACTTCTTCCTTTCCTAAATCAATACCCTTGATTTCTTTCTCTTGCCTGATTGCCCTAGCCAGAACTTCCAACACTATGTTGAATAGGAGTGGGGAGAGAGGGTATCCCTGTCTTGTGCCAGTTTTCAAAGGGAATTTTTCCAGTTTTTGCCCATTCAGTATGATATTGGCTGTGGGTTTGTCATAAATAGCTCTTATTATTTTGAGGTACGTTCCATCAATACCGAATTTATTGAGCGTTTTTAGCATGAAGGGCTGTTGAATTTTGTCAAAAGCCTTTTCTGTATCTATTGAGATAATCATGTGGTTCTTGTCTTTGGTTCTGTTTATATGCTGGATTATGTTTATTGATTTGCAAATGTTGAACCAGCCTTGCATCCCAGGGATGAAGCCCACTTGATCATGGTGGATAAGCTTTTTGATGTGCTGCTGAATCCGGTTTGCCAGTATTTTATTGAGGATTTTTGCATCGATGTTCATCAGGGATATTGGTCTAAAATTCTCTTTTTTTGTTGTGTCTCTGCCAGGCTTTGGTATCAGGATGATGTTGGCCTCATAAAATGAGTTAGGGAGGATTCCCTCTTTTTCTATTGATTGGAATAGTTTCAGAAGGAATGGTACCAGCTCCTCCTTGTACCTCTGGTAGAATTCAGCTGTGAATCCATCTCGTCCTGGACTTTTTTTCGTTGGTAGGCTCTTAATTATTGCCTCAATTTCAGAGCCTGCTATTGGTCTATTCAGGGATTCAACTTCTTCCTGGTTTAGACTTGGAAGAGTGTAAGTGTCCAGGAAATTATCCATTTCTTCTAGATTTTCTAGTTTATTTGCGTAGAGGTGTTTATAGTATTCTCTGATGGTAGTTTGTATTTCTTGGGATCGGTGGTGATATCCCCTTTATCATTTCTTATTGCGTCAATTTGATTCTTCTCTCTTTTCTTCTTTATTAGTCTTGCTAGTGGTCTGTCAATTCTGTTGATCTTTTCAAAAAACCAACTCCTGGATTCATTGATTTTTTGGAGGGTTTTTTGTGTCTCTATCTCCTTCAGTTCTGCTCTGATCTTAGTTATTTCTTGCCTTCTGCTAGCTTTTGAATGTATTTGCTCTTGCTTCTCTAGTTCTTTTAATTGTGATGTTAGAGTGTCAATTTTAGATTTTTCCTGCTTTCTCTTGTGGGCATTTAGTGCTATAAATTTCCCTCTACACACTGCTTTAAATGTGTCCCAGAGATTCTGGTATGTTGTCTCTTTGTTCTCATTGGTTTCAAAGAACATCTTTATTTCTGCCTTCATTTCCTTATGAACGCAGTAGTCATTCGGGAGCAGGTTATTCGGTTTCCATATAGTTGAGAGGTTTTGATTGAGTTTCTTAGTCCTGAGTTCTAGTTTGATCGCACTGTGGTCTGAGAGACAGTTTGTTATAATTTCTGTTCTTGTACATTTGCTGAGGAGTGCTTTACTTCCAACTATATGGTCAATTTTGGCATAAGTGTGATGTGGTGCTGAGAAGAATGTATATTCTGTTGATTTCGGGTGGAGAGTTCTGCAGATGTCTGTTAGGTCTGCTTGCTGCAGAGATGAGTTCAATTCCTGGATATCCTTGTTAACTTTCTGTCTCATTGATCTGTCTAATGTTGACAGTGGGGTGTTGAAGTCTCCCATTATTATTGTGAGGGAGTCAAAGTCTCTTTGTAAGTCTCTAAGGACTTGCTTTATGAATCTGGGTGCTCCTGTATTGGGTGCATATGTATTTAGGATAGTTAGCTCTTCCTGTTGAATTGATCCCTTTACCATTATGTAATGGCCTTCTTTGTCTCTTTTGATCTTTGATGGTTGAAAGTCTGTTTTATCAGAGACTAGTATTGCAACCCCTGCCTTTTTTTGTTCTCTATTTGCTTGGTAGATCTTCCTCCATCCCTTTATTTTGAGCCTATGTATGTCTCTGCATGTGAGATGGGTCTCCTGAATACAGCAAACTGATGGGTCTTGACTCTTTATCCAGTTTGCCAGTCTGTGTCTTTTAATTGGAGTATTTAGTCCCTTTACATTTAAGGTTAATATTGTTATGTGTGAACTTGATCCTGCCATTATGATATTAACTGGTTATTATGCTCATTAGTTGATGCAGTTTCTTCCTAGCCTCGATGGTCCTTACATTTTGGCATGTTTTTGCAATGGCTGGTACCGGTTGTTCCTTTCCATGTTTAGTGCTTCCTTCAGGGTCTCTTGTAAGGCAGGCCTAGTGGTGACAAAATCTCTAAGCATTTGCTTATCTGTAAAGAATTTTATTTCTCCTTCACTTATGAAACTTAATTTGGCTGGATATGAAATTCTGGGTTGAAAATTCTTTTCTTTAAGAATGTTGAATATTGGCCCCCACTCTCTTCTGGCTTGGAGAGTTTCTGCCGAGAGATCTGCTGTTAGTCTGATGGGCTTCCCTTTGTGGGTAACCCGACCTTTCTCTCTGGCTGCCCTTAAGATTTTTTCCTTCATTTCAACTTTGGTGAATCTGGCAATTATGTGTCTTGGAGTTGCTCTTCTCGAGGAGTATCTCTGTGGCGTTCTCTGTATTTCCTGAATTTGAATGTTGGCCTGCCCTACTAGGTTGGGGAAGTTCTCCTGGATGATATCCTGAAGAGTGTTTTCCAACTTGGTTCCATTTTCCCCCTCACTTTCTGGCACCCCTATCAGACGTAGATTTGGTCTTTTCACATAATCCCATACTTCTTGCAGGCTTTGTTCATTTCTTTTTCTTCTTTTTTCTTTAGATTTCTGTTCCCACTTCATTTCGTTCCTTGGATCTTCAATCACTGATACTCTTTCTTCCAGTTGATCAAGTCGGTTGCAGAAGCTTGTGCATTTGTCACGTATTTCTCGTGTCATGGTTTTCATCTCTGTCAGTTTGTTTATGGTCTTCTCTGCACTAATTATTCTAGTTATCAATTCTTCCACTCTTTTTTCAAGATTTTTAGTTTCTTTGCACTGGGTACGTAATTCCTCCTTTAGCTCTGAGTAGTTTGGTGGACTAAAACCTTCTCTCATCTCATCAAAGTCATTCTCCGTCCAGGTTTGATCCGTTGCTGGCAATGAGCTGCGTTCCTTTGCAGGGGGAGATGTGCTCTTATTTTTTGAATTTCCAGCTTTTCTGTTGCTTTTTCCCCATCTTTGTGGTTTTATCTGCCTCTGGTCTTTGATGATGGTGATGTACTGATGGGGTTTTTGTATGGGTGTCCTTCCTGTTTGTTAGTTTTCCTTCTAACAGTCAGGACCCTCAGCTGTAGGTCTGTTAAAGATTGCTTGAGGTCCACTCCAGACTCTGTTTGCCTGGGTATCAGCAGCAGAGGCTGCAGAGGATAGAATATTGCTGAACAGCAAGTGTACCTGTCTGATTCTTGCTTTGGAAGCTTCCTCTCAGGGGTGTACCCCACCGTGTGAGGTGTGGGGTGTCGCTCTGCCCTTAGTGGGGGATGTCTCCCAGTTAGGCTACTCAGGGGTCAGAGACCCACTTGAGCAGGCAGTCTGTCCATTCTCAGATCTCAACCTCCATGTTGGGAGATCCACTGCTCTCTTCAAAACTGTCAGACAGAGTCGTTTGCATCTGCAGAGGTTTCAGCTGCCTTTTTTGTTGTGGTGATTGTTGTTGTTTAGCTGTGCCCTGTCCCCAGAGGTGGAGTTTACAGAGACAGGTAGGCCTACTTGAGCTGCTGTGAGCTCCACCCAGTTTGAGCTTCCCAGTGGCTTTGTTTACCTACTTGAGCCTCAGCAATGGTGGACACCCCTCCCCCAGCCTGGCTGCTGCCTTGCCGTTAGATCACAGACTGTTGTGCTAGTAATGAAGGAGGCTCCGTGGGCATGGGACCCTCCCGGCCAGGTGTGGGATATAATCTCCTGGTGTGCCCCTTTGCTAAGACCCTTTGTAAAGCGCAGCATTGGGGTGGGAGTTACCCAATTTTCCAGGTGTTGTATATCTCAGTTCCCCTCGCTAGGAAAAAGGGATTTCCTTCCCCCTTGCACTTCCCAGGTGAGGCGATGCCTCACCCTGCTTCAGCTCCCACTGGTCGTGCTGCAGCAACTGACCAGCACCGATTGTCTGGCACTCCCTAGTGAGATGAACACAGTACCTCAGTTGAAAATGCAGAAATCACCTGTCTTCTGTGTCACTGGTGCTGGGAGCTGGAGACTGGAGCTGTTCCTATTCGACGATCTTGCTCCACCCCTCCAGATTTTTGATTTTAAAACTTTATGCATGGAACCCATAAAACTCACTATTTTAAAAAAAAGTTGTATTTACATTGTGCTTTTGTAAATAGAAAAAGGTAACATTTATCTGAGGAAGCCCTTGCTGAGTTTTAGAGAAAGTAGGTAATAAATTTACATCTCAAAGCAGAGAGAGAGAGAGAAGGAATGTGGGTGTGTTCAAAGAAGATTAAAAATAGATGCCAAGGTAACACAAAAATGATAGAAATTTATAACAGGATTTTATAAGGAGACCAATTTTGTTGACATACATAGCTTTTATTTCGATATCTGTTTTCCAACTGTACTCCAGGAAACACACTACACAGGCTCCATTCTTAAGTGCTGGTGTGCCACTGCACATGCAGACAGCCCACTTTAAGGGAAACATCAGGGAATAAGAAATGCAGACTTCAGAATTATTCCAACATACAAAAGCCTAAGTCCAAAGTCAAACCACACGCATGAAATCTCATTGCCTGTTTGGCCCTCTTTTAAGTATACTTTACTTTCTTTAATTTCTGCTCTAAAGCTTTTAAATAAACTTTCACTCTTGCTGTAAAACTTGCCTCACTCTCTTCTTCTGCCTTATGACCCTTAGTTGAATCCTTTCTTCTGAAGAAACAAGAATTGAGGCTGCTGAAAACCTGTACAGATTTGCTAATATACATTAGTGCCATTCTACATGATAGAATATATATATATTCTTATATTTATACATATATAAATATATATATAACATATAGTTACTAATACAGGCCTTGAATCTACATACTTCCTGCACTTTATGTAAACAATCCAGGTATAAGACTAAAGCTTATTTTGGAAATACATTGGTCCCATGTTATTTCTGTTTCATTAAAATGGGAAACAGGAGGGGAAGATTATTTTTCAGAAGAAAACAACAGAGCAACAGTTATTGAATTTTAGACGTGCTCATTTTTTTTTTTTTGAATTTTGTTATTTACCTACAATTTGAACTGAATCCTAAATTTTTTCCTTCCTACAAGTTTCAAAACTAATGGTTTCAGAATTTTCTTCCATTCTTCTTCCATTTTGGTATATTATAACTTAAAACTGTGCTTTTAAAATTTGTATCATTTTTTAAAATTGCACTTTTAAGTTCTAGGATACATGTGCAGAACCTGCAGGTTTGTTACATAGGTATACACGTGCCATGGTGTTTTGCTGCACCCACTAATCCATCATCTACATTAGGAATTTTTCCTAATGCTATCCCTCCCTTAGCCTCCCACCCCTCAACAGGCCCCAGTGTATGATGTTCCCCTCCCTGTGTCCACGTGTTCTCATTGTTCAACTACCACTTATAAGTGAGAAAATGTGGTGTTTGGTTTTCTGTTCCTGTGTTAGTTTCCTGAGAATGATGGTTTCCAGCTTCATCCATGTCCCTGCAAAGGACATGAACTCATCCTTTATTATGGCTGCATCAAATTCCATGGTGTACATGTACCACATTTTCTTTATTCAGTCTCTCATTGATAGGCATTTGGATTGGTTCCAAGTCTTTGCTATTGTGAATAGTGCCGCAATAAACATATGTGCGCATGTGTCTTTTTACACTCCCACCCACAGTATAAAAGCATTCATATTTCTCCACAATTCTCTCCAGCATCTGTTGTTTCCTGACCTTTTAATGATCACCATTCTAACTGGCATGAGATGGTATCTCCTTGTGATTTTGATTTGCATGTCTCTAATCACCAGTGATAATGAGTTTTTTATCATTATCTTTGTATTTCTGTCATTATATTTGTTGGTCACATAAATGTCTCTTTTTGAAAAGTGTCTGTTCATATGCTTCACCCACTTTTTGATGCGGTTGTTCATTTTTTTCTCTCGTAAATTCGTTTAAGTTTCTTGTAGATTCTGGATATTAGCCTTTTGTCAGATGGATAGATTAAACCTTGCAAGTTGAAACTAGATGACTTACATAAAATTCTGGAGAAATCATAGCAACTTATATATAAACAGCCTTTAGCCTGCTGATGTGTAGACTACACAAAAGGTACACATGAACACTGGGTTCGGACGGCAATTCAGAGAATTGTGTCAGATTGTAATTGCAATTGGAAGATGCTTCAGAAACTCTAGAAAATCTAGTCTATACACTGCTCCAGACATTACAGGTGAGCCAACATACAACAGAAAGGGTTAGAGCCATGTTTCCCAAACAAATTGCTATAATTGAAGCAACAGTTGTGTGACTGTAATGAGGTTCCAGGATTATAGTGTCACCTTTTAGCTTCCCTTTGCCCTTTCTGATTTGACTTCATCCCCTTTACCATGGGACGTGACATCTTAAGAATGAGCTTTCCTAGTCATGTAGGATCAGATTTAACATACAGTCACAAACGTCTTCTACAAAGCTTTCTCTGAGAGCTTTTGAAGAATTGGAATGTCAGGTGTGCTGTCACTGGCCTGTCATCTCAGCACTTTGAGAGTCCAAGGCAGAAGGATCACTTGAAACCAGGAGTTTAAGACCAGCCTAAGCAACAAAGAGAGACACATCTTTATTAAACAAAATAAATCAAGTTACCCAGGTTCAGTGGTGCATGCCTATAGTCTCAGATACTTGGGAGTCTAAGGTGGGAGGACCGCTTCAGCACAGGGGTTCAAGGCTGCAGTGAGTACACTCTAGTCTAGGTGACAGTGCAAGATTGCATCTCTTAAAAAAAAAAGAAAGAAAAGATAAAGAATGGAGTAAACAGGAAAGCCAAAGATCTGAGGCATCTCTGGATGATTGCCTGAACAAATTGTGTTTTCTTGACCTCAAAACCTTTCACGATGTGTATTTCTTTGTGAAAGAAAGACATGCTGATTATAACTTTATCATTTTCTGAGGCAGAGAAGGAAGAGAAGATTAGATCAATTGTTTCTCTGCCCACTCCATCTCTTCCTATGTGCCTTCTCTCCCTTAATCAAATGTATAAATACTAAGCCTCCTGAAACCTCTTCAGAGAGAACACAAGCCACCGAGGTTTTTTGCAATTCATGTTTTCCCAGGGTGCACCTTCGAGCTATGGCTCAATAAAACTCAATTGTTCAAGACCCTTGCCTCAGTCAGTCATTCCGGATAACAACCATGAGTCCTGCAAAGCCCTTCAGTAATCTATTACCTGCCTAGGTGATATGTACCTAGGTGAGTGAGGTCTTCATGAGTCAAACACTCTTCTTCCTTTTCTGCCTTTCCCAACCCTACCACTCAGTTCTGTGTGCTCTGATCTGACCCCAGCTCCCAGGTTGTTTGTATTGGTCTAAGAAAGCAAGACCAGGAAGGGTAAGTTGAGAAGGAAGTAAGAGGCCAACACCGTGGAAAATGGCAAGTGAGGCTGTCATTGCTCAAAGCCACACACCCTGGGTGCATTTTATGAATTTTTCTGGATTTGGAATCTTTTCCCTGTGTGTCTATCTAGAAACTCACCCTCCTCCTACTTTCTTCTCATTACACTTTCTGTTTCTAGTGCACTTGTTTATGGCCAGAGAATGGCCATGCAACTAGTTGACAATAGAATAAAAAATGACTTTTTGTGAGACTTGGAACCTGGCCTTTCTTTTTTCCAAAACAGATTGAGGTCTCTAAAAGCTAGCTTTTATGCAGGACTGTGCAGTTGTGAGTATAGTGTTAGGGAACAGGTGCATAAGTGAAGGATGAGACAGAAAACAAAATGCTGGCTGTCAAATCCTGAAAGCAAATGGGACAGAAATCATTTTTGAAGGTGGATGTCATTCAGGAGACCTTGTTAATTTTAGAGTGTCATCTTAGCAGATGAAGTGGAGGATGAGGTTAAATTATGGAGTTAGGTGACAGTGGGCACATACTTCTCTGCCACAGGTTTTATTTTTTCTTTTTTTAATCTCCAAAAACGGGGTGGTGGCACTTAGGATATTTTTGTTAGGACTGTAGCTACATGAAAAGCCCTTAGGATAGTGCCTGGTGCATAGTGAGTGCTGTATCACTGTGTGAGATATTATAATGATGGGAATAGGCAAAAGTGCCACCCTGGCCATGCAGAGTGGGGAGGTACTTTCCAGTCAGGGTCCAGGCAGGCCAGTTGGAGATGAAGCTGGTTAGTAGGGAAGCTTAACTTCCAGGAGTAGAAGAATTTAGGAGGAGTAACTCATGCACAACATTCTGTAAACATTCATTTACCTAACAGTAGGAATGCTCAGAGTGGATGTGGCTTCTGTGACAATCATTGTCTCCTGGGAATCTAAGGATGTGTCCTAGAGTGGAATGGCTGTGATGTAAGCCAAACCCAGAAATGGGCTTCAGGGCTGCGTTGCAGACAGCATTCATCTTGCTAAAGGAATACCCTCTTCTGGCCCAGGCCATTATTTTTGTTTTTATACTATCCTAATTTTTAGGGCATAAGGAGAAAGACTGAAGAATAAAATAATGAAGTGCATGTATGAAATAACAGGGTAGAATTGAGACTGGTATATGTAAGTTAAGACAAATCGTGTATAAATTTTGTGTGAACATAAAAAGGATTTCTTGTTGCAAACAGACTTCTCCATATACATAATACCATTGCCTTGAGTGGGAAACAGAGTCTGTCACGAGAACACACCATCAGAGTCATGAGAGAATGGGTAGTGTGGCATCTTTAATTCGCAGGATAGACTGAGAAAGTTATTGAAGAGAAAGGAGTTGAAGGAGAAGATAGGTGAGGGCAAGAAAAATGGGATGGTGAAAGGAAAGGACTGAAAGGAATGTTTACTGAGGGCTCATCAGGTACCAGGCTCTGTGACTAATGTCTTACACATGTTAATTTCCTCTTCCACTGTCATTTTCTGATGCAGTAAGAGTCAACCTTACACCGCAGATGAGGAAAGAGGCTGAGGGAGGTCAAATGAGGAACTTAGGTTCATTCAGCCACTTCATAGCAGAGCGAGTATGTTTCACTGTGGTTTGTGCAGATAGAAAAGTGAGACATGGAAGGAAGGCAAAGCGTACATTTGTTGTGGGTAATGTTTATGAAAGTGACCTGTATGAGACAGAACAATGGCCTCTTAAAAATGTCCACATCTGGGCTGGGTGCAGTGGCTCACACCTGTAATCCCAGCACTTTGGGAGGACGAGATGGGCAAATCATGAGATCAGGAGTTCGAGGCCAGCCTTGCCAACATGGTGAAACCTGTTTCTACTGAAAATGCAAAAATTAGCTGGGTATGGTGGCGGGCATCTGTAATCCCAGCTACTTGGCAGGCTGAGACAGGAGAATCATTTGAACCTGGGAGGTGGAGGTTGCAGTGAGCTGAGAGCACCCCACTGCATTCCAGCTGGGGCAACATGAGTGAAACTCTGTCTCAAAAAAAAAAAATAATTCTCATCCTAACCCTTGGAACACATGCATTTACTTTTCTTGGAAAAAACACTGTTCAACGGTGACACAGTTGAGTATGTTGAGATGGAAAGCTTATTCTGGGTTATCTGGGTTTTTCCCAGTGTCATCATAAAGGTCCTTGTAAGTGAAAGAGAAAGGTAGGAGAGTCAGAGTGAGAAGGATGCAGGCTGAGAGACTCCACTGGCCATTGCTTGCTGTGAACATGTGTGACAAGACAAAATTTCAACAAATTTAGTTATACATGGAATTGGGTTTAATTTGTCATTTATGATTTGGGGCAGCTCCCCTCTACAGATACAGTGATAACTCCCCCTGGGCAATACAATAACAAAACAGTGGGTTTTGTCAAATGCGAATCAGTAAACAAAGCCATAGAAATAAATTGATTGGTTATCATCAGAGTACTTCAGGTCACTTATTTTGGTAAAAGTTGAAGCAGAGGGGACTTCCTTATTACGCTCACTCATGTAGACTGGAATCTTCTATTTACAGGAAAATATGATCTGTTTTGAGAGCTATCTGAATCCTTAAAATTTCAGTGGGAGTATATAACATCCAGCCCGTGTGGCTGTATTTTGTAGTGTCTGTACTCTCACTTAGGTGAAAATATGATCAAAACTTAAAGAATTAACATTAGTCTCAGTAACTGTAGTTTTGGGCTTTCATAATTTCTCTTTTCTTTTTTTAATTTCCTTTGTCTTTTAAAAAAATTTTTTATTCTTTATGTTCTAGGGTACATGTGCACAACATGCAGGTTTGTTGCATATGTATACATGTGCCATGTTGGTGTGCTGCACACCTTAAGTCGTCATTTACATTAGGTATATCTCCTTATGCTTTTCTCTCCACTTCCCCCACCCCACAACAGACTCTGGTGCGTGATGTTCCCCATCCTGTGTCCAAGTGTTCTCATTGTTCAATTCTCACCTATGAGTGAGAACATGTGGTGTTTCGTTTTCTGTCTTTCTGATAGTTTGCTCCAAATGATGGCTTGCAACTTCATCCTTGTCACTGCAAAGGACGTGAACTCATCCTTTTTTATGGCTGCATAGTATTCCATAGTGTATATGTGCCACATTTTCTTAATCCAGTCTCTCGTTAATGGACATTTGGATTGGTTCCAAGTCTTTGCTATTGTGAATAGTGCCACCATAAACATACGTGTGCATGTGTCATTATAGTAGCATGACTTATAATACTTTGGGTATATACCCAGTAATGGGATGGCTGGGTCAAATGATATTTCTAGTTCTAGATCCTTGAGGAATCACCACACTGTCTTCCACAATGGTTGAACTAGTTTACAGTCCCACCAACAGTGTAAAAGTGTTCCTATTTCTCCACATCCTCTCCAGCACCTATTGTTTCCCGACTTTTTCATGTTCGCCACTTTTACTGGTGTGAGTTGGTATATCATTGTGGTTTTGATTTGCATTTCTCTAATGCCCAGTGATGATGAGCATTTCTTCCTGTGTCTGTTGGCTGCACGAATGTCTTCTTTTGAGAACTGTCTATTCATATCTTTTGCCCCCTTTTGATGGGGTTGTTTGCTTTTTCCTGTAAATTTGTTTGAGTTCTTTGTAGGTTCTGGATATTAGCCCTTTGTCAGATGTAGATTGCAAAAATTTTCTCCCATTCTGTAGGTTACCTGTTCACTCTGATGGTAGTTTCTTTTGCTATGCAGAAGCTCTTTAGTTTAATTAGATCCCATTTGTCAATTTTGGCTTTTGTTGTCATTGCTTTTCGTGTTTCAGACATGTAGTCCTTGCCCATGCCTATGTCCTGAATGGTATTGCCCAGGTTTTCTTCTAGGGTTTTTGGTTTTTTATGTCTGACATTTAAGTCATTAATCCACCTTCAATTAATTTTTATATAAGTTGTAAGGAAGGGATTCAGTTTCAGCTTTCTACTTATGGCTAGCCAGTTTTCCCAGCACCATTTATTAAATAGGGAATTCTTTCCCCATGTCTTGTTTTTGTCAGGATTGTCAAAGGTCAGATGATTGCAGATGTGTGGTATTATTTCTGAGGGCTCTGTTCTGCTCCATTGGTCTATCTCTGGGTGTCAATTTTAGATCTTTCCTGCTTTACTTATTGGCATTTAGTGCTAGAAATTTCCCTCTACACACTGCTTTAAATATGTCAGAGATTCTGGAATGTTGTATCTTTGTTTTCATCGGTTTCAAACAATATCTTTATTTCTGTCTTCATTACGTTATGTATCCAGTAGTCATTCAGTACCAGATTATTCAGTTTCCATGTAGTTTTGTGGTTTTGAGTGAGTTTCTTAGTCCTGAGTTCTAGTTTGATTGCACTGTGGTCTGAGAGACAGTTTGTTATAACTTCTGTTCTTGTACATTTGCTGAGGAGTGCTTTACTTCCAACTATATGGTCAATATTGGAATAAGTATGATGTGGTCTGAGAAGAATGTATATTCTTTTGATTTGTGGTGGAGAGTTCTGTATATGTCTATTAGGTCCGCTTGGTGGAGAGTTGAGTTCAATTCCTGAATATCCTTGTTATTTTTCTGTCTCGTTGATATGTCTAATGTTGACTGTTGGGTTTTAAAATCTCCCATTATTATTGTGTGAGAGTCTAAGTCTCTTTGTAAGTCTCTAAGGGCTTGCTGTATGCATCTGGGTGCTCCTGTATTGGGTGCATATGTATTTAGGATGGTTAGCTCTTGTTGTTGGATTGATCCCTTTACCATTATGTAATGGCCTTCTTTATCTCTTTTGATCTTTGTTGGTTTAAAGTCTATTTTATCAGAGACTAGGATTGCAACTTCTGCCTTTTTTTGTTTTCCATTTGCTTGGTAGATCTTCCTCCATCCCTTTATTTTAAGCCTATGTGTGTCTCTGCACGTGAGATGGGTCTCCTCAATACAGCAGGCTGATGGCTCTTGACTCTGTATCCAATTTGCCAGTCTGTGTCTTTTAATTGGACCATTTAGCCCATTTACATTTAAGGTTAATATTGTTATGTGTGAACTTGATCCTGTCATTATGATGTTGTATGGTTATTTTGCTTATTAGTTGATGCAGTTTCTTCCTAGCATCGACGGCCTTTACATTTTGGCATGTTTTTGCAGTGACTGGTACCGGTTGTTCCTTTCCATGTTTAGCGCTTCCTTTAGGAGCTCTTCTAGGGCAGGCCTGGTGGTGAAAAAGTCTCTCAGCATTTGCTCATCTGTAAAGGATTTTATTTATCCTTCACTTATAAAGCAGAGTTTGGCTGAATATGAAATTCTGGGTTGAAAATTCTTTTCTTTAAGAATGTTGACTATTGGCCGCCACTCTCTTCTGGCTTGTAGAGTTTCTGCTGAGAGATCAGCTCTTAGTCTGATGGCTTCCTTTTGTTGGAAACCCGACCTTTCTCTCTGGCTGCCCTTAACATTGTTTCCTTCATTTCAACTTTGGAGAATCTGACAATTATGTGTCTTGGAGTTGCTCTTCTCGAGGAGTATCTTTGTGGCATTCTCTGTATTTCCTGAATTTGAATGTTGGCCTGCCTTGCTAGGTTGAGGAAGTTCTCCTGGATAATATCCTGCAGAGTGTGTTCCAACTTGGTTCCATTCTCCCCGTCACTTTCAGGTACACCAATCAGATATAGATTTGGGGTTTTCACATAGTCCCAAATTTCCCAGTGGCTTTGCTCATTTATTTATACTCCTTTTTCTCTGAACTTCTCTTCTCGATTATTTTCATTCATTTGATCTTCAATCGCTGATACCCTTTCTACCAGTTGATCGAGTTGGTTACGGAAGCTTGTGCATTTGTCACGTAGTTCTCGTTTCATGGTTTTCATTTCTATCAGGTCGTTTAAGGACTTCTCTACATTGGTTATTCTAGTTAGCCGTTTGTCAAATCTTTTTTCAAGGTTTTTAGTTTTTTTGCACTGGGTTCGTACTTCCTCCTTTAGCTCGGAGAAGTTTGATTGAAGTCTTCTTCTCTCAACTCGTCAAAGTCATTCTCTGTCCAGCTTTACTCCGTTGCTAGCGAGGAGCTGTGTTCCTTTGGAGGGGGAGAGGCTCTCCGAGTTTTAGAATTTTCAGCTTTTCTGCACTGCTTTTTTGCCATCTTTGTTGTTTTATCTACCTTTGGTCCTTGATGATGGTGACGTACAGATGGGGTTTTGGTGTGGATGTCCTTTCTCTTTGTTAGTTTTCCTTCTAACAGTGAGGACCCTCAGCTGCAGGTCTGTTGGAATTTCTTTGAGGTCCACTCCAGACCCTTTTTGCCTGGGTATCAGCAGCGGAAGCTGCAGAAGAGTGAATATTGCTGAACAGCGTGTCTGATCATTCTTCTGGAAGCTTCCTCTGGAAGCTTCATCTGAGAGGTGTACCTGGCCGTGTGAGGTGTGGGGTGTCAGTCTGCCCCTAGTGGGGATGTCTCCCAGTTAGGCTACTCAGGAGTCAGGGACCCACTTGAGTAGACAGTCTGTCCATTCTCAGATCCCAAACTCCATGCTGGGAGAACCACTACTCTCTTCAAAACTGTCAGACAGGGACATTTACATTGGCAGAGGTTTCTGCTGCCTTTTGTTTGGCTATGCCCCGACCTCAGAGGTAGAGTCTACAGAGGCATGCAGGCCTCCCTGAGCTCCGGTGGGCTCCACCCAGTTTAAGCTTCCTGGCAACTTTGTTTACCTACTTAAACCTCAGCAATGGCAGGTGCCCCTCCCCCAGCCTTACTGCTGCCTTGCAGTTAGATCTCAGACTGCTGTGCTAGCAATGAGGGAGCCTCCATGGGCATGGGACCCTCCAAGCCAGGTGCAGGATATGATCTCCTGATGTGCCGTTTCCTAAGACCCTTGGTAAAGCACATTACTAAGGTGGGAGTGACCTGATTTTCCAAGTGTTGTTTGTCACAGTTTCCCTTGGCTAGGAAAGGGAATTCCCTTCCCCGTTGTGATGCCTCACCCTGCTTCTGCTCTCATTCGTTGGGCTGCATCCACTGTCCTGCACCCACTGTCCAAGATGCCCCAGTGAGATGAACCTGGTACCTCTCTTGGAAATGCAGAAATCACTCGACTTCTGTGTTGCTGGTGCTGGGAGCCGCAGGCTGGTGCTGTTTCTTTTCGGCCATCTTGGCGCCACCTCCCCTTTTCTTTTTTTTAAATGGAGTCTCACTCTGTGGCCCAGGCTGGATTGCAGTGGCATGAACTCGGCTCACTGCAGCCTCCATCTTCTGGATTCAAGTGATTCTCCCACCTCAGCATCCCAAGTTGCTGGGATTATATTGTGGGATCTGGCCAGCAGCCCACAGTGTAACAGGCCTCTTTCTTTGTTCCCAGGTGGATTGGCAGGTCAAGAAATAAAAGACACACCCATGATTGTGAAAGTGGGTCCAGGTGGGGCATTGCCATCTGGTCCTGTGATGCCACCAATGCACTGGATAAACCAGCATTTATTATTAAGCTTAGTGAGGGCGGGGGTAGGTTAGTGAGGGATTTAGGGTCGTTTGATTATGAGGTGAGATGGTCACATGGGGTTGAAATAATTATTTAACATAACATCGGTATGCAGAAGTACAGTATACAGAGATAAGAATTTACATCATAGTGTGTGCATCAGTAATTTCTAACAGTCTTAAAACACAGTCAATCCATATCCTATGATTAGCAAGATATTAATCAGCAGTAACAGTTGCAGAAAAAGCTGTTCCAAGCAATCAATAGAAACAGGACGTGAAGCTAGATAACCAGTTAAACCAAAAAATTATCTGAATGGAGTATGCCTAAACCCTGAAGAGACCTAGAAGAGCTGTGACATGATAAGGGTATTTATAACCCTATCTTATCCATATGAACATACGCCCCTCATGTGTCAATTTATAGGCTCTCCACAAGGGTTGCATCCCATTCCCAGAGCTATGAACATCTACTTTTCTGAGATAGGAATCTTGGTGATGTGAAACCTCCCTGACTACACGTCCATTTATAGGCTCTCTGCAGGGGGATGTATATCACGTGCTGTTGGCTCATTCTGGCAGCCAATCCTGGCATTGTCTTTACACAATCCTGCATGCAATTTTGAATTTACAACAATCTGGAGCGTTTCATCTTTTGTTCCATAGCAATGGTTTCGGGGGGGGTCTCCCTACAGGACTACAGGTGTGCACCACTACACCCAGATAATTTTTGTATTTTTAGTAGAGACAGGGTTTTGCCATATTGACGAGGCTGGCCTCAAATTCTTGACCTTGTGATCCACCTGCCGTGGCCTCTGAAAGTACTGGGATTACAGACGTGAGCCACTGTACCCGGCACATAAACCACACATTTCTTTGAGTTTTCGAATTCCAGCCCAAGAGAAACAATTTGATATTTGAGGAATGGATGCACACAAATATTTGCACACAAATAAAAATGTCTGTAGATTGCACCACACGAGGGAGACTACCAGTATGACTATCAGGATGAAAATATCAAGAGTTTGGAATATGCGCCTTAGGCAAGATGCAAACAACTACAATAGAATAGATCAAAGAAGAAGCCAGAAGAGTCTAGTCATTTTAACCAGGCAGCACATTTGTTGATTTTTACAACTGAGTCTCTATAATACCCGATGTATTTATCCATGTGCAACAAGAAGTGTTAGAAACTGCACAGTCTCCCCCCTGCTTAGCTGGTAGAGAGCAATTCTATTTTCTAGCATTGCATGTCTATGTTAAATTAAAACAGGGAGTGAGAAGAATAGGCAAGTATACAAGTAGAAGCCTAAAAAAAACTCCATATACTTGAGGAAAAAGTTGTGTTAAAGATGCAGCTAAGGGCAGCCTTTGGGTGGACTAAAGGATCTCCTGTTATGTAAAAATGTGTGGGTCAGGTGCAGTGGCTCGTGCCTGTAATCCCAGCACTTTGGGAATCCAAGGCTTCCGGATCACCTGAGGTCGGGAGTTCAAGACCAGCCTGACCAGTGTGTAGAAACCCGGTCTCTACTAAAAATACAAAATTAGCCTGGTGTCGTGGTGCATGCCTATAATCTCAGCTACTAGGGAGGCTGGAGCAGGAGATTCACTTGAACCCAGGAGGCAGAGGTTTTGGTGAGCCAAGATTTTGCCATGGCACCCCAGCTTGGGCAACAACAGAGAAACTCCATCTTAAAAAAATAATAATGTGGTTGACATGATATATCTGACACTGTTAACTTACTCTCAGAAGCTACTTCTTGGGAAATCCTAAGTACAGCATTATTCTGGGAAGCAAAGGAGACAGGCATAAGCAAGGACAAATTAAGAGAGGTAAGAGTCTCATCATGATTGACAGTCTTGTTCTGACATCTTGAGAAAAGCTGTCCACAGTGTACAGTCATCAACTTGTTGTCGTGCTTTGCAGTATAAGTGTCTCTAAGTGATGGTGTTGAACATTTGGTGAGCTCTGAGTGGCCCACACATCAGACACGAGGGTTTTCCCATGAAATTTACATTGAGTTGTATACCTCTACCTTATATGGCTTCAGGAACAGAGCTGTTCTTGTTCTTAGTGATTTCATTAGAGAAAATTTAATTGGAAGAACTAAAAGAATTCAGGGTCCAGTCCAGTCTACCAGTAGATTGTAAATGCTCAAAGATAATGAACAGTGGTTCAATCTGGTAACAGGTATACTACAGTTTTTCTTTTCAACATAATTTTTCTCTAAATAGGAGTCTGTATTTTTACCAAAGATAATTCCAGTAGGATGAATTGTTTGCAAAATAGGTTGACTCTCACCAAATTGCCTAGATTTTTTACCTAGGCAATTTTTACCATTACCAGCAAGAGTGGCAATGGACCATAGAAGATCTTTTTAAACTTTGCGTTCTTAGAAGTTTTATAAGACTCTCAGATTAAGTTTCCAAAAACCTCTTGAGACTCGGAAGCCAAATCAAGGCCAACTTCAGACTTTCCCTGCATTCCGTATGGGTTTATTCTATGTATATTCTCAAATACAACATCCCAGTCAAAGCCTTAGTAACATAACCAATGTTTTCAAATGTGTCATGTTATAAAGAGAGTAGATTCTTACTGAACTTGTGCAAATAACTTTATTACCATAAGCCTATGAATACTCACAAATAGTTTCCCAATTCTGAGGTACTCAGATTGGGAACAAAAGCAAATGTTTTGACTTTTGTTTACAAAAGTATACTTTATCAAATTTCTGTAAAGTATAAAGAGCTTAAAAGAGAAAGTCCATAAATCTGGAGAATAACACATTCAACGAATCAGCACATTTTCAAAGAAAAAATTATGAGAATATTATCCTTTTGATGATTAAGTCAAATATAACTGAGTTTTTTTCGTCTTCGTCTTGAATTTCATGAAGGTATCAGTCTGTTCATTAAAATTTTGAAAGTTCTCAGAGAGTCCAGTGGTATGATCCTGAAGTTATCAGAAACTTGTATTCAAGAGTCGTTGTCAGAGTCTTTTCCATATATCTCCTTGAAGAAAAAGCAATTTTGGACTGTAGCTGACTGTAAATACTTCGAGGAAGAATCAAAGCAACGGTCTGCGAATGACAAAGATTTAAAATGATCATGGTTAAAAATCTAATGAGATTTTTATTAGGTTGATTATGGTAAAGACACAACTCACATAGAAATCTAGTTGCTTCTGTGGCATACGACACTATGACTGATAACATATTCGATTTCCAGAAATTTCATACGGTTTTTAGAACTCTTTTTTTTTTTTTAATTTTTTTTTTCCTTGAGATGGAATCTCACTCTGTCACCCAGGATGGAGTGCAGTGGCAGGATCTCCGCTCACTGCAAACTCCACCTCCAGGTTCACGCCATTCTCCTGCCTCAGACTCCGGAGTAGTTGGGACTACAGGTGCCTACCACCACACCCGGTGAATTTTGTTTTTGTGTTTTCAGTAAAGAGGGGGGTCTCACCGTGTTAGCCAGGGTGGTCTCGATCTCCTGACCTCATGATCTGCCAGCCTTGCCTCCCAAAGTGCTGGGATTACAGGCATAAGCCACTGCGCCCAGCCTAGAATACTCATATTATTAACATTCCCATAAACGTTATTTAGAGAAGGTTTAGCAACACTTATCACTTATTTGAAAATGCTTTATATATATTTTAACATATAAAATAAGGTGGCTTTCCCATTCAGCTTCTGTTTCCCAGCTGGATTCCTGAGTTCTTGGTGTAGCCCATTAATAATTAGGGCCAAAAACTCATAGTCTTACATATGTTCAAAAACGTCCTTAGGTAATTCCAGTACTTCTACTTCAAAATCATTGACTTAGTTGTAAGTTCTACCTTTTATAATAAGAGTTCTCCATCCTCATTACATGTTAGTAGTGTCAGGGAAGACTTAAAAATTATCAATGCCTGGGTCCCTCTCCAGACCTTTAAACTGGAACTCATGGGTGGGGCTTGAGCATCCACTTTTAAAAATGTTTTCCAGTGATTCCAAAGTGTAGCTATATTTCCCATCAGATTTCTCTGATTTCTTGTGGCCTTCACTTTTTTTCTATTTTGGTATCATGATGAATTTCAGATCTCATTTCCTATCTTATGCTTTATGTCCCCTGGGGTAGGGACCTTGCCTTCTTCATTTCTGTATCTTTTTTGAACAAGTGAATTAGTCATCAGGAAAAGGTCTCCACCACACATACATTGTGTTCTGAGTCTCAGGTTCACAGGCTGATCCTAAAGTCTTTTTCCTCCATGAGGTCACAGGTTGCTTGTGATGAAGGGAGTGGTTAAGTCTGTAGTGCAGATGATGGAGGGGAATTCACCCTGTTTTTAGGCATAGCATTGGAACTAAGAATTTTATGTCTATATGGGTGAAGGGGCAGGGATGTGTAGGAAGACAGTTCTAATTAGGATGGAGGAATTATACTAGGAAGTAGAAGTAAAGGAAGTGAGAAGGATTAGTAAACAGAAGAAATGTGAACTTACCAAATAGGCTAGTGTAGACCCCTGAAGATTCTTGATTAAGTGAATTAACTAGATTTTAGAAAGGTAATGAGGCAGTCATATGCAAGGAAGGTTTCAAAGTCTAGACACAAGAAGTCAAGCAATACTTTGAGAAGTGGTTGGTCTTTATGGGAATGGAGAGAATTACACTATTGAGAGATGTGAAAAATAATGAAGAGGGTTTCACAATGTGAAATTGTGTTTCTCATTTGAATCTGAGAAATAAACGAGACAATTATGGCTAAAAGACATTGGGGTGGAGGGAGCATAAAGGCCAGGGAGAAAGGGAACTGCAGGAATTAGTGCTGAGAAGCAGGAGTTTAGTGGAAGAAGGAGGAGATCCAGTCCCAGATACAGGCCAATAAGTCTTTTCCCTGTCCCAAGTATGGCAGTCAGCCTGCAGGAAGCGGTACAAGAGAAAAGGCCATCATACCTGCCAGACTTCCTGAAATACAGAAATGACATCACGGCTGCTATCTCCGATCAATGCCAGGATAGATGTCCTCTTCCTGAAGAAGCTGACATGGAAAGAAAAGAAAAGAAGGAATGGAGATGATGTTACTTTACAGGGGGGAACCTCAGGAACCAGCATGTAACATGAGGTAGTCTATAACTGTTTCTTCAAGGAAAGCATTATTTCTTTTGGAAAGTTGATGGGAGATGATTATATTCCTGCAGTTTTTTTTCCTCTCTCACCTTGTTTCTAGGCTTTTTATCAGTCCTCTGTCAATTCTCTACTGCACTCAGATATTTCAGAAAGATTTCGGATGTGTGAAAGGCTGATCGCTATTTTCTACTTCAGTAGAACTATCCACCTTTACAACTTTTCATGGTTGCCTCTTTTTCTCAGTGTCTCTGTGGTGGCAGCCATAAATGAGACCCTGTCAGGTCTCCGTGGCAGGGACCTGATTGACAGAAGGCCCAGGTCAGCGCATTTCAAATTCACCACCTCCTTTGCACAGAAAGCTTCCTTCCCACAGGCTTGCAGCAAGGGCGTGTAAGCATGCCTAGTTCTCTGAGGCTCTCTTTAACTCTAATGGGTGACTGGTTGGAGGACTCCCCATCAGCCTTGCAAAAACTCTCTTAGAACTGCATTGATAACTAAAATTTCTTTCCCTTTCTTTTTCATGGGAGTCAGCTTTGCATAGTGGTCTGTGGGTTCTCCCACACTACCTTCATGCCTGCCCCACATTCCCTCACAGGTGTCCTCCCTGATAATTTATCTTATTTGTCTAGTCCTATCCTGGATGCATCTCAGTTGGTAAAAAAAAAAAAAAAAAAAAAATACCAGGATTGATTCTTTACACTTAGATATTTTCCTTTCTCTCCCACAAGCAGTCAGTAACCATGTCCTAGTGTTTTATGTGTTACCTCTTTTTCTATATATATAGGGAAATAGGTACTGTTGAGGGGCACATCTTATGTGCCAGGTCCTGTGCTAAATACTTTACCTGTACCTCATTTAATTCACACGATAACCCTGTAAGTTACATATTATTTCCATATTGCCAATGAAAAGACACAAGCTTAGAGTAGTGTAAAAACTTTCCTGGTGTCATATGGCTACTAATAGGAGGATCTGAGATTTCATTCTGGGACTATTAGACCTCACGGCTAATGATGATAGTAGTAATATAGCAGCTGACGTTGGTTCGTCTGTGTGTGGCATCTTGTTTCATTGACTGCAATAAACCTTTAAAAGAATGGTATGAAGCAAGCTCTGTCATGCTTCAGGATATGAAAGAAGAACAAACTAAACCCAAGCACAGTGAATGAAGTAAACAATATGGATTAGAGTGGATAAAAATAAAATGGAAAATGGAAAAAGAATACAGTAAATTAATGAAACCAAAGTTGATTCTTCAAAATAAAATCAACAAAATTGACGACCATTAACTAGACTGAGAAAAAGAGAGAGAAGATTAAAATTACTAAAATCAGAAATGAAAATGGAGTCCAAGCATGGTGGGTCATATTTTAATCCTAGCACTTTGGAAGGTCATAATGGGAGGATTTCTTGAGGCCAGGTGTTTGGACCAGCATAGGTAACCTCGGGAGACCCTGTCTCTACAAAAAAAAAAATTTAAACCAATTAGCAGGGCATGGTGGCAAGCATCTGTAGTCCTAGTATCTTGGGGGGCTGAAGAAGGAGAATTTCTTCAGCCCAGGAGGTTGAGGCTGCAGTGAGGCATATTCACACCACTGTATTTCAGCCTGGGCTGGCCTACAGAGTGAGAGCCTGTCTCTCTCTCTAAAAAAAAAGAAAATAAAATAAAAGTAAAAAAGAAAAAACAGAAAATGAAATGATTACTACCAATTCTAATAAAATAATGATTATAAAATTACTGTAAATAATTGTATGCCAATAAACCGTATAACCTAGATGGAATAGACAAATTCCTAGAAAAACACAAAAATATGAATAGAACAATAATCAGTAATAAGATTGAATCAATGAAAGCATTTGATGAAATTCAATATTTTTTCATAATAAAAACATTCTAACTAAGAATGTAAGGAAACCACCTCAACATAAAGGTAATATGTGAAAAAACCCAATGCTAACATCATACTCAATGGAGAAAGACTGAAAGCTTTCCCTGTTTGAGCAGGAACAAGACAAGGTTGCTGCTTTGGACACTTCTATTCAATGTAGTATTGAAAGGTCTAGTCAGAAAAATTAGGCAAGTATTTTTAAAAAGACATTCAAATTGGAAGAAAGGAGTAAAATTATTTCTGTTCGCAGATAACTTGAACTTTATCTAGAAAATCCTAAAGATGGACAAACCTATTAGAATTGATAAATGAATTCAATAATGTTCCACAATACAAAATCAACATTGAAACATCAGTCATATTTCAATACACTAACCATGAACAATCCGAAGGGAAATTAAGAAAAAATATTTAATTTGTATTAATATCAAAAAGAATAAAATATTTAGGAATAACTTTAACCAAAGAGGTGAAATGATTATACCTGAAATCCGTAAAATATTGCTTAATGATGACATCAATAAAATGAAAGACATTTTGTTTTCATGAATTAGAAGACTCACCATTGTCAGGACAATGCTACTCAAAGTGAGCTGCAGATTCAATATAATTCCTCTCAGAATCTCAGTGACATTTTTGCAGTAAAAGAAAAATCCATCCTAAAATTTATATTGAAACTCATGACCCTAAATAGACAAACAACTTTGAACAGGAAGAGTGAAGCTGGAGGACTCACACTTCCTGATCTCAGCATTTACTACAAATCCCCAGTAACCAATACAGTGTGTACTGGCATAAAAGAGGACATAGAAATTAATGAAATGGAACAGAGACTCCAGAAAGAAATACTTGCATATATGGCCAAATGATTTTTTTTTTTTATACTTTAAGTTGTAGGGTACATGTGCATAACGTGCAGGTTTGTTACATATGTATACTTGTGCCATGTTGCTGTGCTGCACCCATCAACTCGTCATTTACATCAGGTATAACTCCCAATACAATCCCTCCCCCCTCCCCCCTCCCCATGATAGGCCCCGGTGTGTGATGTTCCCCTTCCTGAGTCCGAGTGATCTCATTGTTCAGTTCCCACCTATGAGTGAGAACATGCGGTGTTTGGTTTTCTGTTCTTGTGATAGTTTGCTAAGAATGATGGATTCCAGCTGCATCCAAGTCCCTACAAAGGACTCAAACTCATCCTTTTTTATGGCTGCATAGTATTCCATGGTGTATATGTGCCACATTTTCTTAATCCAATCTGTCACTGATGGACATTTGGGTTGATTCCAAGTCTTTGCTATTGTGAATAGTGCTGCAATAAACATACGTGTGCATGTGTCTTTATAGCAGCATAATTTATAATCCTTTGGGTATATACCCAGTAATGGGATGGCTGGGTCATATGGTACATCTAGTTCTAGATCCTTGAGGAATCGCCATACTGTTTTCCATAATGGTTGAACTAGTTTACAATCCCACCAACAGTGTAAAAGTGTTCCTATTTCTCCACATCCTCTCCAGCACCTGTTGTTTCCTGACTTTTTAATGATTGCCATTCTAACTGGTGTGAGATGGTATCTCATTGTGGTTTTGATTTAGAAATGCAAATCAAGGCCAAATGATTTTTATCGACTGTGCCAAGATCGTTCAATGGGGAAAGGACAGTGTTCTCACCAAATGATATTGGAAAAGCTGGATATCCCAGGGCAAGAATGAGTGGAACCTTTACCTAGCATCATATACAAAAATTAACCCACAATAGGTCAGATATCTAAATATAAGAGCAAAATCTATACAACTTTTAGAAGAAAACAGGATAAAAACTTCATGATATTGCATTTCACAATGATTTCCTGGTTGTAACAACAAAAGCATAGGCAACAAATAAAATGGATAAATTGGAATTCATAAAAATCAAAACCTTTTTTATATCAAAGAACATTATCAAGAAAGTAAGACGGCAACCCATGAAATGAGAAAAATATTTGCAAATTATAAGTGTGATAAGAAATTAATTTCCAGAATGCATGAAAAACTACAAGTCAACAACAGCAAACATCCAAAAACCCAATTTAAAAATGAACAAAGGATTAAAATGGAGTTTTCTCCAAGGAAGATATGCAAATATCCAATAAGCCCATGCAGAGTTCCTCAACGTCATGAATATGTAGAGATATGCAAATCAAAACCACAATGTGACACCACCTCACACACTTTAGGATGGCTTTGATAAACAACAATGACAGCAACACAAAACAACAAGTGTTTTCAAATAGATGGAAAAATTGGAGCTCTAGTGCATTGCTGATGGGAATGGAAAATGTTATAGCCACTGTAAAAAGTGGTGTGGCTGTTTCTCAAAAATTTAAACAATAAATTACCATTTGATACAGCAATTCCACTTCTGGACATACTCCCTATAGAATTGAAAGAAATGTGAACAACTATTTGCACATTGATGTTCAGAAAAGCATTACACACAATAGCCAAAAATGGAAACAATGGAAAAGTCCATTGAAAGGTAAGTAGGTAGGGAAATGAGGTGTATCTATACATCGAAATGTTATTCAAGCTTAACAAGGAATAAAATTCCAATACATCGTGCAAAGTGGATGAACCTTGAAGACATTATGCTAACTGAAATAAGCCAGATACGAAAGGATAATTATTCTATAAATCCATTTATAAAAGATAGAATAGCCAGTTACATAGAGACAGAAAGTAGAATGGTATGTGCTAAGGGATAGGGGGAGAAGAAGTGAGAGTTACTGTTTATTGGGTACAGAGGTTTAATATGGCAAAAGGAAAAAGTTCTGGAAATGGATAGTGTGATGGTTACACAACACTAAATTGCACACTTAGAAATAGTTAATGATAAGCCTTATATTGGATATATATAAAGTGTCCTGGTAGTCTTACACTCTATAAATACACACTTTTTGGCATAGCCCCTTTCCTGCCATGCAGAGCCCCAGAGGTGAATCTCCCTATTTATTCAAGTGTGCATCACTCACTGTCCTCTGTGCTGTGTCCCACGTGCTGTGCCCACAGCCTCATACAGCTGGTGATTTCATAGCCAGGACACAGCTCAAGAGTCTGCCCTGAGGCTCGCTCTCTTTTAATTTCCCTGCAGCCTAGCCTTCACATCAACTGGCAGTTCGATTTACCCGAATTCAGGACAGGCCACCAGGGCTCTTTCTCCACACATGCTGGTCCCACACCAGGTGGAGTCAGGCAGGGCCAGTCACTGGAGAAGTCCGGAGCAGATTAGGGAGTGGTCTGAGCTTCTCCTCTCATCCAAGGGGTTTCCTACTCTCATTTGGAGGAAAAATGTGAGCTTGTTTCAAAGCCTCGGATGCTCCTTGTAGCTCATGCAGTAGAGAAAAGAAAAAAAGACGTGGCAGAAAGGGATGTGTTGGTGACAGCGAGAAGCAACTTGACCTTGAGGACTCTCCTTCTTGTCCCTCTGTGAAGCCTCTTCCACCACATAGGGCTCAGGGCTGACAAAGCCCCCTCCCTACCTTTCTCAGGCTGGACACAAGGTCAACCATGAGAAAACAGAAAAACAAGGAGAAGAGAGTCTGTAGAGACAAATTGGGAGGGTTCAGGGGGAGAATTTAGGATTTGCTTCTGCCCATGGGACACAGGGTGGGAATTAAAATGTTTTCCTGGGTCTCCTCTGAAAGCCAGATAGACTCCACCTAAAACCCTATTGCCAGTGATGCAGGGATCCACTTACCAGAGACTTTGATCGTCTTGAATGCGGAACTTTCGCTGCCAGTGGCTGAGTTACGAGCGGAGCAACCGTAGATTCCGCTATGCTTTGCAGTAATTTCGCGGATAGAGAGCTCTTGTCCTGATTGCAGAAACTTCCCATTAACCGTCCAAGAATACTCTGCCGGTGGGTTAGAGTCCGCGAAGCAGTACAAGTAGAGTTTTTCTCCTGAACGGTAATAGGGGGATGAAGAGAAAATGCTGGGGATGTGTGGACCATCTGGAGTAAAGAGAATAAAGTCACAGGTGATGTCATCTGAAGGAAGGGGATGTTCCTGGTCTCTTAAAGGGACACACCGTCCCTCTGAGCCAAGACACACCCTCAAGGCCCAGCCAAAATGCTCCTGTGTTCACTGGGCCTAAGCCTGAGATATTCTCCTGTTTCTCCCATCACAGGCTGTAGACTCCAAGTCTCCCATGACAAGAGCATCTCTTTCCCTTATATTTTTGTTTAAGGCTGTGCATACCCAGAATTTTCCAGGGCAGGGAGTCATGGCCATCCCTGGTGTCCAGAAATAAAAGTGCCTGTACTTGGACCTGAGAGAGACTGAGATGCGTGGCCTGTGTTCCTTTGGATTTTAGCGGGAAGCCTGGTTCACACAAAAACCAAAGATACAAAGGACATCCAGTGTGACTGGGTCACTGGGGGTGCTATCAACTTGGTCCCATATTTCACATTCATAGGGGCCTGTGTCATTTCTTGTGACATTGCCTAGAATGAGGATCCTGTTTTCACCGGGTTCTTTAACCTGGGACTGTGTGGATAACAGAGAGAAGATTGTCCTGTGTGGCACCTTTGATTCCTCCACAGGCATCCTTCATTCAGAGTTAACATCTCCCACCTCTCAGCCCACCTGAGTCCTTGAAAGTCAATAGCTGGTGTGGGTGTCACAAGACAGATGCATGATGATCTAAGGGCTCAAAGACTGTGAGGCCACCTGCTCTGTCTTAGGGAAGCACAGACTTTCTCAAGTGTGAATTGAGCAGCAGTGTTGGGTCATGGACAGATAAATCAGTGGGAGTCACAGTCCCTGATACACCTCCCAGTCCCTCTCTAATCAGCTGACTGGCTGGCTCACCTTGGGTTCCTTACCTGGAATGTGCAACTGCTGGGCCCCTTCCAAATTCCATCCTACTTTGCCCCCCTAGATGTGATTTCTCTGCAGCTTCCATTTCCAAGGACATTCTAGAGATGAGTAATAATGGGACTTCCCATTGTCCTGAAACCCTGAAGACACTGAGTAGCCTGGTCTGGGACTGGATGTTTCAGCAGAAATAAGACAGGGGAGACCAGAGTCAAACCTGGAGGTCAGTTCAGTCACCAGGCAGTGGAGGCACAAGGTGGGTCAGTTTTCTGCAGGTGTTTCATGTGACTTACTTGAGCCAGTGACCTCCAAAGATAGAGCAGAGTGCAAGGAATGATCTAGAAAGAGTGAAGGGGACAGACAAGAGCTGGTGGCTTTGGAGCAGAACCATGTTCCCTGTTTTGGGTTCTTTAAGTTTCCTCTCCTTCTGCAGAGGGCAGATGAGGACTAAATGGATCTTTCCAGAAATACATGTGGACATTTGCAAATGCAGAACGGACTGGTGAAAAGGGTGGGAATGAACTGCTGGAAATCTGGTCCTTGTGGACCATACGTGTTTGATGGATATGAGACAAAGTTGGGGAGAAATTTTGCAAATATTTTCTTTCATTGGACACTCTACTCTCCGATTCCATGGGCTTGACTACTCTAGGGACATCATGTAAGTGGATTCCACAGTGAATCTGAGAAGAGACTGCTGGTTGCCAGGAGCTGGGAGTAGGGAGAATCAGAAGTTGTTCACGGGTGTGCAGTTTCAGTTATGCCAGATGGGGAGGTTCTAGAGATCTGCTGTACAGCTCGATGCCTATAGTTCACACAGATTGAGTGTTTCTTATGCATAAGACTTAGGACAAAAAGTGTTTTGGATTTCTGACATTTTTTGATTAGAAATATTTGTCACATACTTACTGGTTTAGCATCCCAAATCTGAAAGATTCAAAATCTAAAATGTTCCAGTGAGCATTTCTTTTCAGCATCACATTAGTCAGCAAAAGTGGGAGGTGATAGGCTAAACACATTCTGGCCCCTTTTTTTTTCTCACCATGTTTCTAGCTTGATGATTAGTTTTTGGTCAATTCCATACTGGCCGTGCTGCACTTGTATGTTTTTTAAGGCTTTGGGATGTGAGAAATAATGATTGCTATTTTCTATGTCATGAACACTTTCCACCTTTCCATGGTTGCATCTTTTTCTCAGTGTCTCTGTTGTGGCAGTCATCAGTAAGAGCCTGTCAGGTCAGATTTAGGACAGATTTTTGTAATTCTGCAAAAAAAAAAAAATGTTTCTGGGATTCTGGTAGGGGTTGCGTTGAATCTGCAGCTCACTTTGGGTAGTATTGTCATCCTAACAATATTGATTTTTCCAATCCATGAAAATGAAATGTCCTCCCACATATTGATGTCATCTTTAATTTCATTCAGTAAAGATTTGTAGTTTTCAGGGTATAACCCTTAGACCTTTTTGGTTAAACATATTCGAAAATATTTTATTCCTTTTGATGTTAATGAGAATGGAAATTCTTTTCTGAATTTCCTTTCACATTGTTCATTGTTACTGTATAGTCTAAAGAATGATCTAGAAAGAGTGAAGGGCACAGGCAAAAGCTCGTGGTTTTCGAGCAGAAACATATTCCCTGTCCTGGGTTTTTTATTTTCCCTCTCCCTTAGCAGAGGGGAAGTGGCTCTTCCCTGATAGCCAGATAGACTTCACTGGAAAACATATTGCCAGTGCTCCAGGGATCCACTTACCAGGGACTATGATCCTCTTGATTATGAGATTTGTTCCACCAGTGACTGAGTTATGCATGAAACAGACATAGACCCCTCTATATGTTTTAGTGATTTGGAGGATAAAAAACACTTGTGCTGATTGTTGGAACTTCCTATCAATCAGCCAAGAATGCTCTGTCAGTGGGTGAGAGTCTGTAAGGCAGGAGAGCTTGGGGAGCTCCCCTGGATGGTAATAGGTGTACGAAGAAGAAATGGTGGGGGTATCCAGGCCATCTGGAGCAAAGAGAATAAAATCACAGGTGATGTTGTCAGAGGGAAGGGAAAATCCTGGTCTGTGGAAGGGCCACAGTGACCCTGTGAGCTAAATCACAACACTGAAGTCCCAGCCAAATCCCTGCTGTGTTCACTGATCAGGAGCCTGAGACATTCACCTACTTCTCCCATCATAAACTGTGGACCCTGAGTCTCCCATGACAGGAGCAGCCTCTTCTCTCCCATTGTTGATCAAGCCTGAGCCTACTCTTAGGACTCATGGCCAGCTTTGATGTCCGGGGATAAGGGTCTCTGTACTTGCACCTGAGAGGGACTGGGAAGCCTGGCCTCTGGCCATGTGTATTTGGGATGGCAGCCTGGCTCACAGAGGAACAGAAGATACTCACAGAGGAGATTCAAGGTGACTGGGTCACTGCGGCTGGAACTCCCTGGGTTCTTCATTTCACATTCATAAGGTCCTGCAGTATCCTTTGTGACACCAAATAGACTGAGGGTCCTGTTGTTTTCGGACAGCTGCAACTTGCGACTGATAGGGAGTCTCTGACCTTTTATCCACCACAGGTAGCTTACATCCTGAGTGTCAGGATCACAGGATAAGATCACAGTCTCCGTGCCCTCCTTGGGGTTTAAGTTGCTGCTGGAGATGGAGGGCTTGGGAATCTCCACTGTGCAGATAACAGAGAGAAGATTGTCCTGTGTGGCACCTTTGATTCCTCCAAACACATTTTTCAATCAGAGATGGCATTTCCTACTTCAGCCCACCCAAGTCCTTAAAAATCCATGGCAGGAGTGTGTGTTACAAGACAGATGCATGGCAATCTGAGGGCTCAGAGATTGTGAGGTTGCCTTCTGTATGTGGGAGAAGCACAGACTTTCTCAAGTGTGAATTGAGCAACATCATTGCATCATGGAAAAACATGGATCCAGCAGTCAGAGACCCTGGTGCCTCTCTGAGTCCCTCCCTCTCCAACTGCCTGCCTGGCCCACCTTGTGATCCTCACCAGGAGCATGCAGTGCTAGAATCTTCTTAGTTTCAGTCTTACTTTGCTCCCAAGGTATGTTTTCTCTGCAGCTTCCCTTTCCAAGGGCATCCTAGAGACGGATGATGGAACTTCCCATTGTCCTTAAACCCTTTGGGTACTGGGAAGCCTGGCCTGGACTGGGTAATTCAGCAGAAATAACACAGGGGAGACCAGAGTCAAGCCTGGGGGTCGGTTCAGTCATCAGGCAGTGGAGCCACAAGGTGGGGCAGTTTTCCCAGCTGTCTCATAGTGACTGACTTGAGCCAGTGACCTCTAAAGATAGAGCAGAGTCCAAGAAATGACCTACAAAGAGTGAAGGGGACAGGCAAGAGCTGATAGCTTTGGACCAAGACCATGTTCCCTGTCCTGTATCCATGATGTTCCCTTCCCCCTGTAGAGGGCAGGTGAGGACCATGTGGATCTTTCTGGAAATACATGTGGATGTTTGCAAATGCAGAACTTACTGGTGGAAAGCGCGAGCATGAACTGATGATGGAAGTCTGGCCCTCATGGACCATATGTGTTTGGTGGCTATTAGACCAATATTTGGGAAGAAGTCTTGCAGATACTTTCTCTCATTAGACATTCTACTCTCTGATTCTGTGAGTTTGACTACTCTATGTACCTAATCTCAGTGGATTCCAGTGAATCAGAGAGTAGAATAGTAGTTTCCAGGAGCTGGGGTGAGGGGAATAGGGCATTGTTCTGTGGGTGTGCGCTTTCAGTTATGCAGGATGAGGAGGTTCCAGAGATCTCCTGTAGATCTTCATACCTATAGTTCATACAGATAAAGTGTTCCTTATGCAGAAAACTTAAAACCAGGTGTTTTGGAGTTCCAACTTTTTTTATTTTGGAATATTTGCAGTAGAGGTACTGGGTTAGCATCCCACATCTGAAAAATTTTAAATCCAAAATGCTCCTGTGAGCACTTCTTTTTAGCACCACATCAGTGGTCAGAAGTGTTGGATTTTGGTGCATTTCAGATTTTGGATTTCTGGATTTGGGATGCTCAATTTGTAATATTGTAATTTTCCCATAAAAAGTTGTCAGGATTTTAGACCTTATGTTATGATGTGACTCTAGTAACAAAACAAAACAAAACAAAATTTGAAGGAAACATTAAAATGTTGTCATAAGTGGAAATTTTTACTGATGGTCCAAACATCTAAGATCAATTGCTGGTAGTAGTATTTCTCTTGATACCCAATTAAGGTTTAGGTGTGGGGTGAATTCCAGCAGGATCACATTATGCTCAAAGAAAGATGCCAAAGGTGATTTGAAATTAGCAAGTTCTTAAGTAGAAAGAGTCCCGTTAAAAGGACAGAACTTGTCAGTGTGTCAATTACATAAAAGGAGGAATGATGCTGAATTAAAAGAAGTGATGTGTGTTATGTTAGTAAATATAGAAAGAACTCCCTGTTTCTAATTTCTGTGCAGAGTTAGGAAAAATGGGGAAGAGCCCAAAACAGGTATGTGAAGTGCTGTTTTCATTTTCTCTCAATTCAGGAAATACAACTAGAGTTTAAGTTTGTGTGAATTAAGAAGAGTCTAAGTGAGATGCCATTGGGTCATGTGTCCCTCACACGAAGAATCCCAACTTATGAAAATGGCATCATCATGAAGAAACAATCAAATGTGGCCCAGGCAGGAAAACCATCAGACAGCATCCCCTGGCCACCTCCAACAGGTCCCCGAACCCACCAGTATTCCCATTATGTGAATGTTACAGCCTTGATAGTTGTCCCATAACTACAAAATTTAAAAATTGCTATTGTCAATACAAAATGATAAATATGAAGTTGAATATATTGCTCCATTTTTTCCCCTACTCTTTTTGAACTTTCCTGTTTCATTTTTGGAAGTTTCTATTGACACATCCTCAAGCTAGGGATTCTTTCCTCAGCTGTGTGCATTCTACCAGTAAGCATCAAAAGCATTCTTCATTTCTCTAACAGCATTTTTTTTTCTGAGATGGAGTCTCGCTCTATTGCCCAGGTTGGAGTGCAGTGGCACGATCTTGGCTCACGGCAAACTCTGCTTCCCGGGTTCATGCCATTCTCCTGCCTCAGCCTCGCATGTAGCTGGGACTACAGGCACCTGCCAGCACGCCCAGCTCATTTGTTTGTATTTTTAGTAGAGATGGGGTTTCACCGTGTTCATCAGGAAGGTCTCGATCTCCTGACCACTTGATCCGCCCGCCTCCGCCTCCCAAAGTGTTGGGATTACAGACGTGAGCCACTATGCCTGGCCATCTCTGAGGTATTTTAACTAGTTGTGGACTTTTGAGTTTGTTCAACTGTTTACTTACTGTTAGAACCGAGTGACAAATTTCAAGCTTCTTATATGCCTGACAGGAAACCTGAAGTCTCTAGAAAGTGACTGGAGAATGCGAGTTCCATAGTAGGCTGAGGATGGAGTCACGAGTGAAATGGGTGAAATCAGCCCATGGGCTTTGGAGACTACAAGCCTGTCCAGCCTCTGACACCCTGGTGATTCAGTGCAAAGATTACAACAGTGACAGCAAACTAGCATGGCTGACTCCATCTGGCATCTAGTCTCAGGCTGGCTGTCCTCACTCATTCCTGGACATAGGCCAGGCTAACCATGGGAGGAATTTAGTTTATGGTTTAACTTTGAAGCAACAATGATAATAGTTCCTCCATAACACTAATACCCTTATTTTGCTCAGGGATTGCCTTTGCAAAACTGGTGAAAGACCGTGAGAGTAAGATTATAGGAGAGCAGTGAATTCTGCTAAAATGTAGGCACAGTTTCTATAATCCCTTACTGCTCAAATATCATTTGCCCAGAGTTTACAAAATTCGTAATCAATTGCTCCTATAGATAACATCACTATTGTAGAACCTGAGATTGGTCTTTTGAGATGTTTCTCATTCTTTGCATTCTGACAAGCCGCTAATCTCATCCATACCCATGACTAATGGCTCAGCCAGTCACGTGGTCCCCACCTAGAGTCAGATTCAAGTACAAACAGATCATTTCCCTCTGCCCCCGTGATTCCATCCCCAAACAATCAGCAGTAACGATTTTTTAGTCCTGTGCCTCTGAAACTATCCTTGAATATCTCTGTCTAATGTTGACAGCTGGTACCATTCCTTCTGAAACTATTCCAATCAATAGAAAGAGGGAATCCTCCCTGATTCATTTTATGAGGCCAGCATCATCCTGATACCAAAGCCTGGCAGAGACACAACATAAAAAGAGAATTTTAGACCAATACCCCTGATGAACATCGATGCAAAACTCCTCAATAAAATACTGACAAACCGAATCTAGCAGCACATCAAAAAGCTTATCCACCATGATCAAGTGGGCTTCATCCCTGGGATGCAAGGCTGGTTCAACCTACACAAATCAATAAATGTAATCCAGCATATAAACAGAATCAAAGACAAAAATCACATGACTATCTCGATAGATGAAGATAAGGCCTTGGACAAAATTCAAAAGTTCTTCATGCTAAAAACTTTCAATAAATTCTGTATTGATGGAACGTATCTCAAAATAATAAGAACTATTTGTAACAAACCCACAACCAATATCATACTGAATGGGCAAAAACTGGAAGCATTCCCTTTGAAAACTGGCACAAGACAGGGATGCCCTCTCTCCCCACTCCTATTCAACATAGTGTTGGAAGTTCTGGCTAGGGCAATCAGGCAAGAGAAAGAAATCAAGGGTATTCAGTTAGGAAAGGAAGAAGTCAAATTGTCCCTGTTTGTAGATGACATGATTGTATATTTAGAAAACCCCATTGTCTCAGCCCAAAATCTCCTTAAGCTGATAAGAAACTTCAGCAAAGTCTCTGGACACAAAATTAATGTGCAAAAATCACAAGCATTCTTATACACCAGTAACAGACAAACAGAGAGCCAAATCATGAATGAACTTCCATTCACAATTGCTTCAAAGAGAATAAAATACCTAGGAATCCAACTTACAAGGGATGTGAAGGACCTCTTCAAGGAGAACTACAAACCACTGCTCAGTGAAATAAAAGAGGACACAAACAAATGGAAAAACATACCATGCTCATGGATAGGAAGAATCAACATCGTGAAAATGGCCATACTGCCCAAGGTCATTTATAGATTCAATGCCATCCCCATCAAGCTACCAATGAGTTTCTTCACAGAATTGGAAAAAACTACTTTAAAGTTCATATGGAACCAAAAAAGAGCCTGCACTGCCAAGACAATCCTAGTCAAAAGAACAAAGCTGGAGGCATCACTCTACCTGACTTCAAACTATACTACATGGCTACAGTAACCAAAACATCATGGTACTGGTACCAAAACAGAGATATAGAGCAATGGAACAGAACAGATCCCTCAGAAATACTACCACACATCTACAGCTATCTGAACTTTGAAAAACCTGACAAAAACAAGAAATGGGGAAAGGATTCCCTATTTAATAAATGGTGCTGGGAAAATTGGCTAGCCATAAGAAGAAAGCTGAAACTAAATCCTTTCCTTACTCCTTATATAAAAATTAATTCAAGATGGATTAGAGATATAAATGTTAGACCAAATACCATAAAAATCCTAGAAGAAAACCAAGTACTACCATTCAGGACATAGGCATCAGCTAAGACTTCATGACTAAAACACCAAAAGCAAAGTCAACAAAAGCCAAAATTGACAAATGGGATCTAATTACACTAAAGAACTTCTGCACAGCAAGAGAAACTATCATCAGAGTGAACAGGTAACCTACAGAATGGGAAAACATTTTTGCAATCTACTCATCTGACAAAGAGTTAATATCCAACACCTACAAAGAACTCAAACAAATTTACAATAAAAAGACAAACAACCCCATCAAAAAGTGGGCAAAGGATATGAACAGACATTTCTCAAAAGAAGACATTCATACAGCCAACAGACACATGAGAAAATGCTCGTCATCACTGGCCATCAGAGAAATGCAAATCAAAACCACAATGAGATACTATCTCACACCAGTTAGAATGGCAATCATTAAAAAGTCAGGAAACAACAAGTGCTGGAGAAGATGTGGAGAAATAGGAACATTTTTACACTGTTGGTGGGATTGTAAACTAGTTCAACCATTGTGGAAAACAGTATGGCGATTCCTCAAGGATCTAGAACTAGAAATACCATATGACTCAGCCATCCCATTACTGGGTATATACCCAAAGGATTCTAAATCATGCTGCTATAAAGACACACGCACACGTATGCTTATTGCGCAACTATTCACAATAGCAAAGACTTGGAATCAACCCAAATGTCCATCAGTGACAGACTGCATTAAGAAAATTTGGCACATATACACCATGGAATACTATGTAGCCATAAAAAAGGATGAGTTCGTGTGCTTTATAGGGACATGGATGCAGCTGGAAACCATCATTCTCAGCAAACTATCACAAGAACAGAAAACCAAACACCGTGTATTCTTACTCATAGGTGGGAATTGAACAATAAGATCACTTGGACACGGGAAGGGGAACATCACACACGGGGGCCTATTATAGGGAGGGGTTGGGGGTGGGGTTGCAATGACAGTTATACCTGATGCAAATGACGAGTTGATGGGTGCTGATGAGTTGATGGGTGCAGCACACTAACATGGCAAATATATACATATGTAACAAACCTGCACGTTGTGCACATGTACCCTAGAACTTAAAGTATATTTTTTTTAAAAAATTTTTAATTAAAAAAGGAAAAAGTCTCTAACCCCTGATCCACTAGGGAGGCTGATTTGAGTAATAATATACCTCCGTCCTCCTATTTGGCAGACTTGGAGTCATTAAAATATTTCTTTCCTGCAAATCACCATCTGGATAAATTGGTTTTGTTTGCGCAGGAGGCCAGAAGACCTTGTCTGGGAATTTTAAGAATGGATGGAGGAGCTGCCTATCCCTGTCCCACAGTCCTGTGCACAGATCAGCCTCACAACAGGAAAGAGCCCTGGATGGGGATACAGTGGAAGTTTATTCTCTTAGTGACTTGGGGACATTACCTCGAGATGAAGCCTGGTAGGAGTGGAAACTCCAGGTCATTTCTATGCCTTTCCTATTACCTGGGAGGTGGACCATTCCACAGTGTTAGCAGGAAGGAAATAGAAGGCAGCCTAGCTAGAGGGAGTGTCTGGGGAAGGCCTAGGGGTGGAGGAAGAAGCTGTGCAGGGCAGGGCTTGCCAGTTAGAATGAAGTGGGAGGTAGATGAGGGACACAGAGAAGCAGAGAGAGGCAGAGACAACCTGGCAGTGAACAGTGGGGCCTACAGTGACTTCAGAGACCCCAGGGACCAGGTGCCCCCATTTCCACAGTCCAGGACCAGGGAGCCCTGAAAATCCTCCAGTGGCCAAAGGGTTTCGACTTACATGAGGTGGGGTGTCTTTAGGGGCAAGAGGTAGTGGGGGGATGAAAGATGGGTGTCAGCCACCGAAGGACAAGGGAAAGGTGTGGCCTAGACCTCCTAGGATTCTGCATCTGAGATCCAGTCTCTAAAGAGGTTATGGATCATTCATCTCTTCATTCAATTCCTTCATTTGTTATGTGAGAGCACCTGAGTGTGTGTCTCTCACTGGGCCCGTGATGGTGCAGGGTGTGAGTGGGGAAAGAAAACAAGGTCCTGTCCTTTGTCCGGTAAGCCAGTGACATGGACACTTTGGGAAACAGGATTTCAGGTTCAGTGATAGGGGTTAAGATCTGAGGGGGACGCCTGGACATATTTTGCACTGACTCTGACAGTTGAGGCAGGTGATTTAGTTCCGAAGTACAGACTAATCAGCTGACCATTTGCTCTCACTCCTCTGAGGTTTGGATGCCGAAGATGAGAGGATTTGAGCCAATAAATGACTATGGGACCCGTGGATCCCAGTAATCCCTCACTTCTGGTAGAAGAGAGGATGGGCCTGTGGCTGCAGACAGACCTCATGTGACCCTGATCTGCCTTTTGTGTTTGTGTGACTCTGGTTCAGTGACTGTGCCTTCCTGTGCCTCAGTTTTCTCTCAGTCAAATAAGCTAAATGGCCAATGGACTGTGGCTTTTCATGCTATCTGTGAATAAATTGTAAATTCTTCACAGTCACCTGACCTAATGCTTGGCACAGTGGAGGTGTTCACACAAACAGCATTTATTATTATTCACTTCCATGAGAGAGCACCTTTAGGTCAGATCCCTGTGGACAAGCTGCTGCCAGGTACATTTTCTCTCTTTTGTTTCTGCTTCTGGGGACTTTAGACTTTCTATGGAGTGTCCTAAGCCTCACAAGGCAGTTGACTGATGGCCTACAAAGCTTGTCTTTCTGTTCTCTCCACTCTGAGTGTCAGGTGAAGAAAGCTCTGTCCTTGCCCAGATGAGGCTCTGAGGGCTGAACCCTGACTGGTTAGCACCTCCAGGAGACACAGTCCTCAGACAGCTGGTGAATCCTTGGTCCCAGTAAGCCCTGCTACAACCCAGCCCTGGCACAGGCTCCTCAGCTTTATCTGGAGTAAGGATTTGGGGACAGCGGTCTGGGGTTGAGGTCTCTAGGGCTGAGCTTTTCTGAGAGTATCTCAAGGGGCCTCTTTGGCAAAGCCCTACTCAGTTCTCCAGGGTCTTTCTCAGGGTCAAGTTTATGAAGAGGACATGAGGTGCTTGGCTGAGACTGATCTCGTCCTGCTGAGCACCCCCCCCCCCATCAGACTGTCCTTCCTGTGCAGCAAGTGTCTACAGGGTCTGGAGACAGGAAAGGAATTCTGATCTGTTGAGGTTTGTCTCCTCTGTGTGTGTCCTGCACTAAATGCCAAAACCCCAACATGGGACATAATGCAGAGAGGGACACAGGCACAGTCCAGGCCTGACCTTCCTGTGTGTGCAAAGTAGAAGCGACCCCCACCCCCCAACACCCAGGGATCATGTGGAATCACTCACGGTATAAGGTGAAATGTCCAGTTAATCCTTTAGTCTCATCACCTCGCTTTGTGATTTGAATGGTGTAGGATCCTGTGTCATTCTTGGTGACATTCTGGATCAGCAGGGATGCATTGGAATATACTGTTTCTCGTCCACTGTATGCAGGCCCAAATACAATCATTTCAGTGTCTATTGTATATGCTGTAATGTAATGCTGGAGGTCTATTATTTGCCCTTTGTACCAGCTGTAGCCAGTAAGATTCTGGGGCAAATTGTGGACAAGTAGAAGAACATCCTTCCCCTCAGAAACCTTGGCTGGCTGTGCTTCAATCGTGACTTGGGCAGTGGTGGGCGGGTTCCAGAAGATTAAAAGTGATGCTAGGAGGTGGAGAGAGCATCAGTCAATATTGAGACCTATGAATTGGGATGAAAAGATGGGGCCTTGGGTCCTGAGAAGATCTCTTCAATCATCAGCCTTGTAGACACACACACACACGTACACACAAAAAACACACACAAACACACACACCCCTTTTTGTGTGTACGTGTGTGTGTGTTTTTGTCCTACTGTCCTACTGGGTCAAGGTCAGCAGCACGACCCCCATTCATTCAACACTTCTGACCTCGGCATTTTTCTCTTTAAAATCCTCTTCCCCAGGGGTCTGCATGGCTCCCTCCACACTGCCCTCAGGTCCTGCTCACATCAGGGCATCCTTAGACTTCTTTCCTGACACCTCCTTCACAGACCCTGGGTCTTCCCTTTCTGACCTTTCCCTTCTCTGCTCCCTCTGGTGCTCTTGTCAACACCTGACCTCACATTCTAGATCTCTTTGCATGTCTGCCTTCCTGCCCATGAGAGCATGAGCTCCATGAGGACAGGGACGTTAGTGATCTTGGTTACACCCCAGCGCCTGGGACAGGCTACAGACTCCTGCAGATGTGAGGGTTCCCAGGGACCTCCAAGCCAGGGATTTTTTTTCTATTTCCCCAATTGTTCAGGTTTTTTGCTGAGGACAGTGTTTCATGTCATGCTTATATTTTCATCTGAAGTGTCATCTGATAATAGTTATTATTATCATTTTTCAAAATATGGTGGCCAGTGATGCTAAACCAGGAGAACAGAACACTTGAGATTTTCCTACCTATTACCAGTTCCACTTAAATGTGATTTTCCTGTTGTGACCCTGTCCCTCTCTGGTATATTTTCCCCAATCCAGGCTCCAACAGAGCCTTCTTTCCTTTATTTATTTGTTTTTTTTTTCTTTTTGAGACGGAGTCTCATACTGTCTCCCAGGCTGGCATGCAGTGGCGCCATCTCGGCTCACTGCAACCTCTGCCTCCCAGATTCATACAATTCTCCTGCCTTAGCCTCCTGAGTAGCTAGGATTACAGGAGGACACCACCACACCTGGTTAATTTTTTCTGTTTTTAGTAGAGACGGGGCTTCACTGTGTTGATCAGACTGGTCTTGAACTCTTGACCTCATGATCCATCCACCTCAGCCTCCCAAAGTGCTGGCTTATTTTATTTTTTAGAACTCCATCCTCTCCAGGAGACCCCATCCAATCATTCTGCTTCCTCCTCCTGTCCTCTCCCAGGAAGTTCTCTCCTCACCTGTGAGTAGAAGCTCCTTCCAGGTGATGTGCAGTGTGTAGGGAGGCACTGAGAGGGGCCCCATGGCCTCTTCTGCCTGTGTGTTCTCCTCTGTGGAGATGACCTTGGATCCAAAATCTTTCCGAGCACAGCTGTCAGCTGTGCTGTCCTTCCTCCTTCTGTGCTGAGCCTCTTCCCGGGGCAGGAGCACTTCTCAGGCTTATGGGCGGGGTCTGAGCCCAGGACACCTCTCTATCCCCTCCCCTCTCAGTCCTGCCTCTTTGTCCCTCCTTCTCTTTTTCCTTTTGTCTGTGTGTCAAGTCCCTGGGAATTGTGGAGGCCTCTACGTTTTTCAGCAGTGATTTTGTCACCAAACCTCAGTACACACTATGTGCAAAACAACAAACATACACAAAAAAGAGGCGCGCACAGACACAGAGTGTCACATATCCTGTAGGTTGGGCAAGCACAGTTCTAGTCCTCAGCCTCCTGCTGACCCAGTGGCTCTGGGTCGGAGTGTACATTCACACCCCTTGCCCTCTTTCATCCCCATCTGGCTCTCCCCTTCAGTGCAGGAGGCTGGAGCTGCAGCAGGTCCCTGTCATAGGGACACCACATTGTGCTGTGGGTGAGCTGTGTGTTGCCTGGTGACAGGGACCCTTCCTTTCTCTAATTGTGTCTAGCTTGGCTGCAACTTCCAAGGATGGACATTCATGACCTGGGTGTCCCAGAGGAAACTGTCCTTCCTGGAGGTGTGCAGGGTGAATCTCTCTGCCTCTTGGGAGGAGAGGCCTGTGCTGGTTGCTCAGTGGGGGCTGTGACTCCCATAGTCAAAGGGACAGTTCTCAGTCACTCTATTGCTCCCTTAGGACTGGTGGATGGGTTTCCCATCTCTTCCTGACTATCTTTGGTGTCCTCTCTTCCCTGCCGTCTGATTGTCCTGTGGTCACCACACCTTCCCCGTGGTGGTGCAGGAGGAAGTGGGACGTTACCCAGGAACCCCGTGGAACATGGCTCGTTGAGATACAGGAAGGGGAGACTGGGACAGAGCAGGGGTTCAGAGCTGGAGAGATTCATCCCGACTTCCTCCGTGGCCGTGATGGGCTCAGCCCTCCATGTGCTGACATCCCCAGGGGTCTCTCCTGAGGGTTTTCACCTGGCCAAGATGCTCTCTGTAGAGGAGGAACAGGGCAGTCACCAGAGAGCCTCTCTGGAGGGACGTCGCTCACACCTGAGAAGGCGGGTGGGGGTGGGTTTTGTTCTCGGAGCCAAGAGCAATAATACCCCCTTCTCCCGGCAGGGACACAGGAGAGGTCTGCTTCCCAAGGGACAGTGGGGGGTAGGTGGCCACATCCTATGTGGTGCCTGTGTGTAACCATCACACGTGCTATGGGCCCCACGAGGTGCAGCGGGCAAGCAAGTCACAGGGTGCCTGACCGATTCCCGGGGAGGCTGTGGGCCCTCAGGCAGCCGCTGTTCTGTGTCAGCGCTAGGCTTGGCCTGGGATGCCCCACAGAACAGGACAGATGGAGCAGAGGCGGGCATTTAGGGAACAGTGACAGAAAGAGTTGATGAGGATGGAGGGAGGTCACGAGGGGAAAGCGCGCAGTGGGGTGTCCCGTGCCCCAGCGCTGCCCTGGGAGATGTCTTTTTACCTGAGCCCAGGGAAGGAGCAGGTGTGGGGCAGGAGCTGCCTGCAGAGGGAGTGGTGTTAGGTTGGCGACCACCAGGTCAGGGATGAGCTGACACAGTCCGTGTGGGGAGCATGGAGGACGTTGAGGACTTGGGCCGAGGTGACCCTGGTGAGGGTGGACCCTGCTTGGCTACAGGTTCTGCTGAGGGAGGTCGGCATCCCCTGGGAAGGCTCCAGGCTGGAGGGACTCTGCCGCCCTCTGGTGGACTGGAAGGGAAGCGTGGGTGGCCAAAGTCCCAGGCCAGGCTGCGTGTTTTATTCCACAAGGATCTGCACGTTTCAAACGAGGTCACACATATGTTATGTTACAGCTCCATCACCTTCCAGTCCTGTGAGTCCCAATCTCTGTGGCTCCACGTTCACTGTTCTCACTCTTTCACGATCGGATGTCCGGAACACCGATTTTTGTCACCTTCAGTGAGTTTGTGTTTGTGTGCAGTAGGCGGCACTGTGTATTCTCTGGGGGCAGTGATGTCTGGGGCTGAGCACTGCACATGGGCTTGGGAGCAGAAGACGGAGCAGCAGGGCGGGAGGATCACTGCCAGGGAAGTAGGGACAAGTCATTTTCATTTTCTCACTTCCAGGGACCAGAACCCAGGATTCTGACTCCAGGGCACAGTACCACACGCTGCTGGTGTCCCTGGATGTCATGAGTGCTCATAGTGTCATGCTGCCTTGGCATTCATTTTTTAAGCTGTAAATTTATTTGCCTCACATCAGAGGCAGGCCTTGCTCACCATGGCAGTTTTCAATACTGTATCTGGTTCAAGTGACTGCAGTTGGTGGCCAGTGATAAAATCTAAGAGGCATCTCTCCTGCTTGGTGTGCTGGGCTCCTCTCTCTCCATCTGATTTCTTTAAACTGATATTCTGACATTTGTCCTTACATTTAAAGTGACCACTTCTCAATCACAGCGTGATCTCCTGGTCCCAGTGTTTGCTACTTGCTTTAAACACATCCATTAAAGCTCCCTGCTGGAAACCTGTCAGATAACACCTGGACTTACTAAACACATTGGCTTACCGTTCTCTTCTCTCCTCCCTGCCTGGGCTCGCTGACCTCTGTATCTGTGGTCTCCAGGTGTGCTGAGTGCTCCCCAGTGTCTCTAAGTAGTAAAAACACTTACACTTTCACGTTGTGGTTGTATCATTATAGCCTCACATGCCGTCCAGGGCCTGACATCGAGGCTGCCCTATGGGACCTGTGCTCGTTGAACCCCTGCTGGAGCTCTTGTTTTGGGACCTGCAGTTCTTCTGGGGACAGGAGCTTCCAGCTAACTTGATTGAAAAACTGATACGTTTCATTGAAAACACTGGGTCAGATGATGTATTCATGGGCTTCAGCTGCCATAACAAACACCTTAGCCTGGGTGAATTAAATAATAGAAATCGATTTTGCACAGTTCTGTGAATAATGTGCTATTTTAACCACTTTAAAATGTGCAATCAAATGCAATTAACCACAAACACAGTGTTAAGTTACCATCACCACTATTTTTCCCAGAAAATTTTTATCATTTTAAACTGAAACTTTGTATAATTGAAACTATAATAACTCCCTATATTTTCCACCCTAGACCTTGATCATCTCTACTCTGTCTCTGTGAATTTGCCTATTCTTGATGTTTCATATAAATGGAATTATATATATATGTTCTTTAGTTTCTGACATATTTCACTTAGCATAAATGTTTCCAAAGTCCATGCATCTTCCAGCGGATGTCAGAGCTTCATTCCTCTTTATGGCAGATTAACATTCTGTTGTGTGTGTGACCACATTTGTTTATTCGTGTGCTGATGAACACTTGGATTGTTTTATATTTTATCTTTTGTGAGTAATGCTACAATCAACATTCCCATGCGAGTACCTGTTTCAGTCCCTGGATTCAATTCTTTGGGTATATACCTAGGAATAGATGCTGTTTCACATGGGAATTCTATGATTAGCTTCTTGAGGAACAGCACAACTATTTCTCCTAGTGGCTGCACAGTTTTACAATCTCACCAGCAATGTATGAGGATTCCAAATTCTACATAAGGCTTTCAATTGTTATTTAACATTTGAAAAGAATGGTAGCCATATTTGTAGGTTTAGTGTGGGATCCCATAGTGGCTTTGACTTTGTATTTTCCTAATGACTAATGATGTTGAGTTTCTTTTCATGTCCCTCTTGATAATTTGCATATCTTCTTTGAAGAAATGTCTATTTGCGTCCTTTGCCCATTCATATAAATTGGAAGGTTTCTCTCTTTGTTACTGAGTTGTAGCAGTTCTTTATATATTCTGGGCATGAAAACATTGTCTATGTGATTTACAACTGTTGTGTCTCATTCTGTGTTTGGTTTTTTATTTTCTTGATAATATCCTTTGATGCACAAAAAGCTTGCATTTTTAGCCCAGTTTATCTATTTTTCCTTTTTCTTTCTCATGCATTTGGGTCATACCTGAGAATCCATTGCACATTTGAGATCATTAAGTTTCACCCCTATGTCTTTTTCTAAGATGTTCTTATGGTTACAGATTTTATAATTAACTCACTCATCCACTTTAAGATAATTGTTTGATATGGTTGGAAGTATAGTTCTCTAAGTTTATTGTTTTGCATGTGGTTATCTAGTTGTTTGTGCACCATTATTTGAGAGGATGATTGTTCCTCCATTAAATTATCTTGACACCCTTATTCAAGAGAAATGACCTATAAGGGTGTTTATTTCAAGACTCTCAATTCTATCCCTTTGGTCCCTATTTGTATTCCTATGCCAGCAGTTTCTGTTTTTAGTACTTGTAATGTTTTGTGAGATTTCAAATAAGAAAGTTCAAGTTCTGCAATTTATTTTGGCAAAATTGTTTTGGCTCTTTCAGGGGTACTTTTTTAACAGCAAGGAGGCCAATGTTTTGCAACTGGAAAGCTTTTTCTGTCGTATTTCAGAGGGGAAATTTGCAGTCTAGGGATCTTTCCAGGAACTTAATCACAGGTAGGTAATTATCACCACTTCCTTTGCTGAGGTACTGGGTTAAAATGTGTGTTGCCTCCCATTGAGAAATTGAGAGGCCCTAGAAGCACTTGCCTATGTGGTGAGAGATACCGAGCTCCTTAATGAGGGACACCGAAGACATTGCTTTGGGACACAATGCTGTCAGGGGAGCAGTGTGCCTCTCTACTTATTTATTTTTTTGTGCAGTTTAGATCTCTACTGGACAAAAGATATTGAAATCGTTGTTCATTCTCTTGGTTCTTGTTTGGCTGACCTGTCAGCTGGAGCTGGAGGACATGCTTGGAAGGGAAGTGACCCCCATGGGAAAGAGCAGGGCTCAGCAGAGTGAAAGCAGCTGGGACCCAGAGAAGCCAGTGAGGTCTGACTCTTAAAAGCCAAAGACCAACAGGTGGGTGTCCTCAGGGGCAAATGGATTGCACTGGTACCCATTCAAGCGGACTGGAGAAAGGTAAGAGGCTTTGGATATTCCATTTTCTCTCTCAGCTCTTCAGCAGGAGATTTAGGCCCTGGGCTGGTACTGTCCTGCAGCAGGGGCAGGGTGGACAGAAATGGCTGCATATCAGGCCTAAGTCCATGTCATCCTCTCAGGCATTGCCCCTGAAGATGGAGAATTTTGTTCAGAGTCCCAGCCTGGGCACGAGGGAGGAACCACCTTATTAAAATTAATTTAAGAAAACAGTATGCATGCTTTATTCTTCTAGAATAACTATTAATGTCATGTTTTACAATATATCTCTTAAAGGAATGGTGAGAATCATCTACATAATGTATGTTTTACGTGGTCTTTTCTATAATTGCAGCTTTCACATGTTCTTATAGAATCCATTTCCTTTCGAAACACACAGGCAGTATCTCTGTGTTGATTTCTACTGGGAAATCCTTATGCAGGGTGGAAAGAGTCACATTTCCTAATGAGAGATGGAAAGCATCTGATTACCAGAAAAAGTGTCCAAATTCTGCTGGTATGATCATGGTGCTGCAGGTGGAGGTCAGTTTAAGGAGGATTCAGGCAAAGAATTTTGAAAGTCTTTTTCATTGTTTTTGTTTGTTTGCTTGCTTTTTGTTTTGTTTTTGTTTTTTACAAAACCATGGGCAGAAGCCACCACCTAGACCCACCACATGTTGGAATGGATGAGGGACAGAAATGGAGCTCAGTAAATTGAGAATGAAATTCAGGAGTGGAGAAGAGGTTTCAGAGGTCAACGGGTGTGAGAGGTGAATGGGTGAATGATGAGAATGTTCAAAACATCTTCTTTCTCCATAATAAGAGAGCATTTAGGCCCCTGAGTCAGTCAGTGTCCAGGCCAGGGGGAGCAGGATGTTGTCAGCTCTCCTGGGCAAAAGTGAGACTCCAGCAGTGTCTACTTACCTCATCCAGTTTGGGATTTATTCCTATTTTTAAAATGATCCAACAGTATGCAATTTTGAAAATATACAAAAATCTCTATGCTACCATTCATAGATAGACAAGATGGCCCTAAGATGGTGAGAGAATCAGAATGGGGTTTGGGTTTACATTGTGTATTTTTTTTCTCCCAATATCTGCAGAATTCCCTAGATCAATTTTTTAATGTAACCCAGTGGGTGTCATTCCCTTTCACAATTACGGACATTTCCAGTTCACGGTTAAAACGCTTGGAAAACCCACACCCTTTCTGCTGTGAGGTACAGGCAGCCATGTGGCATCACCTCTAAACATGCCTTCCGGGACATCAAATTACTGATTAAGTAAAAGTCATTTCAGTAGATATTGAAGACCTCCATTTTACCCCCTCACACTTGTAAATCTTCTACCAAGAGGTGATGGATTTTAGTGGTGATTTGCTTTTATAGATTAGTGTAGATTAATGTTTCTGCCAGGGGGAAATTTTACATTGGGAAAAGCATTTGGCAAAATCTGGAGACATTGCTGGTTGTCAGAGCTGGGGGAGGGAGTCCTGCTGGCCTTGAGTGGGTAGAGTCCCCAGATAGTGTTGAACATTCTAGAGCTCACAGAGCCCCACCAGCATGACCACTACAAAGTTCAATGCTGAGGAGGAGTGGAGAGCCCTCATGTGCCTTCCCTAGCTTCCCTAGAGCTTTTTACCTTCTCCTTCCTTCAGCCTCTCCCACTTTCTCACCTCAGCTTGCTCCTTGAACCTTAATGCCCTCCACTGGAACTTTCCCATAGTTTAAGACCTGCTGTAATCTCTTGAATACCTTAGCCCCTTTCTGATCCTTAGTAGGGTGTCCTCTAGAGGGGATTCTCACCTTTCCTGGAGCTTCCCAGGATCAAGATGCCCCTGCCCTGTGTGAGCACCAGGGATATGGCCGTGTGCCTGTGTCCCTAAAGGTCCTGTCACTCAGGACTTCAGTGTGACACCAGCTGAGGTGATATTACCCTCCCCTACTTTTCTTGGAACATAAAAATATGTACAAACCTTGGAGAGTAAAATTTCTTAATGCATGTCAAAATTTTAAAAATACATATTTTTGCCTCCCAAACTTTACTGGGAAAAATTTATCACACTACCAGTCATGAAAAATGACACCTAATCAGAGTTATTCACTGTATTGTTTGTTTAACAGCAAAATGTTGGGAACAACCTAGACTTTCACCAGCACGATGCTAATTCAACACATTACCTTATATCTACACAATAGAATATGAAGCAGCTGCATAAAAAGTATAGAATCTGTCAGCTATTCCTATGGAAACACCTCCATGTTCTATTTTAATTATAGCTTCCAAACATCACAGAATAAGATGCAGTTTTTGTACTAGATCTCACCTTAGAACATTATTTTTACTGTTGTTTTTTTGTTTTTAAATTAAAGAGCGATTGTCTCACTCTCATATCCAGGCTGAAGTGCAGTGGCGAGATCATAATTGACTGCAATCTCAACCTTGTGAGCTCAAGCGATCCTCCTGCCTCGGCCTCCTGAGTAGCTGGAATCACAGGCACGTGCCCTCATGCCTAGCTAATTTTTTGTGTTTGTTTCTGGAGAGATGGGGTTTCACCCAGGCTGGTGAAATCCCAGGCTTTTCTCAAACTTCTGGGCCCAAGTGATCTGCCCACTTTCACTCCCAAAATGCTGGAATTACAAGGAAGTGTCACCACACCTGATTCTGCCTTTTCTTTTTTTAATCGGACTGCAGTCTGCTTACGCATGTCTTTCCCCATCAGGTGATTTCTATTTTTCCTCAATTTCTCTACCATATGTCCATGCCAAAATCCACATCCATTTGCTTTTGTTTAGAATTAGATTTTTTTTTTTTTAAGAGAAGCCTTAGCAATGGTCTTCTAGCTGATTTTCAGGATTCTAATCTTCACTGTCTAAGCCATATGTTTCCATTTCCAGATATTGATTACAGTCACGTGTAGAGCATTTAAACCCTACCAATGCCTGTACCATCCCTCAAGCCTATCTGATTTGGCTAATGTGTGGTGTAGCCCAGAGATTGGTTGTTTAAAAATGGTTTGAAAGAAATGGGTCATTTTGCAGTGGAGGAACTTTAACCCAGTGATCAAAGTTAACTTCTCCAGTAGTCAGAGATGACGACATCTTAGGGCATTCTAATATGATAGATGGAGGAGGTGCAGCATCATCCCTGTGGTATTCTTCTACAAACTGTATAACCTGAGTTTAATCATGAGAAAATATTAGAAAAGTCCAAAATGAGGGTCTGCTATGAAATAAGTAACCAATACTCTTCAAAATTGTGAAGCTCTTAAAGGTAAATCCCAACTTTCCCAGACTAAAGAAGACTGAGGGAACAGTACAATGAAGAGCAATATGTGATACTAGATTGGATCCTGGTCCAGAAAAATGACATTAGTCAGAACATAGAGGGGATTTGGATAAGGTCTCTACAGGCTTTCATTTTACAGTGTTAATAATCATTTATTGATTTTGATTATTAGGTGCATATCTATAATGTAAATATTTGGGGAAGTTGAATGAAAAGCATATGAGGACTTTGCCTATTTTTGGAACATTTTAGAAAGTCTGAAATTATTTCAAATTTAACATGAAAAGGAAAGAAAAGAAATATATATCTTTTAGATATTTCTATTAAGTGTCCAAAGTTGAAGATCATTTCCCAACTTCTCTTGCCTAGTGCTGGTCACAGTAATCTTCCTGGAAATGCTGTTTGTCATGTTTGTGACCTTTTCAAAGCTTTCCAATGACTTCTCTTATCTGTGGGATGAAGTTCCCATTACGTAGGCTGCCATTCAGTGTCCTCATAGCATGGCCCTAATCTCCCTTTTATTTTGATCTGTGTTGAAAGAACTGACCAACATTTTACTTTCTTATGGTCAAAATTGTTCTAATTTTTTCTTGCTTGTTTGATGCACTTCCCTGTCTTCTCAACTGTGGGACTTCAGTCAAAGTGGTGGGAAATATTTTTGGAGAAAAAATATAAAGATAGTTATAGGAAATAGTCACAAACCTTGGAACCTGGGGGTTTGCATAGCTTCAAGTAAAAGGTTTGGCTGAAGGTAGCTGAATTATCTTAAAAGCTTAGGGCATAGATACACAAGAATGTAGAGGAGTTTATCTAAATAACTTGTTTACTCAGGCGGTCCTAAAACCAACATTTAATCTTATGCTGGGGGAACTACTCTTGGGGAGGTCGGCAATGTCAATTACCTTCTAGTGGTGTTTACTCAAGACCTTTGTTATTTAATCTGTACTAAATAAATGCGAATTTCACTGGCAGATCAGGGCTGCTGCTGTTAACTCTTTAACTGGCCCTTCTAGGTATCCCTGAGTTACTTGGCCACCTAGCCTGCTCTTTCACTGGATATGAGTGTCTGAGTGTATTTGTTCATCCATTGCTGGGTCAGGGTCTGCCGGTTGGACCCAGACAGTTGGTGCCCCATGTGAGGACCTGGCATGTTGGTGCCCAGGTCTGAGGTATACCTGCCAATAATTGCGACAGAACCTCTGAAAACTAAGGAGAAGACTGTGCGGTTGGTAAGCCAGTAAGTCGATAAGTCAGTAAGTCAGTAAGTCAGTAGGTCATTGGTACCGACTTGGGATCTCCAATTTCGAGGGAATTGTTCAGGGTGGGCTTTTATCACTGGACAACAGTTATCAGCACAACAGGAGCAGTATCTAAAAGTATTCAAACAGCTGCTTCAAGCCACTGGAGCCTCGGTTTTGCAGGCTTAATTAAGGGACCTAATGCAAATTGTATCACTTAACCCATGGTTCCCGAAAGAAGGTAAGCTAGACATAGAGCTTTGGGAACAAGTGGAGAGAAATCTTTTTGTTTTCTTTTGTTTTGTTTTGTTTTGAGAGAGACACAAGAAACAGAAAACGGGGAGATGTAGGAGTTCAGTCAGGGTGGTGGAAACGATTTTAGAGGAAAAATTATAAAGATAGTTATACGAAATAGTCACAAACCTTCTTGGAAGGCCAGGGAGGTTGCATAGCTTCAGTAAAACATTTGGCTGAAGGCAGCTGAATTCTCTTAAAAGGTATAGATACAAAGGATTGTAGAGGAGTTTACTCAGGTGGTCTTAAGAACAACCTTTGATTATCAGCAGGTGTATGATTGCTCTCTACTCGGGGTCGGTAATGTCAATTACGCTCTAGTGGTCATATGTCCTTGAGGACTTGATTTGTGACCAAGTCGGAGCACTCACTCTTGGTCCACCATCAGGGGGAGGAATCATTTTTGAGTCACATTAGGTGACCAGACTTAACATGGCTGAGAACCTGAGGTTTTTTATTATTTCTTTTGTTTTCCAAATGTGTTAAGCTCCCAGGAGGGCTTGTCATAAGAAATCCCATCCATCTTGGACTTTGGTCATCCCAAGTCTTTTTGCTTGGATAGGGCAGTGGCAACACCAGTCTTTTGCTTTCCTAAGCCTGTTCCTGAGAGTACATATTTTATTTTGTTGGGGTGGGGGAAAAAATCATGGGGTTGGTTTTTCACCAAAGAGGCTGTTGGATTGAGTCACTTAGAATCAATACATCACTGGAAATTCTATTCGTCCATGGCTAGAAGAAGGATTCTTTACATTGGGACTTCTAAGTTAAAAAATATTTTAGAGCTCTCTTGTTCCAAACAGTTGATCAGAGGATTCAATTTCAAAGAAAGATACCTACCTAATAGTGTTATGGCTAGCCTTAAATTTTCTTTTAACTAAATTACAGAGCAAAAATCTGACCTAAGAGTTAATTTTTTTTGTAAACTCAAACTGCTTGCCTTGGAACCTATGAGAAAATAAGAATAAAATCCACTTTACCTTATCATCGAACAGTTAAAAATTTTATGCTTTTATTGCTGTATCCTGGATTTAATTTCAGATGAAGGAACCAGCCTTATTTGTTTTGATATTTGTGTGATTTTTGAGTTTTTGAGGTGCTCCTTCACCTCTTTGGAGATGCCTCATAGATGCTTCGCTAAGCCGTAATCTTGGTTAAGGCTTATTAGTTTCATTTGGGAACTAATACTTTTGGTTAAAAAAAAAAAAAAAATGAAAAGCCAGAAATATCAGCTGTTTGTCCTACCTAAAATCTGATAATAAGAAATCTGAGGCCGGGCGCAGTGGCTCATGCCTGTAATCCCAGCACTTGGGGAGGCCGAGGCGGGCAGATCACTAGGTCTGGAGATCGAGACCATCCTGGTTAACACAGTGAAACCCCGTCTCTGTTAAAAATACAAAAAATTAGCCGGACATAGTGGCGCGCGCCTGTAGTCCCAGCTACAGGGGAGACTGAGGCAGGACAATGGTGTGAATCCGGGAGGAAGAGGAGCGGTGAGTTGAGATTGCGCCACTACGTTCCAGCCTGGGTGAGAGAGGGAGACTGCATTTTTAAAAAAAAAAAAAAAAAAAAAAAAAAAAAAAAAAAAAAAAAAAAAATCTGAAAGTGTTGCAGTAGGTAGCTGGTCAGACATGAGCAGGACAGGAGAGATCCTTCCACCTCCACACACTAGAAACGTCAAGTGTTCATCACCAAGTGATGGTCAAGTCAAGTGGTTGTTAATTCTAAAGTAATATTGGTTGCGGTTAGGTACAGGGAGATACAGGCTCACAATAGATAGAAAAAACCTGAAACAGGTGATCAGCAGCTTCCTGATAAGTTATCAGAAGTTGAGGAAGTGGGCTCAAATATACGCATTAAGAGGCAACATAATAGAGTTTCTGGTATATGACCTTCAGGAACTTTTTTTATTTTTTTTTATTTTTTTTACATTTTCTAAGAATTTTTTAGTAACTATGTTTTTAAATTTTTTATTGTTTTGTTTTGTTTTAAATATTTTCTTTCCATAGGATTTTGGGGATTTGGTGTTTAATTACATAAATTCTGTAGTGGTGATCTGTGAGATTTTGGTGCACTCATCACCAGAGCAGTAGACACTGAACTGAATTTGTAGTCTTTTATCCCTCACCCCCTTCACAACCTTTTCCCCAAGTCTATTTTACCATTCTTATGCCTTTGCATCCTCATAGCTTAGCTCCCACTTATGAGTGAGAATATTCAGTGTTTGGTTTTCCATTTCTGAGTTACTTCACTTAGAATAATAGTCTCCCGTTTCTTCCAGGTTGCTGCGATTGCCATTAATTCATTCCTTTTATGGCTGAGTAGTATTCAATCATATATATATACCACAATTTCTTTATCCACTCATTTATAGATTACATTCCCACCAGTGATGTAGATGTGTTCCGTTTACACCGCTTCCACATCAACATCTATTATTTTTATTTATTTATTTTTGAGATGGATGGAGTCTTGCTCTTTCACCCAGGTTGGAGTCCAGTGGCACGAACTTGGCTCACTGTAACTTCTGCCTCCCACGTTCAAGCCGTTCTTCTGCCTCAGCCTCTGGAGTAGCTGAGATTACAGGGATGTGCCACCTCACCCAGGTAAATTTTTTGTATTTTTAGTAGAGACAGGGTTTCACCATGTTTCAGCATGTTGTACACGCTGGTGTCAAACTCCTGACCTTAAGTGATCCGCCCATCTTGGCCACCTTGGATTACAGGTGTAAGCCACTGTGCCTGTCCAACAACTATTATTTTTTCATTTTTTGATTATGAACATTCTTGCAGGAGTAAGGTGGTATCACATTGTGGTTTTCATTTGCATTTCCCTGATCCTTAGTGATATTGAGCATTTTTTCATATGTTTGTTAGCCATTTGTATATCTTCTTTTGAGAATTGTTTATTCACATACTTAGCCCACTTTTTCATGGGATTGTTTGTTTGCTAATTTGTTTGAGTTTCTTGTAGATTCTGGATATTGGTTATCTTTCAGATGTATAGATTGTGAAGATTTTCTTTCACTCTGTGGATTATGTGTTTAGTCTGCTGACTGTTGCTTTGCTGTGCAGAAGCTCTTTAGTTTAATTTTCACCTATTTATTTTTGCTTTTGTTGCATTTGCTTTTGGGTTCTTGGTCATAAATTTTTGTCTAAGCCAATGTCCAGAAGGATTTTTCCAATATCATCTTCTAGAATTTTTATAGTTTCAGGTCGTAGATTTAAGTCCTTGGTTCATCTTGAGTTGATTTTTGTATAATTGAGAGATGGGGATCTAGTTTTATTCTCCTACTTTCGGTCTGCCAATTATTTCAGCACCATTTGTTGAATAAGGTGTCCTTTACCCATTTTATGTTTTGGTTTGCTTTGTCAAAGATAAGTTGGCTCTAAGTATTTAGGTTTATTTCTGGGATCTGTATTCTGTTCCATTGGTCTATGTGCCTATTTTTATACCAGTACCACGCTATTTGGTGACTCTGGACTTAGAGAATTGTTTGAAGTCAGGTGATGTGACACCACCAGATTTGTTCTTTTTGCTTAGTCTCACTTTGGGTGTGTTGGCTCTTGTTTGGTTCCATATGAATTTTAGAATTGTTTTTTCTAGTTTTGTGAAGAATGATGGTGGCATTTTAATGGGAATTGCGTTGAATTTGTAGATTGCTTTTGTCAGCGTGACCATTTTCACAACAATGATTCTATTCATCCATGAGCATGGGGTGCATTTTCATTTTTTGCATCATCTATGATTTCTTTCAGCAGTGTTTCGTAGCTTTTCTTGACGTCTTTCTCCTCCTTGTTTAGATATATTCTGAGTTATTATTTCTTTAAAACTGCTGTCATAAAAGGGGTTCAGTTCTTGGTTTGATTCTCTGCTTGGTCACCGTTGGTGTGTAGCAGATTCTGATTTCTGCACTTTAATTTTGTATACTGAAATTTTGCTGAATTCATTTATCAGTTCTAGCAGCTTTTTGGAGGAGTCCTTAGGGTCTTCTAGGTATGTAATTATATCATCAGCACACAGCGACAGTTTTATTTCCTCTTTACCAATTTGGATGCCCTTTATTTATTTCCCTTGTTTGATTGTGTTGGCTAGGACTTTCAGTACTCTGTTGAATAAAAGTGGTGAGAGTGGCCATCCTTGTTTTGATCCCCTGCTGAGAGTGGATGCTTTCAACTTTTTCTCATTCAGTATTATGTTGGCTGTGGGTTTGTGTGCCAATTTTGCTGAGCGTTTTAATCATAAAGCGATTTTGGATGTTGTCGAGTACCTTTTCAGTGTCTACTGAGAGGATCATGAGATTTTTAAATCCTGTTTATGTGGTGTACCACATTTATTGACTCGTGTATGTGAAACCATTCCTGCATCCCTAATGTGAAACCCACTTGATCATGGTGGGTTATGTTTTTGATTAGTTAGCTAGTCTTTTGTTAAGAATTTCTGCATCTGTGTGCATCAGGGATTTTGGTCTATAGTTTTTTTATTACATCCTTTTCTGGGTTTGGTATTAGGGTGATACTGGCTTCATAGAATGATTTAGGGAGAATTCTATCTTTCTCTAGCATGTGGAATAGTGTCAAATGAATTGGTACCAACTCTTCTTTGAATGTCTGGTAGAATTCAGTTGTGAATCTGTCTGGTCCTGGCATTTGTTTTGTGTTAATTTTTCAACTGTTTTTTCAATCTTGCTGCTTTTTGTTGGTCTGCTCAGGGTTTCGAATTCTTCCTGATTTAATCTAGTAGAGTTTTACATTTCCAGGAATTCATTCATCCCCTCTAGGTTTTCTAGTTTATGCACATAAATGTGTTCATACTACCTTTGAATGATCTTTTGTATTTCTGTGGCGTTGGTGGTAATAGCTCCCATTTCATTTCTAAATGAGCTTATTTGGCTCTTCTCTCTTCTTTTCTTGGTTAATCTTGCCAATGGTCTATCAATTTTATTTATTTTTCCAAAAAGCCAGCTTTACATTTTATTTATAGTTTGTATTATTTTGTTTCCAATTCATTTAGTTCTGCTCTGATCTTGGTTATTTTCTTTCTTCTGCAGGTTTTGGCTTTGGTGTGGTCTTGTTTCTTGAATTTCTAGAAATGTACCCTTAGACTCTCTATTTGTGCTCTTTCAGTCATTTTGATGTAGGCATTTAAAGCTATGAACTTTTAGCACACTCTTGGCAGAATTCCAGGGGTTTTGATAGGATGTGTCACTATTGTTCAGTTCAAAGAGTTTTTAAATTTCCATCTTGATTTCACATTTGACCCAGTGATCGTTCAGGAGCAAGTTATTTAATTTCCATGTGTTTGCATGGTTTTGAAGGTTCCTTTTGGATTTCATTTCCAGTTTAATTCTACCGCTGTCTGAGAGAATACTTCATATAATTTCAATTTTCTTAAATCTTTTGAGACTTGTTTTGTGGCCTATCATATGGCCTATCCTGAAGAAAGTTCCAGGTGCTCATGAGTAGAATGTATATTCTGGGTTGTTGGGTAGAATATTCTGTAAATATTTCTTAAGTCTCTTGGCTCTAGGGCATAGTTTAAATCCCTTGTTTCTTTCTTGACTTTCTGTCTTGATGACCTGTCTAGTGCTGTCAGTGGAGTACTGAAGTCCCTCACTATTATTTTGTTACTCTCTATCTCATTTCCCAGTTCTAGTCGTAATAGTTACATAAATTTGGGAGATCCAGTGTTAGGTGCATATGTATTTAGGATTGTGATATTTTTCTGTTGGACCAGTCCTTTTATTGTTATATAATGTTCCTCTTTGTCTTTTTTAACTGCTATTGCTTTAAAGTAATTTTTTTCTGATATAAGAATAGTTACTCCTGCTCCCTTTTGTGGCCATTTGCATGGGGTATCTTTATCTACCCTTTTACCTTAAGTTTATAGGACCCTTTATGGTTATGAGAGTCTCTTGAGGGCAGCAGATATTTGCTTGGTGCATTATTATCAATTCTGCAATTCTGTATCTTTTAAGTGGAGAATTTAGACCACTTGCATTCAATGTTAGTATTGAGATGTGAGGTACTGTTCCATTCATCCTGCTATTTGTTGCCTGGATACCTTGGTTTTATTCATTTATTTATTGTATTTTTGTTTTATAGGTCCTGTGAAATTCATGCTTAAAGAGGTTCTATGTTGATGTGTTTCCAGGATTTCTTTCCAGATTTGGAGCTCCATTGAGCAGTTATTGTAGTGCTGGCTCGGTAGTAGCAAATTCTCTCAGTATTTGTTTGTCTGAAAAAGACTGTTATCTTTCCTTTATTTATGAACTTCAGTTTTGCTGGATATAAAATTCTTGGCTGATAATTTCTTTTAAGGAGGCTGCAGATAGGTATGCATGCTGATTTGAGGTGTTCTTTCGTTATTGAAGGTTACTAATATCACATGTGTTGAAAAGCATTTGGGATTATTCACTTAATTGATGAGTACTCATTTCATTTTACATTAATTTGATAACATGTACAAACAATAGGTAAACATAGGTACAGACATATACATATATGTGATACCACATAGAACATGTGCATGTACACATAAAGATACAGGGAGACAGAAATACTTTAGATTTTTTATTTTAAAACTTTATGCACGGAACCCATAAAACTCATTATTTAAAAAAATAAAGTTGCATTTAAATTGTGCTTTTGTAAATAGAAAAAGGTAATATTTATCTGAGGAAGCCCTTGCTGAGTTTTAGAGAAAGTAGGTAGTAAATTTATATCTTAAAGCAGAGAGAGAGAGAGAAGGAATTTGGGTGTGTTGAAAGAAGATTAAAAATAGATGCCAAGGTAATACAATAATGATAGAAATTTGTAACAGAATTTTATAAGGAGATCGATTTTATTGACATACATGGCTTTTATTTTGGTCTGTGTTTTCCAATTGTACTCCAGGAAACATACTACACAGGCTCCCTTCTTAAGTGCTGGGGCCACTGCACATGCAGACAACCCACTTGAAGGGAAAAATCAGGGGAGAAGAGATGCAGACCCCAGAATTATGCCAACATAGAAAAGCCTAAGTCAAAGGTCAAACCACACACATGAAAGCTCATCACCGGTTTGGCCCTGTTTTGAGTGTACTTTACTTTGCTTAATTTCTGCTCTAAGGCTTTTAAATAAACTTTCACTTTTCCTGTAAAACTTGCCTCAGTCTCTTCTTCTGCCTTATGACCTTTAGTTGAATTCTTTCTTCTGAAGAAACAAGAATTGAGGCTACTGCTGACTTGTACAGATTTCCTATTATACTCTAGTGCCATTCTACATAATAGAATATGCATATTCTTATATTTATACATATAAAAATATATAACATATATGTATAAATATATATATAAAACATATATGTATTCATAGAGGCCTTGAATCTACATTCTTGCTGTACTTTATGTAAACAATCCAAGTATAAGACTGAAACTTACTTTGGAAATGCATCGGTCCCATATGATTTCTATTTCATAAAAATGGGAAACAGAAGGGGGAAGATTATTTTTCAGAAGAAAACAACAGAACAACAGTTGTTAAATTTTAGACGTGTTCATTTATTTTTTGAATTTTCTTATTTACCTACAATTTGGACTGAATCCTAAATTTTTTCCTGGCTACAAGTTTCAAAACTAATGGTTTCAGAATTTTCTTCCATTTTTCTTCCATTTTGGTATATTATAAATTAAAACTCTGCTTTTAATATTTGTATCATTTTTTTAAATTATGCTTTTAAGTTCTGGGATACATGTGCAGAACCTGCAGGTTTGTTACATGGGTATACACGTGCCATGGTGTTTTGCTGTGCCCACTAACCCATCAGCTACATTAGGTATTTCTCCTAATGCTATCCCTCCCCTAGCCCCCCACCCCTCAACAGACTCCAGTGTATGATGTTCCCCTCCCTGTGTCCATGTGTTCTCGTTGTTCAACTCCCACTTATGAGTGAGAACATGCAGTGTTTGGTTTTCTGTTCCTGTGTTAGTTTGCTGAGAATGATGCTTTCCAGCTGCATCCATGTCCCTGCAAAGGACGTGAACTCATCCTTTATTATGGCTGCATCGAATTCCATGGTGTATATGGACCACATTTTCTTTATTCAGTCTCTCATTGATAGGCATTTGGGTTGGTTTCAAGTTTTTGCTATTGTGAATGGTGCTGCAATAAACATATGTGTGCATGTGTCTTTATAGTAGAATGATCTATAACCCTTTGGGTATACAACCAGTAATGGGATTACTGGGTCAAGTGGTATTTCTTGTTCTAGATCCCTGAGGAATTGCCACACTGTCTTCCTCAATGGTTGAACTAATTTACACTCCCACCAACAGTGTAAAAGCATTCCTATTTCTCCACATCCTCTCCAGCATCTGTTGTTTCCTGACCTTTTAATGATCACCACTCTAACTGGTGTGAGATGGTGTCTCATTGTGGTTTTGATTTGCATGTCTCTAATGACCAGTGAAGATGAGCTTCTATTCATATGTTTGTTGGTCACATAAATGTCTTATTTTGAGAAGTGTCTGTTCATGTGCTTCGCCCACTTTTTGATGGGGTTGCTTTCTTCTTGTAAATGTGTTTACGTTTCTTGTAGTTTCTGGATATTAGCCTTTTGTCAGATGTGTAGATTAAACGTTGCAAGCTGAAACTAGATAACTTTTGTAAACTTCTGGAGAAACTATAGCAACTTATACATAAACAACATTTATGCCTGTTGATGAGTAGATTACACAAAAGATACACATGAACACTGGGTTCAGACTGTAATTCAGAGAATTGCATCAGATTGCTATTGCAATTGGAAGATGCTTCAGAAACTCTAGGAAACCTAGTCTATAGACTGCTCCAGACATTACAGGGGAGCCAACATACAACTGAAAGGGTTAGAGCGATGTTTGCCAAACAAATTACTCTAATTGAAGCAGCAGTTGTGTGACTTGAATACGGTTCCAAGACTATACTGTCCCTTTGTTAGTGTGACTTCCCTTTGCCCTTTTCTGATTTGTCTTCATCCCATTTTCCATGGGACATGAATTCTTAAGAATGAGCCTTCCTAGTCATGTAGGATCAGATGAAACATACAGCCACAGGGGTCTTCTACAATGCTTTCTCTGAGAGCTTTTGAAGAATTGTGGGGCCAGGTGTGCTGACACAGGCCTGTAATCCCAGCCTGAGAGTCCAAGGCAGGAGGACCACTTGAAACCAGCAGTTTAAGACCAGCCTAAGCAACAAAGGGAGATCACATCATTACAAAACAAAATAAATCAAATTAGCCAGGTACAGTGGTGCAATCTTTTTAAGATTGTGTCTCTTAAAAAAAAAAAGAAAGTAAAGAAGAAGAAGAAGGAAAAAAAGAACGCAGTGAACATGAAAGCCAAAGATCTCAGGCATCTCTGGATGATGGCCTGAACAAATTGTTTTTTCTTGGCTTCAAACCTTTCAAGATGTATATTTCTTTGTAAAAGAAAGACATGCTGATTGTAACTTTAGGTGAACAATCAAAATCTAGCTCCTAAAACTCAAGTATTTTAACTCTCATTCTGATAATATTTATTTTCTGAGGCACAGAAGAAAGACAATATTAGATCAATTGTTTTTCTGCCCACTCCATCCCTTCCTACCTGCCTTCTCCCCTTTAATCAAATGTATAAATACTAAGCCTCCAGAAACCTCTTCAGAGAGAACACAAGCCATTGAGATTTTTTGAAACTCATGTTTCCCAGGGTACAGCATCAAGTTCTGGCTCAATAAAACTCGATGGTTCAAGACCGTTGCCTCAGTCAGTCATTCTGGATAAAAACCATGAGTCCTGGAAAGCCCTTCAGTAATCTGTTGCCTGCCTAGTTGATGTGTACCTAGGTGAGCCAGGTCTTCATGAGTCAAACACTCTTCTTACATTTCTGCCTTTCCCAACCCTACCACTCAGTGCTGTGAGCTCTCATCTGACCCCAGCTCCCAGGTTGTTTGTATTAGTCTAAGAAAGCAAGACCAGGAAGGGCAGGTTCAGAAGGAAGTAAGAGGTCAACAGCCATGGAATGTGGCAAGTGGGGCTGTCGTCGCTGAAAGCTATACTCCCTGTGTGCATTTTATGAATTCTTCTGGATTTGGAATATTTTCCCTGTGTGTCTATCTAGAAACTGACCCTCCTCCTGCTTTCTTCTCTTTACATTGTCTGTTTCTAATGCACTTGTTTATCTCCAGAGAATGGTCATGAAAATAGTTGACAACAGAATAAAAAAAGACCTTTTGAGAGACTTGGAACCTGGCCTTTTTTTTTCCCAAAAAAGATTGAAGTTTCTAAAAGCTAGCTTTTATTGCAGGGCTGTGCAGTTGTGAGTGTAGTGTTAGGGAACAAGTGCATAAGTGAAGGATGAGACAGAAAACAAAATGCTGGCTGTCAAATCCTGAAAGTAAATGGGACAAAAATTATTTCTGAAGGTGGATGTCATTCATGAGACCTTGTAAATCTTAGAATGTCCTCTTACCAGATGAAGTGGAGGATGAGGTTAAATTATGGAGTTAGGTGACAGTGGGCACATACTTCTCTGCCACAGTTTTGTTTTGTTTTTTTAAATCTGTAAAAATGGTGATGTTGGCACTTAGGATTTTTTTGTCAGGACTGTAGCTACATGAAAAGCTCTTAGGATAGTGCCTGGTGCATAGTGAGTGCTGCATCAGTGTGTGAGCTATTATAATTATGGGAATAGGCAAAAGTGCCACCCTAGCCATCCAGAGCGTGGAGGTACTTTCCAGTCAGGGTCCAGGCAGGCCAGCTGGAGATAAAGCTGGTTAGTGGGGAAACTTAACTTCCAGGAGTAGAAGAATTTAGGAGGAGTAATTCATGCACAACATTCTGTAAACATTCCTTTACCCAACAGTAGGAATGCTCAGAGTGGGTGTGGCTTCCATGACAATCATTATCTCCTGGGAATCTAAGAATGTGTCCTAGAGTTGACTGGCTTTGATGTAAGCCAAACCCAGAAATGGGCATCAGGGCTGCCTTGCAGATAGCATTCATCTTGAAAAAGAGAACACTGATCTTGCTAAAAGAATATCCTCTTCCGGCCCAGACAATTATTTTTGTTTTTGTACTATCCTAATTTTTAAGGTGTAAGGAGAAAGACTGAAGAATAAAATAAAGAAGTGCATGTATGAAATTACAGGTTGAATTGAGACTGGTATGCGTAAGTTAAGAGAAATCGTGTATACATTTTGTGCGAACATAAAAAGGATTTCTTGTTGCAATCAGACCTCTCCATAAAAATAATACTCATTGCCTTTAGTGCATAGCAGACTCTATCACAAGAAGACACCATCAGAGTCATGAGAGAATGGGTAGTGTGGCTTCTTTAATTGGCAGGTTAGACTGAGAAAGTTACTGAAGAGAAAGGAGTTGAAGGAGAAGATAGGTGAGGGCAAGAAAAATGGGATGGTGAAAGGAAAGGACTGAAATGAATGTTTACCGAGGGCTTATCAGGTACCAGCCTCTGTGACTAATGTCTTACACATGTTAATTTACTCTTCCCCTGTCATTTTCTGATGCAGTAAGAGTCAGCCTTACGCTGCAGATGAGGAAAGAGGCTGAGGGAGGTCAAATGAGGAACTTAGGGTCATGCAGCCACTTCATAGCAGAGCTAGTATGTTTCACTGTGGTATGTGCAGACAGAAAAGTGAGACATGGAAGGAAGGCAAAACGTATTTTTGTTGTGGGTAATGCTTATGAAAGTGACCTGTATGAGACAGAATAATGGCCTCTTAAAAATGTCCACATCCGGGCAGGGTGCGGTGGCTCACGCCCCAGCACTTTGGGAAGATGAGATGGGCAAATCATGAGGTCAGGAATTCGAGACCAACCTTGCCAACATGGTGAAACCCTGTTTCTACTAAAAATGCAAAAATTAGCTGGGTGTGGTGGCGGGCACCTGTAATCCCAGTTACTTGGGAGGCGGAGGCAGGGGAATCATTTGAACCTGGGAGGTGGAGGTTACAGTGAGCTGAGATCACCCCACTACACTCCAGCCAGGGCAACATGAGTGAAACTCTGTTTCAAAAAAACAAATCCACACCCTAAGGCTTGGAACACATGCATTTATTTTCTTGGAAAAAGCACTGTTCAACGGTGATGCAGTTGATTATCTTCAGATGGAAAGCTTATTCTCAATTATCTGGGTAGCTGCATCCATGTCCCTACAAAGGACACGAACTGATCCTTTTTTTTTTTTATTTTTATACTTTAAGTTCTAGGGTACATGTGCACAACGTGCAGATTTGTTACATATGTATACATGTGCCATACTGGTGTGCTGCACCCATTAACTCGTCATTTACATTAGATATATCTCCTAATGCTATCCCTACCCCCTACTCCCTCCCCACAATAGGATCCGGTGTGTGATGATCCCCTTCCTGTGTACAAGTGATCTCATTGTTCAATTCCCACCTCTGAGTAAGAACATGCGGTATTTGGTTTTCTAATCTTACGATAGTTTGCTGAGAATGATGGTGTCCAACTGCATCCATGTCCCTACAAAGGACACGAACTCATGCTGTTTTATGGATGCATAGTATTCCATGGTGTATATGTGCCACATTTTCTTATCCAGTCTGTCATTGATAGACATTTGGGTTGGTTCCAAGTCTTTGCTATTGTGAATAGTGCCACAATAAATATATGTGTGCATGTGTCTTTATAGCAGCAAGATTTATAATCCTTTGGGATTATAAATACGTGTGTCTCTGCATGTGAGCTAGGTCTTCTGAATACAGCACACTCATGGGTCTTAACTCTTTATCCAATTTGCCAGTCTGTGTCTTTTTATTGGACCATTTAGCTCATCTACATTTAAGATTAATATTGTTATGTGTGACCTCGATCCTTTCATTGTGATATTAGCTGGTTATTTTGCTCATTAGTTGATGCAGTTTCCTCCTAGCATCAATGGTCTTTACATTTTGGCATGTTTTTGCAGTGACTGGTACTGGTTGTTCCTTTCCATGTTTAGTGCTTCCTTCAGTAGCTCTTGTAGGGCAGGCCTGTTGGTGACAAAATCTCTCAGCATTTGCTTGTCTGTAAAGGATTTTATTTCTCCTTCACTTATGAAGCTTAGTTTGTCTGGATAAGAAATTCTGGGATGAAAATTCTTTTCTTTAAGAATGTCGAATATTGGCCCCCACTCTCTTCTGGCTTGTAGAGTTTCTGCCCAGAGATCCACTGTTAGTCTGATGGCTTCCTTTTGTGGGTAACCCGAACTTTCTCTCTGGCTGCCCTTAACATTTTTTCCTTCATTTCAACTTTGGTGAATCTGACAATTATGTGTCTTGGAGTTGCTCTTCTTGAGGAGTATCTTTGTGGCATTCTCTGAGTTTCCTGAATTTGAATGTTGATCTGCCTTCCTAGGTTGGGGAAGTTCTCCTGGATAATATCCTGCAGAGTGTTTTCCAACTTGTTTCATTCTACTAGTCACTTTCAGGTAGAGGAATCTGATGTAGCTTTGGTCTTTTCACATAGTCCCAAATTTTCTGGAGGCTTTCTTCATTTCTTTTTACTCTTTTTTCTCAAAACTTCTCTTCTCACTTCATTTCATTCATTTGACCTTCAATAACTGATACCCTTTCTACCAGTTGATCGAGTTGGTTACTGAAGATTGTGCATTTGTCACGTAGTTCTCGTTTCATGGTTTTCATTTGTATCAGGTTGTTTAAGGACTTCTCTACATTGGTTATTCTAGTTAGCCGTTCGTCAAATCTTTTATCAAGGTTTCTAGTTTCTTTGCGCTGGGTTTGTACTTCCTCCCTTAGCTCGGAGAAGTTTGATTGTCTGAACCCTTCTTCTCTCAACTCGTCAAAGTCATTCTCTGTCCAGCTTTGTTCCATTGCTGGCAAGGAGCTGCATTCCTTTGGACGGGGAGAGGCGCTCTGAGTTTTAGAATTTTCAGCATTTCTGCACTGCTTTTTCCCCATCTTTGTGGTTTCATCTACTGTTGGTCTTTGATGATGGTGACGTACAGATGGGGTTTTGGTGTGGATGTCCTTTCTGTTTTTGTTAGTTTCCCTTCTAACAGTCAGGATCCTTAGCTACAGGTCTGTTGGAATGTGCGTGAGGTCCACTCCAGACCCTTTTTCCCTGGGTATCAGCAGCGGAAGCTGCAGAAGAGTGAATATTGCTGAACAGCCAATGTTGCTGTCTGATCATTCCTCTGGAAGCTTCATCTCAGAGGTATACCCGGCCATACGAGATGTGGGGTGTCAGTCTGCACCTAGTGGAGATGTCTCCCAATTAGGCTACTCAGGAGTCAGGGACCCACTTGAGCAGGCAGTCTGTCCATTCTCAGATCCCAAACTCCATGCTGGGAGAACCACTACTCTCTTCAAAGCTGTCAGACAGGGACATTTACATCTCCAGAGGTTTCTGCTGCCTTTTGTTTGGCTATGCCCTGTCCCCAGAGAAGGAGTCTACAGAGGCAGACAGGCCTCCTTGAGCTGCGGTGGGCTCACCCAGTTCAAGCTTCCAGGCCACTTTGTTTACCTACTTAAACCTCAGCAATGGCAGGTGCCCCTCCCCGAGCCTTGCTGCCACCTTGCAGTTAGATCTCAGACTGCTGTGCTAGCAATGAGGGAGCCTCAGTAGGCATGGGACAAGCCAAACCAGGTGTGGGATATGATACCCTGATGTGCTGTTTGCTAAGACCCTTGGTAAAGCACAGTACTAGGGTGGGAGTGACCTGATTTTCCAAGTGTTGTGTGTCACAATTTCCCTTGGCTAGGAAAGGGAATTCCCTTCCCCCTTGTACTTCCCAAGTGAGGCGATGCCTCACCCTGCTTCCACTCTCATTTGTTGGGCTGCACCCACTGTCCTGCACCCACTGTCCAAGATGCCCCAGTGAGATGAACCTCATACCTCTGCTGGAAATGCAGAAATCACCCGTCTTCTGTGTTGCTCACACTGGGATCTGGAGGCTGGTGCTGTTCCTATTTGGCCATGTTGGCGCCACCCTCCCCCCTTTTCTTTTTTTTAAATGAGTCTCGCCTTGTGGCACAGGCTGCATTGCAGTGGCACGATCTCAGCTCACTGCAGCCTCTGTCTTCTGGGTTCAAGTGATTCTCCCACCTCAGCATCCAAGGAAGCTGGGATTCTATTGCGGGATCTGGCCAGCAGCCCACAATGCAACAGGCCTCTTTCTTTGTTCCCAGGTGGATTGCCAGGTCAAGAAATAAAACACACACACTTGATAGTGAAAACTGGGTCCAGGGGGGTCATTGCCTTCTGGTCCTGTGATGCCACCAACAGCCTGGATATACCAGCATTTATTATTAAGTTTAGTGAGGGTGGGGGTAGGTTAGTGAGGGATTCATGATCGTTTGATTATGAGGTGAGATGGTCACATGGGATGAAGAAATTCTTTAACATAACATCAGTATGCAGAAGTACAGTATACAGACATAAGAATTTACAACATAGTGTGGGCGTCAGCAATTTCTAATACAGTTGTGAAACAGAAACACAGTCTATATCCTATGATTAGCAAGATATTAATCAGCAGATTAGGCAAGATGCAAACCAACTACAATAGAATAAATCAAAGAAGAAGCCAGAAGAGCCTAGTCATTTTAACCAGGCAGCACATTTCTTGATTTTTACAACTGAGTCTCTATAATGCCCGATGTATTTATCCATGTGCAACAAGAAGTGTCAGAAACTGCACAGGCTCCCACTTGTTAGCTGGTAGAGAGCAATTCTTTTTTCTAGCATTACATGTCTATGTTAAATTAAAACAGAGAGTGAGAAGAATAGGCAAGTATAGAAGTAGAAGCCTAAAAAAAACTCCATACATTTGAGGAAAAAGTTGAGTCAAAGATGCAGCTAAGGGCAGTTTTTGGGTGGACTAAAGGATCTCTTGTTATGTAAAAATGTGTGGGCCAGGTGTGATGGCTCACACCTGTAATCCCAGCACCTTGGGAAGCCAAGGCGTGTGGATCACCTGAGGTCTGGAGATCGAGACCAGCCTGACCAACATGTAGAAACCCCGTCTCTACTAAAAATACACAATTAGCCTGGTGTCATGACGCATGCCTATAATCCCAGCTACTAGGGAGGCTGAAGCAGGAGAATCACTTGAACCCAGGGGGCGGAAGTTGTGGTGAGCCAAGATTGTGCCATTGCACTCCAGTGTGGGCAACAAGAGAGGAACTCCATCTTTAAAAAAAAGTGTGTTTGACATGATATATCTGACACTGTTAACTTACTCTCAGAAGCTACTTCTTGTGAAATCCTAAGTACAGCATTATTTTGGAAAGCAAAGGAGACAGGCATAAGCAAGGACAAATTAAGAGAGGTAAGAGTCTCATCATGATTGATAGTCTTGTTCTGACATCTTGAGAAAAGCTGTCCACAGTGTAAAGTCATCACCTTGCTGTCGTGGTTTGCAGTTTAAGTGTCTCTAAGTTATGGTGTTGAACATTTGGTGAGCTCTGAAGGGCCCACACCTCAGACATGAGGGTTTTCCCATGAAAATTACATTGAGTTGTCCACCTCTAGCTTATATGGCTTCAGGAACAGAGCTGTTCCCATTCTTAATGATTTCATTGGAGAAAAATGAATTGGAAGAACTAAAAGAATTCAGGGTCCAGTCCAGTCTACCAATGGATTATAAATACTCAAAGATAATGAACAGTGGTTCAATTTGGTAACAGGTGTACTACAGTTTTTCTTTTCAAAATAATGTCTCTATATAGGGGTCTCTATTTTTACCAAGGATAATCCCAGTAGGATGAATTTGTTTGCAAAATAGGTTGAGTCTCACCAAATTTGCCTAGACTTTTTACCTAAGGGCAGCAAGAGTAGCAAGGGACCATAGAGGCTCTTTTTAAACTTTGCTTTGCTAGAAGTTTTATAAGACTCTCAGATTAAACTTTCAAAAACGTCTTGAGACTAGGAAGCCAAACCAAGGCCAACTTCAGACTTTGCCTGCATTCCCTATGGGTTTATTCTGTGTATATTCTCAAATAGAACATCCCAGTCAAAGCCTTAGTAATATAACCAATGTTTTCAAATGTGTCCTGTTATAAAGAGAGTAGATTCTTACTGAACTTGTGCAAATAACTTTATTACCGTAAGCATATGAATATTCATGCATAGGTTCCCAATTCTAGGGCACTCAGATTCGGAGCAAAAGTAAATATTTCCATTTTTGTTTACAAAAGTATGCTTTACCAAATAGCTGTAAAGTATAAATAGCTTAAAAGAGAAAGTTCACAAATCTGTAGATTAAAACATTCAAAGAATCAGCACATTCTCAAATAAAAAATTATGAAAACATTATCGTTTTGATTATTTAGTCCAATGAAACTGAAGTTTTTTTTCTTCTTTGTCATGAATTTCATGAACATATCAGATTGTTCATTAAATTTTGAAAGTTCTCAGAGAGTCCAGTGGTATGATCTTGAAGTTATCAGAAACTTGTATTCAAGAGTCGTTGTCAGAGTCTTTTCCATATATCTCCTCAAAGAAAAAGCAATTTTGGACTGTAGCTGATTATAAATACTTCAAGGAAGAATCAAAGCAACTGTCTGGGAATGACAAAGATTTAAAATGACTATGGTTAAAAATCTAATGAGATTTTTATTAGGTTTGTTATGGTAAAGACACAACTCACATAGAAACCTAGATACTTCTGTGGCATATGACACTATGACTGATAACATATTCGATTTCCAGAAATTTCATATGGTTTTTAGAATACTAATTTTTTTTAATTTTTTCATTTTTATTTTTATTTTTTTGAGATGGAGTCTTGCCCTGTCGCCCAGGCTGGAGTGCAGTGGCACGATGTCTGCTCACTGCAAGCTCCGACTCCCAGGTTCACACCATTTCCTGCCTCAGCCACCGGAGTAGCTGGGACTACAAGCGCCTGCAACTACGCCCAGCTAATTTTGTTTTTGTGTATTTCGTAGAGCTGGCGTTTCACCATGTTAGCCAGAATAGTCTCGATCTCCTGACCTCATGATCTGTCGTCTCGGCCTCCCAAAGTGCTGGGATTACAGGTGTGAGCCACGGCGCCCAGCCTAGAATATTCATATTATGAACATTCCCATAAATACTATTTAGAGAAGGTTTAGCATCACTTATCACTCATTTGAACATGCTCTATATATATTATAACATATCAAATAAGGTGGCTTTTCCATTCAGCTTCTGTTTCCCAACTGGATCACTGAGTTTTTCGTGTAGCCCATTAATAGTTAGGGCCGAAAAGTATACTCTTATGTACGTTGAAAAAGGCCCTTAGGTAATTCCTTTCTAAGTATTTTTAATTACTTTTTAAGTAATTCCTTTAGAAGTAATTCCAAGAGTTCTCCATCCTCTTTACATGTTTGTAGTGTCAGGGAAGACTTAAAAATTACCAGTGCCTGGGTCCCTTGCCAGACCTTTAAACTGGAACTAATATATGGGGCTCGAGCATCCACTTTTAAAAATGTTTTCCAGTGATTCCAATGTGTAGCTTTATTTCCCATCAGATTTCTCTGGTTTCTTGTGGCATTCACTTTTTTTCTATTTTGATATCATGATCATTTTCAGGTCTCATTTCCTGTCTTAGGCTTTATGTCTCCTGGGGTACGGACCTTGCTTTCTTCATTTCTGTATCTTTTTGGAACACGTGAATTGGTCATCAGGAAAAGGTCTCAATCACACATAGGTTTTGTTCTGAGTCTCAGGTTCACAGGCTAATCCTAAAGTCTTTGTTCTGCACGAGGTCAGAGATTACTGGTGATGAAGGGTGTGGTTAAGTCTGTAGTGCAGATGCTGGAGGGGAGTTCACCCTGTTTTTAGACATAGCATTGGAACTAAGAATGTTATATCTATGTGGGTGAAGGGACAGAGATGTGTAGGAAGACAATTCTAATTAGGATGGAGGAATTATACTAGCAAGTAGAGGTAAAGGAAGTGAGAAGGATTAGTAAATAGAAAAAAAATGTGAACTTACCAAATAGGCTAGAGTAGATGCCTGGAGATTCCTGATTAAGTGAATTAACTAGATTTTAGCAAGGTAATGAGGCAGTCGTATGCAAGGAAGGTTTCAAAGTCTGGAGGCAAAAAGTCAAGCAACACTTTGAGAAGTGGTTGAGCTTTATGGGAATGGAGAGAATTACACTATTGAGAGATGTGAAAAATAATGAAGAGGGTTTCACAATGTGAAATTGTGTTTCTCATTTGAAAGAGCAGAGGCTGGAGATAATTATGTCTAAAAGACAGTGGGGTACAGGGAGCATAAAGGCCAGGGAGAAAGGGAACTGCAGGAATTAGTGCTGAGAAGCAGGAGTTTGGTGGAGGAAGGAGAAGATCCAGTCCCAGATACAGGCAAATAAGTCTTCTCCCTCTCCCAAGCATGGCAGTCAGCCCTTCAGGAAACGGGACAAGAGAAAAGGCCATCATACCTGTCAGTCTTCCCGAAATACAGAAATGACATCACGGCTGCTATATTAGATTAAGGCCAGGATGGACGTCCTAATACTGAACGAGCTGTCATGGAAAGAAAAGAAAAGGAAAGAAGGAATGGAGGTGATGTTATTTTACAGGGGGGAGCCTCAGGAACAAGCATGTAACATGAGGTATTCTATAATTGTTTCTTCAAGGAATACATTATTTCTGTTGGAAAGTTGATGGAAGATGATTATATTCTTGCAGTTTTTTTCCTCTCTCACCATGTTTCCAGGTTGGTGTCAGTCCTCTGTGAATTCTCTACTGCACTCAGATATTTCAGAAAACTTTCAGATATGAGAAAGGCTGATTGCTATTTTCTATGTCATTAGAACTTTAGACCTTTCCACCTTTTCATGGTTGCATCTTTTTCTCAGTGTCTCTGTTGTGGCAGCCATGAATCAGACCCTGCCAGGTCTCCATGGCAGGGACCTGATTGACAGAAGGCCCAGGTCAGTGCATTTCAAATTCACCACCTCCTTTGCACAGAAACCTTCCTTCCCACAGGCTCCTAGCAAGGGCGTGAAAGCAAGCCTAGTTCTCTGAGGCTCTCTTTAACTTTAATGGGTGACTGGTTGGAGGACTCCCCATCAGCCTTGCAAAAATTCTCTTCGAACTGCATTGATACTTAAAGCTTCTTTCTCTTTCTTTTACACAGGAGTCAGCTTTGCATAGTGGTCTGTGGGTCCTCCCATACTGCCTTCATGCCTGCCCCACATTCCCTCACAGGTGTTTTCCATGATAAGTTATCTCATATGTCCAATCCCAACCTGGATGCATCTCAGTTGGTAAAAAGTAACATACACTCTTGATTCTTTGCACTTAGCTTTTTTTCTTTCTCTCCCACAAGTAGTCAGTAACCATGTCCTAGTGTTTTATGTGGTACCTCTTTTTCTATATATATATGGAAATAGGTACTGTTGAGGGACACGTCCTATGTGTCAGGTCCTGTGCTAAATACTTTACCTGTACCTCATTTAATTCACACAGTAACCCTGTCAGGTAGGCATTATTTCCATTTTGCCAATGAAAAGACACAAGCTTAGAGTAGTGTAAAATCTCTCCTGGTGTCATATGGCTAGTAATAGGTGGATCTGAGATTTGATTCTAGGACTATTTGACCTCAAGGCTAATGACGATGGTAGTAATATAGCAGCTGACATTGGTTCGTCTGTGTGTGGCATCTTGTTTCATTGACTGCATGAAACCTTTAAAAGAATGGTATGAAGCAAGCTCTCTCCTACTTCAGGATATGAAAGAACAAACTAAACCCAAGCACAGTGATTGAAGGACACAATACGGATTAGAGTGGATAAAAATAAAATGGAGAATGGAAAAAGAATAGAGGAAATTAAAGAAACCAAAGTTGATTCTTCAAAGTAAAATCAACAAACTTGACGACCATTAACTAGACTGACTAAGAAAAAAAGAGAGAAGATTAAAATTACGAAAATCAGAAATGAAAATGGAGTCCGAGCATGGTGGGTCATCTTTTAATCCTAGCATTTTGGAAGGTCACAATGGGAGGATTTCTTGAGGCCAGGTGTTTGGACCAGTATAGGTAACCTGGGGAGACCCTCCCTCTACAAAAAAACTTAAAAACCAATTAGTTGGGCATGGTGGCATGCATCTGTAGTCCTAGTATCTTGGGAGGCTGAAGAAGGAGAATAGCTTGAGCCCAGGAGGTTGAGGCTGCAGTAAGCCATAATCACACCACAGTATTTCAGCCCGGGCTGGCCTACAAAGTGAGAGCCTGTCTCTCACTCTTAAAAAAAAAAAAAAAAAAAAAAAAGTAAAGTAAAGAAAAAGAAAATGAAGTGATTACTACCAATTCTAATAAAATAATGATTATGAAAGTACTGTAAATAATTGTATGCCAATAAATTGGATAACCTAGATGAAATAGATAAATTCCTAGAAAAACACAAAACTATGAATAGAACTATAATCAGTAATAAGATTGAATCAGTAAAAGCATTTGATGAAATTTAGTATTTTTTTTGTAATAAAAGCATTCTAACTAAGAATGGAAGGAAACCACCTCAACATAAAGGTAATATGTGAAAAACCCAATGCTAACATCATACTCTGTAGAGAAAGACTGAAAGGTTTCCCTGTATGAGCAGGAACAAGACAAGGATGCTGCTTTTGACAATTCTATTCAATGTAGTATTGAAAGGTTTAGTCAGAAAAATCAACATTCAAAAGACATTCAAATTGGAAGAAAGGAGTAAAATTATTTCTGTTTGAAGATAACTTGAACTTATATGTAGAAAATCCTAAAGATGGAACAAACCTATTAGAATTAATAAATGAATTCAGTAATGTTGCACAATACAAAATCAACATTCAAACATCAGTCGTATTTCAATACACTAACAATGAACAATGTGAAGAGAAATTAAGAAAAACAATTTGTATTAATATCAAAAAGAATAAAATATTTAGGAATAAGTTTAACCAAAGAGGTGAAATGATTATACCTGAAATCCATAAAATATTGCTTAATGATGACATCAATAAAATGAAAGACATTTTGTTTTCATGAATTAGAAGACTCACTATTGTTAGGAGGACAGTGCTACCCAAAGTGAGCTGCAGATTCAATACAATTCCTTCAGAATCTCAGTGACATTTTTACAGTAAAAGAAAAATCCGTCCTAAAATTTATATTAAATCTCATGACTCTAAATAGACAAACAACTTTGAAGAGGAACAATGAGGTTGGAGGACTCACACTTCCTGACGTCAGCATTTACTACAAAGCCCCAGTAACCAATACAGTGTGGTACTGGTATAGAGGAGGACATAGAAATTAATGAGATAGAACAGAGAGCCCAGAAAGAAATTCTTACACATATGGCCAAATGATTTTCTTCGAGTGTGCCAAGATCGTTCAATGGGGAAAGGACAGTGTTCTCACCAAATGATATTGGGAAAGCTGGATATCCAAGGGCAAGAATGAGTGGAACCTTTACCTAACACCGTATACAAAAATTAACGCACAATAGATCAAAGATCTAAATGTAAGAGCAAAGTCTATACAACTCTTAGAAGAAAACATAAGAGAAAAGCCTCATGATATTGGATGTCACAATGATTTCTTGGTTGTAACAACAAAAGCATAGGCAACAAATAAAATGGATAAATTGGACTTCATAAAAATCAAAATCTTCTATATATTGAAGAACATTATCAAGAAAGTAAAAAGGCAACCCATGAAATGAGAAAAATAATTGCAAATTATGAGTATGAAAAGAAATTAATTTCCAGAATACATGAAAAACTACAAGTGAACAACAGCAAACATCCAGAAACCCAATTAAAAAATGAACAAAGGATTAAAATAGAGTTTTCTCCAAGGAAGATATACAAATATCCAATAAGCCCATGCAAAGTTCCTCAGCGTCATGAATACGTAGAGATATGCAAATCAAAACCACAATGTGACACCACCTCACACACTTTAGGATGGCTTTGATAAACAACAATGACAGCAACACAAAACAACAAGTGTTTTCAAATAGATGGAAAAATTGGAGCTCTAGTGCATTGCTGATGGGAATGGAAAATGTTATAGCCACTGTAAAAAGTGGTGTGGCTGTTTCTCAAAAAATTAAACAATAAATTACCATTCGACCCAGCAATTCCACTTCTGGACATACTGCCTATAGAATGGAAGGAAATTTGAACAAATATTTGCACATTGATGTTCAGAGAAGCATTACTCACAATAGCCAAAAAATGGAAACAACAGAAAAGTCCATTGAAAGATAAGTGGGTAGGCAAATGAGGTATATCTATACATCGAAATGTTATTCAAGCTTAACAAGGAATAAAATTCCAATACATCGTGCAAAGTGGATGAACCTTGAAGACATTATGCTCACTGATATAAGCCACACACAAAAGGATAATTATTCTATAATTCCATTTATAAAAGATAGAATAGCCAGTTACATAGAGACAGAAAGTAGAATGGTATGTGCTAAGGCATAGGGGGAGAAGAAGTGAGAGTTACTGTTTATAGGGTACAGAGGTTTAATATGGTAAAAGGAAACAGTTCTGGAAATGGATAGTGTGATGGTTACACAACACTAAATTGCACATTTAGAAATAGTCAGTGATAAGTCTTAATATTAGATACATATAAAGTGTCCTGATAGTCTTACACTCTATAAATACACACTTTTTTCATGGCCCCTTTCCTGCCATGCAGAGCCCCAGAGGTGAATCTCCCTATTTCTCCAAGTGTGCATCACTCACTGTCCTCTGTGCTGTGTCCCACATGCAGTGCCCACAGCCTCATACAGCCGGTGACTTCAGAGCCAGGACACAACTCAAGAGTCTGCCCTGAGGTTCCCTCTCTCCTTATCTCCCTGCAGCCTAGGTAGGCTTCACTTCAACTGGCAGCTCGATTTAGCGGAATTCAGAACAGGCCACCAGGGCTCTTTCTCCATACATGCTGGTCTCACCCCAGGTGGAGTCAGGCAGGGCCAGTCACGAGAGAAGCCCGGAGCAGAGAAGGGAGCAGTCTGAGCTGCTCCTCCCTCATCCAAGGGGCTTCCTCCTCTCACTTGGGGAAAAAATGTGAGCTTGTTTCAAAACCTCAGATGTTCCCTGTAGCTCATGGAGTAGGTAAAAGAAAACAAAGACGTGGTGGACAGGGATGTGTTGCTGACAGCGAGAAGCAACTTGATCTTGAGGACTCTCCTTCTTGTCCCTCTGTGAAGCCTCTTCCACCACATAGGGCTCAGGGCTGACAAAGCCCCCTCCCTACCTTTCTCAGGCTGGACACAAGGTCAACCATGAGAAAACAGAAAAACAAGGAGAAGACGGTCTGTAGAGACAAATTGGGAGGGTTCAGGAGGAGAATTTAGGATTTGCTTCTGCCCATGGGGCACAGGCTGGGAATAAAAATGTTTTCCTGACTCTTCTCTGAAAGCCAGACAGACTCCACCTAAAACCCTGTTGACAATGATGCAGGGATCCACTTACCAAAGACTTTGATCCTCTTGAATGTGGAACGTACCCTGCCAGTGGCTGAGTTACGAGCAGAGCAACCATAGCGCCCGCTATGCTCTGTAGTAATTCGGGGGATAGAGAGCTCTTGTCCTGATTGCAGAAACTTCCCATCAATCGTCCAACAATACTCTGCCGGTGGGTTAGAGTCCGCGAAGCAGGACAAGTAGAGGGCTTTTCCTGAATGGTAATAGGTACTTGGAGGGAAAATCCTGGGGACGTGTGGACCATCTGTAGTAAAGAGAATAAAGCCACAGGTGATGTTGTCTGAGTGAAGGGGATACTCCTGGTCTCTTAAAGGGACACAGTGTCCCTCTGAGTCAAGACACACCCGCAAGGCCCAGCCAAAACCCTTCTGTGCTCACTGAGACGAGGCCTGAGGTATTCACCTGTTTCTCCCATCACAGGCTGTAGATCCCAAGTCTGCCATGACAAGAGCAGCCCCTCCCCTTATATTCTTGGTTAAGTCTGTGCCTACCCAGATTTCCCCAGGGCAGGGAGTCATGGCCAGCTCGTGTGTCCAGAAATAAAATGTCTGTACTTGAACCTGACAGACTGAGATGCTTGGCCTCTGGTTGTTTGGATTTTAGCTGGTGGCCTGGCCCACAGAGGAACCAAAGATACAAAGGACATCCAGGGTGACTGGGTCACTGCAGATGCTAACAACTGGGTCCCGTATTTCACATTCGTAGGATCCTGTGTCATTTCTTGTGACATTGGCTACAATGAGGATCCTGTTTTTACCGGGTTGCTTTAGCCTGGGACTGGCCGGGAGGCTCTGACCATTTACCCTCCACAAGTAGGTGTAGCCCTGAGTCTTAGGTTCACAGGTTAAGGCTACAACATTCTTATTCTCCATGGAGTTGAGGTTGTTGCTGGTGACGTAGGGCTTGGGCAGCTCCACTGTGTGGATAACAGAGAGAAGTTTGTCCTGTGTGGCACCTTTGATTCCTCCACAGGCATCTTTCAATCAGAGTGGCATCTCCCATCTCTCAGCCCACCCGAGTCCTTGAAAGTCAATAGCTGGTGCGTGTGTCACAAGACAGATGCATGATGATCTAAGGGCTCAAAGACTGTGAGGCCGCCTGCTCTGTCTTATGGAAGCACAGACTTTCTCAAGTGTGAATTCATCAGCAGTGTTGGGTCATGGACAGACACGTCAGTGGGAGTCACAGCCCCTCGTACCCCTCCCAGTCCCTCTCTAATGAACTGACTGGCTGGCTCACCTTGGGTTCCTTACCTGGAATGTGCAACTGCTGAGTCCCTTCCAAATTCCATCCTACTTTGCCCCCCTAGATGTGATTTCTCTACGGCTTCCATTTCCAAGGACATTCTAGAGATGAGTAATAATGGGACTTCCCATTGTCCTGAAACCCTGAAGATACTGAGCAGCCTGGCCTGGGACTGGATGTTTCAGCAGAAATAAGACAGGGGAAACCAGAGTCAAGCCTGGAGATCAGTTCATTCATCAGGCTCTGGAGGCACAAGGTGGGGCAGTTTTTTGCAGGTGTTTCATGATGACTTACTTGAGCCAGTGACCTCCAAAGATAGAGCAGAGTGCAAGGAATGATCTAGAAAGAGTGAAAAGGACAGACAAGAGCTGGTGACCCTGAAGCAGAACCATGTTCCCTGTTCTGGGTTCTTTAAGTTTCCTCTCCTTCTGCAGAGGGCAGGTAAGGACTATGTGGATCTTTCCAGAAATACAAGTGGACATTTGAAAATGCAGAACTGACTGGTGGAAAGGGTGGGAATGAACTGCTGGAAATCTGGTCCTCATGGACCATGTGTGTTTGATGGATATGAGACAAATTTGGGGAGAAGTTTTGCAAATATTTTCTTCCATTGGACATTCTACTCTCTGATCCCATGGGTTTGACTACTCTAGGGACCTCACGTAAGTGAATTCTAGAGTGAATCTGAGAATAGACTGCTGGTTGCCAGGAGCTGGGAGTGGGGAGAATCAGAAGTTGTTCATGTGTGTGCAGTTTCAGTTATGCAAGATGGGGAGGTTCTAGAGATCTGCTGTACAGCTCGATGCCTACAGTTCACACAGATTATTTCTTATGCATAAGACTTAGGACAAAAAGTGTTTTGGATTTCTGACACTTCTTGATTCTGAACTATTTGTCATATACTTACTGGTTTAGCATCCCAAATCTGAAGGATTCAAAATCTAAAATGCTCCAGTGAGCATTTCTTTTCAACATCAGATTACTACACCAAAGTGGGAGGTGATAGGCCAAATACATTCCTGCCCTTTTTTTTTCTCTCACCATGATTCTAGCTTGGTAATTAGTTTTTGGTCAGTTCCATACTGGCCATGCTGCACTCATATTTTTGAAGGCTTTGGGATGTGAGAGAGGCTGATTGCTACTTTCTATGTCATTAAAACTTTCCAACTTTTCATGGTTGCATCTTTTTCTTAGTAACTCTGTTGTGGCCATCATTAATAAGAGCCTGTCAGGTCACATTTAATACAGATTTTTGTAACTCTGCAAAAAATGTTACTGGGATTCTGGTAGGGGTTGCATTGAATCTGCAGCTCACTTTGGGTAGTATTGCCATCCTAACAATATTGATTTTTCCAATCCATGAAAATGAAATGTCTTTCCATATATTGATGTCATCTTTAATTTCTTTCAGTAATGTTTTGGAGTTATTAGGGTATAACCCTTTGACCTCTTCGGTTAAACTTATTCCAAAATATTTTATTCCTTTTGATGTTAATGTGAATTGAAATTCTTTTCTTAATTTCCTTTCAGATTGTTCACTGTTAGTGTATAGTCTAAGGAATGATCTAGAAAGACTCAAGGGGACAGGCAAAAGCTGGTGGTTTTGAAGCAGAAACATATTCCCTGTCCTGGGTTTTTGATTTTCCTTCTCCCTTAGCAGAGGGCAGGTGGCTCTTCCCTGATAGCCAGATAGGCTTCACTGGAAAATATATTGCCAGTGCTCCAGGGATCCACTTACAAGGGACTACGATCCTTTTGATTATGAGATTTGTCCCACCAGCGGCTGAGTTATGGATGAAACAGACATAGACCCCTGTATGTTTTAGTGATCTGGGGGATAAAGAACACTTGTGCTAATTGCTGGAACATCCCATCAATCAGCCAAGAATGCTCTGCCAGTGGGTGAGAGTCTGTGAGGCAGGAGAGCTTGGGGAGTTCCCCTGTGTGCTAATAGGTGTATGAAGAAGAAATGGTGGGGGCATCCAGGCCATCTGGAGCCAAAAGAATAAAGGCACAGCTGATGTTGTCAGAAGGAAGGGAGAATCCTGGTCTGTGGAAGGCCACAGTGACCCTGTGAGCTAAGTCACAACACTGAAGTCCCAGCCAAATCCCTGCTGTGTTCACTCATCTGGAGCCTGAGACTTTCACCTGTTTTTCCCATCGTAAGCTGTGAACCCTGAGTCTCCCATGACAGGAGCAGCCTCTTTTCTCCCATTGGTGATCAAGCCAAAGCCTACTCTTAGTAGTCATGACCAGCTTTGATGTCCAGGAGTAAAGGTCTCTGTACTTGCACCTGACAGGGACTGGGAGGCCTGGCCTCTGGCCATGTATATTTGGGATAGCAGCCTGGCTCACAGAGGAACAGAAGATACTCACAGAGGAGATTCAGGGTGACTGGATCACTGCGGCTGGAACTCACTGTGTTCTTTATTTCACATTCATAGGGTCCTGCAGTATCCTTTGTGACATTAAATAGAATGAGGGTCCTGTTGTTTTCCGACAGCTGCAACTTGCCACTGATAGGGAGGCTCTGACCATTTATCCACCACAGGTAGCTTACGTTCTGAGTGTCAGGATCACAGGATAAGATGACAGTCTCCGTGGCCTCCCTGGGGTTTAAGTTGCTGCTGGAGATGGAGGGCTTGGGAATATCCACTGTGCAGATAACAGAGAGAAGATTGCCCTGTGTGGCACCTTTGATTCCACCAAAGACATTTTTCAATCAGAGATGGCATTTCCCACCTCTCAGCCCACCCAAGTCCCTAAAAGCCCATAGCAGGAGTGTGTGTTACAAGAGAGATGCATGGCAATCTGAGGGCTCAGAGATTGTGAGGCTGCCTGTTTTACGTGGGAGAAGCACAGACTTTCTCAAGTGTGAATTGAGCAGCAGCATTGGGTCATGGAAAGACACGGGACCAGCAGTCACAGCCCCTGGTGCCTCTCTGAGTCCTTCACTCTCCAACTGCCTGCCTGGTCCACCCTGTGGTCCTCACCTGGAACATGTAGTGCTGGAATGGTCTTAGTTTCAGTCTTACTTTGTCCCCCAAGGTATGTTTTCTCTGTAGCTTCCCTTTCAAGGACATCCTAGAGATGGATGATGGAACTTCCCATTGTCCTTAAACCCTTTGGGTACTGGGAAGCCTGGCCGTGGACTGGGTACTTCAGCAGAAATAACACCGGGGAGACCAGAGTCAAGCCTGGAGGTCTGTTCAGTCATCAGGCAGTGGAGCCACAAGGTGGGGCGGTTTTCCCAGCGGTCTCATAGTGACTGACTTGAGCCAGTGACCTCTAAAGATAGAGCAGAGTCCAAGGAATGACCTACAAAGAGTGATGGGGACAGGCAAGAGCTGATAGCTTTGGACCAAGACCATGTTCCCTGTTCTGTGTCCATGATGTTCCCTCCCCCTGTAGAAGGCAGGTGAGGACCATGTGGATCTTTCTAGAAATACATGTGGATGTTTGCAAATGCGGAACTGACTGGTGGAAAGGGCGAGCATGAACTGATGGTGGAAGTCTGGCCCCCATGGACCGTATGTGTTTGGTGGCTATTAGAACAATATTTGGGAAGAAGTCTTGCAGATGCTTTCTCTCATTAGACATTCTACTTTCTGATTCTATGAGTTTGACTACTCCATGTACCTCATCTCAGTGGATTCCAGAGTGAATCAGAGAGTAGAATAGTAATTTCCAGGAGCTGTGGTCAGGGAATAGGGCATTGTTCCATGGTTGTGTGGTTTCATTTAGGCAGGTTGAGGATGTTCTAGAGATCTCCTGTACAGCTTCGTGCCTATAGTTCATGCAGATAAAGTGTTCCTTATGCAGAAAGTTTAAAACCAAGTGTTTTGGAGTTCTAACCTTTTTTTTTTTTTTTTTTTTTTTTTTTTTTTTTTTGAATATTTGCAGTACATGTACTGGGTCAGCATCCCACATCTGAAAAATTTAAAATCCAAAATGCTCCAGTGAGCACTTCTTTTTAGCATCACATCAGCAGTTAGAAGTGTTGGATTTTGGAGCATTTCAGATTTTGAATTTCCGGATTTGGGATGCTCAATTTGTAATACTGTAATTTTCCCAAAAAAAGTTATCTGGAGTTTAGACCTCATGTTATGTTCTGACTCTAGTAACAAAAAAAAAAAAAAATTTGGAGGAAACATTAAAATGTTGTCATAAGTGGAAATTTTTACTGATGGTCCAAACATCTAAGATCAATTGCTGGTAGTAGTATTTCTCTTGATACCCAATTAAGGTTTAGGTGTGGGGTGAATTCCAGCAGGATCACATTATGCTCAAAGAAAGATACCAACCGTGATTTGAAATTAGCAAGCACTTAAGTAGAGAGAATCCCGTTAAAAGGACAGAACTGATCAGTGTGTCAATTACTTAAAGGAGGAATGATGCCGAATTAAAAGAAGTGATGTGTGTTATGGTAGTAAATATAGAAGGAACTTCCTGTTTCTAATTTCTGTGCAGAGTTAGGAAAAATGGGGAGGAGCCCAGAACAGGTATGTGAAATGCTTTCTTCATTTTCTCTTAACCTCAGAAAATACAACTCGAGTTTCAGTTTGTGTGAATTAAGAAGAGTCTAAGTGAGACGCCAATGGCTCATGAGTCGCCCACAAGAAGAACCCCACCTTATGAAAATGGCATCATCATGAGGAAACAGTTGTATGTGGAACAGGCAGTAAAACCACCAGATAGCACCCACCTGGCCACCTGCAACAGGTCCACGAAACCACCAGTATTCCCATTATGTGTATGTTACAGCCTTGGTAGTAATCCCACAACTAGAAAGTTTAAAAATTGCTATTGTCAATACAAAATGTTGAATATGAAGTAGAATATGTTGTTCCACGTTTCTCCCCCATTCTTTTTGAACTTTCCTGTTTCACTTTTGGAAGTTTCTATTGACACATCCTCAAGCTAGGGATTCTTTCCTGAGCTGTGTGGAATCTACCAGAAAGCATCAAAAGCATTCTTCATTTCTCTAACAGCTCTTTTTTTTTTTTTTTTTTTTTTTTCTGAGAAGGAGTCTCGCTCTGCTGTCCAGGTTGGAGTGCACTGGCATGATCTTGGCTCACTGCAAGCTCCACCTCCCTGGTTCAGGCCATTCTGCCTCAGCCTCCCAAGGAGCTGGGAATACAGGCGCCCGACACCATGCCTGGCTAATTTATTTGTATGTTTAGTAGAGACGGGGTTTCACCGTGTTAGCCAGGATGGTCTCGATCTCCTGACTTTGTGATTCGCCTGCCTCAGACTCCCAGAGTGCTGGGATTACAGATGTGAGCCACTGTGCCTGGCCATCTCTGAGGGATTTTAATGAGTTGTTGACTTTTGAGATTGTTCAGCTTTTTACTTACTGTTAGAACCGAGTGACAAATTTCAAGCTAATTATATGCCTGTTAGGAAACCAGAAGTCTCTAGGTAGTGACTGGGAATGTGAACTCCACAGTAGGTTGAGGATGGAGTCACGAGTGAAATGGGTGAAATGAGCCCATGGGCTTTGGAGACTGCAGACCTGTCCAGCCTCTGACACCCTGGTCAGTCAGTGCAAAGGTTACAACAGTGACAGCAAACTAGCATGGCTGACTCCATCTGGCATCTAGTCTCAGGCTGGCTGTCCTCACTCATTCCTGAACATAGGCCAGGCTAACCATGGGAGGAATTTAGTTTATGGCTTAACTTTGAAGCAAGAATAATACCAGTTCCTCCATAACACTAATTCCCTTATTTTGCCCAGGGATTGCCTTTGTAAAACTGGTGAAGACCATGAGAGTAAGATTATAGGAGGGAACTGAATTCTGCTAAAATGGAGGCACAGTTTCTATAATCCCTTACTGCTCAAATGTCATTTGGCCAGAGTTTACAAAATTTGTAACTAATTGCTCCTATAGATAACATCACTATTGTAGAACCTGAGATTGGTGTTTTGAGATGTTTCTCATTCTTTGCATTCTGGTAACCCACTGACCTCATCCATACCCATGACTAATGGCTCAGCCAGTCACGTGGTCCCCACCTAGAGTCAGATTCAAGCACAAACAGATCATTTCCCGCCGCCCGCATGATTCCATCCCCAAACAATCAGCAGTACCCATTTTTTAGTTCTGTGCCCCTGAAACTATCCTTGAAAATCTCTAACCCCTGATCCACTATGGAGGCTGATTTGAGTAATAATAAACCTCCATCCTCCTGTTTGGCAGAGTTGGACTCATTAAAATCTTTCTTTACTGCAAATCACCATCAGGATAAATTGTGGTTTTTTTGTGCAGGAGGCCAGAAGAACTTGTCTGGGAATTATAAGAGTGGATGGAGGAGCTGCCTATCTCTGTCCCATGGTCTTGTCCACAGATCAGCCTCACAAAGGAAAGAGCCCTGGGTGGGGATATAGTGGAAGCTCATTCTCTTAGTGACCTGGGGACATTGGCTTGAGATGAAGCCTGGCAGGAGTGACAACTCCAGGTGATTTCTTTGCCTTTCCTATTTCCTGGGAGGTGGGCCAGGCCACAGTGTTAGCAGGAAGGGAATAGAACAGTCAGCCTAGTTAGAGGGAGTGTCTGGGGAAGGCCTAGGGGTGGAGGAAGAAGCTGTGCAGGACAGGGTTTGCCAGTTAGAATGAAGCGGGAGGAAGATGAGGGACACAGAGAAGCAGAGAGAGGCAGAGGCAGCATGGCAGTGAACAGCGGGGGCTACAGTGACTTCAGTGACACCAGGGACCAGGTGCCCCCATTTCCACAATCCAGGACCAGGGAACCCTGAAAACCCTCCAGTGGCCAAAGAGCTTCAGAGTTATACATGAGGTGGGGTGGCTTTAGGGGCAAGAGGTAGTGGGGAGATGAAACATGGGTGTCAGCCTCTGAAGGAAAAGGGACAGGTGTGGCTAGAACTTCCTAGGATTCTGCATCTGAGATCCAGTCTCTAAAGAGGTTATGAGTCATTCATTTCTTCATTCAATTCCTTCGTTTGTTATGTGAGAGCTCCTGAGTGTGTGTCTCTCACTGGGCCTGTGCTGGTGCGGGGTGTGAGTGGGGAAAGAAAACAAGGTCCTGTCCTTTATCCTGTTATGCCAGTGACATAGACACTTTCGGAAACAGAGGATTTCAGGTTCAGTGATAGGGGTTAAGATCTGAGGGGGAGGCCTGGACATTTTTTGCACTGACTCGGACAGTTGAGGCAGGTGATTTAGTTCTGGAATACAGACTAATCAGCTGACCATTTGCTCTCACTCCTCTGAGGTTTGGATGCCGAAGATGAGAGGATTTGAGCCAATAAATGACTATGCGGTCCTTGGAATCCAATAAGCCCTCACTTCTGGTGGAGGAGAGGATGGACCTGTAGCTATAGACAGACCTCATGTGACCGTGATCTGCCTTTTGTGTTTGTGTGACTCTGGTTCAATGACTGTATCTTCTTGTGCCTCAGTTTTCTCTCAGTCAAATAAGCTAAATGGTAAATGGACTGTGGCTTTTCATGCTATCTGTGAATAAATTGTAAATTCTTCACAGTCACGTGACCTAATGCTTGGCACAGTGGAGGTGTTCACACAAACAGCATTTATTGTTATTCACTTCCATGAGAGAGCACCTTTAGGTCAGATCTCTGTGGACAAGCTGCTGCCAGGTACATTTTCTCTCTTCTGTTTCTGCTTCTGGGGACATTAGAGTTTCTATGGAGTGTCCTAAGCCTCATAAAGCAGTTGGCTGATGGCCTACAAAGCTTGTCTTTCTGTCCTCTCCACTCTGAGTCTCAGGTGAAGAAAGCTCTGTCCTTGCCCAGATGAGGCTCTGAGGGCTGAGCCCTGGCAGTGAGCAGTTCCAGGAGACACAGTCCTCAGACCGCTGGTAAATCCTTGTCCCAGTAAGCCCTGCCACAACCCAGGCCTGGCACAGGCTCCTCAGCTTTATCTGGAATAGGGATTTAGGGACAGGGGTCTGGGGTTGAGGTTTCTAGGGCTGAGTTTCTCTGAGAATATCTCAGGGGGCCTCTTAGGCAAAGCCCTGCTCAGTTCTCCAGGGTCTTTCTCAGGGTCAAGTTTATGAAGAGGACATGAGGTGCTTGGCTGAGACTGATCTCCTCCTGCTGAGCACCCCCCACCCCATCAGACTGTCCTTCCTGTGTAGCAAGTGTCTGCAGGGTCTGGAGGCAGGAAAGGAATTCTGATCTGTTGTAGTTTGTCTCCACTGTGTGTGTCCTGCACTAAATGCCAAAACCCAAACATGGGACATAATGCAGAGAGGGACACAGGCACAGTCCAGGCCTGACCTTCCTGTGTGTGCAAAGAAGAAGTGACCCCCATCCCCCAGCACCCAGGGATCATGTGGAATCACTCACCGTATAAGGTGAAATGTCCAGTTACTCCTTTAGTCTTATCACCTCGCTTTATGATTTGAATGGTGTAGGATCCTGTGTCCTTCCGGGAGACATTCTTGATCAGCAGGGATGCATTGGAATATACTCTTTCTCGTCCACTGTATGCAGGCCCAACTGTAATTTTTCTACTGTCTATTTTATATGCTATAATGAATTGGTGGAAGGTCGTTATTTGCCCTTTGAACCAGACGTAGCCAGTAAGATTCTGGGGCAAATTCTGGACAAGTAGAAGAACATCCTTCCCCTCGGAAACTTTGGCTGGCTGGGCTTCAATCGTGACTTGGGCAGTGGTGGGCGGGTTCCAGAAGATGAAAAGTAATACTAGGAGGTGGAGAGAGCATCAGTCAATATTGAGACCTATGTATTGGGGTGAAAAGATGGGGCCCTGGGTCCTGAGAAGATCTCTTCAATCATCAGCCTTGAAGACACACACACACACACAGGCCCCTTTTGTGTGTGTGTGATTGTGTGTGTGTGTCCTACTGTCCTACTTCGTCAAGGTCAGTGGCACGAACCTCATTCCTTCAACGCTTCTGACCTCGGCATTTTTCTCTTTGGAATCCTCTTCCCCAGAGGTCTGCACGGCTCCCTCCACACTGCCCTCAGGTCCTGCTCACATCAGGGCATCCTTAGACTTCTTTCCTGACACCTCCTTCAGAGACCCTGGGTCTTCCCTTTCTGACCTTTCCCTGCTCTGCTCCCTCCGGAGCTCTTGTCAACACCTGACCTCACATTCTAGATCTCTTTGCATGTCTGTCTTCCTGCCCATGAGAGCCTGAGTTCCGTGAGGACAGGGACTTTTGTGATCTTGGTTGCACCCCAGTGCCTCAGAGAGGCTGTAGACTCCTGTACATGTGAGGGTTCCCAGGGCCCTCCATGCCCGGGGTGTTTTGTTTGGTTTTCTTCTTTCTTTCCCCAGTTGTTGAGGTTTTTTGCTGTGGACAATGTTTCATGCCCTGCTTATATGTTCATTTGAAGTGTCATCTGATAATAGTAATTATTATCATTTTTCAAAATGTGGTGACCAGTGATGATCAACCAGCAAAACAGAACACTTGAGATTTTCCTACCTCTTACCAATTCCAGTTCAATGTGATTTTCCTGTTTTGACCCCTGTCTCTCTCTGGTATATTTTCCCCTATTCAGGCTCCAACAGAGCCTTGTTTCCTTTTTTTTTTTTTTTTTTTTTTTTTTTTTTTGAGACAGAGTCTCGTACTGTCACCCAGGCTGGCGTGCAGTGGCGCGATCTCGGCTCACTGCAATCTCTGCCTCCCAGGTTCATGCAATTCTCCTGCCTCAAATTCCTGAGTAGGTAGGATTACAGGAGCACACCACCACACCTGCTAATTTTTTGTATTTTTAGTAGAGACTGGGCTTCACTGTGTTGAGCAGGCTGCCCTTGAACTCCTGACCTCATGATCCACCCACCTCAGCCTCCCAAAGTGCTGGCTTATTTTATTTTTTAAAACCCCATCCTCTCCTGGAGACCCCATCCAATCATTCTGCTTCCTCCTCCTGTCCTCTCCCAGGAAGTTCTCTCCTCACCTGTGAGCAGGAGATCATTCCAGGTGATGTGCAGTGTGCAGGGAGGGGCTGAGAGGGGCCCCATGGCTTGTGCCGCCTGCATGTTCTCCTCTGTAGAGATGAGCCTGGGATCCAGAAACTTTCTGGGCACAGCTGTCAGCTGTGCTGTCCTTCCTCCCTCTGTGCTGAGTCTCTTCCCGGGGCAGGAGCACTTCTCAGGCTCATAGGTGGGGTCTGTGCCCAGGACACCTCTCTATCCCCTCCCCTCTCAGTCCTGCCTCCTTGTCCCTCCTTCTCTTTTTCCTTTTGTCTGTGTGTCAGGTCCCTGGGAATTGTGGAGGCCTCTGCCTTTTTCAGCAGTGATTCTGTCACCAAACCTCAACACACACTGTGTGCAGAAACACAAACATACACACAAAAGAGACACACACAGTCACACACAGTCACACACATACCCTGTAGGTTGGGCAAGCACAGTCCTGGGCCTCAGCCTCCTGCTGTCCCCATGGCTCTGGGTCAGGTGCACATTCACGCCCTTTGCCCTCTTCAATCCCATCTGGCTCTCCCCTTCAGTGCAGGAGGCTGGAGCTCTACCAGGTCCGTGTCACAGTGACACCCCATTGTGCTGTGGGTGAGTTGTGTGTCGTCTGGTGAGAGGGACCCTTCCTTTCTCTAATTGTGTCTAGCTTGGCTGCAGATTCCAAGGATGGACATTCAGGACCTGGGTGTCCCAGAGGAAAGTGTCCTTCCTGGAGCTGTGCAGGGTGAATCTCTCATGCCTCTTGGGAGGAGAGGCCTGTGCTGGTTGCTCAGACGGGGCTGTGAGTCCCACGGTCAAAGGGACAGTTCTCAGTCACTCTATTGCTCCCTGGGGTCTGGTGGCTGAGCTGGGGCTCAGGGTTTCTCATTTCTTCCTGACCATCTTTGGTGTCATCTCTTCTCTGCCTATCTGACCCCATGGTGGTGCAGGAGGAAGTGGGGAGTTACCCAGGAACCCCGTGGAACATGGTTCCTTGAGACACACGAAGGAGAGCCTGGGACAGAGCAGGGGTTCAGAGCTGGAGAGATTCATCCCGACTTACTCCGTGGTCGTGATGGGCTCAGCCCTCCATGTGCTGACATACCCAGGGGTCTGTCCTGAAGGTTTTCACCCGGCCAAGATGCTCTCTGTAGAGGAGGAACAGGCAGTCACCAGAGAGCCTGTCTGGAGGGACGTTGCTCAAACCTGAGAAGGCGGGTGGGGGTGAGTTGTGTTCTGGGAGCAAAGAGCAATAATACCCCCTTCTCCTGGCAGGGACACAGTAGAGGTCTGTCTTCCCAAGGGACAGCCGGGGGCAGGTGGCCACATACTATGTGGTGCCTGTGTGTGATCATCACACGGGCTCTGAACCCCACGGGGTGCAGCGGGCAGACAGGTCACAGGGTGCCTGACTGATTCCCGCGGAGGCTGTGGGCCCTCATGCAGCCGCTGTTCTGTGTCAGCGCTAGGCTTGGCCTAGGATGCCCCACAGAACAGGACAGATGGAGCAGAGGCGGGCATTTAGGGAGCAGTGACAGAAAGAGTTGGTGAGGATGGAGGGAGGTCACAGGAGAAAGTGCGCAGTGTGGTGTCGCGTGCACCAGCACTGCCCTGTGAGATGTCTTTTTAACTGAGCCCAGGGAAGGAGCAGGTGTGTGGGGCAGGAGCTGCCTGCAGAGGGAGTGGTGTTAGGTTGGCGGCCGCCATGTCAGGGATGAGCTGACACAGTCCGTGTGGGGAGCATGGAGGACGTTGAGGACTTGGGCCGAGGTGACCCTGGTGAGGGTGGACCCTGCTTGGCTACAGGTTCTGCTGAGGGAGGTCGGCATCCCCTGGGAAGGCTCCAGGCTGGAGGGACTCTGCCGCCCTCTGGTGGACTGGAAGGGAAGCGTGGGTGGTCTAAGTCCCAGGCCAGGCTGCGTGTTTTATTCCACAAGGATCTGCACGTTTCAAACGAGGTCACACATATGTTATGTTACAGCTCCATCACCTTCCAGTCCTGTGAGTCCCATCTCTGTGGCTCCACGTTCACTGTTCTCCCTCTTTCACGATCGGATGTCCCGAACGCAGATTTTTGTCACCTTCTGTGAGTTTGTGTTTGTGTGCAGTAGGCGGCACTGTGTATACCCTGGGGGCAGTGATGTCTGGGGCTGAGCACTGCACATGGGCTTGGGAGCAGAAGATGGAGCAGCAGGGCAGGAGGATCAATGCCAGGGGAGTAGGGACAAGTCATTTTCATTTTCTCACTCCCAGGAACCAGAACCCAGGATTCTGACTCCAGGGCGCAGTACCACACCCTACTGGTGTCCCTGGATGTCATGAATGCTCATAGTGTCATGTTGCCTTGGCATTCATTTTTTAAGCTGTAAATTTATTTGCCTCACATCAGAGGCAGGCCTTGCTCACCATGGCAGTTTTCAATACTGTATCTGGTTCAAGTGACTGCAGTTGGTGGCCAGCGATAAAATCTAAGAGGCATCTCTCCTGCTTGGTGTGCTGGGCTCCTCTCTCTCCATCTACTTTCTTTAAACTGATATTCTGATATTTGCCCTTACATTTAAAGTGACCACTTCTCAATCACAGCGTGATCTCCTGGTCCCAGTGTTTGCTACTTGCTTTAAACACATCCATTAAAGCTCCCTGCTGGAAACCTGTCAGATAACACCTGGACTTACTAAACACATTGGCTTACCGTTCTCTTCTCTCCTCCCTGCCTGGGCTCGTTGACCTCTGTATCTGTGGTCTCCAGGTGTGCTGAGTGCTCCCCAGTGTCTCTAAGTAGTAAAAACACTTACACTTTCACGTTGTGGTTGTATCATTATAGCCTCACATGCCGTCCAGGGCCTGACATCGAGGGCACCTGTGCTCATTGAACCCCTGCTGGAGCTCTTGTTTTGGTACCTGCAGTTCTTTTGGGGACAGGAGCTTAAGCTAACTTGATTGAAAAACTGATACGTTTCATTGAAAACACTGGGTCAGATGATGTATTCATGGGCTTCAGCTGCCATAACAAACACCTTAGCCTGGGTGAATTAAATAATAGAAATCGATTTTGCACAGTTCTGTGAATAATGTGCTATTTTAACCACTTTAAAATGTGCAATCAAATGCAATTAACCACAAACACAGTGTTAAGTTACCATCACCACTATTTTTCCTAGAAAATTTTTATCATTTTAAACTGAAACATTGTATCTTTGAAACTATAATAACTCCCTGTATTTTCCACCCTAGACATTGATCATCTCTGCTCTGTCTCTGTGAATTTGCCTATTCTTGATGTTTCATATAAATGGAGTTATATATATATGTTATTTAGTTTCTGACATATTTCACTTAGCATAATGTTTCCAAAGCCCATGCATCTTCCAGCGGATGTCAGAGCTTCATTCCTCTTTATGGCAGATTAACATTCTCTTATATGTGTGACCACATTTGTTTATTCATGTGCTGATGAACACTTGGATTGTTTTCATATTTTATCTTTTGTGAGTAATGCTACAATCAACATTCCCAGGCGAATACCTGTTTCAGTCCTTGGATTCAATTCTTTGGGTATATACCTAGGACTGGATGCTGTTTCATATGAGAATTCTATGATTAGCTTCTTGAGGAATAGCACAACTATTTCTCCTAGTGGCTGCACATTTTTATAATCTCACCAGCAATGTATGAGGATTCCAAATTCTACATAAGGCTTTCACTTGTTATTTAACATTTGAAATGAATGGTAGCCATATTTGTAGGTGTAGTGTGGGATCCCATTGTGGCTTTAACTTTGTATTTTCCTAATGACTAATGATGTTGAGTTTCTTTTCATGTCCCTCTTGATGATTTGCATATCTTCTTTGAAGAAATGTCTATTTGCGTCCTTTGCCCATTTATATAAATTGGGAAGTTTGTCTCTTTGTTATTGAGTTGTAGCAGTTCTTTATATATTCTGGGCATGAAACCATTGTCTATGTGATTTGCAACTGTTATGTCTCATTCTGTGTTTGGTCTTTTTATTTTCTTGATAATATCCTTTGATGCACAAAAGGCTTGCGTCTTTAGCCCAATTTATCTGTTTTTCCTTTTGCTTTCTCATGCATTTGGGTCATACCTGAGAATCCATTGCACATTTGAGGTCATTAAGTTTTACCCCTATGTCTTTTTCTAAGATGTTTTTGTGGTTTAGATCTTATAATTAACTCACTCATCCATTTTTAGATAATTGTTTGATATGGTTGGAAGTATAGTTCTCTAAGTTTATTGTTTTGCATGTGGTTATCTAGTTGTTTGTGCACCATTATTTGAGAGGATGATTGTTCCTCCATTAAATTATCTTGACACCCTTATTCAAGAAAAATGAGCTATAAGGGTGAGGGTTTATTTCTGGACTCTCAATTCTATTCCTTTGGTCCCTATTTGTATTCTTATGCCAGCAGTTTCTGTTTTTAGTACTTGTAATGTTTTGTGAGATTTCAAATAAGAAAGTTCAAGTTCTGCAATTTATTTTGGCAAAATTGTTTTGGCTCTTTCGGGGTACTTTTTTTTAACAGCCAGGAGGCCAATGATTTGCAATTGAAAAGCTTTTTCTGTCGTATTTCGCAGGGGAATTTTGCAGTCCAGGGATCTTTTCAGGAACTTTATCACAAGTAGGTAAATTATCACCACTTCCTTTGCTGAGGTACTGGGTTAAAATGTGTGTTGCCTCCTGTTGAGGAATTGAGAGACCCTGGAAACACTTGCCTCTGTGGTGAGAGACAGTGAGCTCCTTAATGAGGGGCACAGAAGACATTGCTTTGGGACATAATGTTGTCAGGGGAGCTGTGTGCCTCTCTACTTCTTTATTTTCTTGTGCAGTTTAGATCTCTGCTGGACACACTAGACTTTGAAATCTTTGTTGATTCTCTTGGTTCTGGTTTGGCTGACCTGTCAGCTGGAGCTGGAGGACATGCCTGGAAGGGGAGTGAACCCCATGGGAAACAGCAGGGCTCAGCAGAGTGAAAGCAGCTGGGACCCAGAGAAGCCAGGGAGGTCTGACTCTTAAAAGCCAAAGACCAGCAGGTGGGTGTCCTCAGGGGCAAATGGACTACACTGGTACCCATTCAAGCGGACTGGAGAAAGGTAAGAGGCTTTGGATATTCCATTTTCTCTCTCAGCTCTTCAGCAGGAGATTTAGGCTCTGGGCTGGTACTGTCCTGCAGCAGGGGCAGGGTGGACAGAAATGGTTGCATATCAGGCCTAAGTCCATGTCATCCTCTCAGGCATTGCCCCTGAAGATGGAGAATTTTGTTCAGAGCCCCAGCCTGGGCACGTGGGAGGAACCACCTTATTAAAATTAATTTAAGAAAACAGTATGCATGCTTTATTCTTCTAGAATAACTATTAATGTCATGTTTTACAATATATCTCTTAAAGGAACGGTGAGAATCATCTACATAATGTATGTTTTACATGGTCTTTTCTATAATTGCGGCTTTCACATGTTCTTATAGAATCCATTTCCTTCGGGAACACACAGGCAGTATCTCTGTGTTGATTTCTACTGGGAAAACTTTATGCAGGGTGGAGAGAGTCACATTTCCTAATGAGAGATGGAAAGCATCTGATTACCAGAAAAAGTGTCCAAATTCTGCTGCTATGATCATGGTGCTGCAGGTGGAGGTCAGTTTAAGGAGGATTCAGGCAAAGCAATTTTGAAAGTCTTCTTCATTGTTTCTGTTTGTTTGTTTGTTTTTTGTTTTGTTTTTTGTTTTTTACAAAACCATGGGCAGAAGCCACCACCTGGACCCACCACATGTTGGAATGGATGAGGGACAGAAATGGAGCTCAGTAAATTGAGAATGAAATTCAGGAGTGGGGAAGAGGTTTGAGAGGTCAACGGGTGTGAGAGGTGAATGGGTGAATGATGAGAATGTTCAAAACATCTTCTTTCTCCATAATAAGAGAGCATTTAGGCCCCTGAATCAGACAATGTCCAGGCCAGGGGGAGCAGGATGTTGTCAGCTCTCCTGGGCAAAAGTGAGACTCCAGCAGTGTCCAGTTACCTCATCCAGTTTGGGATTTATTCCTATTTTAAAAATGATCCAACAGTATGCAATTTTGAAAATATACAAAAATCTCTATGCTACCACTCATAGATAGACAAGATGGCCCTAAGATGGTGAGAGAATCAGAATGGGGTTTGGGTTTACGTTGTGTATTTTTTTCTCCCAATATCTACAGACTTCCCTAGATCAATTTTTTAATGTAACCCAGTGGGTGTCATTCCCTTTCACAATTACAGACATTTCCAGTTCACGGTTAAAACGCTTGGAAAACCCACACCCTTTCTGCTGTGAGGTACAGGCAGCCATGTGGCATCACCTCTAAACATGCCTTCTGGGACATCAAATTGCTGATTAAGTAAAAGTCATTTCAGTAGATATTGAAGACCTCCATTTTACCCCCTCACACTTGTAAATCTTCTACCAAGAGGTGATGGATTTTAGTGGTGATTTGCTTTTATAGATTAGTGTAGATTAATGCTTCTGCCAGGGGAAAATTTTACGTTGGGGAAAGCATTTGGCAAAGTCTGGAGACATTGCTGGTTGTCAGAGCTGGGGGAGGGAGTCCTGCTGGCCTTGAGTGGGTAGAGTCCCCAGATAGTGCTGAACATTCTAGAGCTCACAGAGCCCCACCAGCATGACCACTACAAAGTTCAACGCTGAGGAGGAGTGGAGAGCCCTTATGTGCCTTCCGTAGCTTCCCTAGAGCTTTTTACCTTCTCCTTCCTTCAGCCTCTCCCACTTTCTCACCTCAGCTTGCTCCTTGAACCTTAATGCCCTCCACTGGAACTTTCCCATAGTTTAAGACCTGCTGTAATCTCTTGAATACCTTAGCCCCTTTCTGATCCTTAGTAGGGTGTCCTCTAGAGGGGATCCTCACCTTTCCTGGAGCTTCCCAGGATCCAGATGCCCCTGCCCTTTGTGAGCACCAGGGATATGGCCATGTGCCTGTGTCCCTAAAGGTCCTGTCACTCAGGACTTCAGTGTGACACCAGCTGAGGTGATATTACCCTCCCCTACTTTTCTTGGAACATAAAAATATGTACAAACCTTGGAGAGTAAAATTTCTTAATGCATGTCAAAATTTTAAAAATACATATTTTTGCCTCCCAAACTTTACTGGGAAAAATTTATCACACTACCAGTCATGAAAAATGACACCTAATCAGAGTTATTCACTGTATTGTTTGTTTAACAGCAAAATGTTGGGAACAACCTAGACTTTCACCAGCACGATGCTAATTCAACACATTACCTTATATCTACACAACAGAATATGAAGCAGCTGCATAAAAACTATAGAATCTGTCAGCTATTCCTATGGAAACACCTCCATGTTCTATTTTAATTATAGCTTCCAAACATCACAGAATAAGATGCAGTTTTTGTACTAGATCTCACCTTAGAACATTATTTTTACTGTTGTTTTTTTGTTTTTAGTTTAAAGAGCGATTGTCTCACTCTCATATCCAGGCTGAAGTGCAGTGGCGAGATCATAATTGACTGCAATCTCAACCTTGTGAGCTCAAGCGATCCTCCTGCCTCGGCCTCCTGAGTAGCTGGAATCACAGGCACGTGCCCCCATGCCTAGCTAATTTTTTGTGTTTGTTTCTGGAGAGATGGGGTTTCACCCAGGCTGGTGAAATCCCAGGCTTTTCTCAAACTTCTGGGCCCAAGTGATCTGCCCACTTTCACTCCCAAAATACTGGAATTACAAGGAAGTGTCACCACACCTGATTCTGCCTTTTCTTTTTTTAATCGGACTGCAGTCTGCTTACGCATCTCTTTCCCCATCAGGTGATTGCTATTTTTCCTCAATTTCTCTACCATATGTCAATACCAAAATCCACATCTATTTGCTTTTGTTTAGAATTAGATTTTTTTTTTTAAGAGAAACTTTAGGAATGGTCTCCTAGATGATTTTCAGGATTCTAATCTTTACTGTCTAAGCCATATGTTTCCATTTCCAGATATTGATTACAGTCACGTGTAGAGCATTTAAACCCTACCAATGCCTGTACCATCCCTCAAGCCTATCTGATTTGGCTAATGTGTGGTGTAGCCCAGAGACTGGTTGTTTAAAAATGCTTTGAAGGAAAAGGGTCATTTTGCAGTGGAGGAACTTTAACCCAATAATCAAAGTTAATGTCTTCAGTAGTCAGAGATGATGACAACTTAGGGCATTCTAATATATTGGATGGAGAAGGTGCAGCATCATCCCTGTGGTATTCTTCTACAAACTGTTTAACCTGAGTTTAATCGTGAGAAAATATTAGAAAAGTCCAAAATGAGGGTCTGCTACGAAATAAGTAACCAATACTCTTCAAAATTGTGAAGCTCTTAAAGGTAAATCCTAACTTTCCCAGACTAAAGAAGACTGAGGGAACAGTACAATGAAGAGCAATATGTGATACTAGATTGGATCCTGGTCCAGAAAAAGGACATTAGTCAGAACATAGAGGGGATTTGGATAAGGTCTCTACAGGCTTTCATTTTACACTGTTAATAATCATTTATTGATTTTGATTATTAGGTGCATATCTATAATGTTACTATTTAAGGAAGTTGAATGAAAAGCATATGAGGACTTTGCCTATTTTTGGAACATTTTAGAAAGTCTGAAATTATTTCAAAATTAAACATGAAAAGAAAAGAAAAGAAATATAGATCTTTTAGATATTTCTATTAAGTGTCCAAAGTTGAAGATCATTTCCCAACTTCTCTTGCCTAGTGCTGGTCACAGTAATCTTCCTGGAAATGCTGTTTGTCATGTTTGTGACCTTTTCAAAGCTTTCCAATGACTTCTCTTATCTGTGGGATGAAGTTCCCATTATGTAGGCTGCCATTCAGTGTCCTCATAGCATGGCCCTAATCTCCCTTTTACTTTGATCTGTGTTGAAAGACCTGACCAACGTTTTACTTTCTTATGGTCAAAATTGTTCTAATTTTTTCTTGCTTGTTTGATGCTCTTCCCTGTCTTCTCAACTGTGGGACTTCAGTCAAGGTGGTGGGAAATATTTTTGGAGAAAAATTATAAAGATAGTTATAGGAAATAGTCACAAACCTTGGAACCTGGGGGTTTGCATAGCTTCAAGTAAAAGGTTTGGCTGAAGGTAGCTGAATTATCTTAAAAGCTTAGGGCATAGATACACAAGAATGTAGAGGAGTTTATCTAAATAACTTGTTTACTCAGGCAGTCCTAAAGCCAACATTTAATCTTATGCTGGGGGAACTACTCTTGGGGAGGTCGGCAATGTCAATTACCTTCTAGTGGTGTTTACTCAAGACCTTTGTTATTTAATCTGTACTAAATAAATGCGAATTTCACTGGCAGATCAGGGCTGCTGCTGTTAACTCTTTACCGGGCCCTTCTAGGTATCCGTGAGTTACTTGGCCACCTAGCCTGCTCTTTCACTGGATATGAGTGTCTGAGTGTATTTGTTCATCCATTGCTGGGTCAGGGTCTGCCGGTTGGACCCAGACAGTTGGTGCCCCATGTGAGGACCTGGCATGTTGGTACCCAGGTCTGAGGTATACCTGCAAATAATTGCGACAGAATCTCTGAAAACTAAGGAGAAGACTGTGCGGTTGGTAAGCCAGTAAGTCGATAAGTCAGTAAGTCAGTAGGTCATGGTGCCCACTTGGAATCTCCAATTTCGAGGAAATTGTTCAGGGTAGGCTTTTATCACGGGACAACAGTTATCAGCACAACAGGAGCAGTATCTAAAAGTATTCAAACAGCTGCTTCAAGCCACTGGAGCCTCGGTTTTGCAGGCTTAATTAAGGGACCTAATGCAAATTGTATCACTTAACCCATGGTTCCCGAAAGAAGGTAAGCTAGACATAGAGCTTTGGGAACAAGTGGAGAGAAATCTTTTTGTTTTCTTTTGTTTTGTTTTGTTTTGAGAGAGACACAAGAAACAGAAAACGGGGAGATGTAGGAGTTCAGTCAGGGTGGTGGAAACGATTTTAGAGGAAAAATTATAAAGATAGTTATAAGAAATAGTCACAAACCTTCTTGGAAGGCCGGGGAGGTTGCATAGCTTCAGTAAAACATTTGGCTGAAGGCAGCTGAATTCTCTTAAAAGGTATAGATACAAAGGATTGTAGAGGAGTTTACTCAGGTGGTCTTAAGAACAACCTTTGATTATCTACAGGTGTATGATTGCTCTCTACTAGGGAGGTCGGTAATGTCAATTACGCTCTAGTGGTCATATGTCCTTGAGGACTTGATTTGTGACCAAGTCGGAGCACTCACTCTTGGTCTTCACCATCAGGGGGAGGAATCATTTTTGAGTCACATTAGGTGACCAGCCTTAAGGTGGCTGAGAACCTGAGGTTTTTTATTTTTTCTTTTGTTTTCCAAATGTGTTAAGCTCCCAGGAGGGCTTGTCATAAGAAATCCCATCCATCTTGGACTTTGGTCATCCCAAGTCTTTTTGCTTGGATAGGGCTGTGGCAACACCAGTCTTTTGCTTTCCTAAGCCTGTTCCTGAGAGTACATATTTTATTCTGTTGGGGTGGGGGAAAAGATCATTGGGGTTGGTTTTTCGCCAAAGAGACTGTTGGATTGAGTCACTTAGAATCAATACACCACTGGAAATTCTAATTGTCCATGGCCAGAAGATGGATTCTTTACATTGGGACTTCTAAGTTAAAAAATATTTTAGAGCTCTCTTGTTCCAAACAGTTGATCAGAGGATTCAATTTCAAAGAAAGATACCTACCTAATAGTGTTATGGCTAGCCTTAAATTTTCTTTTAACTAAATTACAGAGCAAAAATCTGACCTAAAACAAAGTTAATTTTTTTGTAAACTCAAACTGCTTGCCTTAGAACCTATGAGAAAAAAGAATAAAATCCACTTTACCTTATCATCATCAAACAGTTAAAAATTTTATGCTTTTACTGCTGTATCCTGGATTTAATTTCAGATGAAGGAACCAGCCTTATTTGTTTTGATATTTGTGTGATTTTTGAGTTTTTGAGGTGCTCCTTCACATCTTTGGAGATGCCTCATAGATGCTTCGCTCAGCCGTAATCTTGGTTAAGGCTTATTAGTTTCATTTGGGAACTAATACTTTTGGTTAAAAAAAAAAAAATGAAAAGCCAGAAATATCAGCTGTTTGTCCTACCTAAAATCTGATAATAAGAAATCTGAGGCCGGGCGCAGTGGCTCAAGCCTGTAATCCCAGCACTTGGGGAGGCCGAGGCGGGCAGATCACTAGGTCTGGAGATCGAGACCATCCTGGTTAACACAGTGAAACCCCGTCTCTGTTAAAAATACAAAAAATTAGCCAGACATAGTAGCGCGCGCCTGTAGTCCCAGCTACAGGGGAGACTGAGGCAGGAGAATGGTGTGAATCCGGGAGGAAGAGGTTGCGGTGAGTTGAGATTGCGCTGCTACATTCCAGCCTGGGTGAGAGAGCGAGACTCCATCTTAAAAAAAAAAAAAAAAAGAAAGAAAATCTGAAAGTGTTGCAGTAAGTAGCTGGTCAGACATGAGCAGGGCAGGAGAGATCCTTCCACCTCCACACACTAGAAATGTCAAGTGTTCGTCACCAGGTGATGGTCAAGTCAAGTGGTTGTTAATTCTAAAGTAATATTGGTTGCAGTTAGGTACAGGGAGATACAGGCTCACAATAGATAGAAAACACCTGAAACAGGTGATCAGCAGCTTCCTGATAAGTTATCAGAAGTTGAGGAAGTGGGCTCAAATATACACATTAAGAGGCAACATAATAGAGTTTCTGGTATATGACCTTCAGGAACTTTTTTTATTTTTTTTATTTTTTTTATTTTTTTTACATTTTCTAAGAATTTTTTAGTAACTATGTTTTTAAATTTTTTATTGTTTTGTTTTGTTTTAAATATTTTCTTTCCATAGGATTTTGGGGATTTGGTGTTTAATTACATAAATTCTGTAGTGGTGATTTGTGAGATTTTGGTGCACCCATCACCAGAGCAGTAGACACTGAACTGAATTTGTAGTCTTTTATCCCTCACCCCCTTCACAACCTTTTCCCCAAGTCTATTTTACCATTCTTATGCCTTTGCATCCTCATAGCTTAGCTCCCACTTATGAGTGAGAATATTCAGTGTTTGGTTTTCCATTTCTGAGTTACTTCACTTAGAATAATAGTCTCCCGTTTCTTCCAGGTTGCTGCGATTGCCATTAATTCATTCCTTTTATGGCTGAGTAGTATTCAATCATATATATATACCACAATTTCTTTATCCACTCATTTATAGATTACATTCCCACCAGTGATGTAGATGTGTTCCGTTTACACCGCTTCCACATCAACATCTATTATTTTTATTTATTTATTTTTGAGATGGATGGAGTCTTGCTCTTTCACCCAGGTTGGAGTCCAGTGGCACGAACTTGGCTCACTGTAACTTCTGCCTCCCACGTTCAAGCCGTTCTTCTGCCTCAGCCTCTGGAGTAGCTGAGATTACAGGGATGTGCCACCTCACCCAGGTAAATTTTTTGTATTTTTAGTAGAGACAGGGTTTCACCATGTTTCAGCATGTTGTACACGCTGGTGTCAAACTCCTGACCTTAAGTGATCCGCCCATCTTGGCCACCTTGGATTACAGGTGTAAGCCACTGTGCCTGTCCAACAACTATTATTTTTTCATTTTTTGATTATGAACATTCTTGCAGGAGTAAGGTGGTATCACATTGTGGTTTTCATTTGCATTTCCCTGATCCTTAGTGATATTAAGCATTTTTTCATATGTTTGTTAGCCATTTGTATATCTTCTTTTGAGAATTGTTTATTCACATACTGAGCCCACTTTTTCATGGGATTGTTTGTTTGCTAATTTGTTTGAGTTTCTTGTAGATTCTGGATATTTGTTATCTTTCAGACGTATAGATTGTGAAGATTTTCTTTCACTCTGTGGATTATGTATTTAGTCCGCTGACTGTTGCTTTGCTGTGCAGAAGCTCTTTAGTTTAATTCTCACCTATTTATTTTTACTTTTGTTGCATTTGCTTTTGGGTTCTTGGTCATAAACTTTTCGTCTAAGCCAATGTCCAGAAGGATTTTTCCAATATCATCTTCTAGAATTTTTATAGTTTCAGGTCTTAGATTTAAGTCCTTGATTCATCTGGAGTTCATTTTTGTATAAGTTGAAAGATGGGGATCTAGTTTTATTCTCCTACTTTCGGTCTGCCAATTATTTCAGCACCATTTGTTGAATAAGGTGTCCTTTACCCATTTTATGTTTTGGTTTGCTTTGTCAAAGATAAGTTGGCTATAAGTATTTAGGTTTATTTCTGGGATATGTATTCTGTTCCATTGATCTATGTGCCTATTTTTATACCAGTACCATGCTATTTGGTGACTCTGGACTTAGAGAATTGTTTGAAGTCAGGTGATGTGACACCACCAGATTTGTTCTTTTTGCTTAGTCTCACTTTGGGTATGTTGGCTCTTGTTTGGTTCCATATGAATTTTAGAATTGTTTTTTCTAGTTCTGTGAAGAATGATGGTGGCATTTTAATGGGAATTGCATTGAATTTGTAGATTGCTTTTGTCAGTGTGGTCATTTTCACAATAATGATTCTTTTCATCCATGAGCATGGGGTGAATTTTCATTTTTTGCGTCATCTATGATTTCTTTGAGCAGTGTTTTGTAGCTTAAGGTCTTTCACCTCTTTGTTTAGATATATTCTGAGTTATTATTTCTTTAAAACTGCTGTCCTAAAAGGGGTTCAGTTCTTGATTTGATTCTCTGCTTGGTCACCCTTGGTGTGTAGCAGATTCTGATTTCTGCACATTAATTTTGTATACTGAAACTTTGCTGAATTCATTTATCTGTTCTAGTAGCTTTTTGGAGGAGTCTTTAGGGTCTTCTAGGTATATGATTATATCATCAGCACACAGCGACAGTTTTATTTCCTCTTTACCAATTTGGATGCCCTTTATTTATTTCCCTTGTTTGATTGATTTGGCTAGGACTTTCAGTACTCTGTTGAATAAAAGTGGTGAGAGTGGCCATCCTTGTTTTGATCCCCTGCTGATAGAGGATGCTTTCAACTTTTTCTCATTCAGTATTATGTTGACTATGGGTTTGTGTGCCAATTTTGCTGAGCGTTCTAATCATAAAACGATGTTGGATGTTGTCGAGTACCTTTTCAGCGTCTACTGAGAGGATCATGAGATTTTTAAATCCTGCTTATGTGGTGTACCACATTTATTGACTCATGTATGTGGAAGCATTCCTGCATTCCTATTGTGAAACCTACTTGATCATGGTGGGTTATATTTCTGATTCAGTTAGCTAGTCTTTCGTTAAGAATTTCTGCATCTGTGTGCATCAGGGATTTTGGTCTGTAGTTTTCTTTGTTATGTCCTTTTCTGGGTTTGGTATTAGGGTGATACTGGCTTCATAGAATGATATAGGGAGAATTCCATCTTTTTCTAGCATGTGGAATGGTGTCAAATGAATTGGTACCAACTCTTCTTTGAATGTCTGGTAGAATTCAGCTGTGAATCTGTCTGGTCCTGGAATTTGTTTGTTGTTAATTTTTAAATTATATTGTCCATCTTGTTGCTTTTTGTTGGCCTGTTCAGGGTTTCGAATTCTTCATGATTTAATCTGGGAGGGTTTTACATTTCCAGGAATTTATTCATCCCCTCTAGGTTTTCTAGTTTATGCACATAAATGTGTTCATACTACTTTTGAATGATCTTTTGTATTTCTGTGGCATTGGTGGTGATAGCTCCCATTTCATTTCTAAATGAGCTAATTTGGTTCTTCTCTCTTCTTTTCTTGGTTAATCTTGCCAATGGTCTATCAATTTTATTTATTTTTCCAAAAATAAAACTTTACATTTTATTTATAGTTTTTATTATTTTGTTTCAACTTCATTTAGTTCTGCTCTCATCTTGGTTATTTTCTTTCTTCTGCTGGGTTTGGCTTTGGTGTCTTCTTGTTTCTTGAATTTCTAGAAATGTAACCTTAGACTGTCTATTTGTGCTCTTTCAGTCTTTTTGATGTAGGCATTTAAAGCTATGAACTTTTAGCACACTCTTGGCAGAATGCCAGAGGTTTTGATAGGATGTGTCACTACTGTTCAGTTCAAAGAGTTTTTTTTTTTTTTAATTTATTTATTATTATTATACTTTAAGTTGTAGGGTACATGTGCATAACGTGCAGGTTTGTTACATATGTATACTTGTGCCATGTTGCTGTGCTGCACCCATCAACTCGTCATTTACATCAGGTATAACTCCCAATGCAATCCCTCCCCCCTCCCCCCTCCCCATGATAGGCCCCGGTGTGTGATGTTCCCCTTCCTGAGTCCGAGTGATCTCATTGTTCAGTTCCCACCTATGAGTGAGAACATGCGGTGTTTGGTTTTCTGTTCTTGTGATAGTTTGCTAAGAATGATGGATTCCAGCTGCATCCAAGTCCCTACAAAGGACTCAAACTCATCCTTTTTTATGGCTGCATAGTATTCCATGGTGTATATGTGCCACATTTTCTTAATCCAATCTGTCACTGATGGACATTTGGGTTGATTCCAAGTCTTTGCTATTGTGAATAGTGCTGCAATAAACATACGTGTGCATGTGTCTTTATAGCAGCATAATTTATAATCCTTTGGGTATATACCCAGTAATGGGATGGCTGGGTCATATGGTACATCTAGTTCTAGATCCTTGAGGAATCGCCATACTGTTTTCCATAATGGTTGAACTAGTTTACAATCCCACCAACAGTGTAAAAGTGTTCCTATTTCTCCACATCCTCTCCAGCACCTGTTGTTTCCTGACTTTTTAATGATTGCCATTCTAACTGGTGTGAGATGGTATCTCATTGTGGTTTTGATTTGCATTTCTCTGATGGCCAGTGATGATGAGCATTTTTTCATGTGTCTGTTGGCTGTATGAATGTCTTCTTTTGAGAAATGTCTGTTCATATCCTTTGCCCACTTTTTGATGGGGTTGTTTGTTTTTTTCTTGTAAATTTGTTTGAGTTCTTTGTAGGTTCTGGATATTAGCCCTTTGTCAGATGAGTAGATTGCAAAAATTTTCTCCCATTCTGTAGGTTGCCTGTTCACTCTGATGGTAGTTTCTTTTGCTGTGCAGAAGCTCTTTAGTTTAATGAGATCCCATTTGTCAATTTTGGCTTTTGCTGCCGTTGCTTTTGGTGTTTTAGACATGAAGTCTTTGCCCATGCCTATGTCCTGAATGGTACTACCTAGGTTTTCCTCTAGGATTTTTATGGTATTAGGTCTAACATTTAAGTCTCTAATCCATCTTGAATTAATTTTCGTATAAGGAGTAAGGAAAGGATCCAGTTTCAGCTTTCTACTTATGGCTAGCCAATTTTCCCAGCACCATTTATTAAATAGGGAATCCTTTCCCATTTCTTGTTTCTCTCAGGTTTGTCAAAGATCAAATGGCTGTAGATGTGTGGTATTATTTCTGAGGACTCTGTTCTGTTCCATTGGTCTATATCTCTGTTTTGGTACCAGTACCATGCTGTTTTGGTTACTGTAGCCTTGTAGTATAGTTTGAAGTCAGGTAGCGTGATGCCTCCAGCTTTGTTCTTTTGACTTAGGATTGTCTTGGAGATGCGGGCTCTTTTTTGGTTCCATATGAACTTTAAAGCAGTTTTTTCCAATTCTGTGAAGAAACTCATTGGTAGCTTGATGGGGATGGCATTGAATCTATAAATTACTTTGGGCAGTATGGCCATTTTTACGATATTGATTCTTCCTATCCATGAGCATGGTATGTTCTTCCATTTGTTTGTGTCCTCTTTGATTTCACTGAGCAGTGGTTTGTAGTTCTCCTTGAAGAGGTCCTTTACATCCCTTGTAAGTTGGATTCCTAGGTATTTGATTCTCTTTGAAGCAATTGTGAATGGAAGTTCATTCCTGATTTGGCTCTCTGTTTGTCTGTTACTGGTGTATAAGAATGCTTGTGATTTTTGCACATTAATTTTGTATCCTGAGACTTTGCTGAAGTTGCTTATCAGCTTAAGGAGATTTTGGGCTGAGACAATGGGGTTTTCTAAATATACAATCATGTCATCTGCAAACAGGGACAATTTGACTTCTTCTTTTCCTAACTGAATACCCTTGATTTCTTTCTCTTGCCTGATTGCCCTAGCCAGAACTTCCAACACTATGTTGAATAGGAGTGGTGAGAGAGGGCATCCCTGTCTTGTGCCAGTTTTCAAAGGGAATTTTTCCAGTTTTTGCCCATTCAGTATGATATTGGCTGTGGGTTTGTCATAAATAGCTCTTATTATTTTGAGGTACGTTCCATCAATACCGAATTTATTGAGCGTTTTTAGCATGAAGAGCTGTTGAATTTTGTCAAAAGCCTTTTCTGCATCAATTGAGATAATCATGTGGTTCTTGTCTTTGGTTCTATTTATATGCTGGATTATGTTTATTGATTTGCGAATGTTGAACCAGCCTTGCATCCCAGGGATGAAGCCCACTTGATCATGGTGGATAAGCTTTTTGATGTGCTGCTGAATCCGGTTTGCCAGTATTTTATTGAGGATTTTTGCATCGATGTTCATCAGGGATATTGGTCTAAAATTCTCTTTTTTTGTTGTGTCTCTGCCAGGCTTTGGTATCAGGATGATGTTGGCCTCATAAAATGAGTTAGGGAGGATTCCCTCTTTTTCTATTGATTGGAATAGTTTCAGAAGGAATGGTACCAACTCCTCCTTGTACCTCTGGTAGAATTCAGCTGTGAATCCATCTGGTCCTGGACTTTTTTTGGTTGGTAGGCTATTAATTGTTGCCTCAATTTCAGAGCCTGCTATTGGTCTATTCAGGGATTCAACTTCTTCCTGGTTTAGTCTTGGAAGAGTGTAAGTGTCCAGGAAATTATCCATTTCTTCTAGATTTTCCAGTTTATTTGCGTAGAGGTGTTTCTAGTATTCTCTAATGGTAGTTTGTATTTCTGTGGGGTCGGTGGTGATATCCCCTTTATCATTTTTAATTGCGTCGATTTGATTCTTCTCTCTTTTCTTCTTTATTATTCTGGCTAGTGGTCTGTCAATTTTGTTGATCTTTTCAAAAAACCAACTCCTGGATTCATTGATTTTTTGGAGGGTTTTTTGTGTCTCTATCTCCTTCAGTTCTGCTCTGATCTTAGTTATTTCTTCCCTTCTGCTAGCTTTCAAAGAGTTTTTAAATTTCCATCTTTATTTCACATTTGACCGAGTGATCAATCAGAAGCAAGTTATTTAATTTCCATGTGTTTGCATGGTTTTGAAGGTTCCTTTTGGAGTTGATTTCCAGTTTAATTCTACTGTTGTCTGAGAGATTACTTCATATAATTTCAATTTTCTTAAATTTTTTGAGACTTGTTTTGTGGCCTATTCTATGGCCTATCTTGAAGAAAGTTCCATGTGCTGATGAATAGAATGTATATTCTGGGTTGTTGGGTAGAATATTCTGTAAATATTTCTTAAGTCTCTTTGCTCTAGGGCATAGTTTAAATCCCTTGTTTCTTTCTTGACTTTCTGTCTTGATGACCTGTCTAGTGCTGTCAGTGGAGTACTGAAGTCCCTCACTATTATTGTGTTACTCTCTATTTCATTTCCTAGTTCTAATAGTAATAGTTATATAAATTTGGGAGATCCAGTGTTAGGTGCATATGTATTTAGGATTGTGATATTTTTCTGTTGGACCAGTCCTTTTATTGTTATATAATGTCCCTCTTTGTCTTTTTTAACTGCTGTTGCCTTAAAGTTAGTTTTTTCTGATATAAGAATAGTTACTCCTGCTCCCTTTTGTGGCCATTTGCATGGGGTATCTTTATCTACACTTTTACTTTAAGTTTATATGACCCTTTATGGTTATGAGAGTCTCTCGAGGGCAGCAGATACTTGCTTGGTGCATTATTATCAATTCTGCAATTCTGTATCTTTTAAGTGGAGAATTTAGACCACTTGCATTCAATGTTAGTATTGAGATGTGAGGTACTGTTCCATTCATCCTGCTATTTGTCGCCTGAATACCTTGGTTTTTTTTTTTCATTTATTTATTGTGTTTTTGTTGTATAGGTCCTGTGAGATTCATGCTTAAAGAGGTTCTGTGTTGATGTATTTCCAGGATTTGTTTCCAGATTTGGAGTTTGTTTGAGCAGTTATTGTAGTGCTGGCTCGGTAGTGGCAAATTCTCTCAGCGTTTGTTTGTCTGAAAAAGACTGTTATCTTTCCTTTATTTAAGAACTTTAGTTTTGCTGGATATAAAATTCTTGGCTGATAATTTCTTTTAAGGAGGCTGCAGATAGGTATGCATGCCCATTTGAGGTGTTCTTCCGTCATTGAAGGTTACTAATATCACATGTGTTGAAAAGAATATGGGATTATTCACTTAATTGATGAGTACTCATTTCATTTTACATTAATTTGTAACATGTAAAAACAATATATAAACATAGGTACAGACATATACATATATGTGATACCACATAGAACATAGCATGTACACATAAAGATAGAGGGAGACAGCAATACTTTAGATTTTTTATTTTAAAACTTTATGCATGAAACCCATAAAACTCATTATTTAAAAAAAAGTTGAATTTACATTGTGGTTTTGTAAATAGAAAAAGGTAACATTTATCTGAGGAAGCCCTTGCTGAGTTTTAGAGAAAGTAGGTAGTAAATTTACATCTTAAAGCAGAGAGAGAGAGAGAGAGAGAGAGAGAGAGAGAGAAGGAATTTGGATGTGTTCAAAGAAGATTAAAAATAGATGCCAAGGTAACACAATAATGATAGAAATTTGTAACAGAATTTTATAAGGAGACTGATTTTATTGACATACATGGCTTTTATTTTGGTCTATGTTTTCCAATTGTACTCCAGGAAACTTACTACACAGGCTCCCTTCTTAAGTGCTGGTGGGCCACTGCACATGCAGATAGCCCACTTTAAAGTAAGAATCAGGGGACAAGAGATGCAGACCCCAGAATTATGCCAACATAGAAAAGCCTAAGTCAAAGGTCAAACCATACACATGAAATTTCATCACCGGTTTGGGCATGTTTTATGTGTACTTTACTTTCCTTAATTTCTGCTCTAAGGCTTTTAAATAAACTTTTACTTCTGCTGTAAAACTTGCCTCAGTCTCTTCTTCTGCCTTATGACCCTTAGTTGAATTCTTTCTTCTGAAGAAACAAGAATTGAGGCTACTGCATCTTGTACAGATTTGCTAATATATTTTAGTGCCATTTTACAAAAAGAATATATATATATTCTTATATTTATACATATAATATATATATAACATCTGTATACATATATATATATAACATATATGTATTCATAGAGGCTTTGAATCTACATTCTTGCTGCACTTTATGTAAACAATACAGGTATAAGACTAAAACTTACTTTGGAAATACATTAGTCCCATATGATTTCTATTTCATAAAAATGGGAAACAGGAGGGGGAAGATTATTTTTCAGAAGAAAACAACAGAACAACAGTTATTAAATTTTAGACGTGTTCATTTATTTTTTGAATTTTCTTATTTACCTACAATTTGGACTTAATCCTAAATTTTTTCCTGGCTACAAGTTTCAAAACTAATGGTTTCAGAATTTTCTTCCATTTTTCTTCCATTTTGTATATTATAAATTAAAACTCTGCTTTTAATATTTGTATCTTTTTTTAA